>NC_133343.1:45610301-46210301 GCF_030506205.2 Paramisgurnus dabryanus
ATATATAATATGTAATAATGAAATCATATTAAAATAATACATTTTAATAAAAGAATACATTTAATAATAAAAGACTAAATTTTAAGTCTTCATCTCCCTCCACTGGAACTACGGCCGTCAGTTCCACACCATTACTCCCATGTGGCCAACCTATTGAAGTGATAGTGAGGAGAAGAAATTGCAGACCAAGAGATAGTCAGACAGGACAGAAGAATGGGAAAAGAAAGGAAAACAAAACAAAAACAAAGAACCCCAACCCATGTTATGTCCCCGTATACTATGTGTCAAATAACGACTATGTGTAAGCATTTAAAATGAACCCCAATCATCTAAAAAAAAGAAAAAACTAATAAATCTTCACCGGTGCCTTCGCTCATTAAATACTTAATTCTTTAATAAGTATCTAAATACCCCAAGTTCCCGGCCAAAACAACAAACAAAATAAATATAGTTAAAGGATCCTATCCCTTAGGGTTGAAAATCAGTAAGCGAGTGTGCATTGTTATGTAGTTGTGTAGTATGTGTAAAATCTCCTATTTCACTCTGTATGTCCCATTCATAGTTCTATCCATTTGATTAGTTATAATCAATTTGACAGGTTTGGTACTTTTCCTTCTAGTAACACATATTATGAGTTGTATTACTAACATTAACACAAAAACTCCCACCAAAATCAAAACGATACAATCTGACCAAGATAAATTCCCTAGAATTCGTGTTAATTGCCTTTCAGACAGTAATTTAGCTACCCCATTTGCTACGACTACATGACCCATTGCTTGAATTCTCTCCTCTTGAGCTGCTTTAACACTTTTTTTAACTCTTCTAACCATCTCAAAGAGTTCATAATTCCTTTCCTCTACTAAATCATTATTCCACCATTGCGGCTCTAACTGCAACAATTGCACATGTGGAACATGAATTCCACCCAAGTGAAGAGGATAGAGAATCTCAAGGCAAAATGGATCAGGAGGAATTGGACACAACTTCCCTCCATATCATATTTTCACTTATTCCATTATGTAATATACACCATTGTGCTTCTGACACCTGCCATGCACCTGTGGCTTGATCTAAAGGAACTACTTCCCAGACTGCAGAACCATTAAGAGATAGACTAAACATCGTAGAGCATGAGCAAATTACCCACTCATGTTCCTCAACACAACAGTCTGTGGTAGAAATCATTGGTGTTTTACCTTCAGCCCAATACCCATTTCTTCCTAACCTAATTACTGAATTTCCTTGTTTGACACCCATTGATTGGAATCGCCTAACTGTCATAATATTGCGTTTCCCATATTGAGGCCATACCATAATCAAAGGTAATATTCCAGAACCTGACAACGAATCTTCATTAATGGCGATTTTAACTAATGGAATATGTTTAGCAGAAGTCAAATTAAGTTGATTACCAAAAACCACAAATAAAGACTCTGCTATTCGCTCAGGAACTTGACCCATTCGAATAACCTGAATATCTTCTACCATTTGATCTTTTAAATTCTGAGCTAAAAATAAACACGCCGCACGATGCATCTCAAAATTAGATGATTTTGTTAAAGCATCTGCCAATTCCTTTGCAGCATTATTAAGATGCTGACCCGCTGCTATAATATGCAAAGAACCCTGAATAGCCTCAGTGAGTCCTTTCCCAGCCATTGTTCCCACCCACTGAGTATATTCGCTTAGTTGATTCGTTTGAACACTGTTACTAATTGAATTGACAGAACCAAATACCCCCGCTATGTCTCCCCATATACTTCGAGATTTACGATTTTTACTACTCAGAGGACTTCTAGAGGTATAATATGTAACTTCTTTTTCCAACCAACTTCTTATCTGTGTAAAATTACCACAATAAGACTGATCAAAAACAGTAATAAGGGATTTCAAGTTATAATTAAGACGTTGTCGAACCATGTGGGCTTCATTTATCAAAGTTTTGGTTTCTTTTGCTAACAAAATACCATGAGCTGGTGCCATAGTTGTATTTGGGCATGTTTTAGCTTTGTTTGTCTTTTCTGCAGAGAGATAAAGACACTGTCCAATTTCCCCAATTTCAAGTTCAGTCTCACAATATTCATTCTCATCTTCTGAATGCCATACTCGTACATAATTTCCCTTGAATCTTTTTGTCCCTGAGGAAGTATCCCGCAGAAACCCTTCACATGGCAACACTATAGGATATATACATCCTTGGGCCAAGGAGTCCCATATTGTAAGCATGTGAGTACGATTCAAAACTAAATTAATTTCTACATTAGTAGACGTTATAAGGTCTAACCCAACAACCTCACATTGTTCTTTTGAACAAATATCACGTCTTTGATCACTACTTGTATACCCCCCGTCTTTCACAGGCCAAATAACTCTGCTTTTGTAACATGGATGGTAAAAGTTACATCCTCCAAAGATGTCCTTACGATATTTAGCAAGGTCTTTATCATTACGTGGCACCCAATCCCATAATCCCCATTTGGAAATAAATGGTAGAGTAAAATGTTGGCCAGATTTCAGAGTTGCATTCCGAGTGATTCCTTGAACTCTAGGGGTCCATAAAGCGTGGCTTTCTTGATAAATGCCAAGTAAAATTAAAAATAAGCATACCATCGTTGTTGGATATCGAGAATAACTTGCAACCATCTCTAATCAATGTCAATGGAATTGATTCCTGAAACGGAAACAGAGAAATAATTAAACATCACTTCTTTGTTCCCATTCTTTAAAGCTAATGGATGAACATTGCTCAATCTCAGGCCATAAGACATTATCAACATTTTGTTCATTCACTAAGCAAGGTTTAACTTGTGACCAATGATACCATCTATCTGTCCCTACACCCTTCCCTTTGAGGCAAACACTTGTATCAGTTGTTAAGAGTATCTCATATGGTCCCTCCCATCTAGGCTCTAAACCTTTCCTAGCAATGTGTTTGACCATAACAAAACTGCCTAACTCGGGAATATGTGGAATATCAGTAGTGGTGTGTTTTGCGTCCCATTGCTGTTGAGCTTCTCGCACTTTCTTATTATTGTCTTTAATAGCTTTGTCCAGCATTGCGAGATAGCGTCGTAACTTTTCTTGGAACAAAGTAGAATCTCCTCCTGTTCCCGCAGGTGGTGGAGCATCAGGAGGTAGAACCATTGCTCTTCCAGTCATTAATTCAAAAGGTGTTAGTTCTGTAACTCTGTTTGGAGTTGCTCTCAAATTCCACAAAATAGCAGGTAATAATTTATGCCAACCTTGGCCAGTTTGCAGAATAGCCTTGGTTAGAGATGTTTTCAGTGATCGGTTCATTCGTTCTACCATTCCTGAACTTTGTGGATGATATGGAATGTGGAATTTCTGTTTAATCCCCATCAACTTCATTGCTTCCTTCATCAGTTTTCCAGTGAAGTGATTTCCATTGTCAGAATCAAGTTCATATGGAAGACCCCAGCGGGGAAAGACTTCCTCCACCATTACTTATGCTGCTGCTTCAGCCGTGCAAGTTTTCGTAGGGAATGCTTCTACCCACCTAGTAAACCTGTCCAAAATGACTAGAATATATTGGTACCCTCCACTGGGTGATAAAGGTCCTGTGAAATCGATTTGCAGATGTGTCCATGGACCTGTTGGTCTAGGTGCATGTGACATTCGCACCTTTACAGATTTTCCCACATTTGCTTTTATGCAGATCAAGCATCTTCTACAGTAATCATCAATGTCTCTCATCATTCGTGGCCACCACCAAGTCTCACTGATTTGAGCTTTCATTGCTTTTGCTCCAGAGTGCACTTTTCCATGATACAGCTGCATTAGTTCTCTTCTTGCTCCGATAGGCATTACCACTTGTCCTGTTGGAATTCTCCAGATACCTTGATCATCTTCTTTTGCTCCTGCTTTTATCCAATGTTCTTTCTCTTCATCTGTCTCCATTTGATATGACAGAAGATGGAGCTCAAGATTATCTTTGCTGTTTTCTTTTACCAAGGTAACAGGAGTAAGAGGAAGTAGAGCTGCTTCTCTAGCTGCTGCATCTGCTGCCGTGTTACCCTGACTTTCTTTGGACTTGTCAGATTGATGTGATTTTACTTTGATCACGGCTGCTTCTCTAGGTAAGTGACAAGCTGCAATCAAGCGACGAATTATGGAAGCATGTTGTATTTCGCTTCCACTGCTAGTGATAAGTCCACGTCTTTTCCACAGGGCTAGATAGTCATGTACCACGCCTAAGGCATAGCGGCTATCTGTATAGATATTGACTCGATCTCCTTCTGATAGTTCAAAGGCTTCCGTAAGTGCTACAAGCTCAGCTACTTGTGCTGAAAACTGTCCAGAAAGAGATCCTTTCTTTACAACAGTTCCATCAGCTTCCACTACAGCCCATCCAGTATGTCGTTTTCCATTGACATAGTAACTAGATCCATCGACCCATAACTCTTTGTCTGGGTTTTCAAGAGGGATTGGATTAACGGGACCAAGACTATCTTCTTCTACTTGTTTTTCACACTCATGTGGTATTCCCTCATGTGGTTCCAGCATCATTGTTGCAGGGTTAAGAGAAGAGTCCCTGATGATTTCCACTCGCAAATCCTTGTTTAACAAAGTTGCTTCCCATTTTGCTCTTCTTGCGTCAGTTATGGTTTTGATGTTTGTGTTGTTCAACAGTGTCACTATGCTGTGTGGGGTGTGTAATATGATAGTTTGTGCTCCTATCAGATTTTCAACTGCATCCATTGCCCATGTGGCACCATCGAGGGCTTGTATACATCGTGGTTGACCAATCATAGTGACAGGTATTTTTGTGGAAAAGTACCCAACTGGTTTGTATCGATCACCTGGTTTTTGACACAGTACTGCTGAATACGTCTCATCTCCCACCCTGGTCCACAAATGAAATGGCAACCGTCCATCAGGAAGTCCCAAGGCTGGGGCTGAAGTCAGTTTTTCTTTCATAGAAGTAAACGCTTCCTCAGCTTCTGGTGTCCAGTTTATCTGTTCCACTCCAGGCTTTCCTCCCTTGTACAGGTCGATAAGGGGGCTAGTGATGCTGGCAAAATCAGCTATATACTGACGACAGTAGTTGAAAAGTCCCATCACCTTCCGCATTCCTGTAACTGTTAGAGGTTTTGGAAGTTGTCATAATGCTTCTACATGCTCTGTTGTCATTCTCCTTCCCTTGACAGATATTTCTTGGCCCAAGTAGATAACCTTGGTTTTGGCCAGCTGTGCTTTGTCGGGGTTGACCTTGAATCCTACTTTCCTAAGGGCTTGTAGGACAACATTCAGAGCGAATAAATGGCTGTTTTCATCTGGGCTTGCAATCAACAAGTCGTCAACATACTGGAGGCAAACACTTCCTGAACTCTCAATTTCAGCTTTTTGCTCTGTTAAGAACTGGTCCAAAGCTCTATGAACTACAACAGGAGACAAATTAAGACCTTGTGGGAGTCTGTTCCAGACATACTGTTTTGTGCCCACTGTGAAGGCCAATTTCTCTTGAGATCTTTCATCAATAGGTATAGACCAGAAAGCTGACAGTACATCTAGTACTGTAAAAATTCTTGCATTTCCTGGAATATCATTCAGAATGGTGGCAGGATTGGCTACAATAGGATGAGGTTTTGGTGTTACACTGTTAAGTCTTGTGTAATCGATGGTTAATCGCCATGAGTTATCTGATTTCTTGACAGGCCATACAGGACTGTTAGTGGTTGATGAAGCCTGTCTGATAATTCCTTCAGCTTCCAAGTCTGCCACTATCACTTTCACGGCTTGTCTTGCTTCAGGTCGGATGGGGTACTGTTTATGAGGGGGATGTATTGGTCCTTTAATAACAATGGGGTCAATGTTGGCTTTGCCACAATCCAATTTGTGTTTAGCCCAAACATCTGGATATAAACTGCACAGAAGACCCCACACACCGTCTTTTCCCCAGTCTCTAATAATTGGTTTTGCTGTACCAACAGACCATAGATTACAAGTGCGATCTTCATGTGGTATTATCCCAGCTGTTGTAGTGATTTGACGGCTGTCAGTGAATATGATCATGTTTAACAATGGAAGGATGTCCATGCCAATAAGGCTTCCTTGTGAATTCGGTCCCACCCAGAAAGATGTCCATAAAACTTCATCTTCATGTATTTGCAGAGGAACCTGTATACTTTTGCGAAATTTTGTGATACCACCTCCAACTCCTTCAACTTCCATAGTTTCATCTGTTGTAGGTAGGTTCAGATCTGTTATTGAAATTGGTGCTCCTGTGTCAACTAAAATGTCACATGGGTGGCCCCCTATTAATGCATTGATGAAAAGGCGATTGTCTCTTTTCTTATTAATACAGGGGGCCGCTGATTCCTATTGCGGATGCATAATTCCCTCAATGAGCTGACGAACTTGTGCTTCAGTCCATATCTTCCCTTGAGAGTTTTCATCATAATGTTTCGCACTGACCTGTTTAAATGATGGACCTTGACCTTCTGATCCACCTCCTTTAGCCCAGCAATCTTTTCTAACATGGCCAGGCTTTCCACAATTGAGACAAACAATCAGCTTCTTCTTTGTGTCCATGTTGTATTGAGCTGTCGCCACTCCTCTTCGATATGACTTGTTTCCTTCTTCCTTGTTTGATCTCATAGCCATCTCTAGGCAGCCAGCCCATTGCATAATTTGGTCAAATGTCTCGCCTGGGTTGACTCCAAGTGACAAGGCTTGTTGGTATTTTGCGCTCAGTCCATCCACAAGTGTGTCGGTAAACTGTACATCATCTCTGTCAGGTTGCTTCTTAGCACAGAGTGCCCATCTCTCATAAGCATTCCACTTACGCAGAGCATATTCATCTGGGGATTCATCATCCTTTTGCTTTATCAATGTCACTGACGTGAAAGGAATTTTACCGCTTCCTAAGATTTCTTTTCGGAACCCATCTAATGCTTGCCAAAGACCCAGGGGTCGTCCCTGGCCATCAACCCACAAATCCATCCATTGGGCTGTTGTTATCGAAGCTGGCAAGCGTTCCCATCTGTCTCTTGGAATTTTAGCTTTAACAATAGTGTGTATATCTCTTAATGTCATTTGATGTGCTTCAACCAGAGAGTCTAATTCTCTCCAAAACTCTGTGTTTGGATCTTGTCTCTTTAAAGGAGGCAGGGCTGTGAGAATGGCTTGACGTTCTCCTGGTGTGAAAGGTCTCTCTTCTGTCATCATTTCAGATTCTTCTCTTTTAATTGCAGGTGAAGAACTTTCAGGACCGATTTTTTCAATTGTGATCATGTCATCATCTCTTGTCTCATCACCCCAGTCAGATCCATTATCACGAGCTGGTGTACATCGCAGCATGTCTCTATTTGGCTGGCCTGATTTAGATCTCATTATTATTGGAGCTGCTTGTGCAGATGCAATATACATTTTGTCAACTGGACCTTCATTTGATCTTGAAGCCTGAGGCTGTATCAGAGGTTTAGAAGAACTTGTATATTGTTCAGGCAAAGTTGGATAAGTTGGGTTGTAAGGAGGAGGTGTTACAGTTATTGTGGATTTTTCTGGTGTTTGTGAATATTTCCTTTCAGCTTCAGTTATTATATTTGTCCAATCTGGATCAAATGAATCATCATTGGTTATATCTTCTTTAACTGAACATTTAATAGACATGATTTTATTAAACTTGTTATATGCTTCAACTTGAGGCTTCATTGCTTCAACAAGTGAAACTGGACACCCATTAATGCCACAACAAATTCTTCCTTGTTTCACAATCCAATTAGCAGCCAGTATTGGGAATACTTTTGTCTTGATAGAGTCTTTTTGGGACTCAAACCAGCTTAGCTGCACATCCATAGATGCATTGATATCCAATCCTTTTTTTTAAAACTTAGTTTGCTTCTTCTTCTTTTTATCCAAATACCAAACAGATATCATTTTGCTGTTACATCCACTTGCCATCTTGCAAATTATTTGTCCCTAAGTCTCTTGTATGTTCAAAACAGCAGGACTATTTGTGTGTGTGTGTGTGTGTGTGTGTGTGTGTGTATTCCAAGGGAGGCCCCAACAGCAGCAAGGCTATTTATATGTGTGTGTGCGTGTGTGTGTGAATTCCAGGGGAGCCCCTCAGCTTCTCTCTGCTTCTCTTCTCTCTAACCTGCTCTAGTTTACTCGAGGAACAAAGAAGGGGGGAAATAAAAAAAACAAAACAAAATCAACTAATTATTTATAAGTAACTTGATCAATTTATATTTCCTTTTTCTTCAATTTTTCTTATTTTATTAATTTTTTTCAAGTTGGTCTCAGATCAGTCTCCTCCTTAAACACTGAACAGCTTCATTGTCAAAATTGAAATGCACGCGATTCTAGCTCCTTTTTATTGATACCCTTCTTCTAAGGGTTCAATTCCCAGCGTATTTAAACGTTTTAGGGTTTCTTCGTATCTTCTATACTGCACTGCACTAACTCGGAGCACAGACCCGCCACTTTAAATCGCAATAAATCACCACTGTCACACTATCCTCGTTTCCTTCAGAAACGATTCTTCGGTGTGTTGGAAATATTTTAGAGATTACTCTGCCATTGTTTTTACAGTCTCGCCATATTCCAACCACCTCCCAGTCATGACAGCTGATTGCTAAATCGCCTTACAGCTATCCCAATATATTGACTAAATGGTCTTCTTTCTAAAAAAGATCCACTTTTTAAAAAGTCTTTTCAAACATAGAAAAGACTACCCCAGCTTCATTCAATATCTTTTAGAGGTTTACTGATCAGAGCAACTCAAATAAGCCACATCAAATTTATATTATTTAAATTATTTTACTATTTCTGACACATATATTCATTGGCAACACAACTGATGTTTAAATGACACAGTTCTTTTAAGCAGTTTCAGTCAAAGTCCAATCATCAGGCAGACTTATAATTATTTTGAAATAAAATAAAGTCTTACCTGAAATGATTGAGACAAATGCCTGAAAATGCAATCCTGTTCATGACGGCAAATTGTAGACTTGGAATTAAGCCTTTTCCCCTTTATTATTTGATTCACGGGTCCGGACACCAATTGTCTTGCCAAGAAAAATCTTTAATATATATATGTCAGGAGAGAAACCAGTAAAGATGTTCTATCTATGACAGCCTATACATTTCTTTGATTCTCCCGTCATCCCTTAGTTTCTCTGGGGTGGTACAGTAAGGTTTGAGCTTTTATACATCACAGAAAGACTTCCTTGTAAGGTAGAAAAACAAGTTGCTTAAGCATCTCAAATATAGAACATATATGTCATGCTAACACATGGCACAGTCCACTCCTATGTTAAGATACTATTCTTAGTGTATACATTTGTGGTGCTTTGCAAACTGTACACATCTGACATGTCATGATCAGAACGTATTACCCTCTTTCAATCCCCTGACATGTGATCCATACTATCCATAGTCTCGTTCATTCAAACACATGCATTTAACACTCCATAAGATAACACAACTGATTATGAATATAAAGAATAATAATACATAATATATAATATGTAATAATGAAATCATATTAAAATAATACATTTTAATAAAAGAATACATTTAATAATAAAAGACTAAATTTCAAGTCTTAAGGGTTACCCAAGACTGGGCTTTTCCTTCCTTTTCTAGGTACGTGCTGTAAGCAAAGGTAAGTGCTACACAAGACTGGACTTTTCTCCTCTTCTAGGTTCGTGCTGCAAGCAAAGGTAAGTGTTACACCAAACTGAACTTTGGTCTTTCGCTTTACTCGAGGACAGTGGACTTAACAACAAGGAGGTTTACACAATGTGCTTAAACTTACGGCCTCCAAGGGCAGGGGGAAAAGATGTCGAGAAGAGCAGTGTAGAGCCAAACGCTTCCCTGGTTCTTCCTCCACTCACGGCGTCGGACTTACAGAACAGGGGCGAACCTTTGAAGAGGCTCCACAAAAGGGTAATTATTTTCCACAGCCGTCAGCCCAATAGCCCCTTGGCAAAAGTATCCGGATGCTTCACCACTGCCCATCCACTCGTCGAGGGAAAGGTTTTGATAACACACGCTCAAGGAGATCCCACTTTATAAGTTTCTTCGATCCACACTCCACCGTTCTCAACAGCTAGGCTCTCCTCACGACTCCTCTGGTCCCGAAGTGGCTTCTATCGATATGGACACAGCACGACACTGCAAGCTGTTAAGTGTACACACACAAATGAAGACAAAGACTCACCCACGGCACTACACACACACTTCGTGAATTACGGACGAAGCCAAACTCGACTGGGCTCGCTGTGTGGTTGGTTGGCTGATCTTTCTTGGTGGAGGGGATGAGATGAATAGAAAAGGAACACAGGACCCCCCCCGGTGGCGATTCTGATGCTCCCGGCTGGCCCACGCTTCTCTCTCCAATGGGGCCGAAATGCTACGTAGCAACTCACAGCACAGGGTCAGGTGATACTTTTTGCATTAACAATACACACCACAGACTGAAAGGTTACTCACGTATATCTCTACTTCCAGGGTAGCTCCCCGGCCACGCTTCTCTCTTCAATGGGGCCGCAACGCTTTGTGACACTCACAACACAAGATCAGGTAATACTTTAATATCCACAATACACATCACAGGCTGAAATGCTAATCACGTACAGTGTTTCCCATACGTTGATTTATTCGTGGTGCACCGCCACAGAATCAGCGCTGGCCGCCACAAATAGATTTTTCATGATCCCCATTTACATTTATATTTTACTGTTTAAAAACGTCTTAATTCATTGTTGCAAGCACCCAGTGCGCCCTCCCTTTCTATGTTGCATGCAGCGCGCGCCCCCCTCTCTCTCTCTCTCTCTCTCTCTCTCTCTCTCTCATGAGCGTGAAAAGGTGGCGGTGTTTCAATGTCCGTTCCTCAGTATACTTTCTTTTTCGCGTAAACGTCAACAGTCACAGATTTTACTGACAGAGAAGACGGCGATGACTTGACGAAAGGTTAGCATTAGTGTTTCCCACACACACCCGTTCTCTCCCTCTCAATAATGCGATATGCCTGCGCACGTGTTTTGTAGTAACTTTGTGTAACAGTTACTGTGTATCCGCTCATATTTCTGAATTTGTACCCAATTGTCTGCGCTATACGCGACAATAAAACTCGCATTTAAATAAAAAGGGGCTCATAACAAGACATTGATGAGAAGAGCAATGTAAATGTATGGTGATTTATAAACCAGCTATAAACATACACATACGTTTCGTAATTTCCTGTTATTTTGCGGGTTTCTTTCAAATAAAAGCGCTTAAGCATTTACTTGTATTCTAGGCGAAAAAAACAAGTCAGTGGCAAGTCAGTTCCTGAATAACACGACACAAACTTTAAAAAGTCAAATTCACTTCTCAGAGGCACAGAACTGTTCCTGAAACTGACGTTCTCCCCAAACTGAAATTTAACACAGTGTTTCGAGTTTTTCTCGTCTGTGTCATGATATCAAGAAGCAACGTGCACATGACGACGAGAGAGGTGACCTGCTGCGCAATCGAGTTACCCCTCCCACTTCTGAATGTTTAACTGAGATTTCTAATCCCGTCCGAATTGACCATCAATATTACAGACGTCCTGTGGTAAAATTACATTACGCCATCTACAACCGTAAAACTAATCCCATCCGAATAGGCTATAGTCTGCTCATTTTATGTCTGACAACAGAACTGATAATATGTAAATAATAGCAATCAGTTGTGTTAAAATGCAATATAACGTGCCAGATCAAAGAGTAGAAGTGAAACATATTTCAGGTGCAAACACTCGATCAAACCGGATCAAACGCAAACACGTGAGGACGTCACATATATGCTAATTAGAGTGTGACGTCATCACCGCCACAAGTCTCTCAAAATCCTGTGGGAAACACTGACGTATATCTCTACTTCCAGTGTGGCTTCCCGGCTCACCCACGTTCTTCTCTTCAATGGGGCCGCAACGCTTCGTGACACTCACAACACAAGATCAGGTAATACTTTAATATCCACAATACACATCACAGGCTGAAATGCTACTCACGTATATCCTCTGCTTCCAGTATGGATCCCCGGCTCACCCACGTTTCTCTCTCCAGTGGGGCCGCAACGTTAGGGGGCTACTCACAACACAAGATCAGGTAATCCCTTTGCTTAGTCGTTCCCAAATGGCAGAATTCATTTTACTCACACTTAGGGCCAGATTTACTAAACAGGGCAAATTAGCGCATGAGCGCAATTCCAAAAATGCGCTGATGGGAGTGGTGATATCTGCGGGTTATTTACTAAAAAAGCGCTAATTAAATAACACAGGCGCAACAGCTGATTTCCATAATGACCAACCAATCTACTAAGAGCAGCGCAAATTAGCGCATGGTTGCAAATAAGCAGAGATGATGCTCCTGCAGGTGCATGTGATATACAGGCCGATAAATAAAGGCAGAGAGACGCGTGAACTTATCTGGTAAAATGATCCTGGAAATCCTCTCCCTTCTACCATGCAGTCTCTGATTTCTGCGATGTCTCCTCCTAGCAACAACAATTGCAGCCATTTCGAGCGCAAAATGATTTAAGACATGCTTTTTTTCGGCGTTAAATAGTCGCGCAAATGCCATACATAACACATGCGCAAACATTAGTAAATCGCGTTGCGTGAATCATTTAAATAGTCTCCTCCCAAAATGTTTGCGTCTGAAAGGGAAACTCCTAGAAATGCATATGCAATCAGGTCAGTCGCAAAAAGAACTAGACCACACCTTTTCAGCGCTAATGATCCACTGCGCGTCTTTAGTAAATTCCGACATCGCTATTTACCGCCAAAATGATGGTTTACGCTGGCGCAAGCGCTTAGTAAATCTGGCCCTAAATGTGGCTCCCGGCTATCCGCATTGAAAACCGCAACCGTCTTCAACTTAGCTGTTTTGGCGATTCGCTTAGCGATCTTCCTTCACTCCGTCCATCCAACTCCAATTCCTCCGTAGTAGCCACAGCACAACAGCACAGACAGTACACAACACGGACAAACTTCAACTCCTTTCCGTGGGGCTCCGCTATACTATACTCCTTCCTTTCGCCTCTCTTCGCCCCGCACTCTTTCCGCTCGCTCCCAAAGCGATCCCGGGATCAACGGCGCTCTGGGCGCTTCACAGGAAGTGTTTAATCCGCCCTTGGCGGAGCGGAGCTCGCCCCAGAAATCTACTTTCTTCTCAACCACACCAATCCTGTCTTTCTCTGGGCCTATTTGTATGTCTTTTCTTCCTGCATCCTCCAATCACAGATTTCCACTTTCCAATCTACACACCTGTTGCTCCTAAAGCTCTGATTGCATTGCCCCAGATACCAGGAAGTAAAAGGGTGTTTTAAAAATGCGGTCCGGGCGGAAACCATCTTCAGGCGGAACCGATCTCCGCCGCTTTTGGTTCCGTCCTATATAGTCACCCGGTGACATCAGTTCTTGCATCACAACATAAAGACAAACACATACACAAAAAAGGCTTGTTTGAGATGCAGCTTGCCTCGCCTGAAATATAGGCGAGAGTAGCCAGCTGCAGTGAGGGGAGGAGTGAAAAAAGTGCAGGCAAGCCGGACACTTCATGAATCTCGCTGTGTTGTGGACTGCAAATGTCAGCAATGGAAGAGATCCCGTTCACATCTTTTATCGTGGATTAAATAGATGCAATACCAAAAAATGCATTTACATTAAGGGGTTTATAAGGAGAATCAACAAAGGTGAACTGTTCATTACTGGAAAAGGCCTAGTAAATGTTGGGATGTAATCTAAGTCTACAAATTGGTTTCTGTGTGAAACATAAACAGCACACAGTACAAATAATACAACACCAATATAAAAGTTTAAAGGAATTCATTAAAAGTACAAGCCGGATGCTTATGAACAAGGGCTCACTGATTCTGAAGACGATCTGAGCGACGATGAAAGCGACATGATACGACTGAATAATATCCCTAATCTACAACTGAGCGAAGATGAAAAAGAAGACGAGGAAGAATGTATCGGGCTGGCATCAGATGAGTTGGACCGTAAGATATCAGAGGCGGTTGTAACATTTATCGGTTGTAACATTTGAAGGTGCTAAAGACAGAGAAATGTTTTTGCATGCTTGTGTGAAATATTTAATAAATAAACATTAATAGCTATCTGTGTGTTGTTTCCATATTTTATAATTACAGTTATAGGATTAGGCACTCTTTCATTAGAAAAAATAATCTATAGTATAAGAGTTTATTTTTTTCATTCAATGTACATAAGAGTTGCCTTAATCGGTAGATGCTAAGATACATTTTTTTTATATAAACTGTAAAGCACATAGGGGAGCTTTACAGAGGGTATGGCTTATCTCAATAAGATGATAATGAGCCCTATTGTCCCTCCCAGCAGCTGAGTTGGGTGAAAAGGCACAAACTTTAAAAGCCATTTTCTCAGCATTAAGAATTTTGGAGTGCCTACCTTCAAATGGCCACAACTTCTCCAAATCTTATCAGATTTCCATGTGTTACACATCGTTGGAAAGCTTAGAAACTTTCGGAATATGTGAATAACTCAAAATGTCCCAGATCCGACTTGTGTCCCTACTTTCCGTGACTGGTCACAAATAGTAAAAACAGGTAAGGGTGTTATGGAACCATCTTTTGACATTGTCATGGAAAGGCAGTGTTGGGTGTAACTAGTTACTAAGTAATTAGTTACTGTAATTTAATTACTTTTCCTATGAAAAAGTAAAGTAAGGGATTACTCTTATTTTTCTTGTAATCTAATTACAGTTACTTCTGATGTAACTAACTGTGTATGGACTGTAAAACAATTATGTATACTTAAACACAATAGTGGATTTAACATGGTTTTAGTTTACAATTCTCACTATTAACTGGTTGATTATTATTAGCATTAATATTAATGAGATGATGGCTGTATATTAATACTTAATAGCACATATTAATGCCTGATTCTGCAAAACCTTATTCTACATCTTTAACCCTCCCCATTTCTACCAATACTTAAATTAACAACTTCTTTAGTATTAATAAGCAGTAGTTGGATATTGAGGCGAAAGTAGTTAATAATTAGTTAGAGAGAATTGGACCCTAAAGCGGGACCAGAATAATTTATGTACTTTTATATATTATTTCTTTGAGCCGTTTCAAGCCTATCCTTGTATCATACCTGTATACTAAATAGGATTTAGAAAGTAATTAGTAATAAGTAATTAAATACTTTTTGGAGAGAGTAATTTGTAAAGTAATCTAATTACATGATTGAAGATGTAATTAGTAACTAGTAATTAATTACTTTTTTTGAGTAACTTACCCAACACTGTGGAAAGGTTGGTTGTTTTTAGTCACATGACCTGCAATGGCTTGCGGCTTCCAGCACTCTGTCTGTAAATAATGACGGGAAAAAAAAGGCAAACAAGGCAGCCACATATCGGCCGATGCCGATACACATAAAACTCGCAAATATCGGACCGATATATCGGCCGGCCGATATTTCGGTCTATCACTAGTACAGCGCTGATTTAGACTGGGCATTCCGGTGTTGAAAATAAGAAAAGAGAGCCTGATACGGTTGAATTGGGGATGGGAGATTAAAAATGTATATGTAATGGCCTTTCTTTTCTTGGTCCGTCTTTCTTTGTTTAATGAAGTAAGTGATTGTTTCGTTATCGAAAATGGACAAATCCGAGATTGTTGGGTGGACTTTGTGGTCCAAGACAATAAAAACATGGCATCGAGGGTACGAGCGGTATGGATCGAATGGTAACCTGTGCGGAGATTTTGAATGCATTTTGTGAGGATGTTCACGGTTATGGGTTGTCTCGAATCTGGCTTTGAAGGACGAGCGCGCTGGATTCCTTTAATAAGAAGAGAAGTTTCAGAATTATTTATTTCGGGGGAGAGGAAACCGTAGATTAAATTATGCAAAAATTGAATTCTGCTTAAATATCCTTTAATAGACCATACTTGGAGATTCTTAACAGATTTGAGGTAGGAAATAAATGAAGTTATTGTGAGGAGAAATTTTAGGTTATAAGAGAGGTGAAATGTTTGGAAACATCTCCATGCTGTTAGATATGACTGAATGGTTCTGGGTGAAACTGCTTGAAGAATAGAGTCGAGTGAGGCGTCAAGGGGAGCTTTTAAAGGGTGCGTTATGGGAATATGAGTTGAGTGAGGTACTGCGGTTGGTGATGGTTCTGCCTCCGGAGCCAGCATTCTGAATTTCTAGAACATAAAACGAGAGAGAGAAACAGCAATTGAATGTTTGGATCTGGGAATATGTGTAGCAGTTTTGATAAACTGATCAAAAGCTGAAATCCAGATTAGTAGTTGCATCAGAAGGAGGGAATGAGAGCGGCTTTTATTTATGCAATGTACGGTTGCTTCGTTGTCACAGTATACCAAGATATTGCTTGTCGACCAGTTTCTCCCCATAAAAAAGCAGCGACGACTATGGGGTAGAGTTCGAACAGCGCAGAGGACTGGGGAGAGTTGAGCATTTGGGGGGGCCATGTAGACACGAACCAGCGCCCGTTGGAAAATCCACCGAAATCGACGGATGGGGCTGCGTCGGTAAATAGAATGTCTTCAGGGAGGGAAAGATCGCTGTAGAAAAAAGATAAACTGTTCCATTGTTTCAGAAAGGTAATCCATAAATTGAGTTTGTTGCGACTTGCCTGGTTTATGTTAATTTGGTCATCTAATGCATGCACGGAAGATGCGAGGAGATGAAAGATGAAAGAGCAGCCTTGCGGAATTATGCGCATTGTGAAACTAAGATGACCGAGCACGGATAGAAGATCCCGTTTGGAGCAGTTTTGGCTCACTGCCAGAGAAGTGGCTACTAGGATTATCCTACCAATTTTTTTCCTTTGGCAGGGAAGCTTGGGATTTTATAATAATAATAATAATAATAATAGATTTTATTTATAAAGCGCTTTTCATTCCAAGGAATCTCAAAGTGCTAAAGTTTAAAACATATACGACAATGCAAATAAAATCCAACAAATTAAGTGCTACAATAAAAAATTAGAACCACAATGCAAATAATAGAATAATCAACATAAAAAAGCTTTTCTAAAAAGATAGGTCTTCAGATCGGCTTTAAAAGAGTCCAGGCTCTGTACTGTTCTCAGTTCAATGGGGAGGTTGTTCCAAAGCCGGGGCGCAGCTGAGCAGAAAGCTCTGTCCCCCATGGTTCGGAGCCTAGTGGTGGGAGTCTGAAGAAGCTGGCATCCAGATGATCTGAGGGTACGAGTAGAGGATTTGACAGTGATAAGCTCTTGTAAATATAGTGGTGCTTGTCCGGTGATGCACTGATGTGTGAGCAGGAGAATTTTGTAATCGATCCGGGATAAAACAGGAAGCCAGTGGAGTGAGTATAGGATAGGGGTTATATGTTCATATTTACGGACTCTCATAAGGACTCTGGCAGCGCTGTTTTGAATGTATTGCAGCTTTTGGATGTTCCTGCCAGAAACTTGAATCCAATTTTACTGAATCCAAGTTGATACCCAAAAATTCGATAGATTGGGTTGGTCCTAAGGACTTCTCTTGCGCGATGGGAATTCCCAGTTCAGAAAAAATCCTATGAACGGTTGTAATGTTTTCGGCTGGGATGGCATCAGGAGTGTATGGGTGATGTGTATGTCACAGGTCGGAGAAGCAGACCGCCCCTGTCGCGGGTCACGCTCCTCCTATTTCCACCTCGAGGAGGTCCCAAAACACCCCAATGACCAAACAGACAAGAATTAAAATGTAACAGCTTTTATTAAATATTAAAATGGTAGAAGAGGGGGGGTCGATGTTAAAACAAAAAAAATCAGTCCTTGGACCTTCATATCAAGGGGGGGGGGCACTAGGATGCCCTGGGTAAGTACTTCACAGGTATTAAACTCAAGCTCTCTCCTTCTGCAGGCTTTTAGCTGAAACACAGAGTATTACTTTACAGACACTGGGACTTACACTGGTCACTCGGGACAACACTCAGGTAGGTACCTCACAGGTTATGAACTCAGGCTCTCTCCTACTGTAGGCTTATAGCTGTAACACAGAGGATTACTTTGCAGACACTGGGACTTACACTGGTCACTCGGGACAACACTCAGGTAGGTATCTCACAGGTAATGAACTCAGGCTCTCTCCTGCTGTAGGCTTATAGCTGTAACACAGAGGATTACTTTGCAGACACTGGGACTTACACTGGTCACTCTGGTAGCTCGTAGCAACGTACAGGTAGGTTTTTCACAGGTAATGGACCCAGGCTCTCTCTTACTGTGGGCTTCAACACAGGGGTCACACACAGCATATACTGTAGGTTAATTTACCAGCCTCCACAGCCTCTCGTTCTCCCACGACTAATTCAGTGTAGGGGGCTACTGACAACACAACACAGCATCACACTGCACTAATTTAAAGTGTACTCTCACAAAGTCACAGATTCACCCACAGTACTCCTCACACTTCTACGTGAAAAATAGGGTCGCAGCCCCAACCTCCTTGAACCGTCTTGGGACCGATTGGCGTGTTGCAGTGCAGACCAGTGGTATAAAACGTTGCGGCTGTGGCCCCTTACTCCTCTCGGGCTCGTTATTTCTCGGCTCTCCCACCACTCTACTCCGTGGTAGGGCCGTTGTCCTATTCACTGAAGGCTCACAATACACGTTGAACAGGCAACTCCACAATAACACACTGTATCAAACACAAAGTACTCACAATGTTTAATGCTGTTCTCCTTTGTTTACTCCTCCTCTAGAATGGATGAACTCCTCTTCACCCAGATGTAAATACACAGCTACTGTTTCCTTCAGCAACACTTACGGTGAGTCATACTCTGACAACATTACACACACATCAATGATGTACATAGAGCAATTCGTTTCCCAAAGTCTTCAAATCTTGAATCGTATACTCAGCCTGTGGCTCCTTTTCCTTCTTTGTTTCGTTTCCAGAAAACCATAAATTCCTACTGCTACCAGCGTGACTTAGCCCAGATCCTCTCTCTGCAGCAACAGAACGGTTCAACAGCGCAACACAGCTGCCACGAACGACCACAAAACGAACTCCAACGGTGCTCCTTTAATATTTGCACACAACTCCTTCCTTTCGCCTCTTATGGCCCTACGGACTCTTCAGAAGGAGAGTGTGTTTGTCGTTCCGCCCTTGGCGGAAAGGAGCTTTCCCTGCGGCAACCGCACTAGGCAGAACGGTGTCTGCCCAAAGTCAACCGCCCTCACTTGTGTTTGAAGCTCCTTTTTATATCCCTCTCTGTCTGCACATCCTCCAATCCCCAGTCGCTACGTTCATTGCTCACACCTGCGTTGTATCAAGCTTAATTCGCCTCGCGGCGCTTACCGGAAGTTCTGGTGTCTCCGCTTTGCCGTCCGGGTGGGAACACTTCCGGGCGGAACCAATCTTCCCCATCTTTTGTTCCTCCCCCTTGGAAATCGTCACCATGTGACATGTAAGTTTAGAGTA
Organism: Paramisgurnus dabryanus; assembly: GCF_030506205.2. Classification (NCBI taxonomy): domain Eukaryota; kingdom Metazoa; phylum Chordata; class Actinopteri; order Cypriniformes; family Cobitidae; genus Paramisgurnus; species Paramisgurnus dabryanus. The sequence continues at coordinate 45,629,760 of NC_133343.1, forward strand.
AAGATGAGAATAATTGACTGGAGTCAATAAGGAGTTTTTATTAGAATTTCTCATGACAGGGTCTTTCAGATGACGGAGGGTAAGTATTTCAGATGACGGAGAAGTGTCTCTCCTTAGGGGCTGTGGCACTACATGCTGGCTCTGAAAGGTAAAACACAAGGTAAGTATTTCAGATGATTGAGGCGTTTCTCTCCTTAGGGGCTGTGGCACTAAGTGCTGGCTCTAAAAGGTAATCACAAGGTAAGTATTTCAGATGATTGAGGCGTTTCTCTCCTTAGGGGCCGTGACACTACGTGATGGCTCTGAAAGGTAATCACAAGGTAAGTATTTCAAATGATTGAGACGTTTCCCCCCTAAGGGGCTGTAGCACTACGTGGTGGCTCTGAACGGTAACCTCAAGGTAAGTATTAAGACGTTTCTCTCCTCAGGGGCTGTAGGACACAAGCAAATAGTCTTTAGCTATGGCAGAGGGTAAGTACTTTGGCTGAGGACTGGAACTTTTGCTTCCACGGGGCGACGTAGGACACAAACAAATAGCCTTTAGCTAGGACAGGAGGTAAGTACTTTAGCTGAGCACTGGAACTTTTACTTCACAGCAGTGATGTCGGACACAAACAAATAGCCTTTAGCTAGGGCAGGAGGTAAGTGCTTTAGCTGAGGACTGGGACTTTTGCTTCACAGCAGTGACGTCGGACACAAACAAATAGCCTTTAGCTAGGGCAGGAGGTAAGTGCTTTAGCTGAGGACTGGGACTTTTGCTTCACAGGAGTGACGTCGGACACAAACAAATAGCCTTTAGCTAGGGCAGGAGGTAAGTGCTTTAGCTGAGGACTGGGACTTTTGCTTCACAGCAGTGACGTCGGACACAAACAAATAGCCTTTAGCTAGGGCAGGAGGTAAGTGCTTTAGCTGAGGACTGGGACTTTTGCCTACACAAGGACAACGTGGCTGATCTTCTCCCGCACTGGTGGGCGTATGACAGGTGAGATTACGGGAAGGTGAGTGTAAAGAGATTTACAGACCTCAAGCGTTGGTGGATGTCCAAATGCTGGCCTTTGGCGAGGCTGAGAACTGTTGCGGTGGGCCGAACGCTTCCCTCTCCTCTCTTCCAGCTGACGAGGTCAGAGATCTAGACAGGGGTGAACTTTGAAGGGCTCCACACCAGATAAAGGTACTCACACCACTTTTATCTTCTCTCCACAATCAACTTTTTTGCTTACAGATATTTTCCACTATAGTGCAAAAAGTCTCACTTGCCTTGTTCGTTCTCTCCACCGCCTCACCAGGGCCTGGGGATTTTCGCGATGTCCGACATTGAGCTCCAACATTGAGCTCCGGAACCCGATCGTCCTTACTAGGCGTCCATACAAGGGGGAGGGGGTTAGTCCGAGGAGGCGTATAATTTAGATGTAGCTGCACAGAATTCGACGTCCACTTGTTCCCCAAACTCCTTCAGTCAAGTGGTGGTCACTGACAACACAAGCACAGCACAGCACTGCAACCTTTTTCACGTGTACACACTCACGCCAAAGACCTGGACTCAACCACTGCACTCTACATACTTCAGTGATTTAGGGTCACCAACCAACGACTGACTTAAACTTGTCCTGTGGTGCACTGGCCGCCGTCCTCACTGCAGATGATAGACGATCGTCGCCGTCCTGACACCCTTATTCCTTCCTTTGTTTTGCGGGTTTCTGGCCCTCCCACCACACTCCTTCGCAGTGGAGCCGTTTTCCTACAACAGCCAGACTCACAACAGTTGTCCCATGCTTCACACTTCCAAACGATATGACTTACACAATGCATACAAGGGTACTCACAAACAGCTGCTAATCCTCTCCTTTCCGTGCCTTTATCCTTCCAGTGCCAGCTGAATTCCTCCGTTCTGTATGCTCCTGCTGCCAGAACTCCTCTCTCGATGACACTTCCGGTGAATTTTCCTGTTGTACACACTTAGCACAGATCAGTCGGTTTACACACTGGATTACACACATCCATGTTGTCTAATGCAAATACTCAGCCCGCACCTGTTTTCCTCTGTCTTCCTTCACCAAGTCACCCGTTTATTCCTCCGCCATACTAGTGTTGTGCTCGCTCCCCACTCTGTCTCCTCTCGCCGGATCGGCTCGGATAAACTTCTGTGCATTGGCAACTTCTGGAGCCCCTTATATCCTCCTCCTCTTCTCCCTGTCTTCCAATCCACGATCCCCACGTTTGTTTGTCACACCTGTGTCCAATCGTGCCTGATTTTCCCTCCCAAAGAACCCGGAAGTGCCTGTGTTTGCGCTTTTCGGTCCGGGCGGAACAAATCTCCAACGTTTGGTTCCGCCCTTAGAAAGTCACCCTGTGACAAAAACCTAATATAACGTGGGGTTTCTTGTAAAGTGATTTAAGGTGAAGTTGCCTCTCTGTGACTAAAAAGTGCAGAATATTCAAATAGAATACATTTGAAGAGTTTGGTTCCAAACGAAATAAATCCATTTTGACTAAGTTCTATAAAAATGTGTTTTCTATACCAAGAAAGTGACAAGATGAAAACCACTATTTTCTGTTACAAACTTTTACATAGCATCTTTAGGTTATAATAAATCTATTAAATCAATGTATAAATGTGCATTCATCTTTGCCATGTTATGTTCATTTAGTTGACTAGTGGTATATACTGATAAAAAAATAAACATAAATATTTATGGCATCCATCAAAACACTTTGTCAGAAGACTGTCATTGCTGCTGTCATCCTTGGGACGTCGTTGCTGAACTTTTTTGACAGCGATCAGCTGTATTGGTCCTGCTCAATTTTTGTTGACATCATATAAAATAATGGAATGTTTTTATAAGATCCCCTGGGGTCAATGTGTTAGCATGACAGAAGCTCAGTGTTGGAATGTAAAGAAGTAAAAATACTTTGTTACTGTACTTAAGTAGAAATTTCACGTATCTGTACTTTACTTCGCTATTTAAATTTATGTCAACTTTCACTTTTACTCCACTTCATTTTCTAGATAAAATGTATACTTTTACTCCGATACATTTTCACTAAGAATATTCGTTACTCGTTACTACAAAATAACTCAGAAGAAATGTGTGCGACTTCAATAAGGGAGTTTTTGGCGAATCAGTGCTTCTAGATTGCATTACGCACGCTCCGCGCACTCTATTTCACGCACACTCTATTTTAGCGTAGTGTTGTCAAAGGATGAGGAAGCACAACTGTAACTGCAATGAAAGCACCTACTGGAGGACCTCCTGTTATCGTAATCGACCACCTCGACGATGAACAGGGTGAGGAAGCTAACGTTATACACCCGTGGCTGTATTTGTAAGAAATGTTTTTGTACATTGGAAAAGTGCCTCTTATGCCTACCGAAAATCACTTACATTTTGTCATTTAAAAACTCCCCGTCCAACCTGAAGAATCACATCAAGGTACGTTAAAATAATAGTTATTAAGTAAAGCCACAATGTCAATGTGATTCAACATTAGTTATCATAAGCCATATCAGATAATTATCTGTCTAACGTGATGGCAAGGCGCTCATGTTTAATAAACGTTAACGTTACACCGCTGATTTTCCCATGGATTTATTTAATTCACAGAGAACTCTCAACTGAAACACGCTTAACTGTTTATGGTAACATTATAGCATAACTGCCGGCCGAATATTCCCTCCGGTAGGCTAATGTTAGATTGATAAATATTTTTTAAAAACTGCTATCAGTGGCAGGTTAGAAAGAAAGTGTTAAGGACTGTATTCACGTCTTCAAAAGCATCATACGTTTTGTCAAACTTGAGATTTCCTTTTATGTTAATTAACTCAAAACTCAGTGGTTATAGGATAATGTTGTGCTAATGTTATAGATTGTGAATGTACGCTTGCATTGTTGATCAAAGTCACAGTGCTTTCATTGCCACACAACGAGTTGACATTTTTTCTTAGTAGAGCAGCTAACTTAAAGGGACAATCCACTTTTTTCAAAAATATGCTCATGTTTTTAAAGAAATAAGTTATTATTTATTTTTCATTTTTACCTGAAGTTCATACAAAAGTGAAATTTCTGCTCTTTTATTTGATGTCAGTTCTAAAAATATGCTGTTTGTTCTTTGAACTTAAGAGAATTGTGCCTGAAAAGTCCTGGAAAAAACAGATTTTTATTTGATGATTGAGATTAAGAAGATAATGGGAACCCTGAATATGCTTTACTATAAGAAAGCCACAATAAAGTTCACAATCAAAGTTCTAACCGCTTGCTTTAAAAAAAAAAAAACTTTGTTCTTTGAACTTAAGAGAATTGTGCCTGAAAAGTCCTGGAAAAAACAGATTTTTATTTGATGATTGAGATTAAGAAGATAATGGGAACCCTGAATATGCTTTACTATAAGAAAGCCACAATAAAGTTCACAATCAAAGTTCTAACCGCTTGCTTTAAAAAAAAAAACTTTTTACTTTTACTTCAAATACTTAAGTACATTAAATATAAGAAAACTACTTTTGATACTTAAGTACAGTAAATATCAGATACTTTAAGACTTTTACTTGAGTAATATTTTAAAAGACAACTTTCACTTCTACCAAAGTCTTTTTCTAGTACAATACTTGTACTTTTACTCAAGTATTGCTTTCTAGTACTTTATACAACACTGCAGAAGCTTGATGCTGTTGTGTGAGAACAAGCAACAGCCAGCCCGAGTGCCTCACAGGTAAATTATTAGATTTGGATGGCTTAAGTTTTTTCCGTGCCACAGAAAACCACCACATGTTTATCAATGCCATCAAAAGTATTTTTTTTTTGTTTGTTTGTTGATCACGAAGTACAAAGTAAATGAGGAAAACTAGGATTCTGTGTGTATTCCTCGCCGCCCTCGTTGTTTACAATGCGTGGAATGGTGTGCTCTGATTTGTTGAACGGATTTATTGCATTCTGCAGAGAGGACTGGTGTTTATTGCGTTTTGGAACCAAACTCTTCATTTGTTTGTGCCTGTAATAGGGTACACCAAGATAATTGTAACGATCAGTCATGTCTTATGTTTCCCCTGTCCATGTCTCTTATTTTGAAGTTTTGTTTTGTTACCCATGTTTTGTAGTTCTGTGTAGTTCTTTTGTTTCATTGTTCCTTGTTCTTGATTGTTTCCCACGTGTCTTGTTATCTCGTTTTCCCCTCAGTATATATTGGTCAGTTTTTCAGTTGTCTTTTGTCAGTTGTTGAATGTTTAATGTTATGTGTTGGTTTCTGGGTCCTGTGATGATTATGTTTTATCTGCTTTGTTTAATAAATAAAAACCTTGCATTTGGATCCTCTGCCTCGGCTTGCATTCCTGCTAACGTTACAGAACAACTGACCACAACAGATCTAGCAGGTTCTATCTAGCCCAGTCTTTTTCCTCAGTGCCAAACTTGGACCCAGCAGTTACACTCTTCCAGCTACTGCAAGGGAACCGCTCCAACAAGGAGTATGTGAAGGAATTGTGGAAACAGGTACAGTTTGGTGACTGCTTTTAAAGGGTATTTTTTTCATTTTGGATTGGAGGGAGTAGTACGCTAACTTATGCCTAGGAGTGGTGACATAGGAACTCTCATGGAATATATTGACTTTGTGTTGGTATTGAGCGGATCCTCCAATTACGCTTTTTTGTAAAGGTTGTCTTATGATAAACTCCCCTCCACCATAGACCATAAAAACAACAAAGTATATAAGGTACAACTTAATTTTTCTACCAAATAACAAATAGCCCTTACTTGTCTTTAGTTCATTCCTGCCTCTCAACATTTCCTTGTGTTTTTCCACACCAGGCTTGGCAAAAAGTAAATAGAGACATTGGCTGGCTTCTGCACACAATGAACTTGTCAGCAGTACTGAAAAAAGAAAAATAATATTTTTGACTTAATATAATTTGGTCATCTTTCCCTTTGCTACTTGCAATGTCTCTCATGTACTAATAAACAAACCACACGCTGCAAAAAAATGACTATTACTTATTTTTGTCTTGTTTTCAGTAAAAATATCTAAAAAAAAATGTATAAGCAAAATGACCTAGGATAATATTTAGACAAAAAATACTGTACTTTCCGGACTATAAACCGCACCGGAATATAAGCCGCATCATACAAAAATGCATCATTACGACGAAATAACATATATAGGTCACAGTGGACTACACATCGCGTTTATTTAGAAAATCATTTCACAAAATCCAAGCCGAAAAACAGACATTTAATCTAGAAAGGCAAGTTATTCAACTAAACAATAGCAGACAAAACAGCAGGCTGAAAAGATGTCTGTACCTTAAAAGTAATAATATTAGTTTTTAAACGATAAACCATAGCATACAGAACTTACCTGGAAGGTTGAATAGGCTAAATTAACCGAACAAGCCAACTTGTGTGAAGTTTGCATACTCATCAATTCACATTACAGAACCTATTGAATTACATAATTACAGAAGCAGAATATGTCAGACTCTTGTGGCTGTAGACGGTAATGTTGTCTCTTGCCTCATAAATGTGAAAAATGAATTCATACTGACTTACAAGGCGCTCCTCAGAATAAGACGCTGCACCAGCCAGGTTATGAAAAAACATGCGGCTTATAGACCGAAAAATACGGTATAAACTTTAAGTGAACTTTAAAACAAGCAAAAAAAGTCTGCCAATGGACTGTGAAAAAAATTCTTGAAATAAGTTAACTTTTTATAAAGAATTAATTCAAGAAAAAAATTCTTATTCCATTGGCAGATTTTTTTTTTGTCTACAAACTATTATTTTCCTAGGTCATGTTGCTCATAAAGAAAATACATCTGAATTTTTTGATATTTTTTACTGAAAACAAGACAAAAATATTAAGAAAGCCATTTTTGCAGTGCATGCAAAATTACAGTTAAAATTTTTTTGCAGTGTAGTTTTTAGACCAAAAATATAAAATTTAAAGCTATGGTCTACGATTTCAAAGATTGTTCATTATTAATAAACTCGTTTAGATGCTGGTTATGGTTCTACAGTAAAATCCTAACAATATGAAGAGAAAAAAGAATTTTAAAAATCCATTCAGTCTATTGGGTGTACGGCGGCAGATAAATTGACCAATGTAAACTGTCCGGCCGGACAGCTTACATTGGTTAACTGCTCTCATCAAATCCCTGTACACTTGAAAATCCACCTCGCGATCGCGTCTCCACCCCATCGCACACCACCCCGCCCCTATCGTGCCTGCGACATGCAATTTGTGTCAGTGTATGTTAGCTAGCGAAGCAGCAACATCTCACTAATGGAAAAAACTAACCGACAGCAGCAAGCTTCTTGTCCCTACAGTAAAGGTTAGAAGAAAGGGAAGTCTGTAGAGGAAAGAGCAGAGGTAAAAAAAGTGTGAAAAACGCCGGACTCTAAGTAGAATCAATAAAGGGTCCGCAATTGACCGTTGGAGGAAGCTTCAGGGAGATTTGGGGCTGAAAACCGACGCCGACACGGCGGACTTTTTGTTGAATAGGTACGCATCTATTTATACTTTTATTGTGTAAGGGTTACATAAATATATTTTTATCAGTCTGACAACATGCTGCCGGTCGGCATTGGAATGTTAGCTGTTTAGCATCGCGTATCACGGGTCAAAGTAATTATATTTACAAAGATTGTGTGTGGTGTTACATAAATCTTTTTATCAGTCTGGTAACAACATGCTCATGCTGCCGGTTGGCATTGGAATGTTAGCCGTTTAGCATCGTGTATCACGGGTCAAAGTACTTATATTTACAAAGATTGTGTGTGGTGTTACATAAATCTTTTTATCAGTCTGGTAACAACATGCTCATGCTGCCGGTCGGCATTGAAGCCTTTTAGCATCGCGTATCACGGGTCAAAGCAATTATATTTACAAAGATTGTGTGTGGTGTTACATAAATCTTTTTATCAGTCTGGCAACAACATGCTCATGCTGCTGGTCGGCATTGGAATGTTAGCTGTTTAGCATCGCGTATCACGGGTCAAAGTAATTATATTTACAAAGTCATTTCTTGAAGCTCAGGAGGGGAAACGTATGCCAAACGTTGTTGTGAATGTAAATAACGTCAATTGCAATCATAATTGTAATTGTTAATTCCTTCAAGGCTTTATGTGTTTACTGCTCGGTAAATCTCTGTTCTGATGTTTACTACCAGTGATCAAAGCTTGAATGAGTGACGTTGTTCTAGTGATGTTCAACCCGGATCTTTTTAAGGATTCGGGTTATTCTGAGTCACTCACTAATATGATCCGGGTTGTGCGAATCACTCGAGTCACTTGAGTCACTTCCAATTCCAATCGCTAAATCATACTAATGCCAACCAAGCAACTCAGATCACGCATGCAGCTAAGAGTCTACGACTCCTCTGCTCGCAAAAAACGGCTGGGGAACTCGTAAAAAACATGCATGTCCGTGGTAACATTATCAATAACATAATTGTAAAAGTTCGGTGTGTTTAGTTTCATTTCATAATGACAAATATATCAACACCACGTTTAGAAGATGTCAGGCTTTGTTGACTTGGATGTGAGAGGAACGTGTCCTGTTTCAGATTGACTTAAAAGATCCACGATAGGTTTCGGTTAATGCAGCCACACAGTCACTCATCCACGCAAGAACATGATCTTGTGATTGAGTCCCAGACAGAGACGCCCGCTCCTGCACGGGTCCTGTGAGTGAACCACTCGCGTCACTCTGAGTGACTCAGTCAACAAGAGGAGCTGTGTATGTCCGTCGGTGGCGGATCTTTCCAGCAGCACTGCTGCAGCAGTCCTCGGATTTAAAATGTTTAAACATTTGCAGCTTCTACCCAAAACATTGTGCCAGTCAAATATTGCAACAGATTAGCCTACATGAGTCAGTGGGTTAATAACACGAGCAAGGCTCATTTTTCCTAGTCCAGGATTCAAGCTCTATGAGTTGAGTCACTCTCTGTGTGAATCCCCGAGCCGCCGACCAACTCATTGTCGCGCGCACGCATCCCTTTGTACTCGGACTCGGAGCTGCAGGAAATTACGATCCGGAATAGCATCTTTTTGCTCACTCGGTACCCCCAGTTGACATTTGGAGATGTAAATTAACTTGTTGTTGCAAGTTATAGAACCTATGGCAGCTTATGTAGAGTTATTTGTTGTAATTCTGTTGTAAACATTTGAAGAGCTTTGTGTTTTATACAATTTCTCATTCTTAATGCAAAATCTGAGAGGACACAACTGACTCGGGTTAATGGTCACTAGGACTCATGGTTCTCGAGTCATTTTAGGGATCGGGTTAAATGATCCGAGTTTCGAGTGACTCGCTCATCACTACGTTGTTCAGTTCGTTTCCCGGTGGGAGGGATCAGGTAGCACAGAGGGGCGGGATGAGTTTTTTAAAACTTACTAACCGCCTCAGGCTTTCTCAACCGATTTTCAACATCGTAGACTACAGCTTTAAGTGATTTTGTGCATAAAACTAGTAAAAACATCTGCCAATAGGGTAAGCACAAAATTACTTTCTTACTTAGTATTTTTGTCTTGTTTTCAGTAGAAATATCTAAAAATTCTTAAATCAAGATGTATTTTCTTGATGAGCAAATGACCTAAAAAATAAGTCAGAAATAAGAAATTTTTTCTTGAATTTACTTAATACAACAAAAATTCAGCAAAACATTTCTTATTCCATTGGCAGATTTTTCTTTTTGCTTGTTTTAAGAACAAATTAGCTTAAATTTGATGTTTTGTCTTAAATCTAGAGTTATTTTCTCAGGTCATTTGCTCATCAAGAAAATACATCTTGATTTAAGAATTTTTTGATATTTCTACTGAAAACAAGACAAAACTACTAAGTAAAGTCATTTTTTTTGCAGTATGCCAGCCAGTGCCAGCATTTTTCATGATTTTCACAAAAGTTTAATGCCTTCCAGAAAATGTTCTATAAACATACAATATACAAAATATAAACATACAATATATCAAATGAAAAAACAGACCTCTGCTTTCAAACAAACAAATCATCCTACCTTTTTATTGTTCTCTTTTTATCACCTCTCAAATATGGGTAGGTTTTTGAAACACACCAAATTTTGAGCAAAAAGCTGAGAATTAATATTGTGAAGGACTTTTGATAGAGATCAGATGCAGAACAATCCTCAAAACTTACATAGACATACAGTTGTTTGCCCCAGGGCAGGGTTCCCCAAATACCCTGGAGGACCAGAGCATTACAGGGATTAGGTTCAACCCTAATCAAACTTACCCACCTGTGATTTTCTAGTGATCATGAAGACCTTGATTAGCTTGCTCAGGTGTGTTTGATCAGGGTTGGAGCTAAACTCTGCAGTGCTCTGGCCCTAAAGGGTAAGATTTAGTGAGCCCTGCCCTTGGGCGATACTTCCGGGTTTTATATGTTATGGAAGAGTGCCACCTGGTGGATAACTGCGGTATTGAAGAAAGCAAGAAATACTCATCATTTGCAGGGAAGCGTTTTCTCTTAATTGATGAGTTAAATCTACCTTTGTGTCCTTGGTTCTTGCTCTCCCGCTGATTGACATGTGGGCGTGGTTTTCTGGGGGAGTGCCCAAGTGATGCGTATAGTTTACCCCTGAAACCTCAGCTGGAATCTAAAAAAAACTTTCTGAAACTTGTACGAACCCTGGCAAAGTGCATTCGGCACATAAATACTCTGTAACACGTCCAACTGCTTTTTTGACACTTTGCATTTGTTTAGCATGAGGAAACCAACTCTAAAACTGTGTTAATAAGTCAGAATGTATGAAATACTGTGGAACCCCCCCCTTTAATTTTGTGTAATATTAATCTAAACCTGTCAAAATGTTTTGCAGCATCTGGGTTACTGTGTATTAGTTTCAGGCAGTTGTTATTAGACCTGTTCGAGTCGTGACTCACTCGGATCTTTAACCCGGATCTTTAAATTAACTCATGAGTCGCGAGTCTCTAGTGTCATTAACCTGGATCAGTTAAGTCCTACTACAATTCAATGTAAAACCATAAACAGCGCCACCACACACACAAACCTCTTTCAACATTATTGATGAGACTTCGCTCGCACTACAGAGCCACTCGTAACCGGCTGATCTGTGCGAGAACTGACCCGAGATTCTCACTCAGAGCCGGAAACAATGCGGACCCGAGAGACATGCGAATCTGCTCTGACTCGAGAGTCTCTCAACTCGTAACCGGCTGATCCGTAACCGACTGATCCGTAACCAGCTGATCTGCGCGAACTGTCTCTCCGGCTCTGGGGGCTACATAAGCAGGACAGTTTTTTTCTATATTTTCTCTATATTATTATGCTATTGTTATTATGCTTCTTTTCTAAGCATGTTATTTCAGAAGTGAAAGGCTTTTGTTATGGATTTGTTTTTGAGGAGACTTCAGTCGCTCTATAGATCCACTAACCGGCTCCGGCTGATCCACGCGAATCAGCCGGTTAGTGGATCTGTAGAGCGAGTCTCATGTCCATGGTCTGCGAGAATCTCGAGTCGCGTAGATCAGCCGGTTACAAGTGGGTCTGTACTGAGTTTCCTTGGCAATTTAGCAATACTGACTCAAGTTACTCAAGTGGCTCACACAACCCGGATCACTTTAGTGAGTGACTCACAATAACCCGGATCCTTAAAAGGAATCGAGTTTGCCAGGCCTAGTTGTTATCTCGGAATAACATACCTTGTATGTCACGACTGGCCAATCAAAATCAAGCATTTTAGAATGCCTTATAATAATCATTATAACACACAAGGTTATTATAGTTTTGCTTTTTTAAATTAGTTTTATTTTAATATAGTTTTCAATTTTTCTTTAAATTTAAGTTAAGTTTTAGTTAGTTTCATGTTCTTCCTTGTTTTTTGAAAGAGGCACGATTTTAGCTTTTTTCCATTCAGCAGGAAAAACTAATTTTTCTAAACTTAAATTAATAATATAACATATAGGCATAGAAATCACATCAACAACCATCTTTAATAGCTTGGCATCCAATTCATCAAAACCAAGATGTTTATTAGGGCCCGAGCACCGAGGAGCAGGCCAGAATGGCTTGCACTGAAAGGTGCGAAGCCCTATTGTTTTTGCTCGAATTATTATTAGGGCCCGAGCACCGAGGAGCAGGCCAGAATGGTCTGCACCGACAGGTGCGAAGCCCTATTGTTTTTGCTTGGATTATTAGGGCCCGAGCACCGAGGAGCAGGCCAGAATGGCCTGCACTGAAAGGTGCGAAGCCCTATTGTTTTCCTTAGGATTATTAGGGCCCGAGCACACCGGGGTGTGAGGACCCTATTGTTTTTGCCAGAGGTGGAAAGTAACGAATTACATTTACTCACGTTACTGTAATTGAGTAGTTTTTTTGTGTACTTTTACTTTTTTGAGTAGTTTTTAAAATCTGTACTTTTACTTTTACTTAAGTATGTTTTGTTTAAAGTATTGTACTTCGCTACATTTTAAATCATATCCTTTACTGAATTTAAAAATATTTAAAAAAGCAAGGTGATAAAGACGCGCAACGGATGATTGATGGGTGGTGGACCATGGAGACGGACGAGACAGGCGCGCGCTAATGCAGACCCGCTTCAGTTCAAATCTTATGAAAGAAACCCCTGGTCATATTTAAGCGACCACTTTCCACTGACGGGAAGCGAGTGTTTCATTCCTATGAAAGGTAGGATTCATGCTCTCGAGTATGAAATTGCAGACCGGGTTTTACCGCTCATTTGCACGACGCGTTTTTAATACAATGCACATTATCCTCCGCAGTCTAGCAGCTTCGCATCAAGTCAAACACAACTTCAGAACGTCCTCAAGAATGTGCAGGTCATGAGAGAGAGAGAGAGAGAGAGAGAGAGAGAGAGAGAGAGAGAGAGAGAATAAAGATCTGACAGGTACCCAGGTCATGGAAGCTAGAAGACAATAAACTTGTCAAAAGTATGACATGGCACTCATCTCATTATATGCTCATTTAAACTAGATATATAGTTTAATAAAATAATGTATGTTACCAGCAATACATCAATTACAACCTTACTATAGTGATTGTATTTGCAAGCTGATGACCACCTTCAAAAGTGCATTACTCACATGTAAAATCATTAAATAATTCCATACAGTGTTGGCGCCACGAGCGGGCCCTAGGGGGCATGGCCCGGCCACTTGAGTCACTGTGCCCCCTTACTTCTCAAAATAACAATGAACTTAATAATTAAAAAAATGTGATGCAAAATACATTTGGTTATACAATGAATACTGATTAAAATTCGGAGTATAATTAATAAAAAATAATAATTAAAATACTAACCCACAATGCAATGCTAACATAGTCAGCCAGTTACATACACGCAGCCACTGTCACGTTCGGGGGCTCAATCGCCATGCGTGAGAACTCATTTTCTGTCTAAATAATGTATACTTGTAAGTCTTGGCATTTGAGCAAGACGAAGAAATTTCGAGACAAATAAAAGGACCTTCTTAAAAAGTTGAAAAAAGTCCTCTCGTCGCCTGCAGCTCTTCTGAAGGTAAAACGCATTTCATTCTGGTGTCAGTAACATTGTTTTCTTTTGCTGTTATTTGGTTATGTATTGGTCTTTATGATTTGCGTGAGTTATCCAGTCTTGCACTTTAACGTCTTTATAAGTTATGGTTTTACTATAGTGAGGGATTTATTTAACAACTTGGCTGGCTGTAACAATCCCGCTAATTTCACGGCTAGTTGCTATATGATTAAATATATACATAACATTTTGATTTGAAGTCTTTTATTAGCTTATTTTAAAGAAATACAAACCTTCTGGGAAAACGTTTCCAGACGCGTTAAAACAAGTAAAAAGTCAAAAGACGAACATTCGGTTTAATCATTGTAAATACAATCTCATATACGTGATTAATTATGCATATTTATTCTGTATTAATTCGTAACTGTCTCTGTTAACGTGACTCGCTCGCAGTACCCGGGTTAGGCTGTGTTTCAGGCGGTTGTTCAAGGAATAAAATACCTTTAAATGTTGCGACTGGCCAATCAGTACCAAGCATTTTACAGTGACATGTAGTAATAATAATAATAAAATAATAAGATGAACCAGGTGCCCCCACAGTAAAACAGGAGGCCCGCTCATTCTGTATTCTCTGGCGCCGACACTGATTCCATAAATGTTTCTTAGTTTAAAAAAGCTTTTTATTTTATTAACTTTTTGTTATTGCACTTTAATTGTAAAGATGTTCCTACAATTAAAAACAACTAGTTTGAGATTTATATTCCCTTGTCGTTTTTGAACTATACTAGAATCATCCACCTCTCCTCGCTGTAAAAAAGTAACTTTTACTCTGAGTAAATTTAAAATGACTTACTTTTTACTTTTACTTGAGTAGATTTTTAGACCAGTAACTTTACTTTTACTTAAGTAAAATATTATTAAAGTAACTTTACTTTTACTTGAGTACAATATTTTAGTACTTTTTCCACCTCTGGTTTTTGCTCCGTTTATTTTTTTATTCTTCTTCTCCGAAATGGATTGCATTTTTGAGGGCCTAAACATACCCGAAAACTCATGAAAATTTGCACACGCGTCAGAAGTGGCGACACACGCGTCAGAAGTGGCGGAAATTTACATGAAGTATAGGCGGCAGAAGTGGGTGTGTAAAAATGGCTCGATAGCGCCACCTGCAAAATTTCAAGAGAACAGCCCCCCCACTACGAAAAACGTACAGATACGAAATTTGGTAGGATCATCTATTACTCCAAGACATACAAAAAAGTCTCTTGGAGCTAAGCTCTAAACCCCACAGGAAGTCGGCCATTTTGAATTTTCTCTGTCATTTTTTGACATTTCCAAGCGTCATACTTTAACGAACTCCTCCTAGAGATTTAATCCGATTATCATCATATTTGGTCAGTATCATCTAAAGGCCTGTGAATGCTATATTGCGATATTTTGACTTTTCGTTGGAGGGTGTGTCCATGGCGGTCTGGCAAATTGTGATGTTTCGTCATGAAACAGGAAGCTGATGTAATTCAGGCATACATTGTCCGATCTGCCCCTGACTTCACACGTTTGATAAGGGTCCAGGCCTGAACACATCAACATGGCATAATTTAGTAACACTTATAGCGCCACCTAGAGGCAGCAGGAAATACCATGTTTAAGGCTATGACTTACTGCTCTTAGATATGTAACCATATCACCATCATATTTCACCAGTGTAGTCTCAAGACCTTGTGTGATGATTAAAAGCAACAACCTTGACTTTTCATTAAAGGGCGTGTCCGTGGCTGCCTCACAAACTATCAGTAAATGAATCGCATTTTTGACAGCCTAAACAAGCTCAAAAAGTCATAAAACGTTGCACACTTGTCAAATGTGGCAAATGTTTTTATTTGAAATAGGCTTCAGAACTGGGGGTGTAAAAATAGCTCCACCTACAAAAATTCAAAACAGCAGCTCCCACGCTACGTTAAATGTACAGATACGAAATGCAGTATGATCATGTATCACCCCAAGACCTATAAAAAAGACTCTTGGAGCAAAGCTTGAAACCCGACAGGAAGTCAGCCATTTTTAATTTTCTCTGAAATTTGATTGCAAATTTGGTCATTGCTAGTCTTCGTATTTTAACAAACTCCTCCTAGAGATTTAATCAGATCATCATATTTGGTCAGTATCATCTAAAGGCACTTTCAATGCTAAATTGTGGAGCTTTTGACTTTTCGTTGGAGGCTGTGTCCGTGGCGGCCTGAAAAATTTCTGCGTTTTCGCCATGAAAAAGGAAGTTATAACTAAGGCACACAATGTCCAATCTGCCCCACACTTCACATTTTTGAAAAGGGTCTTGGCCTGAACACATTTCTATGCCAATATTCAGTTTCATTCATAGCGCCACCTAGAGGTAGCAGGAAATGCCATGTTTTACGCTGTGATTTACTGCTCTTAGAGATTTAATCAAAATATCATCATATTTGATCAGACTTATCTTAAGCCCTTTTCACAAAGTGTGAAAACAGGAAGCTGTTGAAATTCAGGCATACATTGTTCGATTTTCCCCAGACTTCACACGTTTGTTAAGGGTCCCGGCCTGAACACGTCAATATAACAATAATCAGGTACAGTCATAGCGCCACCTACTGCACACAGGCGTTGTGGCACATTCATTTTCCTTTGAATATCCACCTATATTTACCCATTTTAATTCATATCCCCCTGGTTCACTGCTTTACTAATGCCAAAGGGTAGCGATGCACATGTGTGGGAGGGCCCTTCCATCGCTGCTTGCAGCTTTAATTAGGGCCCGAGCACCGAGGAGCAGGCCAGAATGGCCTGCACCGAAAGGTGCAAAGCCCTATTGTTTTTGCTCTGATTTATTAGGGCTCGAGCACCGAGGAGCAGGCCAGAATGGCCTGCACCGAAAGCTGCGAAGCCCTATTGTTTTTGCTCTGATTTATTAGGGCCCGAGCACTGAGGAGCAGGCCAGAATGGCCTGCACTGAAAGGTGCGAAGCACTATTGTTTTTGCTCGGATTTATTAGGGCCCGAGCACCGAGGAGCAGGCCAGAATGGCCTGCACCGAAAGGTGCGAAGCCCTATTGTTTTTGCTCTGATTTATTAGGGCCCGAGCACCGAGGAGCAGGCCAGAATGGCCTGCACTGAAAGGTGCGAAGCCCTATTGTTTTTGCTCTGATTATTATTTTTTAGGGCCCGAGCACCGTGGGTGCAAAGCCCTATTGTTTTTGCTCAGTTTCTTCTGCTTTTTCTTCTCCAAAATAAATCGCATTTTTAAGGGCCTAAACATTCTCAAAAACTCATGAAACTTTGCACAAGCGTCAGAAGTGACGAAAATGTACATGTGGTTTAGATGTCAGAAGTGGGCGTGTAGAAATGGCTCGATAGCGCCACCTGCAAAATTTCAAAAGGACAACCCTCCCGCTACGAAAAACGTACAGATACGAAATTTGGTAGGGTCATCTATCACCTCAAGATCTACAAAAAACTCCCTTGGAACCAGGCTCTAAAACCCACAAGAAGTCAGCCATTTTGAAATGTCCCTGTGATTTCTGTGCAAATTTTGGCATTTCCAGGCTTCATACTTTAACGAACTCCTCCAAGAGACTTAATCCGATCATCATCATATTTGGTCAATATCATCTAAAGGCCTTTGCAATGTGAAATTGCGGAGCTTTTGACTTTTCGTTGGAGGGTGTGTCCGTGGCGGCCTGCCAAATTTCAGCGTTTTTTGCCATGAAACAGGATGTTGTTCTAACTCAGGCATACAATGTTCAATCTGCCCCACGCTTCACATGTTTGATAAGGGTCTTGACCTGAACACATTTCCATGCCAAAATACAGCTTCAGTCATAGCGCCACCTAGATGCAGCAGTAAATGCCATGTTTTACGCCATGATTTACTGCTCTTAGAGATTTAATCAAATCATCATCATATCTGGTCAGACTGATCTTAAGCCCTTTGCGATGATAAATTGCTAAGATCTTGACATTTCGTTGAAGGGCGTGTCCGTGGCGGCTTGGCAAAGTGTGATGTTTCGCACTGAAACATGAAGTTGTTGTAATTCAGGCATACAATGTCAGATCTGTCCCCGACTTCACACATTTGATAAGGGTCCTGGCCTAAACAGATCAACATGGCATAATTCAGTAACAGTCATAGCGCCACCTAGAGGCAGCAGGAAATACCACGTTTTACACTGTGACTTACTGCTCTTAGAGATTTAACCATATCAACATCATATTTCATCAGGCTAATCTCAAGACCTTGTGTGATGATAAATAGCAACAACCTTGACTTTTCGTTAAAGGGCGTGTCCGTGGTAGCCTCGCAATGTATCGACAAATGGATCACAATTTTGACAGCCTTAACAAGCTCAAAAAGTCATGAAACGTTACATATGTGTAAAATGTGATGTTTTTTATTTGAAATAGGCTTTAGGCAAGGAAAGGCAAGGCAAGTTTATTTTATTTGCACATTTCATACACAGAGGTCATTCAAAGTGCTTTACATACAAATGAGAAAACAAAAATCAAAGATACATGAATTTAAAATATCAATTAAAAGAAAATAAATGTGATTTTAATAAAAACTGTTTAAATGTGTGAAAAAGAATAAAACAGGAATAAAAGTATAAAACAGTTAAAGATAAGAATAAAAACAAGAGAAATAAAAAGAATTTAAATAGTGCATATAAAATATAGTGCAATCAGTTCGGTCGCGGCATAGTGCTCATTCAGTAAACGCATAGCTAAACAGATGTGTTTTGAGTCTGGATTTGAATGTGGTAGTGTTAATTTCGTCAGACGAGACGAGACGAAATATGTTCGTCAACGACCTTTTTTTCCATGACTAAGACGAAACGATGACGAGACTACACACATATTCAAAAACGCTGACTAAGACTAAATTAACATGCATTTTTGTTGACGAAAAAAGACTAGACTAAAATGTTTTGGATAAAATAAAAACTAAGATAAAATCTCTCTTCATTTTCGTCTTCAATCGTCTCTACTACATTTTATGCAATGAGGTCATATTTAAATGTGAATTCATTCATAAAAAGACTGCGTGCTCTTATTATGAAACTGCGCGCGTCTGTCATAACTCCAGACAAGCTCGCGCTGCTGAAATCTCCATGCTAAGTGTTCACAATGTAACATCCATTAGCAGTTAGTCTACAAACGTATTACATATGAGAAATATTGATATGTTTCCATCGGATTTTTGTAATTTTCATATGGTTTTTCAACAATTGCACGCACACGCAGCACGATTCTACTATGGAAAAGGCATACGCGATCAGGTCAGTAAGAGTCTCGTGTGTAAAATGAGCCCACACACATTATGATTAATATTTCACAAACTGCTAAAAAGTTTAGCATTTTTTCAGCATTGTGAAGTTTTCAGTTTTGTGTCGTATTCTCGTGTACCTGTTGTCTCAGTAGGGGTTCAGATAAAAATCGGCAGCCGGCAGCAGGAAGTGGCTGCCATTGACAGCCGGAAGGCAGTTACTGGCAGCCTGAAGGTAGGCGGGACCTGACAGTCGTTAACAGCCAATCAATACCGACCAACGTGAACTCAACCAATCACATATAACTACAACAGCAGCCATTGCATGCTTTAGAAATGGCAGCGATTGATCGAGCAAGTTTGTAAACGGAGTAATGAATGTAAGTTTGATTTTAACTGTTATCTTAGTAAACGATAGTGTAACTTTGCCTATTTTAGTTTAAATGTTAAATTTATTCTAATTCGTGTTAGAAACGTAGTTTGTGTACCATGTTACATCATGTATAATTGTTGCTGTATGTTAGGGGGCTAATAACGTACTTCAAATACAACGTTTACGATTAAATATTAACGTTTGTTAACGTGTTATTAAGAGTCTATTGAATAATATAAAATGAATGTTGTTTGACTGGATTTATAGAAGATACAAGTGCAACAATGTTTATACTTTTGTGTTTAATTTTTCAAGTGATTGTGTGATATCCATCAACTTATTGATTTTTTTCTTATACTATAACAATTGACAAAACGGTTATTTTAACAACTACTCTTCTATTTTTGCCTTCACCTTTTGTGTACCTGACTATCAGTTATGACCGGTAAGAAGCCATTATATTTCCAAAATCTTACTAACTTAAGTGAATTAATTTTTGTTTTGTTTGTTTGTTTTTATTTTTAGGAAGAAGCAGTGCACATCAACCATGTTGGAAGCATTCAAGGATGAGACAAAATGGCAGGAGAAAGAAGTGCAGAACATCAGAGTACATCTTGAACATCTTGATGGTAGTAGCACATTCAATAATACGCAAACACTGAAAGTCTTTACCCTCACTAACTATTATAGTAGCTTTATGGCAAATGCCTTATACATGTGTTAAGTATTTCCTGCTCCCATACGATGCACTTCTGTTTTTAGGGAGCTTAGGCTGTGATGTTTGAAAATTGCAGTAATTTTTCGGTTTGTTTATAATACCCAATAGTTGCCAGATGGTGTCCTGTCAGAAGATCTTCTTCACGTGGTCCTGGAGGAGGGTGATGCTGCATTGGTAAATCTCTCTTTGGTTTGTTCCAAATTCAGAAGTCTGGTGGACAGGCATACTTCTGCTGGCTTGATGGTATTCAATTCATTTTCTTTTACATATTTGATTTAAAGATGTTTAAAATGGTGCCATATCATTTAATTTCTCTGACATGTCTGAATGTTTATATTTGTAATGGTCATTTATTATTTTTATCATTTCAATATACAGGTGTAACTAAATGGAGTACAAAGTCTGAGCCATCCCAGGACCTTTAGAAAATGTTTACACTGCAGCCGACACTGCAATGAAGGATACAATAACTGCTTACCAGGTGTGCAAATTAAGCATGAAATTGTGATCACTGCTAGGTTCATGGTAAAATGCAATGGGAATATGTCTGTGCATGCTTGTGTACTGTTAAGGTAATTTATGTATTAATGTCTCCATTTTCTTATGAATCCTCTAGGTTATGTTGGAAGAGGAAAACGAGGAGCGATGTAAGGATTTTACTCTGAAAACACCCATCCAGGGTTTTGCAGTTAGTGGTGCATGATGCTACAGGAGGAATAACTCTGTATAACACATCAGTTATGTTCTGAAAGTCTTGTAAATACCTCCAGGATTGATGTTCGTGATTCTGATTGCTGACATCTACTAGGGAGTGCCCCTAATATTATGTGTGTGTATATATATATATATATATATATATATATATATATATATATATATATATATATATATATATATATATGTATATGTATATATATATATATATATGAAGAAGTTTCTTTGTCTCACTCAAATCTCTTCTGCAAATCATGCACCAAAGGGTACTGTATTTCTTATGTTTTATATCTTAAGGACCACAATGGAAATAAGCCTATGGGCTTTTTGTATTTTTATCCTTTTGAACACTTCATGTTGATTGTTGTTCAATAAAGTATTTAATCAATTCAATCAATCAAAATCTGTCTAATACATGTATCTAAAGCTTTCTACTCTAATTAACTTATTAATACAAAACCGTATATGTGTCTTTTATTAAACAATATAATATATATTCTCAACTCTTTGCATTAAAGCAACACTTGGAGTATAAAATAACACCGGTTTCTAATGTTCTGAAGGATTGCATATGAAATTGGTTATAATACTTGGTTTATAAAGTTTGGATAATTTGCATATTACACAACCTGTATATGTGTCTGTTTCTTGAGTAACTAATGTAAAAAAAACAAGCAAAATAAAAAGATTTAAAGTAAAGGTCATTGGTGAGACCTGACTCTCTTTGTCATTTAGGCGTGTGTGTGTGTGTGTGTGGCCTGTATAATAAATATACAACATACAGTACATCTAGTGGGAAGTGCCTCATATAAATATTAATTCATTTATCTAGGTGTTTTTGTGCATCTCTTTCATTACTTCACACAAACATTGATATAGATGCATTTGCATACATAAATATTCAGCTGGAATTTAACGTTTGGCCAAATTTTCTTTGTCTTTGTTTAAATTCAATAAACCTTTTTAATCAGAAAATACTGACATTTATACTTATTTAAATAAGTATTAGAAATTATAATTATTTGTCTTGATGCCGCTGACAGCCTCCTCTTTATTCCGGTTTTAGTGTTTGTGCATATCTTTCATTATTTCACACAAACATTGATTTACACGCATATGCATTTATACATAAATATTCAGCTGGAATTTAACGTTTGGCCAAATTATCTTTTTCTTTGTTTATATTCCATACATCTTTTTAATCAGATGATACTGACATTTATACTTATTTAAATAAGTATTAGAAATGTTTATAATTATTTATTTGTCTTGCTGCCGCTTACAGCCTCCTCTGGTTTCCGGTTTTAGTGTCAGGTACTGTCTGCTGCCAGTGGCAGCAACTTCCTGCTGCCAGCGGCTGCCCACTTCCTGCTGACAGCTGACGATTTTTCGCTGAACCCCCTCTCTGTTGTCTTCAGTAACTTAGACGGCTTGTCTTTCTGATCCACATTCGCTATTTACCAACATTGTTGATAATCTATACCTTATATTATTCAAGTATTCTGAATGTACAGTATATTGTGAGGACAAAAGCCCAGGTCAAAAAGACGTAGTATTTAATGTATTAAAAATATACTTAAAATACAAATAGTATGTTTATAATACATTTGTATTTCCAACATACTTGTTTGAAGTGTATTAAAAATACGTTAAATTGCATTTAAACATATTTTTTAAAAGTGTACTAGAAGTACATTGGTAATAAATATATACTTAATTACATTTTAAAGAAATATGCTAAACTTAAGAATATTTTTAATGTATTTGTAGTAAGTGTACTAGAAGTAAATTGGTAATAAATATATGCTTTATTACATTTTTAAGAAATATGCTAAACTTAAGAATATTTTTAATGTATTTATATTAAGTGTACTAAAAGTATGCTTGTAATAAATATATGTATAATTACACTTTTAAGAAATATGCTAAACACAAATGTACTTCTAGTGAAGTTTTAGTATATTTGGATAAAACGTCTCGGTTACATATGTAACCCTCGTTCCCTGAAGGAAGGGAACGGAGACGTCACGTCGTGACCGACGAATTGGGAACCGCTTCGCGGGTGACCTATCTGCTTCGAGAAACCTTTAAAACGCCAATGAACTTGGCATGCAGATAATTGCATCTGCCGGCGCCGCCCCGCCGCGCAGGTATTTAATGAGCGGCAGGTGCAGTTATCAAATCAGCTATTTTTTGCTGAGAAAGCTGGACAGAAGGAAAGGGTCCGGCCAGTATCAGCAGTGGAACAGCAAACTGTGGCGACGGGACGTGACGTCTCCGTTCCCTTCCTTCAGGGAACGAGGGTTACATATGTAACCGAGACGTTCCCTTTCAGTCGGTCACTACGACGTCACGTCGTGACCGACGAATTGGGAATCCCTACCAAAGCGCCACTGAAGCTGACCCTTCCAGTGCCTGCGTAAACCCTCCGACTCTCCCTATTCAGGGAACGGAAATGGGGTTGAAGCAGAGGCCGGTCACTACTTGTTCCTTAACCCACGATAGTGACTAGGCGAACTGGGAAGCGAACTCGTCAGGCGGGACTAAGATCGCTGCGGAAAGAAAACCCTCTAGGGGTCTACCACTAAGGTGATGGATAAAAAAAGACACGAGGTCTATAAAAAATACTCTCTCTTAGTACACTAGAGAGGCGTGGAATGAACTCCACTAAGGGAAACGTGGTAAATCAGAAGTTTCCACGGAAATACTCACAAAGAAACCCTAGGGGGCGCATTGTGGACGCTAGCCTCACCCAGGTTCTTAAGGATACATCCAGTGAGAGGCTGGCAGCCGATGCTCCGCAACATCGGCCACCAAGCGGTGGAGGAGACAAAAAACAGTTTTTTGTAACGTTTTTGCCTTAACTGCCTTCCATAATGGTGCGGTCGTGCAGCACCGAAAAGAAAGGCACCAAGCCGACACAGGAGCCGTCCCTCGATGCTCTCACTGATCTGACGAGAGAACTCGAGAGGATACCGGCTCAACACGAACACTGTAAAATCTAGTGAACGTATTAGGTGTCGCCCAGCCAGCAGCTCTACAAATATCTGCAAGTGAGGAACCACGAGCCAAAGCCCAAGATGAAGCCACGCTTCTGGTTGAATGGGCTCTCAAACCAAAGGGGCAAGGAATGCCCTGTTTCTCATACGCCAGGGCGATTGTGTCTACAATCCAATGAGACATCCTCTGTTTAGTGACAGCTTTCCCTTTCTGCTGACCACCGTAGCAGACAAAGAGCTGTTCTGAGGTCCGAAAGCTTTGAGTACGATCCACATACACACGTAGTGCACGAACAGGACATAACAAAGCCATGGCTGGGTCTGCCTGCTCCAAAGGCAGCGCTTGTAAATTCACCACCTGATCTCTAAGGGGAGTGGTGGGAATTTTAGGCACGTAGCCCGGCCGGGGTCTCAGTGTAACGCTGGATTCAGCCGGCCCGAACTGAAGGCACGAATCGTTGACCGAAAATGCATGAAGATCCCCTATCCTTTTAATAGAAGCCAATGCGAGGAGCGTCAAAGTCTTCATAGTGAGAAACTTGACGCTCACCGTGAGCAGAGGCTCGAAAGGGCAGTGCTGAAGGGCTTTCAGCACCATGGACAAGTCCCACGGAGGAATAGAGGGAGGGCGTGAAGGATTCAGCCTCCGCGCACCTCTTAAAAACCTAATGACCAGATCGTGCTGACCTACAGATCTACCGTCTATGGGTGCGTGATGCGCGGATATTGCCGCGATATCTACTTTAATAGTAGATGGTGACAGCCTCTTCTCCAAGCGGTGCTGGAGATATGAAAGCACAATACTGATCGAGCATTCTCGGGGGTCCTCTCGTTGAGAGGTACACCACACAACAAACAGGTTCCATTTCAGCGTATACGCCTGTCTCGTAGACGGCGCTCGCGCTGCAGCTATGGTGTTAGATACCGCCTGGGGTAAATCACCTAGAACCTCCGCGCCCCGTCCAGAGACCACACATGGAGGTTCCACAGATCGGGACGGGGGTGCCATAATGTGCCCCCTTCTTGAGACAGAAGGTCCCTCTTCAGGGGAATCCTCCAGGGAGGGGCTGTCGCGAGGAGAGTGAGCTCTGGAAACCAACTCCTGGTGGCCCAATACGGAGCAACTAAAATAATTTTCTCCTCGTCCTCCCTGACTTTGCACAATGTTTGCGCAATGAGGCTCACTGGGGGAAATGCGTATTTGCGAAGACCTCTCGGCCAGCTGTGTGCCAATGCATCCACGCCGAGTGTTCCCTCGTTCAGTGAATAAAATAGGCGACAGTGGGTTGTTTCTGGAGATGCCAACAGATCTATCTGCGCTCTGCCGAAACGTCTCCAAATCAGCTGGACCGACTGAGGGTGGAGTCGCCACTCGCCGGGGCGCGCTGCTCGAGAAAGCGCGTCTGCCGCTGCGTTGAGCGACCCCGGGATGTGAATGGCACGAAGAGACCTCAGATTCTTCTGACTCCAAAAGAGGAGATGGCGGGCGAGATGCGACATGTGACGAGAGCGCACTCCGCCTTGGCGATTGATATACGCAACAGTCGCAATGTTGTCTGTGCGAACTAATACATCTTTGCCTCTCAACTCGCTGCTGAAGCGGACGAGCGCAAGATATACAGTCCACAGTTCTCGGCAATTTATGTGCCAATGCAGCTGGGGTGATGTCCACACTCCTGAAGCTGCAAGCTCGCCGTACGTGGCTCCCCACCCCGTGTTGGAGGCATCTGTGCATACTATTGCATGTCTGGAGACCTGTCTCAGTGGCACCCCCGCCCTGAGAAACGCTGGGTCTGACCACGGGGTGAAAGTGAGACGGCATTTCGGTGTGATCGTGACACGGTGAAAGCCGGTGAGCCACGCTCTCCTCGGGACTCGGTCGTGAAGCCAATGCTGAAGCGGTCTCATATGTAGCAAACCGAGCGGTGTAACAGCTGCGGCTGCTGCCATATGCCCCAGGAGTTTCTGAAATTGTTTCAGAGGGACCGCAGTCCTGCCCGAAAATGTATTCAAGCAAGCCAGAATCGACTGAACGCGCGCCTCCGTGAGACGTGCTGTAAGATTGACCGAATCCAACTCCATGCCGAGAAAAGAGATCTTCTGTGTAGGACACAGTTTGCTCTTTTCTCGGTTGACCTGAAGACCGAGACGGGCGAGGTGTTTGAGCACCCGATCCAGATGGGTGCAAAGCATCTGACGCGACTGTGCTATAATAAGCCAATCGTCAAGGTATGCCAGGATGCGAACACCGCTCTCTCTGAGGGGCTTTAAAGCCCCCTCTGCGACTTTCGTGAAGACGCGGGGAGAGAGAGAGAGCCCGAACGGTAAGACTTTGTACTGGTATGCCTGACCCTCGAACGCAAAGCGGAGAAACGGCCTGTGTCGGGGAAGTATTGAGACATGAAAGTACGCGTCCTTCAGGTCGATGGCTGCAAACCAATCCTGTGGGCGAATGCATTGAAATATGTTCTTCTGCGTAAGCATTTTGAACGGCATCTTGTGAAGTGCTCGATTCAGAATGCGCAGATCCAGGATCGGTCGCAACCCGCCGCTTTTCTTGGGTACAATAAAGTAAGGGCTGTAAAACCCTGACCTCATCTCGGCTGGAGGAACCGGCTCGATCGCATCCTTCGCCAATAGGACGGCAATCTCTGCACGTAGTACGTGCGCATCGGCGGGTTTCACTAAAGTGAAACGAATGCTCGTAAATTTGGGAGGTCGCTGGGCGAATTGTATCGCATAGCCGAGACGGATCGTGCGTAAAAGCCAGCGCGACGGGCTGGGAAGTTGCTGCCAAGCTTCCAGATACCGAGCGAGGGGAATTAACGGCACGATCGTAGTACCCGCGGCGAGCGGAACAGGGGTGCTCGGAGACGCGCTCTCTTGGGCTGCGTTGATATGTATATTGTGTAAATGAGCACTCACCAGACTCCGCTGATGGATGGCTGCGCGGAGAAGACTCTGATGAAGATGTCTCGGTGCGCTCGACACATCCGCTGGCGAAAGAGGAGAGGGAGGACGTAGGGTTATGAGCCCATCCGTCACCCCCGGCTGCCTCTGAAGACCTGGAGGAGGAAGAGGAATTCGCTCTTTTTGTGGTTTTGTGGGTGCCGGCTGAAAAGCCGGCGGAACGGAAATTAAAGAAAACCTAGGATTCCCCACCCGATCCTCCTCCGGGGGGGGGAGTGGTGCGTTCACCATCTCCCGAAGAGCGATCCCCTCCACCTCCAGGTCGCCCGTCTCAGGGCCGCTTGGATTTACGCTTTCCACCAGGCTTAGCGGGCTGAGAGGGCGGGGCGGGCTGCTGACGGCCGGTTCCTCGCTTCCTAGGAGGGCCCCGATGAGGAACGGAGGCGGCCGCCGCTGCAGGACGCCCTCGGCGAGGGGCAGACTGAGGTGCCGACGTCGACGGGGCAGGTGTTGGTCTCTTCCGACGCGGCATGATGTTGGCAAGGGCCTCAGTCTGCTTCTGGGTGGCTGAGACTTGTTGTGCAAAGTCTTCAACTGCCTCGCCGAACAGGCCGGTCTGGGACACCGGAGCATTCAAGAGCCGGGTTTTATCGGCGTCTCTCATGTCCGCCAGACACAGCCAGAGGTGGCGCTCCTGGACCACCAAAGTGGACATAGCACGACCGACGGCCTGTGCGGTGGTCTTAGTCGCACGTAGCGCCAGATCCGTAGCCGCACGTAGGTCTTTAAAGACCGCCGAATCGTGACCTCCCTCGTGCAGGTCCTTCAGAGCCTTAGCCTGATGAACCTGCAACAAAGCCATGGCATGTATGGCTGAGGCTGCCTCCCCACAAGCCCGGTATGCAGACTCCGTCAGAGCTGACGAATGTCTGCAGGCCTGTGAGGGAAGGGTAGGACGGTCCTTCCAGTAGGAAACGCCGGCAGGACACAACTGCATCGCTACCGAACGCTCCACTGTCGGGATACCGGCATACCCTTTAGCAGCCCCGCCATCGAGGGAGGTGAGGGGTGATGGCTGATGCGGCCGGTTCCGGGAGGAAAACGGGGTTTTCCACGACCGAGTCAGCTCATCATGCACCTCGGGAAAGAAAGGTACTGGAGGGGAAGACTGTGAAGCCCGTGCAGCCCCAAAGTACCAATCATCTAGGCGGGACGGTACGGGAGGGGGAGGAGCTCTCCACTCCAACCCGACCGTCTCCGCAGCCCGAGCGAGCATGGCAGTCATCTCCGGATCGAGATCGGGAACCGCAACCCTTCCCGAAGGAGGGAGAGGATCCGGATCAACGTCCGAAAATGACGGCCCCCCCTCCGATGCTACGATAGACACCGAATCCTCGGGAGGCCCGGCAGAGGTAGAAAGCGACGCAGAACGCGCGCTCTCCGTCTCCATCGGGACCTCGGATGGTTGCGGATCCGGTGGCTGAGGGCTGCTGGACGGACCAGCTCGCCGATTCAGCACCGTGAGGCGGAGGTCGTCTCTCCGTAGCTTCACAGCCGCCTTCTTAGGGGCGATCAGCAACGGAGGGCGGCGTTCCCGGAGAAACGCCACACGACCCCGCAGATCCGCAAGAGTCAGGCTCTCGCAAGCGGAGCATGTCCCTCCCACGAAAGCCGCCTCAGCGTGCTGGAGACCCAAACACGAGAGACAGCGATCGTGTCCATCACGAGGAATCATGTATTTATCGCATCCAGGAGTCGAACACGGACGAAAAGACATCTTTAAAAAGACGCTTAACGCCCGTGAGCAGTGAACGGCTGTCTTTAAAAAGACGCAAGTTCAACTGCAGCTCTTTTAGGGGAAATCACTCTTTTAGCTGTGTAGTTGATGAAGCACACAGGGAGGAGAACGCACACACTCAACTAAAAAATGTGAAAGAGATCACAAAAAAGATAAGAGGTGGAAACACTCGCGAGCCCCGCTGTGGTGCCTTCGCCCAACCAACTAGCACGCCGAGATCTATTCCAGAAGAGCAGCTTCTCGTGAGCAGTGTCACTGCCAGCTTTCGAAGCTAAAAAAGCTGATTTGATAACTGCACCTGCCGCTCATTAAATACCTGCGCGGCGGGGCGGCGCCGGCAGATGCAATTATCTGCATGCCAAGTTCATTGGCGTTTTAAAGGTTTCTCGAAGCAGATAGGTCACCCGCGAAGCGGTTCCCAATTCGTCGGTCACGACGTGACGTCGTAGTGACCGACTGAAAGGGAACATACTTTTTTCAAAACATGATTCATTAATTGTAATAAGCTAACATTGAACTTTCTTCAAGCATTTCAACATTATATCATTCCGATTGCACAATAAGCTATTTTTTCAAAGATTTGCTTAAAATCTTAAGTTTGCTAGTGTTTAATTTCAAACAACACACGTGACACACGTGACTAAACCTGATTGGTTGTTGTCATAGTGACACGTCACGGTGCTATTTGAAAGCTGTTGTTCAGTTCAGTTGAGGTACATGCGGTTGCTTGCATTAAACGTATAAACTGTTAAATTAGATGGCGACTCTGCATTAAACGTATTTATTTAATTAATCGGCGATCATATTTCACCAGAGGACTAAGATAAAACAACTCGATTTAAAATATGAGCAGTTTTAGTGGATCTGACGTCGAGGGAAAAAGTATTTCGCTTTTTGTTTGGAGATGAACGAGACAACACGAGGGTAAGTGATGACAGATTTTCACATTTCTTTATTTAGTTAACTATTAAATAAGTAAAACATTACATTACATTTAACCCAGCTTCTTTATGTAACGTTATGTCTGTGTTGCGTGTGGTAATTGGAACATCTTTATTTTCTGACTAACGTTAGGCATTTCTCTTAAGCATTTCAGAAATCATTAAAACCTTTCTTTTTTTTTAGCACAGCGACATAAATATGACCAACCAGATCCCAAGTAGACAGGAACAAATGAAGATATAGCGCATAGAAAGACTTATTCTTGGTGGTAAGTTTGTTGTTGCTATTTGTTTTCACGTTTAAGTTTTTCTAATGTTTCTCTTGCAACGCTAACGTTAGTTTAAAATGAATGTTTGAGCTGTCTTACCTGAAAATACCATGGTATGACCATATGTTTATTATAACTCCAGTAATGTTCAATGGCTAATGTTTATATCAGTTCAATCTTGACAACCTTATTGTCTTTTTGTATATTTTTAAATGTATTTCTAATTACATTATGGACACAAAAATGACATTGTAAGAAGGGATACTTTTATGAGAGATTGTAAAACTGCCGAGGCTGGGTTTGATTATATTATATTGTCTTAATATATTGTACTCGGGGTAAGTAAATCTTAAAACGAAAACAAATCATTAATCATCATTTACCTGCCTGTTGTTTTTCAGATCAACTGCTATTGACATTTTTGAATCGGGGCAAATGTGGAGTGAAGAAAAACGTTTGCAACACATCCATTCCAGGTGGCTAATTTCTGTCCTTTTGAATTATTCTTGTAAAAAACGTTTTTTTATTGTAAAGCTGTAAGGGACTTGGCCTAGTCATCATTGCACCATTTGGCAGGGCACCAGACTAACTTTTTTTACTAGGAGCACAGTGGCCCCAACTGAAAATTTTAGGGGCGCAACCAGAAAATTTAGGGGCACACACGGTAAAACAACATGCTAACCAAATATTCACATGTCTACTAATTTAGACTGTATTACTAATAAATACTTTAATTATAGATTCAGAAACTACAATGTGCTGTTTCAGATTAGTGTCATATCCACTGATCTATATAAATGACTGGATTGCGCATGACGTCACACTTGTGAAGCCACCGCGCCGCCATGTTGGTATACCCAAACGTTCTATTAAATCAATGGACGTTATCAGATTTTAATGATAAAACATCACTTTACTCGTCTTCGTTTTTATATCTGAAGTTACCCTGTACATTATTACAACACAAACGTCCAAAGCATGTAAATAGTTATTTACTGAAAGTTGTACATTTTGCGTTTTAAACAGTTATTATACATTCATCTTTATTACAGTATCAGATCAGCAGACAGACCGCAGCATATTTAGTATTAATGACAATAAACGTGCTCATTCTGAAATCTAAATAAATAATCATGCTTTGTACAGTATGTGCATGCAATAATTTGCTAGTTTTGTAATTATGTTATCTAAACTTACAAGTTACCTAAACTTATTTAGAGATATAACGCTGACCGTCACAGTGTAGCTGAATGTCAAACAAAACTTTATTTATACCCGTGTCATTAACAAATGCAACAGACACACTCACATTAACGGTTTTTTATAAATCCATTATCCTGCCCGATTAAAACATAAACATTGCAAATAACACCAGAATTAATAAATAATTAACGTACACATATCCTAAAAATTAACCTTGTGTAACTGATACGCTGTAAAGGGGGTACATTTTGATCATGATTTTGAATGGAAGTCAATGACGCTCTCTGCCGGTTGGGTATACCAAGATGGCGGCTCGAACTCTGCGCTGGCTTCACCTCACGCAGTTACGTCAAGCGTTCTATGCGCAATCCAGTCATTTATATAGATCAGTGGTCATATCACAAAAAAAGGTCAAATTTGCTGGTCGCACATGTGCGACCGGATGTAAAATTCAGTGGCACACTCTCAAATTTAGGTGGCAAAATGCCACCATTTGATAGCAGTCTGGAGCCCTGTTTGGCATCATTTCTGATTTCCTTAAATCTCCTTAAAAAGAGGTGAACCTTAAGTTTGCAAGACCACAATAGACAAACAATGGAAAATGATCTAGGTTCAAATAAAACACAATTATCAATGTAAAACATATCCTGTAATACACACAGGTTGCTTTATTTCATGAGCCTGTTCTAATCCTATCTTCATTCCCACTTGTAGAGTGCTCTGACAGATAAAACTGACACGCTTGATGAGGACACAGTCAAAGCTTTAAAAGGTAAACTGAGAAGTTAACAAAACTTCCATACATGCATATCTATTAGGGGTGGCACGGTCCATGAAAAAAATCTGAACCGTTCGGTTCGCTTGTCTCGGTTCGGAGCGCGTGTGTACCGCACGGTTCAACGGTTCATGGCATGCGCAATGTAGTCTCATGCCCTGTATGTGACCTCAGATAGCGTGTTACCCTTTCGCGCGAAAGAAGAGGTGACTGGTTTGGAGTTTAAGTACTGCAGGTTATGTTACGTATAGAAATGGCAAGTGGGAGAGAAAAGGAAGTCTGCCCGCAGTTGGAGGATCCCTTACGAAAATTAACCATGGTTTTACTACAGTTAAAACCAAAAAACCATGGTTACTGTAGTAAAACCATAGTAACTACAAAATAACCATGGTTTTGACAATCATGGTTTTCAAAAACCATAGTTAAACCACAGTTAGTGTAGTAAAACCATGGTTTTGCTGATAGT
Organism: Paramisgurnus dabryanus; assembly: GCF_030506205.2. Taxonomy (NCBI): domain Eukaryota; kingdom Metazoa; phylum Chordata; class Actinopteri; order Cypriniformes; family Cobitidae; genus Paramisgurnus; species Paramisgurnus dabryanus. Next base: position 45,661,692 of record NC_133343.1, read on the forward strand.
AATCAATACACCAAAAAACCATGGTTACTACGCTTTTACCACAATATAACCATGGTTAATTTTCGCAAGGGATGCGCCAGCGTCGTATAAGTTTGGTGTGTGGAAACATATTTTTATTTCATGTTACCTATGATGACAGCAGAAATAAAACAATAGATTGAACTGCAGTCTATGGGTTGAATGTGCTCGAACAGCCACAGGAGACCGCCTTCTCTCCGACCATTTATCTAATCTGAGGTACTATTTTACGTCTTTAGCGCTATTTTTAGCCTTTCATTGATAAAATTAAAGCGGCTGATTTCCGCGTAGTTTCATTTTGCTAGCGTGTGAAAGTTGCGCGATCTTATTCCAGAAATTGCCCCTCAAAGTAATCAGGACAGAAGTGGTCAAAAGTGGACAAAAGAGACGGATTTAAATATTACAAGTGTAAAGGTTATGTTTCTCTCTCGTCCACATATACTCTCAGTATTAAAGCAGCCTCTCAGTGATAAATCTAAGAGCTACACTGAAGTTGGCATTTTAATAAATGCAAGTTATCTTTGTGTGCTAAAAATGCACATAAAGTTCATGTAGATGGCAATACACATTCTCTTTTTTGCCAAATAAATGAAAAGCATGTTGAAATCATCAATGTCTTCCCTCTTGCTGTTTCAAAATCTCACCTGGCTTTCCTCAGGGATGGTCCCAATAATGTGCTTAAAGTCAAATTCAGTTTGTGCATGATTACATGATATAACTTTTTTTTAATACTGTATCCTAAATTATGGATAATTAATACATTAATAAGATAATACATTTCTGGAGTGTTAAAAATTTAAAGAAAAAATAACAACAAGAACCGTACTGAACCGAGAACCGTGACCATAGAACCGTGATACGAACCGAACCGAGGGTTTTGTGAACCGTGCCACCCCTAATATCTATGCCAATTTATTTTAAACATGGATAGCCAAATGTTCATTCATTATTGGTTAATTGGTATATTCTGTTTCCTTTTCACAGCCCGTGTGATAAAGCAGTCTTCAATTACTACGGTGTCTGAATTGCAAGAAGAAGTCACCCTCCACTTAAACATGTGACATCTAAACTGTTTTGTGTTTTAGTTCAGCTTTTTATAGGTTTATCTTAAGTTGGATAAAGGCAGAGTGCACTATTTTTGAAAGCCAATGTTAACATTTGAAATTACCTAAACAAACATGCCTCTACCCCAATAGAATCTGGACCTTCTTTTGATAGAGCCACCACACACATACGCAACCCCGGCAAGGATGTCGGTTAGTAGACACGCCCCTTACTGCTGGTTGGCTACAAGTGTGTTTTGGTAGTCGGCCCAATTTCCTTTTCCAAAGCGTTTTTCAAACATTGTGCACTCCGTCTTTAAATTGCACTTAAACATTTTTTTTTCATTAACTTTTTATGCAGATAATTACATTATGATTATTATATAATCATTGCTTATGAATATTTAGTGATTGCATATTCATAGTGTACTTTTCATTAATACATTTAATGTTAATGTTGTACAATTTGATAGAAGTAGCTCTGTAATTGCATTTCTCTGATATTCGTTTTATATGTTTCTCATTGGTCAAGAGATTATGTATGTCTCTGTGCTTGATTAATTTACTTTAGGTATTTTTGTAATGTACACAACACAATATGAAGTATATTAAATTGTTCTGTATTCAAAATCTGTGTATGTGTCTTAAAATTTAATGATTTTAATATAACATTTTAAATATTAAAAACAGCTTTATAATAAAATAGAAGTGTAATGCTAATACATTTCTATTAATGCAATGCTAGTATATTTCTAATATGCTGAAGTACTATTAAAGTGTTCTTAAAGCACAGTTAAATTAAGCTTTAAATGTATTCTAACTGTATTTTTAAGTGTATGAGAAGTGCATTTCAAATGAATTTTAAAGAAGTACACTTAAATTGCACTAAATATATTTGAAGTTGTTCCAATTTAACACAATTTCAATATATTAAATATAATGCAAATAGATTAAAATTGACTTTAAATATATCTTGAAATGCATTTAATATATTTGAAGTGGGTTCAATATAATACATTTAATATGCATTTAGTATAGTAGCTTTTAAATATATTAAGTATGTCCCAAAAAATACTATTTAAATATATTTCTTTTTCACCTGGGAGCTTATTATTAGTAACTGATCGCTGTCTGGGTGCTTTCCTATCGCCCATCACTGAATGAATGGTGACGCAATTTACACGCAATAGAGATACGTCACCGCCATTAACAAAGTTGCATTCAACAAAAATCATTCAACAAGTGTAACCAATATTTGAGATGTGTGTAACCCTATTTGACTAAAATGGTTATCAGAAATAATCTCAGAAATAATTTCTTTTTAAAAAGACAAAAATGTTTTAACTAAAACTTGACTACGATATATTAAGTCTTCTTTTGACTAAAATTACCGTAAAACTTCAAATAGCCCGGGCTTTTATTTTCCCAAACCTATCGTCACACCAGGCGTCTAAAAGAGACAGGCGTCTATAAGAGACAGGCTTTTAATTTAATTGTTCCAGCATGACAGCAGGAGGTTACCACATGGCACATATTACGTTTTATTTATAATTTGAATGTGTTTAACAAATTAGTTTGTGTAAGTATAACAGTCTTAAATTATTGGCAGCATAAATAAAGCAAATGAGGATATGCTTTTTTATTGGTTGTTGCGTGAAATCTTACCCAGATACAACAGTGCTATTCTCTGATTGGCTATTGTGTAGCCTCTTTCTTTTTTTTTTGGATGGGCTCGCTGGACTAGAACTCCAGGGGAGACGGCTTGACAGAGAGAGCAGTGCGGTCAGATACATTTTGGGCGCTGCAGCATATTAAATATGATCAATAGTGTTTCCGCGTGAGAAATACAAAGTGTGGCGGAAAAATCCTGACTCTCCCGATTGCCACTTCGCTACTGTCATCATCACTTCAAACCTGACGACGAACCTTGTTGTGTTTTCATAGTGATGAGTAACGGAATAACTGCGTCTGTCACGTGACATCTACCAGTAAGCAAAACTTTAGCGTGTGCAATCTGCACCATAGAACTAGCTTAAACAGACGATCTGACGGGTTTTAGAAGATTAAATACAGCCCGAAACTAAAAAACAGACCAGGCCTTTATTTGAGACAGGCGTTTATTTACCCAAACCTGTCGTCACACCAGGCGTCTAAAAGAGACAGGCGTCTATTTGGGACTCGGCTATTATTTGAAGTTTTACGGTAGACTAAAATAACAAGACTTTTAGTTGACTAAAACTAGACTAAAATGACGAGACTTTTAGTCGACTAAAACTTGACTAAGATACCTTGAGTTGTCTTTTGACTAAAACTAGACTAAAATGATGAGACTTTTATTCGACTAAAACTTGACTAACAAAAAATGATATGCACAAGACTAAGACTAAGACTAAATTAAAAATAGGTGACAAAATTAACACTAGAATGTGGCTACTGTTGGAGCACATCTGATCTACTCTGGAAGCTGGTTCCAGCTGCGACTGGCATAATAGCTAAAAGCTGACTCTCCTTGCTTTGAGTGAACCCTTGGTATTTCTAGCTGATGTGATCCTAATGATCTGAGTGATCTGTTGGGTTTATATTCAATGAGCATATCAGCAATGTATTGAGGTCCTAGTCCACTGAGTGATTTATATACCATTAATAATACTTTAAAATCAATCCTAAATGTAACTGGTAGCCATTTTAGAGACCTGAGGACTGGTGTGATATGTTCATATTTTCTGGTTCTGCTCAGAATTCTGGCAGCAACGTTCTGAATGAGCTGGAGCTGTCTAATGGTCTTTTTGGGAAGGCCAGTGAGGAGGCCATTACAATAATCCACCCTGCTGGTGATGAAAGCATGCACAAGTTTCTGTAAGTCTTGTCTGGAAGCAAAGCATCTAATTCTTGCAATATTTTTGAGATGAAAACATGCTGATTTAGTTATTGCTTTGACATGACTACTGAAACTAAGGTCAGACTCCAGAATCACACCAAGATTCCTGACTTGATTTTTAGTTGTTTGACCCCTAGCGTCAATGTATGCATTCACCTTGAGAACTTCATCTTTGTTTCCAAACGCAATGACTTCAGTTTTCTCTTTGTTTAACTGAAGAAAGTTTGGGCACATCCAACTGTTAACTTCATCAATGCATTTGCACAGGGAGTCAATGGGACTGTAGTCGTAAGGGGATAGAGCTAAGTAGATCTGAGTGTCGTCTGCATAACTGTGATAGGCAATTTAGTTCTCTCTCATTATTTGGCTTAGTGGGAGCATATACAGGTTGAACGGGAGTGGCGCAAGAATTAAGCCTTGCGGGACTCCGCATGTCATGAATGTCCACTCAGATTTATGGCCACCTATATTTACATAATAACCTCTCCCTTCTAAGTATGACTTGAACCATTTCAGGACCACCCCAGAATCCCAACCCAGTTTTCCAGCCTGTCAAGAAGTATGTTGTGATCGACAGTGTAAAAGCAGCACTGAGGTGGAGTAGCACCAGCACTGATAGTTTGCCTGTGTCTGTATTTAGGCGAATATCATTTATTATCTTTATGAGCGCTGTCTCTGTACTGTGGTGTGGTCTGAAACCAGATTGAAAAATGTCAAATTAAGAATTTGTTCAGCTGATTGAAAACAACTTTTTCAATGATCTTGCCTATGAAAGGAAGATTTGAGATAAATCTGTAGTTGCTCAGTGTTATCTAGGTTGCTCTTTTTCAGGAGGGGCTTAACAACTGCAGTTTTAAGGGACTTTGGAAAAGTCCCAGAGTAAAGTGATGAATTTACCACTTTTAGGAGATCTGCTTCTAAACAGTTTAAAGACACTTTTGAAAAAAGATGTTGGGAGTGTGTCAAGGGCACAGGTTGATGTCTTAAGATGCTGTACTGTTTCTTCCAAAATTTTACCATCAACTGCTTCAGACATAGTAACTACTTTCTGATGTTGTGGTCTGATTTGTCTGACTCCGGTGCAGCTCAAGGATGTGCTGATCACCTTTCTGATATTATTGATTTTCTCAGAGAAGAAGTTAGCAAACTCACTACATTTGCTGTCTGAGAGCATTTCACTTGGAATGTGACTTAGGGGGGGTTGTTATTTATACTGGTGTTCTCATTTAAGGATCTCTTTTTGACAGACACAGATCTAGTTTCAATAGTAGGAGAGATTAATATATCAAAGAAAATACAGAAATGATCAGACAGTGCTACATCCTTAATAACAATTGATGAAATGTTTACACCCTTACTGATAATTAAATCTAGAGTGTGTCCACGATTGTGTGTGGGTCCATGTACATGTTGAGTCAGATCAAAAGTATTTAAAACAGCTGTGACATCTTTTGCCATAATGCTTTCTGGCTTATCTATGTGAATGTTAAAATCTCCAGCAATAGCAAAACAGTCAAACTCTGAGGAAATCGTTGATAACAGTTCTGTAAAGTCCTCAACAAATGCTGGAGAGTATTTTGGGGGCCTGTAAATAATGATCAGTAGAATGCGTGGGGTACCTTTCAACACAATACCTAGATATTCAAAAGACGGGTAATTCCCAAATGACACTTGCTTACATTGATAGACATCTTTAAAAAGAGCAGCTAGACCTCCACCTCTCCTAGCAGTTCTGCAGAAACTCGTAAAAGTAAAGCTGTTTCATTAAGGACTGTTGCACTGTAGCTTTCTTCTAGCCATGTTTCATTTAGAAACATAAAATCCAGGTTGTTTGTAGTTATTAAGTTGCTGACTAGAAGTGATTTGTTTTCACGTGAACAGATATTTAAAAGTGCTAACTTAACAGTACAAATCTTTTCCCTAACAGAGATCTTAGTTTGATAAGTCACAGGTTGCAGATTAGATTGATTTGACACACGATTTGATCTAGCCTTACGCTTTCTATCATGTACTAAAACAGAAATAGAGAAAGATATAGGCACACTGAGTTCCTGCTTTTGTAAACATTTGGTAAAAGTATTAGTATTTTCATAGCAGGAACCCGACACACATTACTGAGAGCCGTTATCAGTTGTTTTTGGTTCACCTACAGTAGATGGAGGAGGGTGTGTGCCTTGGCATTGTGTCAGAGACCGAAGAGCTCTCACTGGGCAAGGAGGGGGAACTGGGCCCACTGGCTTTGGTGGTTTTGGGGCCGTTTTCTGGTTGAAATCTGGGGGCTTGCAGCAATAGAGTGGGATAGTTTAGTTCCAGCATAAACCAGTTCCTCCATTTTGCCAGAGAAGGTCAAAAGCGGGGATGCTGAAGAGAGGAATGAGATATCTAGTGAGGAGTCCTGTTTTTCTGATGTGACCGGAGGCTGTGATATGTTATCCTGGTTTCCCTGGCTGTTTTCCAGAAAGTCGTCCTTGGGTGCTGAATCTTGGAGCCGTTCTAATCTGACACAGTCTGACTGTGGTGAGCTCTGTGGGCATGACTCAGCTGAGATTGTGTCCATGAGCAGTGGTTGTTGTGGCTGCGTGGTGTTATTTCTGTCCTTGTGGGATATGTCAATGTTATGTCCATTCAGGTTCTGAAGAGAAGTCCTGTGGTCATTCATACTCTGTCCAGGTGTGTGTGTGCCATTCAGGTTGAGTGGATTGGCACACACTGCTGAAGGATGATGAAGGGAGAAATAGATATTGTCCTTTAGCACTCTTGCACCCAGTCTGTTTGGATGGATGCCATCCTGTTTAAATAGTTGTCTCTGACTCCAGAAAAGATTGAAGTTGTTGATAAAGTTCAGTCATTTTATGTTGCAGGTTTTTTGCAGCCATGTATTAAGTCCAAGCAGATGTGAAAACCTATTTGTTCCTCTTGCAGGAAGTGGTCCACTGATGAACGGCTGAACTTTCACTATTCTGAGTGTTTCAAAAAGTTTGTTGAAATCCCTCTTAAGGAGTTCAGATTGCTCTTTGTGGATATCATTCTTCCCTACATGAATGACAACTCGATTTACAGTCTTATGTTTCATCAGAATGTTTTGAAGTTCCCTGTTTACATCAGAAACGGTTGCTTGTGGAAGGCAGCACGTAGTTGAGTCCCTGTTGCTAATGTTTCTGATAATTGAGTCACACAATATCAGAGTTCTGGGCTCGGATGCGCTCTGCGCTGAGTGCCGCTGTCTGCTCGATCTTGCTGGCTGATTTGATCGGTGTTCAGTCACATTTATCACATTTGGGGATTTCTCACTCATATTCATTAATACTTCAAATCTGTTCTCAAGATGTATAGGTGGTGGTAGAAAGTCAGTGATTGCAATCCTTGTCCTAGCTGTATCTGGGGTAGAGGAAGCTATTGCGGCAAAATGTGATGCTCGTGACGTCCTGGTTTCTTGAGTGATTTTGGGTCTTGCTCCCTGTTTGTACCATTGATTAGTGTGTTGATCATTAGATTCATGGGACTCACCGGCTGTATGCTGGGAGCGTCCATGATGACGAAGCTCTGTTGTGTGTTCCATTTGGTTTGGAAGTCCTGTAAGTAACTTTGTTTCAAGAACAGCAATCCTTTGTAAAAGTCTGTGGCAGTTTGTGCAGCAAGTAGATTGTTGAAGAGGCATTTCTTTTTCTTATCCTTTTGAATGAAGGCAGCTGTGTTTTTCCTTCTGGAATTTAAGCTGAAGGCTTTAGAACTACAGGTGTAAAAATGGCTCTATAGCGCCACCTAAAAAACGTAAGAGATCAGCCCCCATCTACGGTAAACATACAAATATGAAATGTGATAGGATAATGTATCACCCCATGACCTACAAAAAGTCACTTGGAGCCAAGCTCTAAACCCAACAGGAAGTCAGCCATTTTGAATTTTGCAAATTTTGCCATTTCTAGGCTTTATACTTTAACGAACTCCTCTTACAGATTTCATTAGATTTAAACCGGAGATCTTGACTTTTCGTTGGAGGGTGTGTCCATGGCGGCCTGCTAAAATTCTGCTTTTCGCCATAAAACAGGAAGTAGTTCTAACTCAGGCTTACAATGCCTAATCTGACCCACAATTCAAATTTTTTATAAGTGTCCTGGCCTGAACACATCAACATGGAATTATTTACATACAGTCATAGCGCCACCTGCTAGCAGCAGGAAATGTCAAGTTTTACACTGTGATTTACTGCTCATAGAAATTTAATTAGATCATCATCTTATTTGGCCAGACAGATCTAAAGGACTTTGCGATGATAGATTGTAAAGATCTTGACTTTTCGTTGAAAGGTGTGTCCGTGGCGGCCTGGCAAAGTTTGATGTTTCACCATGAAACTGGAAGCTGTTGTAAATCAGGCATACAATGTCTTACCTGCCCAATACTTCACATGGTTAATAATGGGCCCGGCCTGATACCATCAACATACCAAAATACAGATACAGCCATGGTGCCACCTAGATGCAGCAGGAAACACTGATTCACTGCTCTAAGAGATTTTACAATATCAACATCATATTTGGTCAGTCTAATTAAAATATCCACATATATTTGCACAATAAAATTCATATCCCCTCTGTTCACAGTTTTTCCTTAGGCCATCGGGTGGCGGTGCTCATACGTGCGGGGGCCCTTCCATCGCTGCTTGCAGCTTTAATTAGGGCCAGAGCACCGAGGAGCAGGCCAGAATGGCCTGCACCGAAAGGTGCGAAGCCCTATTGTTTTTGCTCTGATTATTATTAGGGCCCGAGCACCGAGGAGCAGGCCAGAATGGCCTGCACCGAAAGGTGCGAAGCCCTATTGGTTTTGCTCAAATTTATAATTAGGGCCCGAGCACCGAGGAGCAGGCCAGAATGGCCTGCACCGTAGGTGCGAAGCCCTATTTGTTTTTGCTCGGATTTATTATTAGGGCCCGAGCACCGAGGAGCAGGCCAGAATGGCCTGCACCGAATGGTGCGAAGCCCTATTGTTTTTGCTCTGATTATTATTATTATTAGGGCCCGAGCACCGAGAAGCAGGCCAGAATGGCCTGCACCGAAAGGTGCGAAGCCCTATTGGTTTTGCTCGAATTTATTATTAGGGCCCGAGCACCGAGGAGCAGGCCAGAATGGCCTGCACCGAATGGTGCGAAGCCCTATTGTTTTTGCTCGGATTATTATTAGGGCCCGAGCACCGAGGAGCAGGCCAGAATGGCCTGCACCGAAAGGTGCGAAGCCCTATTGTTTTTGCTCGGATTTATTATTATTTTTTTATTTTTATTTTTTATTTTTTTTTTACGTTTCGGGGCAATTTGGGGGCCTTAACATACTCAAAAACTCTTGAAAATTGGCAGAGATGTCAGAGTCGTCGGCCATTAGGACCCGGCAAAGGCTGGAACTCGGGCGTGGCAAGGGGGCTCTATAGCGTCCCCTGTAATGCAAAAACAAACATTGGGACACAGATCGGGCAAAAATTTACGCACATGTACGAGAGTTGGTACGCATATAGATCTCATCGACCCGAACAACTTTCGCCCTCTAACATTTAAGCTCCACCCAACAGGAAGTCGGCTATTTTGGATTGTTTAAAAAATGCATGCGTTGAAATTTTAAATACTCCTCCTAGAGGATTCATGGGATTGACACCAAACGTATTGAACATGATGTCGAGACATTGGACTTGCTAAATTGCGAAGGGATTTTTGATATCTCGAACAGTTCTGCCATGGCGAGGCGACAAATTTATGGCGAATTCAGAGAAACAGGAAGTGTCTAATATCTAAGGCAAAAAATGTCTTATTGTGATGACAAGCGGGGTGTTTGTTCGTCTGAAGATTCCGATCGCATCGATGTGCCTATTGTGACTCCCGGGTATAGCGCCACCACCAGGCGCCAGGAAGTGTGTCAGTCACAAAGGTGGATTTTTTTGACAGTTCCATGCGATGTTCTTTTAAATACTCCTCCTAGGATTTTCATGCAATTGACACGAGAAGTGGTCAACATGATGCCAAGACATTGTAGATGATAAATTGCAAAGGGATTTTTGATATCTCAAACGCTGTTCCCATGGCAACCTGTCAAACTTTACTTTCATTTTTAAGGCATATTTAAACCTTACAGCTGCATTGGGTAAACTTTTAAATACTCCTCATGAGTAAATAATTTGATTGACTCCAGAAGTGGTCAAGATAATGCTGAGACATTGTAGATGATAAATTGCGAAGGGATTTTTGATATCTCAAATGCTGTTCCCATGGCAATGCATCAGACTTTACTTTCATTTTAAAGGCATATTTAAGCCTTTCAGTTGACGACGATGTTCTTTTAAATACTCCTTCTAGAATATTCATGCAATTGACACCAAAAGTGGTCAACATAATGCAGAGACATAGTAGATGATAAATTGCGAAGGGATTTTTGATATCTCGAACGGTTCTGCCATGGCGAGGCGACAAATTTATGGCGAATTCAGAGAAACAGGAAGTGTCTAATATCTAAGGCAAAAAATGTCTTATTGTGATGACACGCGGGGTGTTTGTTCGTCTGAAGATTCCGATCGCATCGATGTGCCTATTGTGACTCCCGGGTATAGCGCCACCACCAGGCGCCAGGAAGTGTGTCAGTCACAAAGGTGGATTTTTTTGACAGTTCCATGCGATGTTCTTTTAAATACTCCTCCTAGGATTTTCATGCAATTGACACCAAAAGTGGTCAACATGATGCTAAGGCATTGTAGATGATAAATTGCGAAGGGATTTTTGATATCTCGAATGCTGCTCCCATGGCAACAAGTCAAACTTTACTTTCATTTTCAGGCATATGTGACCAGTCATGGAAAGTAGGGACACAAGTCGGATCTGGGGCATTTTGAGTTATTCATATATTCTGAAAGTGCAGTTTCTAAGCGTTCTAACGATGTGTAACACATGGAAATCTGATAAGATTTGGAGAAGTTGTGGCCATTTGAATGTAACACATTCAAGAAAGAGAATGCTGAGAAATTTGAGAAAGAAAAAAGTTAACACTTGACCTTTTCCCTGGCTGGAGAGACAATAGGGCTCATTTACATCTCATTTAGCTAAGCCATACCCCCTGTTAAGCCGTTTTGAGATACAGATATTCTAGCATCATATGTAGTATTTTATTACAGAAGTCCGAATGAACAACATGCAAAAATAAACAGGACTTTTACCTTTGTGGGGATCACAAGTCGAATCCAGTCTGCTTCAGATGTTAGAATCATCCAATGATTTTTGTCCACAAATGCGTATAATCCGTGAAATATATAGTCTATTGTTTACATCAGATTTCGCATGAACTTCTGGTAATACAATATAATATACAATTTGAGGACTATTTACATCGTAACATGTAATGGTATATCAGATTACAGTCCGGTTTTGCGTTCCGTTAAACACATGAACCTGCCTTCAAATTTTGTATTTAAAATAGGGTTTCTGTGTAACTTATGAGTTTGATTTCATGCTGCGCTGCAAGACGTCAATGTACCGCGAGAGCGAGTCGAAATTAAACTACTCTGTAAGATTTCTTGAAGAGCTCTCGCGGTACTTTGACGTCATCCGACTGCGGCGCCCCATAAAGTCAGTGAAGCGGCTGACGTGGGACGCTGCTGACTGTTATTTGTTCCGCCCCAGCTTCTTTTATCTTTCTTTTGTTTTGTGCGCCCGAGCTTCATTTACATTCTGTGGAGACGCACGCTATAAGTTTGAAAAAAATAAATAAAACTAAGCAAACATGTCTGAGGAACAGGGCAGCCGCGTCACTACGGAGGCGGAGGCGAAAACACAAGCTTATCCAGTATGTAAATATACACACAGACAATGACGCCCCCCGCTGCACGCTAGAATCTCTGGAAAAACAAGCCTATTTCAACCGCAAAATGTACGCTTTTAACCCTTGTGGTGTGTTCGGGTCTGTGGGACCCGTTTTGAATGTTTACTGAAAGAAAAATTATGCAATTAGTTGTTGTTTCAACCTCAAATTCACTGGCCTTGGCTCATTTTCTATAAAGAACATAAAAATAATCAAATTTATAATGACTGTACACTGTGCACCCCCCTACACATTTATATTACATATAAGGTGTTCGGGTCCACTGGACCCGGAGTTAATAAGAGTGTAAAAAATTTAATGTGCTATGTAACTTCACTCTGTTTTTCTCCTATCTGGGACTCCGGTGAGTGCATGAGTGTGTTTGTATATATGTCTGTACATATGTGATGGATACATGTCAGAGTTTTGTCATTCTACTCTTGCTGTAATGGTGCAAGGATACAACATGTTATATATCATGCATGTACATTTGTCTGTACCCACTGTCCCTAACACTTTACCTTCTCTCCAACAGGAACCATTCTACATTTTACCATTATCTCCCTTACAAAAAATCTATAGTTTTATTGTAGTAAAAGAGTAGTAATCATGTGTGTGCGTGCGTGCGTGCACCTGGTATTTATCAAATGTCTCACAAAGATGTGTGTGTGTGAGAGAGAAGAGAATAATATAAAAAGTAAAATATTATCCATGTATTTTCATCATTCTAAATTGTGGCCAATAGCAACACATTGTACTGTAATGTGTGTGGACATAAGATGGACACATTATATGTGTATAAAATGCATGAAATGCAAACACAACACAGCAACACAGTAAAAATGTGCTTCTTATGTGTTGTGTTGGCTGGCATGAACAGGTTATGTGTTCAGTATGGATGATGTCTTATCATACGGCATCTGTTCAGTTGGGGCCTGTGCTGTGTAGACTGACACAAATGTGTACAATTTCAAAAAGTTAAAAAAATTTAAACATCAACAGTGATGAAAAACTTTGTTTCATTTATACTTATTTAAGATAAACACGGTTTTCCCCTATATATCTGGATCAAAATAGAATTTTCTTCTTTTGTTTCATATTACCACAAAAACAAATGGCACTTTAGTTTATTAATAGTCATCTACCAGTGGTAAATGACAAATATTAACCATAAATTCTGTTTATATTAGTTGCAATAAGGCTAAAGTAAACATCTGTAAACAACATTACATAAATTTGTATAACTGCATTGGTTTAAGATACTAATAATGCTCTGGGTCCACTAGACCCACAAACATCGTCTAAGTAACAAAATAATGAACACCACACAAGGGTTAAATATACATAAACTGCTATCTCAAACATGGAGAGGCTTCTTCGTGATCTCAACTAACAGATTCTTCAATAAAACGAAAATCACAATTTTTGACAAAAAAACTTTGATTCTCATTTTACTCGAAACTTGTGCTGCCGACTTGTGTCCCTGGTTTCCGTGACGGGTCACATATTTAAAGGAGACATATCATGCTAAATCCACTTTCTTGGCTCTTAAATGCATTTTGTTGTATATTTGTAGTGTTTATAAGTACATAAAAGTTGAAATTAGTCTCTTCAGGTGCTTTGTTGATATCTTTATATTCTGTTTTGGTCATATTTTCCAACCGGTTCTGATTTTTCTATTATCTATTACGTTTTTTGAACAATTACGTCACAGTATTTGCAGCGGAACTGCTAAATAAGGACATCGACTTCCAGCCCAACACTACGAGCAATCCGCCATTTTATATTTCTCGCTGCGATATTGTAGTCCAAGCTCAAGGATGCAGAAGTTACGAGAGCGTAAGAAATGTACTCACATCTGTGGGTAAAGTCATTTTTGTGTGCCCAAGGCACTTTAAGGATAACTACTTCACCAATCTCCGCCAGTATAAAGAAGGAATTGCCGATAGACTTCGTCTGATTGAGGGGTCAATTACTTCTTTCTTTGGAGACGACGAGCAGAGCACTTCGGTAAGCAGTTTATAACTTAAAGTAAAAAAGTAAAGTACACGGTGGTCATGGTTTAGCAGTGCTGTTTCTCACTCCGAAGGCTGCAGCCTGCGGAGATCGCTTTTGGGCATCAAGCCTGGTTTAAGTTAACTGAGCATTACATTTGCAAGTCATGAGCATATTACAACAACTTACGATTAACTAAGAATAATAGTAAACTTTATAATTGTTAATATTCTGAAATAAGACCGTCTTGATAACGTATGCAGCCTAGATATGCGACCTCCGGAGGCTGCAGCCTCACACCATTGCGATACCTCCATATGAAGACGTTGTTCTGCAGGTTCGTCGTCTTCATTTTCCTCTCAGTCCGTTTCCGACTCTGGCGCGAACATATAAGGCTGGATGGACAAGTCTTCCGTTGTTGACATTTTGTGAATAACGAGTAAATAAAAAGTTTCTGTGCAGCTAGATAATCGTATCTCTGCTATAAAACTACAAAAATGGCCGAACGGCTCATATTATGTTCCGGGTCAATTTGACCCGTTTTGATTTTTAAGCTGTCGGATAAACCAGTTAACCTGTGATTCTATTCTTGAAATTTTGTGACTTTTTCTCATTTATGGCCATGAACATGCATGCAAAGTTAAGACATGCTGAAATGTTTTGAAGTGTACCAAAATAATTTTTTAACGATTTTGAGGTTCGCGGGTCAATTTGACCTGCATTTTGTTTTGCGCCAAAGCAACTGTATAGACCTAAATTAAATATATATTTTTAGTGTTTGTTGTTATATTGGTGTTTACCTACCCTAAAATGGGGGTAAAAATGCTTTTCCTCACTATTTTGAGTACTGAAAAAGACTTTTACAGACACAGATGGTAAAAGTGAGCTATAATTTCTATTTACAATTTATATGAAATACTACTTAAGTTAAAGTTTTCTTCCAGAAATGTTGTCACTTTTTCTCATTTAATGCCATGAACATGCATGCAAAGTTAGGATACACTGATGTGTTTTGAAGTGGGTTTTTTAAGCACAAATAATGATTTTTGGTACGATTTTGATGTTCGCGGGTCAATTTGACCCATATTTGTTTGTTCCAAGGCAACTGTACAGACACAAATTAAATACATTTATTGCATATATTTTGGTGTTTTACTACCCTGGAAAGGGAAAAGTGAGCTTTTCCCACTTTTTTTGTACTGATAAAGACTTCCTCAGACACAGAAAAGTAAATGTGAACTATCATTTCTATTTTCAATGTAAATGAAATACTATGTATAGCTGATGAATTCAGACCCACAGAAAATCCAGAGGTGAATACAGGTGATGCTAGCTGTGCCCCATAAAACATGACACCAAAATAAGCACCATTTGTGTAAAATGCAAGAAGTCAGAAAGCACATGCTTGATGTATGCAGATCATGTAAACAGTGATTTCTTGAATTTGTACAATGAGCCTCAAGAACAAAAGATGAGCCTATTTAGAAAAAGAAAAGCTTCATTTCATTTCAAAGCAATATTAAATAGTTCATTTAGGATGTCTTAAACATAGGTATGTTAAAAAAACATGTTGAATTAAAATTTAAAATGTTAAATGTTGCAACAGTTTTTTTGCAACATTTGTTAAAACAAACATGTTAAAAATTGTGGTTAAATGCATTTTTTAAAAATCATACTTTTTAATTTTAAATGTTTGTAATGTGTGACAAAGACTGATACTAAAATGGTTTTGTTCATACCTAATTCCTTCTTGTTTTTCATAATGTGATATTTAAGGAATTGCATTGAATCCAATGCGGGTCAATTTGACCCGCTCCATCAAAATCGTCACAAAAATCGAACACAATACAAGGGTTAACCGAGTGTCACCTCTGCAACCTGGAGAGGGGGCAGGGTATGACGTGCATTTAAAAAGACAGTACCAAAACGAGTTGCTCTCAGATGCACATCAGAAAAGGGGTAGAAAGGGGGCCTGTGGGGCTATAATAATGAGGAATTCAGACCCAAGCATTGCAGTTTCGCTTTACATAGACCACAAATAGATGATTTATATGTAAAAAGGACAGATTTAAAAGCATGATATGTCTGCTTTAAGCACTTGGCATGCACTTTGGGTGCCTTAACATGCTCGAAAACACCGGGAATTTGGCACAGACCTCAAAGTCGTCGGCCATCAGCACCGGGCAAATGCTGGAACACGGGCATGGCAGTAGGGCTCTGTAGCGCCCCCTGTAATGCAAAACAAAAAAATATTGGTGCACAAATCGGGCAAACATGTACGCACATGTACGAGAGTTTGTACGTATATAGATCCCATCGACCCGAACAACTTTCACAATCAAACCTATAAGCTCCGCCCAACAGGAAGTTGGCCATTTTGGATGGTTTCAAAAGTGCATGTGGCGAACTTTTAAATACTCCTCCTCTGGGATTCATGCGATTGACACCAAACGTTGTAAACACGATGTTGAGACATTGGACTTGCTAAATTGCGAAGGGATTTTTGATATCTCGAACGGTTCTGCCATGGCGAGGCGACAAATTTATGTCGAATTCAGAGAAACAGGAAGTGTCTAATATCTTAGGCAAAAAATCTCTAATCGTGATGACACGCGGGGTGTTTGTTTGGCCGAAGATTCCGATCACATCGATGTGCCTATTGTGACTCCCGGTTATAGCGCCACTAGCAGGCGCCAGGAAGTGTGTCAGTCACAAAGGTGGATTTTTTTGACAGTTCCATCCGATGTTCTTTTCAATTCTAGGATATTCATGCGATTGACACCAAAAGTGGTCAACATGATGCTGAGACATTGTAAATGCTAAATTGCGAAGGATTTTTTGACATCTCGAACGCTGTTGCCATGGCAACACTTCAAACTTTACTTTAATTTCAGGCATATTTAAGGCTCTTGGCGTGCTTGGATTAACTTTAAATTTGGCACACATGAGAGTTGTCGGCTGTTAAATGTTGACAAAAGGTCAGATAAAGGCGTGTCTATTTAGTGGCTCACTAGCGCCCCCGTTTGTCTAAAATGTGGGGTTTCTTTTACCTACATTACCCAAATTGGTCAGTAGCAACATGAAATAGTCACTGATATTTACCCACTTGATGCACGTGCTCACTTTGCGTCGTTTTCTCTGAGGCACCGTGTAGCGGTAAAAAAACGTGCAAGGGCCCGCCATCGCTGCTTGCAGCTATATATATATATTTTTTTTTTTTTTAACAGTTTTGGGCACTTTGGGTGCCTTAACATACTCGAAAACTCTTGAAATTTGGCACAGACGTCAGAGTCGTCTGTCATTGCGAACGGGCAAAGGCTGGAACACGGGCGTGGCAAAGGGGCTCTGTAGCGCCCCCTGTAATGCAAAAAAATGCATGCAGTGAACTTTTAAATACTCCTCCTAGGGGATTCATGCGAATGACACCAAATGTGGTGATCATGATGTCGAGACATTGTACTTGCTAAATTGCGAAGGGATTTTTGATATCTCGAACGGTTCTGCCATGGCGAGGCGACAAAGTTGTGGCGAAATCAGAGAAACAGGAAGTGTCTAATATCTAAGGTAAAAAAATGTCTTATTGTGATGCCATGCGGGGTGTTTGTTCGTCTGAAGATTCCGATCGCATCGATGTGCCTATTGTGACTCCCGGGTATAGCGCCACCACCAGGCACCAGGAAGTGTGTCAGTCATGAACTTTTAAATACTTCTCCTAGGGAATTCATACGATTGACACCAAACGTGGTGAACATGATGCTGAGACATTGGACTTGCTAAATTGCGAAGGGATTTTTGATATCTCAAACGGTGTTGCCATGGCGAGGCGAAAAATTTATGGCGAATTCAATGAAACAGGAAGTGTCTAATATCTAAAGAAAAATGTGACCCGTCACGGAAACCAGGGACACAAGTCGGCAGCACAAGTTTCGAGAAAATGAGAAACAAAGTTTTTTATTCAAAATTTGTGATTTTCGTTTTATTGCAGAATCTGTTAGTTGAGATCACGAAGAAGCCTCTCCATGTTTGAGATAGCATTTTTTGTATATTTAAAAGTGTGCATTTTGCAGTTAAAATAGGCTTGTTTTTCCGGAGATTCTAGCGTGCAGTGGGGGGCGTCATTGTCTGTGTGTATTTACATACTGTATAACAGGGGTCGGCAAGTAACTTTGGCCGCGGGCCAATATTTTTTTAGCCAGTAGATGGCGGGCCAGCTGAATGTTTTTTTTTTTTTAATTAAAATTTTGTTTTTATTTCCTATTAAAAAGACGAAAGACCGCATTAAAAATTTCTTAAAACATGGTTGTTCTGCTGTTTCTTTGTCTGTTTGCACCCGCAATAGGCCTATAATCATGGAATATGATGGGTCCGTGTATCATTCGTTCAATCGTTTTTTTTTTTTCAATTTAAAAAAAAAAAACTTGTTTTCCCATTATTTATTCCTGAACTTGACACCTTTATAGGCATATATCAATGAAATCATTTTAAGCAGATCAAGTACTATAGTGGTAACATTTTACAAGCATTTATGCTCCCATAAAAGTCTCTTACAGTCTGGCTTTTGAACTTTATTCCATTTTTAATTATCATTTATTCGGGACACACACATACACACCTAAGGTTTAAGGAGGTCTGCGCGGGACTGTTTTTTTTTTGTCCAGCTCCCACAAGTTTCTATTCAGCAACGCTTAAAATACACTCTGTGTTCACACGCTTTATTTCCCGACTTGACGGGTCCGCAAAACCTAAATCTCGTTTCCAGAATCTCAAATTCAAATGTCTCTAACTGAAAGAGATTAAGTAGCCTATAACAATTATAAATGCTATACAAAAATTGTGTTCGTGTCAATATAAATATTATTTTAACATTGTACTGTCAGCAGAGAAAAAATGTCACCGAAAAAATTATGAAATATAAATAACATAAATGAAATAGGACAAAGCCTATCACTCAAATATCTAACCAACATAAACGGAAACCATATTGCCCTACTAACAAATGAAGTAAGCTATTTTCTGCCAAACTATTTCAAACATACTTGCACAAAAATAATGTTGTTGGCTGACAATGGTTTCAGTACCAAACAGCTCCTACAGCTGTACATGTGGTCAGAATGAAGTGCGGATACGCTGTCAAGAGAGGGCTGTCAGTCAGACCACACGCTCCGTCCAAAGTGTAGGTACCCCAGAGTTCCGCTATCGTGTTTACTTTAAAATTTCATCATGTGCCGCATGAATCCTTTTGGGCGTTTCATACAGTATGCAGCGGGGAAATCGCCGTGCGGCTACAGCTTTTCTCAAGTAGGCTAGTGGAAGAGTTTTGTGCAGCATTTAGTGCAAATATGTTTTATCAGGTAATACATATTATTTATTACGAATAAATAATAATGAAAAAAGTTCAAAAGTCGGACTGTAAGCGAATAAAACTGGCGCATGGTTGCTATTCAAACCATTATTAAAATGGCTGTAATCTGTTACCACAATAGTACCTGATCTGTTTAAAATTATTAAAATTGGTATATGTCTGCTAAGGTGTTAAATAGAAATTAGCCTTTACCCGTTTCATTATTTTTTTCTATTTTTGATCTGAGCGCACAATCAGAAAATCGGAAAACGAGTCGTAGGCCTATTTGTTTTTTTTTCATTTTAGTTCAGAAAATAAATTATAGAAAAACAAGTCGTTTTTCTTTATTTTCTTTTTGGTTAAAATTAAAAAAAAACGAATGAAGGAATTATAGGAGCCATATTTGTAAACTGTTATTGTAAAATAAAAATAGTCTGATAAAAAAACGGACTTCCAAAATAATCCGGCGGGCCAGAAAATATTGCTGGCGGGCCACTCTTGGCCCGCGGGCCGCCTGTTGCCGACCCCTGCTGTATAAGCTTGCGTTTTCGCCTCCGCCCCCAAAGGGAACAGCGTGACTCCTAAATAAGGATAGTTCGCCCAAAATTGAAAATAATGTAATTAATGACTCACCCTTATGTCGTTCTACACACGGAAGACCTCCGTTCATCTTCGGAACACAGTTTAAGATGTTTTATCGTTAGATTTAGTCCGAGAGCTTTCTATCCCCTTCACTGAAAATCTATGTATGGTTTCCATGTCCAGAAAGGTAATAAAACATCATCACAGTAGTCCATGTGACATCAGTGGGTCAGTAAGATTGTGTTGATGCATCGAAAATACAGTTTGGTCCAAAAATAGCAGAATTACGACTTTATTCAGCATTGTCTTCTCTTCCGGCTCGAGCGTGAAGTCACGTGACTGTAGTGACACGGCTGCCCTGTTCCTCAGACATGTTTGCTAAGTTTTTTTTTTTTTCAAACTTATAGCGTGCGTCTCCCCAGACTGTAAAGCTCGGCCGCACAAAACAAAAGAAAAATAAAAGAAGCTGGGGCGGAACAAATAACAGTCAGCCGCATCGTACGTCAGCCGCGTCACTGACTTTATGTGGCGCCGCAGTCGGATGACGTCAAAGTACCGCGAGAGCTCTTAAGAAATCTTACGGAGTAGTTTAATTTCGACTCGCTCTCGCGGTACTTTGACGTCATCTCTATGTCAGTTCTTGCAGCGCAGCATGAGTCCAAACACACAGAAGTTACACAGATATAGTTGTATTCTTTATATAATTGGCTACATGTTTTGTCTATCAATATTTTCCATGAAGTCATTGGCTGATGGAGGAACGAGCGAGCGATTGGTAACATCTCTAAAGGATGTCACGTTTTCGACGGCGCTGTTTGGATGATCTATTATACTACTTCCCTATTTTAAATACAAACTTTGAAGGCGGGTTCATGTGTTTAACGGAGTGTAAGCTCATATACCCTTACATGTTACGATTTAAATAGTCTTCAGATTGTATATTATAATATATTACCAGACATTCATGCGAAATCTGATGTAAACAATCTATATTTCACGGATTATACGCATTTGTGGACAAAAATGGTCATTGGATAATCTGAAACAGACTGGATTCGACTTGTGATCCCCACAAAGGTAAAAAGAGTCATGTTTATTTTTGCATGTTGTCATTTGGTCATAAAAAACTACATATAATGCTAGAACATCTCAAAAAGGGTTTTACAGGGGGTATGGCTTAGCTTAATGAGATGTAAATTAGCCATATTGTCTCCCCCAGCTGAAAAGAAGAGTCCCTTTCGTCTCGATTTTCTCGGTTTGAGTATTTCTGAGTTCCTATATTCAAATGGCCACAACTTCTCCAAATCTTTGGCAAAAATTTACGCACAT
The DNA here is from genome assembly GCF_030506205.2 of Paramisgurnus dabryanus. Classification (NCBI taxonomy): domain Eukaryota; kingdom Metazoa; phylum Chordata; class Actinopteri; order Cypriniformes; family Cobitidae; genus Paramisgurnus; species Paramisgurnus dabryanus. The sequence goes on from NC_133343.1 coordinate 45,682,704, forward strand.
GTACGAGAGTTGGTACGCATGTAGATCTCATCAACCCGAACAACTTTCGCCCTATAACATTTAAGCTCCGCCCAACAGGAAGTCGGCTATTTTGGATTGTTTAAAAAATGCATGCGTTGAACTTTTAAATACTCCTCCTAGAGGATGCATGCGATTGACACCAAACGTGGTGAACATGATGTCGAGACATTTGACTTGCTAAATTGTGAAGGGATTTTTGATATCTCGAACGGTGTTGCCATGGCGAGGTGACAAATTTATGGCGATTTCAGAGAAACAGGAAGTGTCTAATATCTAAGGCAAAAAATGTCTTATTGTGATGCCATGTGGGGTGTTTGTTCGTCTGAAGATTCCGATCACATCGATGTGCCTATTGTGACTCCCGGGTATAGCGCCACTACCAGGCGCCAGGAAGTGTGTCAGTCACAAAGCTGGATTTTTTTGACAGTTCCATGCGATGTTCTTTTAAATACTCCTTCTAGGATATTCATGGGATTGACACCAAACGTAGTGATCATGATGCCAAGACATTGTAGATGATAAATTGCGAAGGGATTTTTGATATCTCGAACGTTGTTCCCATGGCAACGCGTCAAACTTTGCTTTCATTTTCGAGCATATTTAAGGCTGACAGTTACATGCTGTGAACCTTTAAATACTCCTCTTATGGGATTCATGCGATTGACACCAGAAGTGGTCAACATGATGCCGAGACATTGTAGATGCTAAATTGCGAAGGAATTTTTGACATCTCGAACGCTGTTCCCATGGCAACGCGTCAAACTTTACTTTAATTTCAGGCATGTTTAAGGCTCTTGGCGTGCTTAGTTGAACTTTAAATTTGGCACACACATCAGAGTTTTCGGCTGTTAAGTGTTGACAAAAACGTCAGATAAAGGCGTGTCTATTTAGTGACTGATTAGCGCCCCCGTTTGTCTAAAATATGGGGTTTCTTTTACCTACTGTACCTAAATGGGTCAGTAGCAACATGAAATAGTCCACTGATATCTACCCACTTGATGCACATGCCCAGCGTGCATCGTTTTCTCGGAGGCACCGTGTAGCGGTAAACAAACGTGCGAGGGCCCGCTATCGCTGCTTGCAGCTATATTTAGGGCCCGAGCACCGAGGAGCAGGCCAGAATGACCTGCACCGAATGGTGCGAAGCCCTATTGTTTTTGCTCTGATTTTTATTTTTTTATTTTTATTTTTTTTAACAGTTTTGGGCACTTTGGGTGCCTTAACATACTCGAAAACTCTTGAAATTTGGCACAGACGTCAGAGTCGTCTCTCATTGCAAAGGGGCAAAGGCTGGAACACGGGCATGGCAAAGGGGCTCTGTAGCGCTCCCTGTAATGCAAAAAAAAACATTGGTGCACAGATTGGACAAACATGTACCCACATGTACGGGAGTTGGTACGCATATAGATCTCATTGACCCGAACAACTTTCGCCCTCTAACATTTAAGCTCTGCCCAACAGGAAGTCGGCTATTTTGGATTGTTTAAAAAATGCATGCAGTGAACTTTTAAATACTCCCCCTAGGGGATTCATGCGAATGAGACCAAATGTGGTGATCATGATGTCGAGACATTGTACTTGCTAAATTGCGAAGGGATTTTTGATATCTCGAACGGTTCTGCCATGGCGAGGCGACAAATGTATGGCGAATTCAGAGAAACAGGAAGTGTCTAATATCTAAGGTAAAAAATGTCTTATTGTGATGCCATGCGGGGTGTTTGTTCGTCTGAAGATTCCGATCGCATCGATGTGCCTATTGTGACTCCCGGGTATAGCGCCACCACCATGCGCCAGGAAGTGTGTCCGTCACAAAGGTGGATTTTTTTGACAGTTCCATGCGATGTTCTTTTAAATACTCCTCCTACAATGTTTATGCGATTGACACCAAAAGTGGTCAACAAGATGCCAAGACATTGTAGATGATAAATTGCGAAGGGATTTTTGATATCTCGAACGCTTTTCCCATGGCAACCTGTCAAACTTTACTTTCATTTTTAAGGCATATTTAAACCTTACAGCTGCATGCGGTAAACTTTTAAATACTCCTCCTGGGGAAATAATGTGATTGACTCCAGAAGTGGTCAACATAATGCTGAGACATTGTAGATGATAAATTGCGAAGGGATTTTTGATATCTCAAACGCTGTTCCCATGGCAACGCGTCAGATTTTACTTTCATTTTAAAGGCATATTTAAGCCTTTCAGTTGACGCCAATGTTCTTTTAAATACTCCTTCTAGAATATTCATGCGATTGACACCAGAAGTGGTCAACATGATGCCGAGACATTGTAGATGATAAATTGTGAAGGGATTTTTGATATCTCAAACACTGTTCCCATGACAACGCGTCAAACTTTACTTTCATTTTAAAGGCTTATTTAAGCCTTTAAGTTGATGCCAATGTTCTTTTAAATACTCCTTCTAGAATATTCATGAGATTGACACCAGAAGTGGTCAACATGATGCCGAGACATTGTAGATGATAAATTGCGAAGGGATTTTTGATATCTCAAACGCTGTTCCCATGGCAACGCGTCAAACTTTACTTTCATTTTAAAGGCTTATTTAAGCCTTTAAGTTGACGCCGATGTTCTTTTAAATACTCCTTCTAGAATATTCATGAGATTGACACCAGAAGTGGTCAACATGATCTTGAGACATTGTAGATGATAAATTGCGAAGGGATTTTTGATATCTCAAACGCTGTTCCCATGGCAACGCGTCAAACTTTACTTTCATTTTAAAGGCTTATTTAAGCCTTTCAGTTGACGCCGATGTTCTTTTAAATACTCCTTCTAGAATATTACTGAGATTGACACTAAAAGTGGTCAACATGATGCCGATACATTGTAGATGATAAATTGCGAAGGAATTTTTGATATCTCGAACGCTGTTCCCATGGCAACGCGTCAAACTTTACTTTTATTTTAAAGGCATATTTAAGCCTTTCAGTTGACGCCGATGTTCCTTTAAATACTCCTTCTAGGATATTCATGCGATTGACACCAAAAGTGGTCAACATGAAGCCGAGAGATTGTAGATGATAAATTGCGAAGGGATTTTTGGTATCTCAAATGCTGTTTCCATGGCAACGCCCCAAACTTTACTTTTATTTCAGGCATATTTAGGGCTCTTGGCGTGCTTATATTAACCTAAAAGTCGGCACACACATCAGAGTTGTCGGCTGTTAAGTGTGCACAAACAGGTCAGACATAGGTGTGTCTCTTAAGTGGCTCACTAGTGCCCCCATTTGTCTAAAATGTGGGGTTTCTTTTACCTACATCCCCAAATGGCTCAGTATAAACATTACATAGCCCACTGATATTTACCCACTTGATGCCCTTGCCCACCGTGCATCGTTTTCTCGGTAGCACCGTGTAGCGGAAAAAAACGTGCGAGGGCCCGCCATTGCTGCTTGCAGCTATATTTATTATTATTATTATTTTTTTTTTTTTTCAACACTTGAGTTAATTTGGGTCCCTTAACATACTCGAAAACTCTTGAAACTTGGCACACATGTCAGTGTCCCGTACCACTAGGCTCATGCAAAGGCTGGAACACGGGCGTGGCACTGGGGCTCTGTAGCGCCCCCTGTAATGCAAAAACAAACATTGCTGCACAGATCGGGCAAGCATGTACGCACATGTACGAAAGTTGGTACGCATATAGATCTCATCGACCCAAACAACTTTCGCCCTCTAACATTTAAGCTCCGCCCAACAGGAAGTCGGCTATTTTGTATTGTTTCAAAAATGCATGTGGTGAACTTTTAAATACTCCTCCTAGAGGATTCATGGGATTGACACCAAATGTGGTGAACGTGATGTCGAGACATTGTACTTGCTAAATTGCGAAGGGATTTTTGATATCTCAAACGGTGCTGCCATGGCGAGTCGACAAAGTTGTGGCGAAATCAGAGAAACAGGAAGTGTCTAATATCTAAGGCAAAAAACTTCTTATTGTGATGCCAAGCGGGGTGTTTGTTCGCCTGAAGATTACGATCGCAACGATGTGCCTATTGTGAGTCTCGGGTATAGCGCCACCACCAGGCGCCAGGAAGTCTGTCAGTCACAAAGGTGGATTTTTTTGACAGTTCCATCCGATGTTCTTTTAAATACTCCTTCTAGGATATTCATGCGATTGACACCAAAAATGGTCAACATGATGCCGAGAGATCGTAGATGATAAATTGCGAAGGGATTTTTGATATCTCGAACGCTGTTCCCATGGCAACGCGTCAGACTTTACTTTCATTTTAAAGGCATATTTAAGCCTTTCAGTTGACGCCGATGTTCTTTTAAATACTCCTTCTAGAATATTCATGCGATTGACTCCAGAAGTGGTGTACATGATGCCGAGACATTGTAGATGATAAATTGCGAAGGGATTTTTGATATCTCAAACGCTGTTCCCATGGCAACGCATCAAACTTTGCTTTCATTTTCCAGCATATTTAAGGCTGACAGTTACATGCTGTGAACCTTTAAATACTCCTCGTATGGGATTCATGCGATTAACACCAGAAGTGGTCAACATGATGCCGAGACATTGTAAATGATAAATAGTGAAGGAATTTTTGATATCTCAAACGCTGTTCCCATGGCAACGCGTCAAACTTTTTACTTTCAATTTAAAGGCATATTTAAGCCTTTAAGTTGACGCCGATGTTCTTTTAGATACTCCTTCTAGAATATTCATGAGATTGACACCAGAAGTGGTCAACATGATGCCGACACATAGTAGATGATAAATTGCAAAGGGATATTTGATATCTCAAACGCTGTTCCCATGGCAACGTGTCAAACTTTACTTTCATTATAAAGGCTTATTTAGGGCTCTTGGCCTGCTTAGATTAACCTAAAAGTCGGCACACACATCAGAGTTGTTGGCTGTTAAATGTGCACAAACAAGTCACACATAGGCGTGTCTCTTAAGTGGCTCACTAGCGCCCCCGTTTGTTTAAAATGTCCAGTTTCTTTTACCTACAGTCCCCAAATGGCTCAGTAACAACATTAAATAGCCCACTAATATTTACCCACTTGATGCCCTTGCCCACCTTGCATAGTTTTCTCGGACGCACCGTGTAGCGGTAAAAAAAACGTGCGAGGGCCCGCCATTGCTGCTTGCAGCTATATTTATTTATTTTTTTTACGTTTCGGGGCAATTTGGGGGCCTTAACATACGCAAAAACTCTTGAAAATTGGCAGAGATGTCAGAGTCGTCGGCCATTAGGACCCGGCAAAGGCTGGAACTCGGGCGTGGCAAGGGAGCTCTGTAGCGCCCCCTGTAATGCAAAAACAAACATTGTTGCACAGATCGGGCAAACATGTACGCACATGTACGAGAGTTGGTACGCATATAGTTCTCATCAACCCAAACAACTTTCGCCCTCTTACATTTAAGCTCCGCCCAACAGGAAGTCGGCTATTTTGGATTGTTTAAAAAATGCATGCGGTGAACTTTTAAATACTCCTCCTAGGGGATTCATGCAAATGACACCACACGTGGTGATCATGATGTCGAGACATTGGACTTGCTAAATTGCGAAGGGATTTTTGATATCTCGAACGGTTCTGCCATGGCGAGCCGACAAATTTATGGCGACATCAGAGAAACAGGAAGTGTCTAATATCTAAGGCAAAAAATATCTTATTGTGATGCCATGCGGGGTGTTTGTTCGTCTGAAGATTCCGATCGCATCGATGTGCCTATTGTGACTCCCGGGTATAGCGCCACCACCAGGCGCCAGGAAGTGTGTCAGTCACAAAGCTGGATTTTTTTGACAGTTCCATGCGATGTTCTTTTAAATACTCCTTCTAGGATTTTCATGCGATTGACACAAGAAGTGGTCAACATGATGCCGAGACATTGTAGATGATAAATTGTGAAGGGATTTTTGATATCTCGAACGCTGTTCCCATGGCAACCTGTCAAACTTTACTTTCATTTTAAAGGCTTATTAAGCCTTTAATTTCATGCCGATGTTCTTTTAAATACTCCTTCTAGAATATTCATGAGATTGACACCAGAAGTGGTCAACATGATGCCGAGACATAGTAGATGATAAATTGCGAAGGGATTTTTGATATCTCGAACGCTGTTCCCATGGCAACGCCCCAAACTTTACATTTATTTCAGGCATATTTAGGACTCTTGGCGTGCTTAGATTAACCTAAAAGTCGGCACACACATCAGAGTTGTCGGCTGTTAAGTGTGCACAAACAGGTCACACATAGGCGTGTCTCTTAAGTGGCTCACTAGCGCCCCCGTTTTTCTAAAATGTGGGGTTTCTTTTGCCTACAGTCCCCAAATGGCTAAATAACAACATTAAATAGCCCAATGATATTTACCCACTTGATGCCCTTGCCCACCGTGCATCGTTTTCTCGGACGCACCGTGTAGCGGTAAAAAACGTGCGAGGGCCCGCCATTGCTGCTTGCAGCTATATTTATTATTAGGGCCCGAGCACCGAGGAGCAGGCCAGAATGGCCTGCACCGTAGGTGCGAAGCCCTATTGTTTTTGCTCGGATTATTATTTATTTATTTTTTTTATTTTTATTTTTTTTTAACAGTTTTGGTCACTTTGGGTGCCTTAACATACTCGAAAACTCTTGAAATTTGGCACAGACGTCAGAGTCGTCTGTCATTGCGAACGGGCAAAGGCTGGAACACGGGCGTGGCAAAGGGGCTCTGTAGCGCCCCCTGTAATGCAAAAAAAAACATTGGTGCACAGATCGGACAAACATGTACCCACATGTACGGGAGTTGGTACGCATATAGATCTCATCGTCCCGAACAACTTTTGCACTTTAACATTTAAGCTCCGCCCAACAGGAAGTCGGCTATTTTGTATTGTTTCAAAAATGCATGTGGTGAACTTTTAAATACTCCTCCTAGAGGATTCATGGGATTGACACCAAACGTAGTGAACGTGATGTCGAGACATTGTACTTGCTAAATTGCGAAGGGATTTTTGATATCTCGAACGGTGCTGCCGTGGCGAGTCGACAAATTTGTGGCGAATTCAGAGAAACAGGAAGTGTCTAATATCTAAGGCAAAAAAATTCTTATTGTGATGCCAAGCGGGGTGTTTGTTCGTCTGAAGATTCCGATCGCAACGATGTGCCTATTGTGAGTCTCGGGTATAGCGCCACCACCAGGCGCCAGGAAGTCTGTCTGTCACAAAGGTGGATTTTTTGACAGTTCCATCCGATGTTCTTTTAAATACTCCTTCTAGGATATTCATGCGATTGACACCAAAAGTGGTCAACATGATGCTGAGACATTGCAGATGATAAATTGCGAATGGGTTTTTTGATATCTCGAACGCTGTTGCCATGGCAACGCTTCAAACTTTACTTTCATTTTAAAGGCTTATTTAATCCTGACATTTGCATGCGATGTTCTTTTAAATACTCCTTCTAGGGAAATAATGTGATTCACACCAGAAGTGGTCAACATGATGCCGAGAGATTGTAGATGATAAATTGCGAAGGGATTTTTGAGATCTCAAACGCTGTTCCCATGGCAACGCGTCAAATTTTACTTTCATTTTAAAGGCATATTTCAGCCTTTCAGTTGACGCCAATGTTCCTTTAAATACTCCTTCTAGAATAATCATGCAATTGACACCAAAAGTGGTCACCATGATGCCGAGACATTGTAGATGATAAAATGCAAAGGGATTTTTGATATCTCGAACGCTGTTCCCATGGCAACGCCTCAAATTTTACTTTCATTTTAAGGCTTATTTAAACCTGATAGTTGCATGCGATGTTCTTTTAAATACTCCTTCTAGGATATTCATGCGGTTGACTCCAGAAGTTGTCAACATGATGCCGAGACATTGTAGATGATAAATTGCCAAGGGATTTTTGATATCTCGAACGCTGTTCCCATGGCAACGCTGCAAACTTTACTTTTATTTCAGGCATATTTAAGGCTCTTGACGTGCTTAGATTAACCTTAAAGTTGGCACACACATCAGAGTTGTCGGCTGTTAAGTGTGCACAAAAAGGTCAGATAAAGGCGTGTCTCTTAAGTGGCTCACTAGTGCCCCCGTTTGTCTAAAATGTGGGGTTTCTTTTAGCTACAGTCCCCAAATGGCTCAGTAACAACATTAAATAGCCCACTGATATTTACCCACTTGATGCCCTTGCCCACCGTGCATCGTTTTCTCGGACGCACCGTGTAGCGGTAAAAAAACGTGCGAGGGCCCGCCATTGCTGCTTGCAGCTATATTTATTATTTTTTTTTTTTAACACTTTTGGACATTTTGGGTGCCTTAACATACTCGAAAACTCTTGAAATTTGGCACAGACGTCAGAGTCGTCCGTCATTGCAGAAAACCAAAGGCTGGAACACGGGCGTGGCACGGGGGCTCTGTAGCACCCCCTGTAATGCAACAAAAAACATTGATGCACAGATCGGGCAAAAATGTACGCACATGTATGAAAATTGGTTTGCTTATAGATCTCATCAACCCGAACAACTTTCACCCTCTAACACTTAAGCTCCGCCCAACAGGAAGTCTGCTATTTTAGATTGTTTAAAAAATGCATGCGGTGAACTTTTAAATACTCCTCCTAGGGGATTCATGCGAATGACACCAAACGTGGTGATCATGATGTCAAGACATTGGACTTGCTAAATTGCGAAGGGATTTTTCATATCTCGAACGGTGTTGCCATGGCGAGGTGACAAATTTATGGCGAATTCAGAGAAACAGGAAGTGTCTAATATCTAAAGCAAAAAATGTCTTATTGGGATGAAATGCAGTGTGTATGTTCGGCCAAGGATTCCAATCGCATTGATTTGCCTATTGTGAGTCTCGGGTATAGCGGCACCAACATGATGCTGAGACATTGTAGATGATAAATTGCGAAGGGATTTTTGATATCTCGAATGCTGCTCCCATGGCAACACGTCAAACTTTACTTTCATTTTCAGGCATATTTAAGCACTTGGCATGCACTTTTGGTGCCTTAACATGCTCGAAAACACTGGGAATTTGGGGCAGACCTCAAAGTCGTCGGCCATTAGGACTGGGCAAACGCTGGAACACGGGCGTGGCAGTAGGGCTCTGTAGCGCCCCCTGTAATGCAAAAAAAATATTGGTGCACAAATCGGGCAAACATGTTTGCACATGTACGAGAGTTGGTACGTATATAGATCCCATCGACCCAAACAACTTTCACCATCAAACCTATTAGCTCCGCCCAACAGGAAGTCGGCCATTTTGGATGGTTTCAAAAGTGCATGTGGCGAACTTTTAAATACTCCTTCTCAGGGATTCATGCGATTGACACCAAACGTTGTAAACATGATGCCGGGACATTGTAGATGATAAATTGTGAAGGAATTTTTTATTACCTTGAATGTTGTTCCTATGGCAACGCGTCAAATTTAACTTTCATTTTAAAGGCTTATTTAAGCCTGACAGTTGCATGCAGGGTTTGTTTTAACCTACAGTCCCCAGATGGTCAGTAGCAACATTAAATAGCCCAATGATATTTATCCACTTGATGCACTTGCCCACCGTGCATCGTTTTCTCAGAGGCACCGTGTAGCGGTAAGAAACTGTGCGAGGGCTGATAGAGAAACAAGCAAGCGATTGGTTACAACCCTAAAGGACGTGGATTATCTATTATACTACCTCCATATTTTAAATACAAACTTTGAAGGCGGGTTCATGTGTTTAACGGAACGTAAATTACCAGAGTGTAATCTCATATACCCTCAGATTGTATATTTTATTTTATTACCAGATGTTCATGCGAAATCTGATTTAAACAATAGACTATATATCTATATTTCATGGATAATGCGCATTTGTGGAATAAAATGGTCATTGGATGATTCACACATCTGAAACAGACTGGATTCGACTTGTGATCAACACAAAGGTAAAAAGTCAGGTTTATTTTTGCATGTTGTCATCCGGCCTTCTTTCACAAAATACTACATATGATGCTAGAACATCTGTATCTCAAAATGGCTTTACAGGGGGTATGGCTTAGCTAATTGAGATGTAAATGAGCCCTGTTGTCTCATCCAGCTGGAAAAGAGAGTCCCTTTAGTCTCGATTTTCTTGGTTTGAGTTTTTCTGAGTTCCTATATTCAAATGGCTACAACTTCTCCAAATCTTATCAGATTTCCATGTGTTACACATTGTTGGAAAGCTTAGAAACTGCACTTTCAGAATCTGTGAATAACTCAAAATGGCCCAGATCCGTCTTTTGTCCCTACTTTCCGTGACTGGTCACATATTTGGTCAGTATCATCTAAAGGCCTTTGCAATGTTAAATTGTGGAGATTTTGACTTTTCGCTGGAGGGTGTGTCCATGGTGGCCTAATTGTTCTAACTCAGGCATACATTTTCCAATCTGACCCACGCATCATATGTTTGATAAGAGTTCTGACCTAAACACATTTTCATGCCAATATACAACTACAATCATAGCGCCACCTAGGCAGCAGGAAATGTCATGTTTTATGCTGTGATTTACTGCACATACAGTCTTGTTCAAAATAATAGCAGTACAATGTGACTAACCAGAATAATCAAGGTTTTTAGTATATTTTTTATTGCTACGTGGCAAAAAAAGTTACCAGTAGGTTCAGTAGATTCTCAGAAAACAAATGAGACCCAGCATTCATGATATGCACGCTCTTAAGGCTGTGCAATTGGGCAATTAGTTGAATTAGTTGAAAGGGGTGTGTTCAAAAAAATAGCAGTGTGGCATTCAATCACTGAGAAATCAATTTTGTGAAGAAACAGGTGTGAATCAGGTGGCCCCTATTTAAGGATGAAGCCAACACTTGTTGAACATGCATTTGAAAGCTGAGGAAAATGGGTCATTCAAGACATTGTTCAGAAGAACAGCGTACTTTGATTAAAAAGTTGATTGGAGATAGGGGAAAACCTATAAAGAGTGGCAAAAAAAGATAGGCTGTTCAGCTAAAATGATCTCCAATGCCTTAAAATGGAGAGCAAAACCAGAGAGACGTGGAAGAAAACGGAAGACAACCATCAAAATGGATAGAAGAATAACCAGAATGGCAAAGGCTCAGCCAATGATCACCTCCAGGATGATCAAAGACAGTCTGGAGTTACCTGTAAGTACTGTGACAGTTAGAAGACGTCTGTGTGAAGCTAATCTATTTTCAAGAATCCCCCGCAAAGTCCCTCTGTTAAAAAAAAGGCATGTGCAGAAGAGGTTACAATTTGCCAAAGAACACATCAACTGGCCTAAAGAGAAATGGAGGAACATTTTGTGGACTGATGAGAGTAAAATTGTTCTTTTTGGGTCCAAGGGCCACAGGCAGTTTGTGAGACGACCCCCAAACTCTGAATTCAAGCCACAGTACACAGTGAAGCATGGAGGTGCAAGCATCATGATATGGGCATGTTTCTCCTACTATGGTGTTGGGCCTATTTATCGCATACCAGGGATCATGGATCAGTTTGCATATGTTAAAATACTTGAAGAGGTCATGTTGCCCTATGCTGAAGAGGACATGCCCTTGAAATGGTTGTTTCAACAAGACAATGACCCAAAACACACTAGTAAACGGGCAAAGTCTTGGTTCCAAACCAACAAAATTAATGTTATGGAGTGGCCAGCCCAATCTCCAGACCTTAATCCAATTGAGAACTTGTGGGGTGATATCAAAAATGCTGTTTCTGAAGGAAAACCAAGAAATGTGAATTAATTGTTAAAGAATCATGGAGTGGAATAACAGCTGAGAGGTGCCACAAGTTGGTTGACTCCATGCCACACAGATGTCAAGCAGTTTTAAAAAACTGTGGTCATACAACTAAATATTAGTTTAGTGATTCACAGGATTGCTAAATCCCAGAAAAAAAATGTTTTGTACAAAATAGTTTTGAGTTTGTACAGTCAAAGGTAGACACTGCTATTTTTTTGAACACACCCCTTTCAACTAATTGCCCAATTGCACAGCCTTAAGAGCGATCATATCATGAATGCTGGGTCTTGTTTCTTTTCTGAGAATCTACCGAACCCACTGGTAACTTGTTTGCCACGTAGCAATAAAAATTATACTAAAAACCTTGATTATTCTGGTTAGTCACATTGTACTGCTATTATTTTGAACAAGACTGTAGATATTTAATCAGATCATCATTATATCTGGTCAGACTGATGTTAAGCCCTTGGCGATGATAAATAGCGACGATCTTTACTTTTTGTTGAAGGGCTTGTCCGTGGCAGCCTGGCAAAGTGTGATGTGTCGCCATGAAACAGGAAGCTGTTGTAATTCAAGTATACATTCTCCGATCTGCCCACGACTTCACACGTTTGATAAGGGTCCTGGCCTGAACACATCAACATGACATAATTCACTAACATAACAGTCATAGCGCCACCTAGAGGCAGCTGAAAGTCTCTTGGAACTTCTGTAAACCAGTGGTTAAAGACTTAGGGGTTTTGCTTGACTCTTCTTTGAAATTTGATAATCAGATAAACGCAGTGGTGAAATCTGCATTTTTCCACTTAAGACTATTATCTAAAGCGAAATCTTTTCTGTCATGTAAAGACTTGGAGGTGTTAATCCATGCCTTTGTGTTTTCAAGATTAGATTACTGCAATTTACTCTATATCGGTGTCTCTCATTCCACTTTAAATCGTTTACAAGGAGTACAGAATGCTGCTGCAAGACTTTTGACTGGAACCCGTAAATTTGATCATATTTCTCCTATTTTACATTCTCTTGGTTGGCTTCCTATTTCATTGAGAGTTGACTTCTCTGCTTCGTTTATAAGTGTTTAAATGGTGTAGCTCCCTCTTATCTTTCTGTACTTGTTAAGGTGTACGAGCCCCCTAGGTCCCTAAGATCTGAAAAAAAAGGGACACTCTGTATTCCAAGGTCCAAGTTAAAGCGAAGGGGTGATCGGGCTTTTTCGGTAGCTGCTCCTCGGCTCTGGAATAGCCTTCCACTCCAGATTAGATCTGCCCCCACATTTGGGTCTTTCAAAAACTACCTGAAAATTCACATTTTAAGTAAAAGTCTGTGAGTTGAGATTGATGACTTCTATATGTGTGTCTTTCCTGTATATTATTCTGTTAAGTTTTATTATGATGTGTTTTTATATGATGCGCTTCTGTACGTTTTTATTTTTATTGTTGTATGGCTGTAAAGCACTTTGGTTCAACTGCCCGTTGTTGGAAATGTGCTCTATAAATAAATGAAATGAAATGGAGCCAAGCTCTAAACCCCACAAGAAGTCGACCATTTTGAAATTTCACAAACTCCTCCTAGAAATTTAATCAGATCATCATCATATTTGGTCTGTATCATCTAACGGCATGTGTGATGCTAAATTGCAGAGATCTTTACAATTCGATGAAGGGTGTGTCCATGGCGGCCTGTCAAATTTTAGTTTTTCGCAATGAAACAGGAAGTTGTTCTAACTCAGGCTTAAAATGTCCAATCTTACCCCCGCTTCACATGTTTCATAAGTGTCCTGGCCTGAACACATCAGCATGGCAACATTCAGTAAAATTTATAGCGCCAACTGCTGGCAGCAGAAAATGCCATGTTTTTCGCTGTGATTTACTGCTCATAGAAATGTATTCATATCGTCATCATATTTGGTCAGTCTGAACTTAAGGACTTCACAATGGTAAATTGTGAAGATCTTGAATTTTTGTTAAAGGGTGTTTCAGTGCCAGCCTGGCAAAGTCTGATGTTTCACTATGAGAAAGCTGTTGTAACTCAGGAATGCAATGTCTGACCTGTCACAGACTTCATGTGTTTGACAAGGGTCCTGCCCTGAACACATCAATATAACAACAATCAGTTACAGCCATAGCGCCACTTTCTGCACACAGGAGGTGTGGCACATTAAATTTCCTTTGAATATCCACCTAAATTTACCCACTTAATACCTTTATTTAACCAGGAGAGGACCTCACTGAGATTAAAATCTCTTTTGCAGGAGTGTCCTGGCCAAGATAGGCAGCCCAATATGTCATACACACATATAACAGTAAAACAGTACAACACACCATAAATTAACATTAAAATACAATCTCAGAAACATTTGCAAGTCTTTAGATCTTTCTCTAATGCATGTATAAGTGTTTTAAAATTGCTGAAAGAAATCAAATGGTTTAGCCTCAATGTCATTTGTAGTGAATTCCAGTCTGAAGGTGCAGGGAGATTAAAAGCAGTTTTACCCAAGTTAGTTCTAGCTAGAGGTACAGGCAGACTATGAAAAGACTGTGAACGCAGTGAGTAGTTCCCTGCAGCTTTTTGCTTAAGCATACCACTGAGATAAGATGGTAAAAGACCCCAAATCACTTTGTATATCAATAAATACCAGTGCGTTTTCCTTTGTACAGCAAGAGAAGACCAGGAAACTCTATCATATAAGTCACAATGATGTGTAGATAATTTACAGTTTGTAACAAATCTTAGAGCGCCATGATAAACAGGGTCTAAGGAGGCAAGAATATGAGAGGAAGCATGCTGATACACTACATCGCCGTAATCAAGGATTGGCAAAAATGTCGCAGTCACAAGTGTCTTCCTAGCACTAAATGAAAAACAAGACTTATTTCTAAAATAAAATCCTAGCTTCTTCTTTAGTTTTTGTTTCAAATAATTAATGTGTGAATTAAATTTTAATGTATCATCAAATATGATGCCCAAATATTTGTACTCTGAAACTAATGAAATTAAGTTTCCTTGTAAAGTTTGAAGAACCGTAGAACTATCTAAAGATTTTCTAGAATTGGAAAACCACATGAATTTTGTTTTCTCGACATTTAAAACCAACTTTAAAATAGAAAACCTTGACTGGATAATGTCGAAAACTGATTGTAAATCTCTTATAGCTTCTTATTTTGTTGGAGCGGAGCAATATATTACAGTATTGCCTGCATAAATGTGAAACCTTGCTGTTCCAATATTAAAGTCAAGACAATTTATGTATATAGTGAATAATAATGGCCCTAAAACAGATCCTTGTGGAACTCCCATAACCACTTCCTTTGAGTCAGATTTGATACCTTGCACCTGCACACATTGGGTTCTTCCCAAGTACGAATTAAACCACAAAACTACACTATCTGACAATCCAACTCTTCTAAGTCTATCTAACAATAAGTCATGTTCCACCGTATCGAACGCTTTAGATAAGTCAATGAAAAGGCAAGGACAATGTTGTTTATCATCTAAGGACCCTACAAGGTCGTTTAAAACTTTTAGGACCGCCATAATAGTGCTATGTTTTTTGCGGAATCCCGATTGGTTTTTAGTCAGGAGTTTATGGGTCTGTAAATACTCTGTTAGTAGGTCACTAACACATCTTCCAAAAGCTTTGACAAAATACAAAGCTTCGAAATTGATCTGTAATTATCTAATAAAGTTAAGTTGCCTCCTTTCAACAAAGGAACCACAAATGCAGACTTCCAGATCTGTGGAATTTTGTTCGTTGTTAAAGAAAAATTAAACAAATGCGTCAATGGTGGAGAGATAATATCAGCCGCTAATTTTAAAAACACTGGTTCAAAAAGATCAGGACCTGATGATTTATTTACGTCTAGGTCTTTTAATGCAGAGCAAACATCAGAAGAATGTATGTGATTCAAAACAAACTCTGTTGTCCATAGATTATGCTCTGCATTAAGGAATTCAGAATTTACAGTAATATGATTAAAGGGGCCATGTCACAGGACTTTTTTAAGATTTCAAATAAATCTTTGGTGTCCCCAGAGCACATATGTGAAGTTTTAGCTCAAAATACCATATAAACAATTTATTATAGCATGTTAAAATTGCCACTTTGTAGGTGTGTGCAAAAATGTGCCGTTTTGGGTGTGTCCTTTAAAATGCAAATGAGCGGATGAAATTCAAACACTGATCACAATGATGGTGGTTTGTTGAAATTGAAACTCAATTGTTCTGTGAATTATTTTCTCTCTGCACTAAATGGCAGTGCTGTGGTTGGATTAAGGGGTGGTTTTATTATAATAAGAGCTCCTTATGACATCATAAGGAGAGCCAAATTTCAACGACCTATTTTCTCATGTGCTTGTAGAGAATGGTTTACCAAAACTAAGTTACTGGGTTGATCTTTTTCATATTTTCTAGGTTGATAGCAGCACTAGGGACCCAATAATAGCACTTAAACATGGAAAAAGTCAGATTTTCATGCCATGGCCCCTTTAATAGTTTGAGACCCAGATGCAATAAAATGACTGTTAAAACAGTTAAGCATTTGGGATTTATCTTCTATTTTGGTACCATCTTTTGTTAAACAAGGGGGAAGACCTGGAACAAATCTATTGCCAGGCAATAAATATCAGAATTCCAGTTGGTTTGTCTGGCCTTAGCCCATGCAGCGTCTCGCTTGTGAATAAGGTCAGATAATGCGGTTGTAAACCATGGATTATCCCGGCATTTAACTCTGTATTTTTTTAATGGTGCATACTTATTAATGATCAAAGTGAAATGACCATAGAAATATTTCCAGGCACTTTCAGTGTCCAATATTGACGTAATTGTTTCCCAGTCTACTTGGGCAAGGTCGTCTAGGAAACCCTGTTTATTGAAATGTTTCATAGAGCACTTGGTGATAATTTGTGGTTTCTGCTTAGATAGTTTGGTATCTCTAGCTACCCCAACAACACAATGATCACTAATATCATTTTCAAACACGGAAGCTAAAGAATATGTATGAGGGGCATTTGTAAGGACAAGATCCAATAAAGTGGATTTTTCAGGGGATTTCAAATTAGGTCTGGTGGGTGAATCTACCAGTTGAAAAAGATTATAAGTGTCACAAAACGCTTTAAAACCCTCAGATACCTGGTGCATCCAATTCAAATTAAAATCACCCATTAATAATATTTCTTTATAATTCAATGATACCAGTGAATGCGTCAAAGAGGATAAAGCATCACTAGAAGCTGATGGAGGTCTGTAACAACCCACTATAGTGAGTTGACATGTCGTTGAAACAGACAGGTTAAGAGCTAAAAGTTCATGCTGATTGACTATTGATTCAGAGAGTAGCATGGTAGTCTTATAATAATCTTTAACATAGATTGCAACTCCCCCACCCCTTTTGATCTATAAGCTCTAAAAACATTATAACCAGTAATACTGATCTCTTTATCTAAAATAGTTTTATTGAGCCAGATAAATTCAGATAAAAGTATAAGATCCGCATTTGTGTTTCTCGCCCAAATTTGAACCATATCCAGCTTAGGTAGCAGACTACGAATGTTAATATGGATAAACCCAATCCTGACCTTGATTTTAGTTCACTTGGAGTAGTAAAAGTTGAGGCAGATGTATTATAAGGCCCTGGATTTGGCAAAACATTCCCAGACATGAACACCTCAACATGGCAATATTTTTATACAGTCATAGCGCCACCTAGAGGCAGCAGGAAATACCATGTTTTAAGCTGTGATTTACTGCTCGCAGAGATTTAACCATATCAACATCATATATCAGGGGTCGGCAACAGGCGGCCCGCGGGCCAAGAGTTTTATCAGACTATTTTTATTTTACAATAACAGTTTACAAATATGGCTCCTATAATTCCTTCATTCGTTTTTTTTTTTAAACCAAAAAGAAAATAAAGAAAAACGACTTGTTTGACTGACAATAGCCCTCCTGTGACAGCGTATCCACACTTCATTCTGACCACCTGTACAGCTTTAGGAGCTGTTTGGTACTGAAACCATTGTCAGCCAACAACATTATTTTTGTGCAAGTATGTTTGAAATAGTTTGGCAGAAAATAGCTTACTTCATTTGTAAGTAGGGCAATATGGTTTCCGTTAATGATGGTTAGATATTTGAGTTATAGGCTTTGTCCTATTTAATTTATATTATTTATATTTCATTATTTTTTCTGTGACATTTTTTCTCTGCTGACAGTACAATGTTAAAATAATATTTATATTGACACGAACACAATTTTTGTATAGCATTTATAATTTTTATAGCCTACTCTCTCTTTCAGTTAGAGACATTTGAATTTGAGATTCTGGAAACGAGATTTAGGTTTTGCGGACCCGTCAGGTCGGGAAATAAAGCGTGTGAACACAGAGTGAATTTTAAGCGTTGCTGAATAGAAACTTGGGAGCTGGACAAAAAAAAAACAGTCCCGCGCAGACCTTCTTAAACCTTAGGTGTGTATGTGTGTGTCCCGAATAAATGATAATTAAAAATTGAATAAAGTTCAAAAGCCGGACTGTAAGAGACTTTTATGGGAGCATAAATGCCTGTAAAATGTTACCACTATAGTACTTGATCTGCTTAAAATGATTTCATTGATATATGCCTATAAAGGTGTTAAGTTCAGGAATAAATAATGAAAAAACAAGTTGTTGTTTTTTCATTTTTTTATTTTGTTTTTAATTTAAAAAAAAAAAAACGATTGAATGAATGATACACGGACCCATCATTTTCCATGATTATAGGCCTATTGCGGGTGCAAACAGACAAAGAAACAGCAGAACAACCATGTTTTAAGCAATTTTTAATGCCGTCTTTCGTCTTTTAAATAGGAAATAAAAAAAAATTTAAATAAAAAAAAAAATCAGCTGGCCCGCCATCTACTGGCTAAAAAAAATATTGGCCCGCGGCCAAAGGTACTTGCCGACCCCTGTCATATATCATCAGTCTAATCTCAAGACCTTTTGTTATGATAAATAGCGACGACCTTGACTTTTCATTAAAGTCTAAGTGCTCCAGAAACCTGCAGACAGTTTTGTTTGATTTCAGCTAATGTCAGCTTATAAAAGAAATAGGAAATTTGTCTCTATCATCATCTCTGCAAATGTTATTCTATTCCAACTGAAGGGAGGAATAATACCCCTTTTGTATTAATTTCACTAACAACTTTTAAAGTGTCCCCATATTTATACAGTGAAATAAATATCTGTATATCACTTTTACAGAAAAGGTTAGGTTACTTAAGTAACCCCGGTTCTCTGAGAACAGAGCGAGGTATCTCACTATGGGAAACACCCCCAGGCGTGACAGACTATGGAAGCACCAATTACACCACGTCTGTCCAAAGGACAGACCAATCACAGCTCAATACGAAGTATCCACCCCCTTCCTATATATATGGCTGTGATACCTGAAAACGGCCTTCTAAGCATGCTCTTCACCCGTGTGATGCGAGTAGGGAAGTTTGGTGAGATACCTCGCTCTGTTCTCAGAGAACTGGGGTTGCGTATGTAACTCAAAATTTGTGCTTATGTTCTCTTTCAAACAATCACTCGGTATCTCACTATGGGAATAATATGGCCAACGGGTTGCCCCTGGACAGGAGATCCGTCCCCATGTTTACGACTCCTGGTTACGTGCTTTGCGCGCAGCAAGCTGAAGTGCGCAGCGCCCCATACAATCAATTCAAGAGTCTATTCGTAGGCCCAGATACTCTATCTCCTTGGATGGAATCAGCTGACTTTTGGCGTAGTTGATTCTGAACCCCAGATTTATCCGATGAGACGTGAGTATCTCTGTGTCCCGTTTCGCAGGAGCGCATATCAGATAATCGTCCAGATAAGCATAAATTCTGAGTCAACTTTGTCTCAGCGTTGATAACGCTGTTTCCATGCATCTGCTAAATACACGGGGAGCGAGGCTGAGCCTGAACAGGAGATTAACAAATTTCTCTAACAGGGAGGATATTTCCGCTTCTAACACCCATGCCGAATCCCCATTTGCTACAGATTGTAGTACTCCGTTGAACGGAGGACGTTTTACAGCAAACTGAAGCCTGTAGCCCTTGGTTACAGTCGGAGGACTCACGGGTGCGCTGAACACTCTCTCCAAGCCTTCTGAGAACGAGCCAGTGGGTTCTGCTGAACCGAGTCTATTGATGGAGTGCTGGTGCCCTCTAGTGGACAGAGCGAAAATCGGCCGTGCTCTGTGTGACTGAGTACATCGCAGAAAACCATAGGTGCTGCCCGTCTCTTGCCTGCTGAAATTGCATCCTAGGTATCACTCCTCTTTTTATTGGAGGGGTTAGAGGACTTAGACCTCGCAGCCGCCACTGCGAATGACTGCTTTACCCACGGTTTAGCGTTTAGAGCGGCGGGGGGGGGGGGGGGGTAAGCCATCTGCTCCGTGTTCTGGGGTTTCGTCGTCCTGGATGCATTAAAAAATCTTCTGTCCTGTGTCTGAGGAGTTGGACGCGGGGGAGCACGAGGCCACGGTGGCCTTTTGCGAGGTAGACATATGTCAGACGCCTAGCCCTTTTTCTTCTGGAGGTTGCATTTCTGCTTCAACGCCGCAACTGCCGAGCCGAACAGTCCAAAGGGATCCAGGTGCGCAATTTGAGATCTGTAATGTTGCAGATCTCTTCCCAGATTGTCGGGTTCGGATTGCCGGCGTCCATCTTAGTGCCCAGCTCCTCTAACAACTCGGCTTGATAGGGCGAATGAAGTGACATTCAGTGCCCGTACCGCTAATCCCGAGGATTTGTAAATTTTCTGATACATGGAAGCGGTGAAGCATTCCATTTTTCCAAGAAGGGAGGGACTAGCAGATGAGAGAGTGGTCTGCCTGTTTGGGTGCAGGTGGTGAGCCACTGACTGCTCGACCGCGGGAGGGTTAGAGAGCCCAAGACCTTTCATCTCACTAACATCGAGAGATGCGTAACCCTTAACGGGCAGACGGTGAGAAAAAGGTTTGTCCCATGATTGCTTCATCTGTGCTACACATGCCAGCGAGGCGGGAATCAGTTGTTTCGCCGGTGGAAGACGAGTGGGGAGTCTTTTGCCATCGTAGATGTCACGCTTAACTCCCGGATCCTCAGGAGTCACGGGCCAGTCAATCTACAGCCTGGCCGCTGCACGCTTACAGACTTCCACGATGTCACAGTCAACTACCATCGACGCTATGTCACTGCCCAAGATCATAAATCCACAAGCTGCTGGACACGAGCGCGAAGAAGCAGGTTTCACATTCTCTGTTGCGGTTTTCGATGCCGACTTGGTAAGTAGAAAGTAATTCTAGCTCGCCTTAACGCGTTAGCTAGAATAGAAAACTCAGTAACGAGTAGATATCCACAATAGATCAAACTGCACTGCGTAGGGCAATGTAACCTTGACGGTATGTTGGTGAACTGATAGCAGGTCAGGTGCTGAAGGAAAGTCTTCACGGGGAAGAGAACAAGAATGCCGTTTTTAGATATCACAGCCATATATTTAGAAAGGGGGTGATACTTCGTATTGAGCTGTGATTGGTCTGTCCTTTGGACAGACGTGGTGTAATTGGTGCTTCCAAAGTCTGTCGAGAGTGAGATACCGAGCGATTGTTTGAAAGAAAACCCTTTTAACTTACTTAAAAAGCTGCTGTTTGTGACAAAATATTATTATTTATGTTGTTTTTCATATGATGAACCACCTACTTTTTGTGTTCTAAACACTGTCTTTGGATGGCTGTTTCTCATTGTCAAGGAAGGATCCTCTGAAGCCAGAATTTTTGAGGATGCTACGTCATCGACATCCGTTGAAGGACTGTTCCAATGTCGAGGATCCTCGGAATGGTAACCAAGAACTGAGTCTTTCGTTCGAGAAATATTCCATATACAGGAAAGGATGCATATGTGTATCCTTCACGCTCTCAAATCACCCACAATCCTATGTGCGCAGCACAAAAAGCACACATTTTTACTGATATAATGACGCAATGACGCGCACTTGCTAGCCTGTTCCATTTATGTTTTCTCCAAATTCTAAAGAAGAGCCTCGCCTAGCCTCTGAAGGAAGTGACTTGTAAGGACTAGTCCTGCTTTCACTTTATATAAGACTTGCATACGTTTGTCATATTTGACTGATACGAAAAATGAATATAGTGTAAATTAAGTGTAAATAACTTTCTTACGGTAAATTATATGTCAAAGTTATGGATATCTGCAGAAAATAGACATTCAAAGCTTTCAAACAGAATCACATATGGGGTTCTAGGTCCATGACAGACCATTAAAAATTAAAGTAATATTTTGTTGTAAGTAATTTTGGACCATTTTGGACCCTGCACAGGGTACGCAGAGTTGAAAACCTTCAGTTTGCGGCGCAGTGCTGCTGTAAGTCGAAAACACCTATGAAGTTATATCCTTTGGTTTAAAGCTCTAATACGTGCATGTGCGGGTTTTAGTTTTGCTAAATAAGTTCAAAATATTGATTATTTTCCCACAAACTTATTATTTTGCATCATAAGACATTTAACGCCAAATTAGTTTGGATTACTTTATAAAATTAAAAGCACATACAGTCTTGTTCAAAATAATAGCAGTACAATGTGACTAACCAGAATAATCAAGCTTTTTAGTATATTTTTTATTGCTACGTGGCAAACAAGTTACCAGTAGGTTCAGTAGATTCTCAGAAAACAAATGAGACCCAGCATTCATGATATGCACGCTCTTAAGGCTGTGCAATTGGGCAATTAGTTGAAAGGGGTGTGTTCAAAAAATAGCAGTGTGGCATTCAATCACTGAGAAATCAATTTTGTGAAGTAACAGGTGTGAATCAGGTGTCCCCTATTTAAGGATGAAGCCAACACTTGTTGAACATACATTTGAAAGCTGAGGAAAATGGGTCGTTCAAGACATTGTTCAGAAGAACAGCGTACTTTGATTAAAAAGTTGAATATAGGGGAAAACCTATAAAGAGGTGCAAAAAATGATAGGCTGTTTAGCTAAAATGATCTCCAATGTCTTAAAATGGAGAGCAAAACCAGAGAGACGTGGAAGAAAACGGAAGACAACCATCAAAATGGATAGAAGAATAACCAGAATGGCAAAGGCTCAGCCAATGATCACCTCCAGGATGATCAAAGACAGTCTGGAGTTACCTGTAAGTACTGTGACAGTTAGAAGACGTCTGTGTGAAGCTAATCTATTTTCAAGAATCCCCCACAAAGTCCCTCTGTTAAAAAAAAGGCATGTGCAGAAGAGGTTACAATTTGCCAAAGAACACATCAACTGGCCTAAAGAGAAATGGAGGAACATTTTGTGGACTGATGAGAGTAAAATTGTTCTTTTTGGGTCCAAGGGCCACAGGCAGTTTGTGAGACGACCCCCAAACTCTGAATTCAAGCCACAGTACACAGTGAAGACAGTGAAGCATGGAGGTGCAAGCATCATGATATGGGCATGTTTCTCCTACTATGGTGTTGGGCCTATTTATCGCATACCAGGGATCATGGATCAGTTTGCATATGTTAAAATACTTGGAGAGGTCATGTTGCCCTATGCTGAAGAGGACATGCCCTTGAAATGGTTGTTTCAACAAGACAATGACCCAAAACACACTAGTAAACGGGCAAAGTCTTGGTTCCAAACCAACAAAATTAATGTTATGGAGTGGCCAGCCCAATCTCCAGACCTTAATCCAATTGAGAACTTGTGGGGTGATATCAAAAATGCTGTTTCTGAAGCAAAACCAAGAAATGTGAATGAATTGTTAAAGAATCATGGAGTGGAATAACAGCTGAGAGGTGCCACAAGTTGGTTGACTCCATGCCACACAGATGTCAAGCAGTTTTAAAAAACTGTGGTCATACAACTAAATATTAGTTTAGTGATTCACAGGATTGCTAAATCCCAGAAAAAAAAATGTTTGTACAAAATAGTTTTGAGTTTGTACAGTCAAAGGTAGACACTGCTATTTTTTTGAACACACCCCTTTCAACTAATTGCCCAATTGCACAGCCTTAAGAGCGTGCATATCATGAATGCTGGGTCTTGTTTGTTTTCTGAGAATCTACTGAACCTACTGGTAACTTGTTTGCCACCTAGCAATAAAAAATATACTAAAAACCTTGATTATTCTGGTTAGTCACATTGTACTGCTATTATTTTGAACAAGACTGTACATCCATCATAATGTATGTTAAAATGAGATTGACATTTTGATGTGTATTTTAGTTGATTACACATGTAGGGGTGCGCGGGGCACAAACTACTGCTGGGTTAATTGTAACATGGACCATTTACATTGTTACACAGGGTTGAGCAACTTGTTTTTCCGATATTATTTTCATGCTGCCAAATTTATGAAAAGGTTTCATGTTTTTCCATAGAGTTATTGATGAAAGACTGTTTTGGTGGCATGTAAGTAAATTTTTTATGTTTTTTTTTTTTTCGGTTTCTGGGTTGGGTGTGTAAGATACCAAAAACCAATGTTATGCCATTTTAAAGACCCTGTTGCAGGGTAAATTTTTCAACGAATTTGTGCAATTTGCTTGTTGATAATAAACATTTAAACTGTTATCCATTGTATTTTATGTTGTTGGGTATCACAAATAGAAAAAGTAGGTACCATCTTACAGCGGTTTGCAATGATTCTCCTTTCCCCACAATGCATTGCATTACGTCACCTTGGGGAGAGAATTTAGCAAAGCCCACCTTGAGAGCATTGAGAGTGACTAGAGAGACGAGTAGTAGACTACAGTATTCAGGTAGCGCAGATTATAGATAAATACATACTGTAGATATAGATAGACTAGATATATAGACAGACAATTAGACAGATAGATAGATAGACTAGTATAGAGAGAAAGAGCCCGGGAAAGATGCTGCAACCCTCTGGCTCTGCTGCATAGAGAAGCCTGGACTGGCTCAAGCTTGGACGGACTAGTAGTGCCTGTACTCTGGCTGTGTGCTTTCTGTACAACATTTCTGCATCAGATCAGGATATGGACATTTGTTTGGTGAATGATCCCAGGCAAGAGAGGTACTCTGCGCATGTTTGGGCATGTTTATTTCACAGATGTGTTTCGGCTTATGAGCACAAGTGCTGAGCCAGTGCGTCTGTGGTAGTGGTGTGTCGTTCATGAACGATTCGGTTATTTTGAATGAATCTTTAATATGACTCGGGACTACCGAGTTGTCTCAGAGAGTGATTCGTTCATTTTGTGTTGACCGCGCATGCGCATTGCGCAACATATGGGCTCTGAATCTGAAACAGAAATGATTAGTTCATCGTTCTCTTGAGTCTCGAGTTCGGGACAGGTTCGAGTCTTTTGTTCTTCCTGTCAGTCCCATAGAGGCTACACTACCAGTACCGGAAAGAGAAATGATTAGTTCACCTTTCGAGTTCGGGTTCGGTCGGTCCGAGTCTTTCGTTCTTCAATAAGATGGAACTTTTATTTTTCAAATAATGTTTTTGCACATATTTTGTACTTAATTTACTAAATATAAAACAATATAGGATACATTCAGACGCAATCAATAATACGAATCTAATGTTGTATTTAATGTGATATACCAGCGGTCACGTGACATAAGGACTCGGACCCGGCCGAACCCGATCTCAAGACTTGAATGAACTAATCATTTATCTTTCCGGTACTGACAGCATAGCCTCTATGGCCTCCATGGCTGACAGGAAGAACGAAAGACTCGAACTCGTCCCGAACTCGAGAGAATGATGAACTAATCATTTCTCTTTCCGGTCCTGTGCTGTATATCATACGGCACAGCCTGGCCGAACACAGAGAGTCAGTAAGACAGTGTCGAGTTGACAACTAACATCTGGAAGTTAGACACGAGAGGAGGCGTACAAATGTGATAAATATGGAGTTCCGTTTTTTATATTTTGGCTTTGGCTGCATTACCATGACTTGTACACGAGGACTGACTTAGGAGTACGCTAATAATTTCTATCTCTTGTGTATGTTTCAGAGCTTGTGTCAAGAAATAATGAAATAAGGATTTTTATTTCTCATAACTTGTTAGAAATGTCATATTTGTTTGCATAAGTGGTTATTTTGGGGTAATTTGTGAAATTATAGGTAATCATATTTTAAATGAACGAAAAGAACGAAATGACTCAAAAAAAGATTCGTTCATTTTGATGAACGAGATTTAAAGATCCGAATGAGAAAAATGATCCGAACTTCCCATCACTAGTCTGTGGAGTATGTGCGGTGGACGCGTTTGTGTGCAGCATGTAGGATTTTCTTCTTTGGGAATATACATGTTTGTAGGGGTGTGCAGCAGAGTCAGTATTTGTATCTGTATTTGTATCTGTAACAATCTCAAAATTATTTGTATCTGTATTTGTATTCGGATGGAACCGGAAGTGGGCGGGTCTTAAACCAGAAGTTTGTCATATTACATGAAAATGGCATTTTAAATGCATTTTTGCTTTTATTATAATTATTACTTAAATAACTGTAAATATTTATTAATTATTTATTACAAAATTTTAATGAAAAAAGACAAATAACTTGATTCTCATTAATAATAGGCATGGAAAACAAACTTCTAATTTTCAAAGCCTCATACAGCTTGTGCCTATGTGCTTTGAACTTGAGAGCGCATTTACTGTACATCACATTTAAGTCTTTCAGCACAGTTACATATGTGACCCATTCTGTCTAAATGAGTGGGAGGTTTCCAGAAAAAAATAAGTAGACATTAATCCCTCGTTTAGCGATTCAAATTCTTTAGTTATGAAACATCTAAAATGATCTTTATTTGTACGTTTTCTGAGAGTGAAATGTTTAACCTAATATAAGATGCCTGTCATGTCTGAAAAACCTGCAGGTATTTGAAAATAAAATGCAGGACTTGCTTGATGTTTAAAGAGTTATTAAGAGACATACAGTTCGGGACTGATTTATGTTAAAAAGTTATTAAGATCGACAAGACTCGCGCTGACTGACAGATCCGAAACGCAACGCACAGACACGCAAGAACGTGCACTGACAGAATAGTTAAAAAACATTGGTTTTGACAAGAATTTACGAAAGCATAATTACAACAAACTTGCTGAGCTCATTATTATCTATGTCCATATAGCGTTTGCGCAAACAGAGTGAATTGTTTAAAAAAAACTTTCTCATCTTCATCTGAATCAATAAATAATCAGATATACGTTTAAAATGTCAAATAACAGTATGCTTTATTATTTAAAAAAAAAACAGTTTTGACTTAGTTCAAAACAAGCAAAATGATTTTAAACAATAAGGTAATTAGAAAGATTTAATTCAAATGTTTCATTTGTCATTTACTTACTATATTTTTATGTTAATTGCAATTCATGTCATAGTAATCTTCAGTTTAAATTTTGCTTTGAAAATGTTACATTTTCATATTTTTATCTATTTACTTATTTATATTTATTTATATGCACCTAGATTAACAATGAAGCTTGCTTTAACTTGAAGTAATCAAAAGATCATCTGTGACCGGAGTCACACAGAGACAGAGTTATTAACGAATATTTTATCATCAGAGTGCAGCATTTTAGCAAGATTTTCTGGTCTTGTGAAATAAATAAATAAAAGGGTCATTTTTTACAGTTGGGTTAAAAGAAGTTTGATATTAGCAGCGTTTTTAAACTAATTCCAAAACAGCTCGCGTTTCTAAATAAGGGACGCGAAGGAAATGTCATTCATGTCATTTTATAGATTGCACTCATTTACTTTACACACATATTATACGTGCTTTAAGGGGTTTATAATTTAGCGCTGTTCCAGTAAACACGTGATTATGTCTGGCCGAATATTTTTTTCTGTTATTCAGATTAATTCATTATTCGTTTTAAAGCCATTATCCGTGCCTTTTTGAATAACGTATTCGGCTTCGGGCACATCCCTACATGTTTGGCTAAGCACTCTCAAAAATAAATCAGAAACTGAATGAAGCTTGCTCCTAGCCAAGCTTCGTATCCTATATGGACAGCGGCGTCCTGGATACATATTTTAGAATCCTAAACTGGAAGCGACAGCCAAAGCTTGCAGGGATAAACGGACTTCTGAATATAAAGTGAGTATTTCTATTTTCTTTGTTATACTAACGTGGCCTTTATGTACACAATTGCATATCTGAAAGGTGTTCCGATTAATAAGAGTGGCTTGCAGAGCTGTGCATTGTGGGGGTTGTAGTTTTCCATACAAATGCGCCCTAAAGTCACGTTCTGTCTTTTCTCGGTCAAATAGGCACAAAACTCAAAATGTATGTTACATTTTGACTACAAATATGACCCACTTTCAATAAAGTTTAATGTTTCTACCGGTGAAATGACCCTTTAAGGATGTTTAAAATCTCTAGCCTGGTGGTCAGGACATGAATGGATTAAATTAGCAGATTTGCAAAGGTTTATTTATCTCCACATATATCATAAATAAAAATTAGCATATAACTTTTCAGTATACCACATTATATATTTTCTACTATGTATATATGATTTCCATATTATACATGTAAGTATTCAACAGCAATAAACGTCTCACATGGCAATAAATATTCTCACAACATTATTATTTCTCAAAACTTTGACAAAAATTAATTTTAAAGCTGTATTCTTACAGTTATTCAAAGATGCACACATTATTCCGCATATGATTTGAATATTAGACAAGGGTATTTATATAACAACAATGACCGCTCATGGCAATAAATATCCTCACATAACTTAACATAACAGCATAATAAAATGTATAAACAGAGAAGGAAGCATGATTGACATGTAAATTTTATTATTATTACTGGAAAAACAGCAATATTACTGAAATAAACTCTGAGGTAAATGTGCCAAACACGCAAGTCTTAATAAACAAAAATATTATTATCTCTCAAAACTTTATATGACTTTTTCCCAACGTGACTTTTTCACAGACTTTCGTGGAAAAAAAACGTTAATACCAAACACGTAAAAAAACTGGGCTTTAAGACCATTTTTGAGACATTTAAAAATGATATACATATCTTGAGTGATTAAAGCCCACGATGCAGGTTAACCACCACTGTCGATTAATTGGTACATAAATCAGTGTCTTGTTGACTAAAACATAGCATAATTTTGAAATTTGTCTGCAGCTCTTAACTCTTTCACCGCCAGCGTTTTTAAAAAAAGTTGCCAGCCAGTGCCAGCGTTTTTCATGATTTTCACCAAAGTTTAATGCCTTCCAGAAAATGTTCTTCTTTAAATATATAAACATACAATATATCAAATGAAAGAACAGACCCTCTGCTTTCAAACAAAAAAAAAACCGTTTCATCCTACCTTTAGTGGTTCTTTTGCAATCAGCTTTTGAATATGGGTAGGTTTTTGCAAAAAACACCATATTTTGAGCAAAAAGCAGAGATAATTCCATTTTTATGACGGACTTTTCATAGAGATCCTATTCAGAGCGATCTTTAAAACAGACACGGACATGCAGCCGCTTGCCATAGGGCAATACTTCCGGTTTTAAAAAGTTGCGGAAGGCACCTGGTGGATAATAGCGGTATTGCGGAAAGACGGAAAATCTCGTCATTGGCGGGGAAGCGTTTTCTCTTAATTGACGAGATATCTCTTCAATGGCGGGGAAAGAGTTAACTTTTTTGGTAGGGTTGAAAATATTTTCACCTAGCGGGGTTAGTTGTAACGCTGTGTTACAGCTGACCCCTCAGCACTAACGATATGACAACAGCTAAGGTTATCGTAATTCTTGCTGTTGTTTTAAATAGGCTACCCAGATAAAAAAAGTAGTATACTTTAGTGTATTAGAAATATGATTGAAGTACATGAAGTATAAAAAAGTATGCTTCTACTTGTTGTACTTAATTTAAAGAGTATTTAATATGTACTTTTTAAAAGTATACTTCCAAAAAGATGTAATTAAGTTCAACTTAACAGTCCAAAAAATAAGTATACTAATTTACCAGTAATTCAATTATCTTTTAAATGTACTTTTTCAAAGTATACTTCCAAAAAAAGATGTAATTAAGTTCAACTTAAGAGTTAAAAAAATAAGTATACTAATTTACCAGTAATTCAATTATCTTTTAAATGTACTTTTTGAAAGTATACTTCCAAAAAAGATGTAATTAAGTTCAACTTAACAGTCCAAAAAATAAGTATACTAATTTACCAGTAATTCAATTATCTTTTAAATGTACTTTTTGAAAGTATACTTCCAAAAAAAGATGTAATTAAGTTCAACTTAAGAGTCCAAAAAATTAGTATACTAATTTACCAGTAATTAAATTATTTTTTAAATGTACTTTTCGAAAGTGTACTTTGTTGTCAATGTATTTTAAATTGTATAGAAGTTTATTTTTTTAAGTGTATTAAATTTGACATACAGAGTGACAATTCAATATACTTATGGGAAGTATATTTTTTGGAAATTAATTGTTAATTTACTTTTTTAAAGTGTACTATGATCTCACTTCATTAGAAGTGTGACTTCTGTACACTTTATACAGAACACTCTAAAATAAGTGTATTTTTAGTTGCATATCAGAGTACTTTCATAAAATACGTTAGAATAATAAAATGTATACACTGCATGAAAAGAGCTGTATCCGGACAAATACGGATGGGAAATCCCTGCTAAATTTAGGTTTGCCAGATAAATGAGGCAGAGTGCTTGGAAACGTAATACTCAGAAGTAAACTCGTGAAACATCCAGAAACCTTGTGTATATGGATGTATATAGGAACTGGTGGAAGTTTCCAGGAATCCTCACAGCTGGATGTGAGGAGTGCTGGTTGTGAGGTGTGAGGTGCTGTCTCTGTTTTCAAAGCTGGGTGGGGGGTTCGAGGCAGCACATAACATAAAAACTGGATCAAAACATTATATATCTACAAGTGCGTTTACTAAATACATGTATTATTATGCTAATGTAATTTAATTCATAAAGGTTTTTTTATTTAAGAAAATCTGAGCATCACTCAAAATAACTGTCAACATGTTTGTCAACTAAACATGTTTTGTAAACGTTATACATTTTATAAAAATATTTTATATTTTTATTATTGATAAAGTATAAAGAACAAATCGGTGTGAAAACGCAGATTATAAAAACTACATAAAGTGCCAGCAGAGGATCCAAAATAATGAAAAAAAAAACATTTGAAACATCCAATGCATCTTGGAAATCGTAGTCATTTAACATCTACAGCATGTTACAACGCCAGGGCAAAAGACTCCAATTCCCAGAATGCACCTGCACCCACCCGTTCATTCCCACCAATCAGGATCAACGGCATTATTTCAAACCGCTACTGACTCGGTCTTCGTTTTCCTGCTAAACAGTACGGCTGAGGTAAGTTTGACTTTCATTCCTCTACATCGCACAGATCTGTTCCATATTTGTTCCTATTTTGTTCTTCACTGTGATTATTTTTGTCTTTATGCGAGAAGTGTTTTGATTTAAAGCACACACAGGAAACATTAAGAGTATACACTGTACACAGTAACATGCGGTTTTTCTATGAGCAAAGTTACATGCAAAATGCCTGATAAACGAATCAATTCGATGTTTAACACTTTAAAAATAAAACTGCAAGATTACTTGTGTTGGAGATGTTCAGCTAACTGTAGCAAATTACTCTTTCTGCTATTTTAAACGATATAGACGATCTTCTGTTGTTTAAAAGCTCATTGCTGTAGTTCTGATAGATGCTGGTTATTTTGCAAGCCTGTTTTAATAGCTTTATTCTGTTTAGTAACTAAACCAGCTTCACTTTAAGTTTAAGATAAACTAAGGTTAGATGCTGTTGAAAGAAACTTGGAGTCAAAATATATTTTAAAGTTGTATGATTGCCTTCTTTTTTAATATGATGTCTATCCATGTTTGTGTTTACAGAGGTCATTTACCATGTGGTCGACCTTGCTGAGGCTGAAGAGGTTTCTGTGTAAAAATGATGTAAGTTAAGTTAAATCATTTAATTTAATCTTGTTTTAATTCATGCCCATGTCATGCTGGCTACCAGTCACATATCGCATACAATTAAAAATACTATTAATCACCAATAAAACCTTAAATGGCCCAGCACCTTCGTATCTTAGAGAATTAATATCAGAATACAATCCAACATACCTGGCATAAGGCTGTGGATCGGGTAAATGGGAATTCGTCTTGTGTGCGACTCAATCTAATTCAGATGAAAGTTCTTTACCGTATTCACTATAGTAAAACCAAGCTGGCTAAAATATACCCAAACACAGACCTGCCAACCTGTACGCATTTTGCGTAGCAGGTACTCATTTTGACCTCAAAGTACGGTGGTACGATTTGTCAC
This sequence comes from Paramisgurnus dabryanus, assembly GCF_030506205.2. Classification (NCBI taxonomy): domain Eukaryota; kingdom Metazoa; phylum Chordata; class Actinopteri; order Cypriniformes; family Cobitidae; genus Paramisgurnus; species Paramisgurnus dabryanus. The sequence goes on from NC_133343.1 coordinate 45,714,757, forward strand.
TCTAAACTACGCAAAAACCTGATGACGCCCTTTGCCGCGCAAAGTACTCAAAAGAAGCAACAGAAAAAAGAAAAATATGTCCAATCATAGCACTGGGCTCATCCACCACATAGAAAGTGGGGATGATTGACAAGTCGTATGGCCAATCAGTAACAAGAGTCTGCTATCGATGGAATCACAAAATCCAGCGTGATCTCCTTCTATTCCTCCACCCGCAGTTTCTGACCATCTTTTTCAACGGAGAGTCAAGACGTCTGACCCGCTAAGGTAAACTGGTCAGGGTGGATGTGCAAATAATGAAATAATGCATTAGCTTAATCCTTTGAAGTCGACGGTCGCGCGGGCTCCGTTTCATAACGTGCACTTGACCGCAAGATGCGCGAACATTACTTCTGATTTGTAAATTAGCATAATTTATAATTGAGCGATTACGAAAAAGTACAATGATTTTACCATGGGGAGAGCATCCAGTTTTAGTCAAATAAAAACGGAAAGTTCACTCTCAGTGAAGGGAATCCACCTGACATCCGAGTGAAGCGGATTAAATGCGTTCTGAAATAACGCGCTCTTGATAATTGTCAATAAAATAAAACGTCATATACAAACCACATCAAATAAAGTTTTATAAATGGAGAATATCTCGTGTCTCGATAGGTGCCTATGCCGTACTGTACTGCACTGTAAACAAAGCTACAATAAATTACAGACAGACATACAGTTAACAGCACTACTGAAAAACAAACAAACAAAAAAATAACAGCACTACTGTCACAGTTATGGTTAAATTTAAAGCAGTGTTAACTCTAAAATACTGTCTTAAAGGTATAGTTAACTTAAAACATGTAATTCAGTCATAGTTTACATAACAGAACAGACCATCCAAACATTTATGAGTTTCTTTATTGTGTGATACACAAGTTATTTTAAAGAGTGTTGATAACCACAGTGTCTGGTCCCCACTCCATTGTATTTTTTGCTAGTCAGGGAAAAACAACAATTTTTTTTTCTCAATTTGTTTTGTGTGTGTTTCACTCAAGAAAGAAATCATGAAGGTTAGACACAATATGAGGTTGAGTAAATGATAACAGAATGTAATTTGTGGGTTAACCATCTCCCACTATTTAACAGTAATATCACTTTTAACAGTGTTTGTGCAGACATGCTAAACTTTGGAGAATACAGTATTTAACATTAATAATGTTATTAATCACCATGTAAGGCAAATTTAGTTAAACATGATTTTATTCACATTTATTATAATTATTTTTAAAGCAGATTATGGCATGATGGGGAAAAAAGTGAGTACAATGTGCAGCATGTTACCTTGAAAGTTACCAAGAGGTGTGTGTGCGTGCATGTGCGCATGCATGTGTTAAATTATATGTTAAAAACCCGTGTTCTGTCCTTTCGGCCGATGCTACTGTACTCAAAAAAAATTTCCAAGGTTGGCAGGTCTGCAAACATAATTGAAACATTTGATCGTTGCAATACATCAAAGGCAGATTTAACCCATATGTTTTGGGCATGCTCTAAACTGAGACAATTTTGGTTTTCAGTTTTCGAGATCTTAAATTCAGCATTTGAATTGAATACTCAGGCTGACCCAATATTGGCTCTATTTGGAGTCATGGGAGAGGTGCAAATAACCAAAGATAAAGAAAATGCCTTGGCTTTTGCAACATTGATAGCAAGAAGGAGAATTCTCTTAGAATGGAAATCACCCAATCCACCCAAATTGTCATTATGGCTCCGTGATCTAATGATGTTTTTGAAAACTGAAAAGATAAAATATTTTCTTAGGGGTTCAACCAGAACATTTTATAAAATATGGGACCCTTTGATAAACCATCTAGAGAAGAATGCACTTCTACCTCTTTAAAGGAACTTGAGAACCTCCTTTTTTTTTTGTGTGTGGGTGTTATGTTATTTATAATTGATTTTATCCTAGCATTGGGGTTTGTTGTTGGGAAACTTGTGGGTAGAAAATGTATAAAAGCAGTGCCTTTGGAAATCAGTTTTTTTTTTACTGAACATTTTCTATGTACCTTGTTCTGAAAAAAGAATAATAAAAAAAAGAATACAATCCAACACGTAAACTGCAGTCGCAAATTTCTGGTCTCTTAATTAATTATCCCTAGAATATCAAAAGTGTCTAAGCTCAGAAATGATTTGCCAACTGATGTTTGTGAATCAGACACAGTCAATCACTTTAAATCTAAAGGGACACTTCACCAATTTGTATTAAGCTTTGTATCTTTAGAACCCCAGTCATGTTTTTGAATGGTTGTGCATCATTTCCTGAGAGACAGGAGAAATACAGATTTCAGTGTTGCACTTCCTTCAATGATGTAAAAATTATCATTTTGCATCATTGAAAGAAGAAAGTCCAATATCTTTGTTGAGGGAGTGAGACTACAAACACCCCTTTTTTCAGTCAAATAGGCACCAAATTCGAAATGTATGTTACATTTCCACTACAAATATGAGACACTTTCAATAAAGATTAATGTTTCTACAGGTGAAATGCTCCATTAAAGAATAATTCTGGTATTTAACACTTTGAGTCTCATTTCTGGTTTGTTTTGGATGAATTACAGTGATGGACACTGTAAATTTGCTAATGGGTCGTGTCTGGAATTTTTTGACTCGTTGAGAAAGGTCTCTTGACTGCTTCAGAATGGAAGTCAAGGGTCAAGCACAAACATGTCATTAAAACAACACTTAACATTCATTTTCAAAACTGTGCCTCTCACCGAGTGGTTCGTGGTGTTCGTTGATGATTAAAAACAAGTAGTGTAGCGAAATACAGTTTCTGTCGTGTTTTATTTGGCATTTTGTAAAATTCCATTGACTTCTCTTGGAAGACTCATTGCTCACTGATATATCACTTTGCCGCCGGAAATGGAAACGGGGTCTGTTTACATGTGGTTGTAGTTTTTTCGCTCGGTTTCCTTTAGAAGGCTAGCATGAGCAGAGCAACTGTGCCCTCGGAGTAGGGCAAAAATTTTTCCCATATTTGATGGCTCAGTGACCAGCCTTAGGTTTGAAGTTGAGCTCGATTGTGACTGTCTATACGCTAGACACCAAGTTCCGTTCAGCGTCCTTGTACGGCAAAGTGGTTGTCGCCATCCAGTGGTCAGGAGTGTGCTAACGCTTCAGACTCAATATAGAGCGGAAGTATATACGTGGTTGTGAGGTATCTGAAAAAATAGATCCACTATAGCAAATAACACAGATTGAAATCATACATTGCGCTGATATATTTGTTTTTAATTATCAACGAACACCACAAACCACTCTGTGAGTAGCACAGTTCTGAAAATGAACGTTAAGTGTTGTTTTAATGACATGTCTGTGCATGGCCCTTAACTTCCATTCTGAAGCAGTCAAGAGACGCTTCTAAACAAGTCAAAAAGTCAAGACACAACGCATTGTCAAAATTTCAGTGACCATCACTGTAGTTCTTCCAAAACAAACCAGAAATGAGACTCAAAGTGTTTAATACCAGATTTATTCTTTAAGACTTTTTCTTTAACAAGCATTCACATAATTTGTCTAGTAAATTATACTTATCTCCCAAAAGTTAGCTTGTACGTAACAAAGCATTCACATAACTCGTCTGGGTAATTTACTAATGCCACAATAGCTAGCCTGTCTGGAACCGAGCATATATTAAAACACAACACTGTGTGACACTTGCATTACATGTGAATGGCCCCTACGCTAATAGGATTTTGTTTCTCTCTCCCTGTCTCGTCCTCAAACCCGAGGACATTGAGACAAACAGACCAGTTCCGGCTGCCGTGGAGGTCAACACACCACTGATCTACTGGCTGCCCTTCAACGTGATGCCCAGCCGATGCCTGACCACTGACGGAACCCGGAACTTTTGCTACTTATATTGTCTGTCGATTTTTCTATGTTTCCCTTGCTTCTTTTAATGTAAAGCTGCTTTGAAACAACTACAAGTTGTGAAAAGCGCTATATAAATAAAATTGAATTGAATTGAAATGTCTCTTTCCTGTTTAACAGATGCAGTGAAGGAGTGATTCCCCAACATCGAGGTGGCAGAGATCCGGGACCTTCTACAGAGGAAGTGCAACAATGACAGTTACAAGGCTTCCAGTAGTTCAAATCAGAGCTAGATGTGCATATAGTACAAGTTGTTCGCAATTGTTCTCTTCCCGGCATTTCAAAAAAAGTCGACTGTTTAAGGTTCCCCATTTTGCCAATATCTGTTTTTTGTGTGTTACTTTTGTGTCAATAATAAAGATCCTTTTTTGAAATGCAGTTTGTAATCTGTTTGTGTGCATTTGAACTGAATTGTAGTATAATACACTTGTAGTGTAATAGCAACATTCATGCTTAAGTATAACAAAATGGGGATAAAGGTACAGATGAAATATACTTAAAATATAAAAAATACACTATAATAATATTGCACTGAAAGTACGTGTCTATGATGTTTAGGTTGTAATTGAGCTTCACTTTAAAAACATTATTATTGTCATAGTGAGACACTTTAAAAGCACTAAAAATAGTTAGGAAGTGCATTTGTAGAGCACTTGAAATATTACAGAGGCATACTAAATTAACATAGTTTATAGTAATTATAAGTATGATAGCAGTATGCACAAAATTTACTTAAACACAACTATAATTTGTGCTGCAATGGCTTTTTAAGTGTATTTCCATTAAAATGGCAATACAATGCAATTGTACTGTAAGTGTGCTTAATTACTCATGAATCTTGATTTTCAGGAGTGTATTTTAGTGTACTTGAAGTTTAAAAAAAGTTGTTCCATTTTAGTATACTATTTACACTTGAAGTGTAATCAAATAGGTGTTAAGTTTAAGTTAATACATAATTGAGTACACTTAACTATACTTGGATTTGATGAAAATAGTACAAAATTTAGAAAATATACTTAGTACACTTTTTTAAAGTATATTTTTAATATATTTTTTTCACCTGGGTACACACTAATGATTGCTGACTGCCAACAAAATAAATGTGCCGGTCTTATAAAAAATTGTGTGTCAATTTATTTTTGTTTAGTTAAATATTGATTGAATAAAGTCATGTCAAAGATCAAAATCATAATGAAAATAATAATAAAATCATACTTTGATTTGCATCATATCATAATTAGCTTTTGAGACTTTAGTATGTTCTTTACAGACAGGATCTCATATAATTTTTTTTGTCATAATTGTGCTGCTTTTCTCACATATTTAGACATTTGTATTTGAACTATTGTTAGATGAGGGATGAATAGTGTAGATACCCTGCTTTCAGGCAAGTTGAAGCTCTGGGGCATGCAGTATGGACTACTTCCACATCTCCTTTGGCCACTAACCCACTTTAACTCTTTTACCGCCAGCGTTTTTAAAAAAAGTTGCCAGCCAGCGCCAGCGTTTTTCATGATTTTCACCAAAGTTTAATGCCTTCCAGAAAATGTTCTTCTTTAAATATATAAACGTTCAATATACCAAATAAAAGAACAGACCCTCTGCTTTCAAAAAAAAAAAAAAAAAAGTTTCATCCTACCTTCAGTGGTTCTTTTGTAATCAGCTTTTGAATATGGGAAGGTTTCTGCAAAAACACCACATTTTGAGCAAAAAGCAGAGATAATTCAATTTTTGTGACGGACTTTTCATAGAGATCCCTTTCAGAGCGATCTTTAAAACAGACATGGACATGCAGCCGCTTGCCATAGGGCAATACTTCCGGGTTTAAAAAGTTGCGGAAGGGCGCCACCTGGTGGATAATAGCGGTATTGCGGAAAGACGGAAGATCTCGTCATTGGCGGGGAAGCGTTTTCTCTTAATTGACGAGATATCTCGTCAATGGCGGTGAAATAGTTAAAGTCCCGCTCTCAAAGGCAAATGGATGCTACACCTGCCCATTATCAGTCTGGTGGAGGGTTACAAGTGTGCCAAAGTCAGACTGGAGATGATGCTACTGGATTAAAGCGATCCATTTGCAGCCCAAGCTGCCCCTATTTTGGCCAACGGAAGGAAGTTTACCCTGTATTGGACTTTGGGCCAGTACACCAGTGTGGAGCAAGGCCACTCCATCTCAGAGACGGAAGATGGTGGTCCAGCAGGTATGTCGGGAGGAGGAAGCAAGAAGGTGCGCCCAAGCTGTGGCACAGGCAAAGCTAGGGCAGTGGATGGCATGGGAAGGAGTGGAGAAGAGGAAGATCTCCTGGAAAGAGCTGTGGGAGATGGAGGCTTTCAGGGCAAGCTTTACCGTCAGGGCTGCCTATGATGTCCTGCCTTCTCTTGCAAACCTAAGCCAAAGTCTAGCAACAATGAAGCACACCTTAGTGGGATGCAAGACCAGCCTCACCCAAGGCCGTTACGTCTGGCGGCACAACACAGTTCTGAAGTGTCTTGCTGCTGTGTTGGAAAGTCAACGGACATGTGTGAATGCCCTTCCTGTGTGTGAAGAAAAAATATTGCTGTTTTTCCAGTAATAATTTGCATGTCATTCCTGCTTCCTTTTCTGTTATTATGCTGCTATCTTAAGTTATGCGAAAATATTTATTGCCATATGAGATGTTCATTGCAGTCAGGGTTGGGCAAAGATACATCAAAATGTATTTTAAAATAAAATACCAAATACCTTAGTTTTAAGTATATTAAAATAAACTACAAAATACAGCAGCCACAACATGTATCAAAATAAACTACTGTTTTTTTGTATTTTGAAAATACTACAAAAATACTTTTACAAGGGAGCATGACATTTCTTCGCAAGCCTTCCATCTATTAACTATTTGATCTATTGCTTCACCATTACATTAATGCTGATTGAGTCATACAGAAATCTGACATATGCAACTGGTAACGAAGGGCCTACTTTGCATTAGACGACAACTGATGGCACCTGTATTCACAGCAACTAGTTTCACCAACAGGCATAGTGCCACCAACAGGTGCCAGGAAGTTTGTCAGTCATAAACATGAATATTTTGACAGTTGCATGCAGTAAACTTTTTAATACTCCTCCTTTGGGATTCATGCAAATGTCACCAGACTTAGTGAATATGACGCAGAGACAATGAACTTGCTAAACTGCGATGGCATTGTGTCAAAGTTTACTTTTTCAGGCATATTTAGCAAGTGATAGTGGGAAAAATAGCTTTTATCTGGCAATACCAATTAAAGACCAATGAATTGCTACATTCCTAATATTTAAAATAGCTTAAAACAACTAATTTTATTAGTTCTAGTAAAAATCATCCTTTCAGTTATAACAGCGCTTGTAGCTGAAGATAAAAATATATGAAAAGGTTTTTTTACCTTTAAAAAAAACAAGCCCCTGTATGGTCTGCTTTTCAGGTTAAAGTGGGGATTTAAATTTCATCCCAACACAAATTATTATGTCAGATGGTCTTACGGCATTTCTAAGATCTTATTTTGTTCGTCACAGAAATGTTGGCCAGAAACTGACAACCATTGCCTCAGTCCTAAATGGGAAGTCATCCAATATCTGATGCGATCAACAACCGGCAGAGGGGGAAAAGTGTCATCTACCTGACGAGCGAAAATCCAAGGCACATAATCTTGTGACAGGTGTGCTCGCAAAAATAGATTTTTAAATGGAGAAAAAATAGAGCTTCTTCTGAGATAGTTTTAAAGTCTGATTCTGTGATACAAGCAGGACTGCTAATCCCTGACTCAAAATTAAAATAAGGTGGCATTAAAGTAACTCTCACTGGAGTCCCTCCAAAAACCACTGAGTAAACAGTATATTAAGATGGTTTGCAGGGTAAGAGAAGTAAGGAAACAGTGAGAGAGAAAGAACAATGTCAAAAAAATTTAAAAAGGGAATAACAGATAAACATCATCTATTTAAACAAACCTAATGCTTGACTGCTCATCGTAGGAGGCATTTCATACATAAAATATGTTCCGTCACAGATATTGCGCCTTATCAGAAGAAAAAGAGGCAGAGGCGGGCTGGAAGAACCTGGGTGGGAGCGCTGGGCTGTTTGTAGCGGATGATTGGGGCCCCAAAGCTGGAGATGCTTTGCTGATAGCATCAGTCCTTCTGTCTGTCAGCCTTTAAGGCAGGGGGTGACAGAAAAGAGAGTGAAAGAGAGAAAGAAAAATGGAATGGAAAGGAGAAAATTGATAGACAGAAAACTTTGAAAAGAAGAGGAAGTGTTTAGACATAGAGTTCAAGTGAATATGGACCTCCTCTAAGGCCCTGCCCTCTGAGACAATCTGCGGGAACTGCTTCACCCCTCTCTTCCAAAGGCAAGCCAAAGCAGGGGTCTGCATCTTCCCAAAGAAAAGCTACCACAATAAGCAGAACATGCCTGCAGACACTGTGTGAGGGTGCACTTGGGTCCCATGGTAATTGTATGTATACTTAACGGGTTTAAGTGAGGATCAAGGGAGCATAAAGATACAAAGAGAGTCTTGGGTAGTCAGACCTTACACTAAACAGTCCATGCAGCATTTTCTGGCAAAGAACCATCAAAACATATAGAAAGAGAATATCTTGTTGACGTCTACAGATATCTAGTAAATATCTAGTTGACTTGATACTAAAACAGAATGGACATGATCTGTGGTAATGCTAACTGAGGCTCACCCCACAAAAATAAAGTATAATTGGTCATGTGATGTAGTTTTTGGATTGTGTATCCTGCCTTTGCTCCTCTGTATCTTTATAGAGCTATACTTTTTATGTAAGTGGCTGTGGAATTTCAGCCCAGCACTTGATAAACTACCAGGTACAGGGAAATTTAACAGATAGGTAATTGGAGCCAAGGCTAAAAGTGCCAACAGAGATGACCTACACTAAGAGGTAACCTGAGCCCAGCCCTAACCCCACTACAAAGTCGGACAAAAAACTGTATTGTGTTTTCAATGTTTGTGTGTGTAAATAGGTGTGTGTTGGAAAGTGTTAAGTTACCATAGAGTCTTGCAGCTGGACTTCATAAGGTTAGACAAAAACAGGATTTTTAGCAAGAGGAAGGTCGGTGTGTGTGTGTGTGTGTGTGTGTGTGTGTGTGTGTGTGTGTGTGTGTGTGTGTGTGTGTGTGAATCAAGGTTCTGCAGACCTGAAAAATTCTATTTGTCAGATCACTGGCTTCCATGAATACTTACGAAAAGAAAAAATACACTGCTGCCTATCCAAGACTAATTGGACTTGTTAAGACATGAGCTGCATATGACCAGAAAATCTTCTTAATAAACATAATATGTGGATTTTTATTTCTTTTTGAAAAGTGAAGTGCTTATAATCATGTTATGAATGCTGATTGTTCAGACATACTAAACATCATTCATAAAACGTTTCTGGATGGACGCATTAATTTAGTTAAAGAGAAAAAGGTTTTCTTGTGATATGCAAGACTTAATTATCATAGTAAGTATAATAGCATCCCTAAAAGGATAGTTTAAAGTGATATAACCCCCAAATACTGATATGTAAACAGTATACTGTGAAAGTTAAAGGGATAGTTTACTTTAAAATGACAGCACCTCACATCATTTACTCATCCTCATGTTGTTCTAAACCTGTATGAATTTCTTTTCTGATGAACACAAAAGCCGATATTTTGAGAAATGATGGTAAACACACAGCAGTAAGTGACCATAGACTTCCATAGTAGGAATAAAAAATATGATGGAATTTAATGGTTACCATCAACTGTGTGCTTACCATAATTTATCAAAATATTTTTTTCATGATTTATCACAATACTTCCAAAATATTTTGAAAGTATTGTGACTACTATGGAAGTCAATAGTCACTTGCTGCTGTGTGTTTACCATCATTTCTCAAAGTATCTTCTTTTGTGTTCATCAGAAAAAAGAAATTCATACCGGTTTAGAACAACATGAGAATGAGTAAATGATGACACAATTTTCATTTTAAAGTGAACTATACCTTTAAAAAACAAATAGAAATATAGCTGCAAACAGAGATTGCAGGGACTTGTACGGGGTTTTTTAGCTATACGGTGCCATTGGATGTCATTACTGACCCATTTGGGGACTGTAGGTAAAAGTAACCCCACATTTTAGACAAACGGGGGTGCTAAAGACACTAAAGAGACACGCATTTGTCTGACCTTTTTGTCCACACTTAACAGCCGACAACTATGCCAAATTTCAAGTTAATTTAAGCACGCCAAGAGCCTTAAAGCTGTAGTCTATGATGTTGACAATCAGTCGAGAAAACCTGAGACAGTTGGTAAGTTTAAAAAAAAAACTCATCCCGCCCCTCCACACACACACACACACACACACACACACACACACACACACACACACACACACACACACACACACACACACACACCTACCCTCTGTTCTACCTCCCTCCCACTGGGAAATGACCTGAATAAGTCACTCGGTCAAGCTGTGATCACCGGTAGTAAACATCGGAACAGAGATTTACCGAGCAGTAAACACATAAAGCCTTGAAGGAATAAGCACTTACAATTATGACTAATTGACGTCATTTACTTTCACAACAACGTTTGGCATACGTTTCCCCTGGTCAAAAGTGCTACCTAGCGCACATTAAGTGCACAATAATTATTAGTTAGTATTGCTAAGGTTTTGAGTAATTGTTATAGCAGCACAGCGCATCTTGTTCAAATTCCGATCGGCTCAAACAGAAACCCGCTAGGCCTATTGAAATTCAAGCACTGTAAGAAATATAATTACTTTGACCCGTGATACGCGATGCTAAACGGCTAACATTCTAATGCCGACCGGCAGCATGAGCATGTTGTCAGACTGATATAAAGATATTTATGTAACACCTCACACCATAAAAGTATAAATAAATGCGTACCTGCTCAACAAAAAGTCCCATATAAGTCCCATATCTCCCTGAAGCTTCCTCCAACGGTCAATGGCGGACCCTATATTAATTCGACTTTGAGTCCGGCGTTTGAGTCTCAATTTTTATCTCTGCTCTTCCCTCTACAGACTTTCTCTTTCTTCCAACCTTGACTGTAGGGACAAGAAGGGGCCGCTTGCTGCTGTCGGTTTGTTTTTTCTCCATTTGTGAGCTGTTGCTACTTTGCTAGCTAGTAATGATGCAAAGTCGGCAACACCAAAGCTCCAAAAATATCAAAAATGTTTATTAATTAAAAACAGTGCTAGGCATCAGGTAACGTTTCGAGCACGCAGGCTCTTCATCAGACAAATTAGCCCAGCTACTGTCAAATTAGCTTGCTAGCTACCATACACTGTCAGAAGTTTCATGTCGCAGGAGGGGCCGGGTTGGGGTGCGATGAGGTGGAGACGCGAGCGCAAGGTGGAGTTTAAAGTGGAGCGGGATTGGATGAGAGCAGTCGACCCATGTAAGCTGTCTGGCCGGACAGCTTACATTGGTCAACTTCTCTGCCGCTGTACACCCAAAAGAGTGAATGGATTTTTTTTCATTCTTTTTTCTCTTCATATTGTTAGGATTTTACTGTAGAACCGTAACCAGTATCTAAACGAGGTTATTAATAATGCACAATCTGTGAAACCGTAGACCATAGCTTTAAAAATGTCTGAAATAAAAGTAAACTTTGATGTGATGCTATGGCAAAAGCGTTCGAAATATCAAAAATCCAATGTCTCAACATCATGTTGACAAAATCTGAGGTCAATCGCATTAACCCCTAGGAGAAGTTTTTAAAAGTTTACCGCATGTGACTGTCAAAATATCCACCTTCATGACTGACACACCTACTGGCACATGTTGGTGGCACTATGCCCGAGACTGACAATAGGCACATCAATGTGATCAGATTCCTTGGCCAAACATACACCCATTTTTTTTTTTTTTTGCTTTAGATATAAGATGCTTCCTGTTTCTCAGCTTTCTACATAAATTTGTTGCCTCGCCATGGGAACAGTGTTCGAGATGAAATGTCTGGACATCATGTTTACCACGTTTGGTGTCAATCGCATTAATTTCCTATGAGAAGTATTTAAAAGTTCACCACATGCACTTTTGAAACCATCTAAAATGGCCAAGGCTTTGAACCGGTTCACGGAACGATAACGAAACCCAGAAACTTTTGATGTTTTGCAAGGAACAGAAACGAAACCAGAAACTTTAAAAAATATATATGTTCCGGAACAGAAACATTTATTTAAAATAATGGTAACCGGTTAATACCGTTATTTTTTTTTGTTCTTTGACAAGATTTCTGTGCAATACTCAATGAAGTTCATTTCCAATCGTCATTGACTCATCTGAGAAATAAGAAGCTTGCCACCAGCAAGTAGCCTACTCAAGCCCAAGTCATTAATGCTCGATCATAAGAGGTAAATATTGTAGGCTCCCAAGTATCTCAAGATGTTTGGTCCAACTCCGCCCTTCAGAACTCTCGAGGTATAAACTTGAAAGAGAGAGTTGCACTACTGTGTCTCATACTGTACTCCATTAAAATACATTTGGTGAATAAAGCACTGAAAAACGACGTAATATTCACTTTATTTGGAGCGACTGTTTATGCTGCATTTACTTCCTGAAGCGCCGTTTGCCATTCATCCTCCGTCTATGCATGTGCGCGTGTTTAAGTGCACTCAACAAATGTACTGTAGGCATGTCAGAATTACAGTTATGCCGCTTAAATAAAGAAGCCTTTTTTAATGTTTGATGACAAGATAGAGACTAATAATTTAAGTTTAATGTCCTAATGATCAGCCTACGTATTGGTACGTCCCACAGCTGACATGGAATGTTATTAATCGGTTCGGGAACTTAATTTTTTTGTTCTAACCGGTTCAGGAACGTCAATTTTAGAGTTGAACCAAAAACAGGAAACTTTAAAATACTGTTTCTGTTTGGAACGAACCAATTGGGCCAAATTTCAAGAGTTTTCGAGCATGTTAAGGCACCCAAAGTGCACACCAAGAGCTTAAATATGCCTGAAATTTAAAGTAAAGTTTGACGTGTTGTCATGGGAACAGCGTTCGAGATATCAAAAATCCCTGTACAATTTATTATCTACAATGTCTCGGCATCATGTTGACTACATTTGGTGTGGTGAAGCGTGGGGCAGATTGGATATTGAAAGCCTCAGTTAAAACAACTTCCTGTTTTATGGCGAAACAGCGAAATTTGTCAGGCCACCACGGACACAACTTCTAACAAAAAGTCAAGAGCTTCGCAATTTAGCATCACAAATGCCTTTACATGACACTGACCAAATATGATGTTGATCTGATTGAATCTCTAGGAGGAGAGGTCCGGAAGTTCAAAGTCCAGAAATTGCTAAATTAAAAAATGGCTGACTTCCTGTGGGGTTTAGAGCTTGGCTCCAAATTACTTTTTTGAAGGTCTTGGGGTGATACACGTTCCCACTCATACCTATATGTTTAACATAGTGGGGGGGCTGCTCTCTTGATCTTTTGTAGATGGCGCTATAGAGCCATTTCTACATGCCCATTTCAAAAGCCTATACCACATTTTAATTTACGCCACGTTTGACGTGTGCAAAGTTTCATGACTTGCCATATTTTGCTAGTCAGCCATGGACAAGCCCCTTAACAAAAATTCAAGGTTGTCACGATTTAACATCACAAAAGTTCTTAAGATTAGACTGACCAAATATGATGTTAAAATGGTTAAATCTTTAAGGGGTGGTTTCCCGGACAAAGATTAGTTTAAACCAGGACTAGGCCTTAGTTTTAACATAAATGCCTTACCAAAAAAATTACTGGCATATTTTTGAGGCAAAGCAAAGAGCACTGATGTATTTTAAGATATGTCGGTGCAACTTGTTTCCAGTTTGGACAGCTCTTAAATATTTTAGTCTAGGACTAGTCTAATCCCTGTCCGAGAAACCACCCCTAAGAGAAGTAAATCACAGCATAAAACATGGTATTTCCTGCTGCCTCTAGGTGGCGCTATCATGTTAACTGAATATTGCCATGTTGATGTATTTAGGCCAGGGCCCTTATCAAGCATGTGAAGAATTTCATTTCATTCATTCATTTCTCTTTTATTCTTTTCATGAAAATGCATTATTTGTACAAGGCACATACAATTCATTTGAATTTTCCTTTACATTTCCATGATCAGAAAGGAGCAGATGGAAGAATAATATTCTTATATTTATCTGCCCCCTTTATAAACATAAATAGTAAATGGCATTAACATTTTTCCCTTCAACATCACCCAAAATGTATTAAAATAAATAGTAGATGACATTAGTATTACCCAAAATATATTAACTGAAATAGTAGATGTCATAACATTGTTCCCTCCATCATCACCCAAACTCCAACATATCTGATATTTGTTTAAACGTTTTACAATAATCAAATAGAGTCAAAATTAAAATTCAATTTCATAAAATTCAAGTTGTTTCTTTTTGTAACTCCTTTTAAATTCCAAAATATTTTTACAACTTTTAAATCTTTCCTTAGAAAATTCCATGCTTTTACTCCAGCAACAGACAAACACATTTGTTCCAGGTTTGTTTGTGCTGTTAGATCAGGGGTGTCAAACATAAGGCCCCTGGGCCGCATACGGTCCACAAAGGTGTCCACTCCGGCCAGCATGATGATTTATACAGTTTAATTAAATATGAAATTCATATTTTAAAAACCTTTCAGGTGGGTGTCTAGTTCGTTTATAATATGAGAGACTTGCGGAAAGCAGCAAAACGCGGAACATAGACTAAACACGGTGCCCAAAAATCTTGCTGTTTTATTGTTACTGCTCTGCTAAAGATCCACTGTTTCCGGTAATTATGGTAGTAGCTAGGAGGATTACCAATGGGTACAGTGACATTAACCATTGTTTGATACGTATGCTGAGACACCATCCCTGAGGCAACCTTGGTTACTAATCCAGTAATACATTGCATTAGGCAAGGAGCAAAAAGTAAAACTGCAAATACCAATAATACAATGGGGATAACAGTGTTAAAAATCCATGTTCCCCATGCTATTTAACCAAACAAACCATGAGTCATCAGCCTTTTCTGACTGGTGTATTGCTTCTCTCATATGTCCTATAAGATCGGTTACGTTGTCAGAATTATCTGGAATGTGAAAACAACAGAACATAGAAAGCATCCGGCATACTCCTCCTTTCTCGGCAGTGAGCATGTCTAACACGAGTCTATGTTGGACTACTGCTTCCCTCATTTTCTTTATTTCATCGTTAACCAACTGTAAAGCATGTGCTGTGTCATTTTCTAACGATTATCTTGCCACGCTAGGCCATTAATCTTGTTTAGGGCAGTTGTGGTTCCCACCCCAGTAAATAGCCCAGCCAACGACCATCCAATGTTTTCCCATGGAGATGTCCATGGGTTATCCGTTTTGTAGCCATTAAAACGACGTGGAATTGTATGTGACTCGCGTTTACTTCGGTGATTAATGGTTTTTTTACCTGCAACGTCGTTATTTTTCCTAGATAGTATTGTAGTGCCTGTGGAGATGAGAGATGGATAGCAACAGCCTTGCCAGTCTCCTGCATCTAAATGATAATATAATAATAATAATAATTCCTTACATTTATATAGCGCTTTTCTCAGTACTCAAAGCGCTTTATATATGAACGGGGGAATCTCCTCAACCACCACCAATGTGCAGCATCCACCTGGATGATGCGACGGCAGCTATATTGCGCCAGAACGCTCACCACACACCAGCTTATGTATAGCTTATATGCCACTCCTCCACAAGTCCACATCATTTCTTGGGCACTATCTAGATGTGTGAATGGGCAGTCAAATGATTGTATACTTTTATCATGTGTCTGCAAAGTGCAGTTTGGTCTTCTCGTTACATTAAGCGTTATGGTATTTTTACAATCCTACACGCCAACGTAATGTTTTCCCTCGGTCGAGCAAACATATAGTTCAGCTAAATGTGATTGTACATGAAATGTGGGCCCTCTAAAAGGTAGACCAGGATTACTACATTGGTAATCCCTTAGTCCGTCTGTTATAGATTTGTTTAATTTTAAGTTCTCGCTCATTTGGACCCAACAGTCTCCATCTACTTCATCCTTTACAACTTCTCTTTGGAGCAGTGCCAGTGCGCATGCATAATTTCCACCACACTTGGCCTTAGCTGCACTAACTTCTTTGATGTTATCACTTAAATCAGAACCCATAATGAATTCTATGTCCTTTTTCGAAAGGTTTTGGGTCGATTTGTTTGGATCAGGAAACAAGTCGGTCATCACTTCCCGAATGGTTATTTCGGGTGGTGGCATGATTACATTGATTTGCACCTCTTGGTACACATCTTTTCTACTTACGGCCCATGCGCAGTAATATTTTCCTGTGTCTGAGAATTGGACATTTAGAATTGTAATGTTTAAAAACCACAGATGCCGTCTTGTTCTTCCTGGCCCATACAATCTTGGGATCTCCTTTCCATTAAACA
The DNA here is from genome assembly GCF_030506205.2 of Paramisgurnus dabryanus. Lineage (NCBI taxonomy): Eukaryota > Metazoa > Chordata > Actinopteri > Cypriniformes > Cobitidae > Paramisgurnus > Paramisgurnus dabryanus. The sequence continues at coordinate 45,731,146 of NC_133343.1, forward strand.
GTCCCCTCTGCTCTTTTATAGCTATCATAGCTTTGAATCTCGGATCTGTTTCTACTTCCGGATTACCGTAGTATGCCTTTACGTCTGTCCACGTGCATTTTTTGCCACACAAATAGAGCTCTTTCCCAAACATACTTCGTACTTCTTCATAGTTAGCATCTTTTCCTACACCTACAGATATTGGGTCGCAGATAAAACTTTGATCTTTGCCCTGCTGTAGTGTCACACTTAATGGATTACGTTCGGTCGCCGCCTCATTTGGAGCGTTTAGGGCACGTTTATCGAGTTTTGTCACATTCTGTTTTGCGGAGCTTACTTCGGAATATATAATGGATGTTGTGATTACAATTGAAATTATAAGGAGGATCCATGTTGTACCTGTTAAACCGCACAGACCAGGGTGCCTAAGGTGGTGCCAGGGTCTGTGCCGTATTCGTATAGTTACTTTTGATTTATGGGTCGTCGACATGGTCCAATGTTACAGTGCGCCATTGGGCTCTAATAATTCCTTTGTGTTGATAAACTACTATTTGGGATACGGGTAAATCGGGTCTTTCCTGTACTGTTACCGTTATTACAACTCCTGTTGCTTCTGGTGTTGTTTCTAAAGTTTACTTAGCTTCCTTGACAATTTCAACTCCTGCTTTTCGTGCAGCATACACCAGAGATATCGGTACACATCCGGTAAGTAATGCAGCAATCTCCATAAACCTAACAATGGGACAATGGGTATGAGTATAAACCTAAATCTCAATTTTTTATTTGGTTAATGTGGTGACCTCCCCCTTTCTCAGCTACCAACAGTATGTTCTACTCTTCGTCCCTCCTGTCTACTTTGAGATCCCCAGCATCATTCAAAGAAAAGATGTAAATCAGTGTCTGATCTATAAATTGTCTCTCAATGGTAACTCTTGGGATGTATACGTTGTCTTCCAATATTCTCTGTGTGTCTCCACCACGTGACTACCGAAGATGAGGAGTGCCTCCGTCACTATGCACTGCTCGAGTACCCCTTCAGGCGGTGGTGATTCCATTAAGGTTTTTCAACTGTGGGGTTTCGTTGCTCTGTGTGTCCTGCAGTTGCTGTGGGTTTCACTGGTCCAGGTCCGTGGCAGAATGGTGTTTCAACCTTGATGCGTGAATCCACTGTGGTTGATAGTCGGTCAGGACTCCCGTCCGCGTTACTGCGATCACAGTGGCTGGTCCCACATACTTTGGCTCTCCGACCCTCATCGGCTTTAGGCTTCTGATTAGAACACTCTGACCGAGGACAAAAGCGTGAGTTGGCTTTTCTGAGGGAAGAGGAAGAGACACAGAGACATCAGCACAAATCGAGTTCAATTTTTCAACCAGGGACACCACGTAGTCCTCCTGTATCGAGTAGGGGGAGGCTGCAGACCTGGAGCTGGTAGATCTACGCCCCTGGCAGTTTTACGCCCCTGTTGTTCCTCATGCGTCCAGTAGGGGGAGGCTGTATATTAGTTTATGAGCCTAGTTATATATATCAGAACCGTATGATAACAGCAGACCTTCTTGAAGCGATACGAATTGAGGTATATTAAATAATTTGCTAAAGTTATTGTTGTTGATTGTATTGTAATAATGCAACATTTATTATTTATAAACGATTGATGCGATATCATTTCAAAAGAGGGGTCAATAATTTATTTCGAGAGGAAACTGTACTTGATTCAGTCAGATGTCTTATAAAGGAAAAAATGTTGAAACATAACCAGAGGTGGAAAGTAACGAATTACATTTACTCACATTACTGTAATTGAGTAGTTTTTTTGTGTACTTTTACTTTTTTGAGTAGTTTTTAAAATCTGTACTTTTACTTAAGTATGTTTTGTTTAAAGTATGGTACTTCGCTACATTTTAAATCATATCCGTTACTGAGTAAAAATATTTTAAAAAAGCAAGGTGAAAAGACGCGCAACGTATGATTGATTGATGGGCGGGGGAACGCACAAAAAGAACCATGGAGACGGACGAGACAGGAGCGCCCTAATGCAGACCCGCCTCATTTCAAATCTTATGAAAGAAACCCCTGGTCATATTTAAGTGACCACTTTCCACTGACGCGAAGCGAGTGTTTCATTCCTATGAAAGGTAGGATGCTGAATACTAAATTGCCGACCGGGTTTTTACCGCTCTTTTGCACGATGCGTTTTTTAATACCATGCGCATTATCTTCCGAGGTCTAGCAGCTTCGCGTCAAGTCAAACACAACTTCAGAACGTCCTCAAGAATGCGCAGGTCATTAGACATTGAGAGAGAGAGAGAGAGAGAGAGAGAGAGAGAGAGAGAGAGAGAGAGAGAGAGAGAGAGAGAGATATGAATAAAGGGCTGACGTACCCAGGTCAGAGAAGCTAGAAGACAATAAACGTGTCAAAAGTATATAGCCATGGCACTCATCTAATTATATACTGATTTAAACTATATATAGTTTAATAAAATAATGTATGTTACCAGCAATACATAAATTACAACCTTACTATAGTGATTGTATTTACTAGCTGCTGACCACCTTCAAAAGTGCATAATTCACATGTAAAAATCATTAAACAATTCCATAAATGTTTATTAGTTTAACCCTTATGTGTTGTTGGGGATGTTTTCATCCACTAGAGGGTTTTTTTACTTTTAATTTGGCCACAATTTTTTTCTCTGTTTTATCAAATTTAATGATATTTGGTGACAAATCTTATATTTACATATATTTTAAGAAAATGCTTTGAAATTTTTTAAAAACTCAACGATATACCGTGGGCAAATTTACTACCCTTTCGTGTTGTTAGTAGATGAAAACATCCACTAAATTCAACGGCTGTAAAAATTTATCAGATGAATATTTTTTCAATTTTTTTTCATAAATCTGTTATTCAACCTCAGTACTGATCAAAACTACCAAATCTTCACAAAAATTCCATGATTTTAACCCTTTAATTGCCAAGTTTATAAGGTGTGTCACTGATTTGGGAAAAAACACACACAAAAAAACACACACAAAATGACCGATTTTCAATATAAAAAGTGATTGTAAACTGGATTTTTGTTTACCTTTTTCACAGTCTTGAACATGTCTAAGATTGGTAAAAACATTGGCTTTGAAACATTTTTAGTTTTTGTGTAGCATCAGTTTTTATTTTTTTCTCCCTCATTTATTGTTAGTGGCTGTTTTTGCCCCATTGAATTCCATTATAACCAAATTTTTTAATTGCAGAGCTATGACACCTTTTCATCATGCATATTTGAATGGTGGTGCTTTTTCCTTTTGCTAAGAGGTCAAATTTGTAATTTTTACAGTTTATCACCATGTGGCACCAATTAACCCTTTAGTAGCCCTGTGCAAAAACAAAGCTTAATTTCTGACTTGTACATTGAGTTATATGGAGTATAACTCCATAATAAAAGCATATTATTGTGTGGGTGCGTGTGTGTGTACCTGGTAATTACTCTATCACATTGTGGGGACCAATTGTCCCCACAAAGATAGGAATACCAGTATTTTTGTGACCTTGTGGGGGCATTGTGATGTCCCCATGAGGAAACAAGCTTATAAATCAAACAGAATGATGTTTCTTGAAAATGTGAAGTAGTAGAAGGGTTTCTGTGATGGTTGGGGTTAGGGAATTGGTTAGGGTAAGGGAATAGAATATACAGTTTATATGGTATAAAATGCATTATCTCTATGGAATTTCCCCATAAAACATGGAAACCAGAATGTGTGTGTGTGTGTGTGTGTGTGTGTGTGTGTGTGTGCGTGCAAAAAAAGATTTTCTGTAAAAATCTTCTCTGCATCGGATTTATTAACATCATTTATTATGAACACAAAAACAACTTCAAATAAATTGAACAATGAAGCAAGAGTAGAGGATGGATGGAGAACTAAACAATCAAACTAACTTTTAGTGTGTATGTGTGCAGGTGTGTGTGTTCAGTATTTCCAGCAGGACTTGCAGCATATCACTTGGTGCTCTCTGCAAGTGTGTCCACCACAACAGATGCAAGTGCTGACATGTTTGTTCTTTGCACCAATTGCATGTTCCCCTCTTCACTCCTGAGCTCCTGGTGTCTGTGGATTTGTGTCTGGAGAGACAGCTGCAGGAGACTGAATCTCTCTCACCAGTGCAGTAGCAACTGGTGTGCGAGGGTGATGCTCTCTCCTCAATATTGGAGCAGAGATTTTCCCAGGTCTTCTAGGAAAGCCTTCTCCTAAACAGCTTTTCACCTCCCTCGTGCATGAGTTGCTGTCCTTCCAGTCAAACTTGCAGAGAGCACCAAGTGATATGCTGCAAGTCCTGTTGGAATGACTAAACACTTATGTGTTCATAATAATGATGTTCATAAATCTAATGCCTAATGCAGAGAAGATTTTTACAGAATATCTTTTTTTCATGCACATACACAAACACATACGCACACACACGCACGCACGCACACCCCATTTATTAAATAAACCTGATTTCTGTGGATCAAGTTAATGTGCTTTTCTACAAAATTAACTTTCAAATTTGTAACTGTTTTGTAAACCAGTACCTTCTCAAACCAAGAAAGCATCAAATCAACAGATTTTGTGTTGCTTTAATATTTTAATGTCTAAGGAACTACTAAATATTTGCAGGGAAAAAATGAATTCAATTCAGAATTTGTAAATAAAAGTTTTTTTATTGAACAATGTCTTCAAGATAAAACCTCAAATAAAAGTTGTCACTCCTGTGCCAGACTCCTCAGCTTCAAACCTAAAGAGTAAAGAAAGAAAAGACAAATAAATACTTTAAAAATCCTAGCAGAACTGTAGAAAACTCACATGAAATTCATTAAAGAAATGCATGAGTATAATCTAAATTATAATTACGCTTATACCCCCAAAATAATCTAAACTAATACAAAAGACATTGATAGAATCACACAGTTTTGTTCTCTCTGCTGCATAAGACACCTTATCATGCTACCCTGTACCTTTTGACACTCTTTAATTTCTTCCAGTATTGTACACGAACAAACATTCCATCCCTCATGCCATTCCACTGGGCTGAACTTGTCTGCAGGGAGTATTGGTAGAACCTGTCTGTGCTGGAGTGCTGCGAACTGGCGTTTGTGCTTCCTGTAAGAAGTAAAATAAGATGAGAAAATTATAACTCTGTAACCATCTACTACAGCATCACATCAGACAGTGCATTTTAGTCTCCCTGAGGAAAAACTCAATTGATTCACTGCTATAGAAGAAGAAGAATTGTCCCAAAGCATTAACTCATCTAAATCAACCATATGCAAGTAGAGGAGGTCGCACACAGGACACGCAGCTCAGCACTGTGCCGTTCTAAAAAAAAACTCGAACACATTGCTTTCTATGAGTATACAGACACCGGTGCCTGTCCGCGCCGCCCAGCTACGACTCAGGAAGTTGCTCAAATCCCTTTTGCGCCACAGAGCACCACTCACATAGTTTAACATTAAATAACATCATATTTGCAGACCTGCAAACTCAGCATAGTAAAAAAGGTGACAGTGTCACACACCGGGGGGGGGGGGTGTTGTGGTGTATTTGCTCTATTTGTTTGTGATTTTAATATGATTCTGAGCGTGACTTAACAAAAATCAACATACTTTAATCAAAAATCAATGTTAAAACATCCTTGAAGCTTAAGGAGAATGACACATTTAATATTTTACAAATGTTTTTATTTACAACTCACGGAAACGCCTGGAAGTGTTGTGAAGCATGACACTGAAATAAAAAAATGAAAATATATATATATTTTGCCGATGTTCGTGAAAGCTTCGTGCGACAGAGCCACTTTGTCCTCAGCCTGTGTCTGTGCAAGGTTGACGATGACGGGCCATTGTGAATGGCAGTGACTGCTCCACCAAAGTGCCCAGAACCATTGCCTGAAAGTAAATTAAAATCTTTAAAATATAACCTTGCAAACTATCATACATAGGACTAATATGATAAAACAACGTGTCTCCATACTGTATGACTGATATGCAGTGAATATCAACATACATTTCTGTTCAATAATTATAATAATAATGCATTTTATATTTAGGGCTCCTTACTGTACATTGAATAAACAATCTCAAAGTGCTAGTGTTCATAATGTAAATTCAACTAACAACACAATGTAAAGATTTCATTGACAGACTTTGATGCAAAATGTAGCCCTTTATTATACAGAAATTATCTGTTGGTGTATTAGCCTAGGACAACACGCTCGACAGATTGTTTTATCTAAACAGCCCTATGTTGTTAAAAGTTACTGTTTACCAGGTATACAGCCACCAGGAATGAATGGGGCTAGGCTAAAACCTAACACATTCACAATGCGATGTACAAGGATTAAGTGCGTCCATTGAAAAAAGATAGGCATGTATTAATTAGTCTAAGTTGAGGTAAGAACATAGTAAAATATTGAAAAAGGGTGGGTTTTCCTTTAACATTACTCTCGCATCAGCTATTGTGTAAACGGTCACATTTACCCACACCACGAATGACTGCCTGCGCAAGCACGCACCACAGCCACAGTAATGAAGTTACTCAGGGTAACGTTAGCTCAGAATTCGAGTAGTAGCCATATATCTCGGAACTCAGGGCAGAGCACCCGGGTAACGATAAGCCTAGCTAACAATCGTCCTGCTAAGTTTGCTTACATTAGTCATTTTGCTCGAAGCATAGGCAAACTTTATGCAAGGTCTACGTTTGTGCATTACTCGCCGTTGACTCGTTCCTAAAAATACAATATAAGCGGTAGCCAACGCTACAAACAAACAAATAGTTGTTGTTTTTGCTCCAAAAAAGTTGACTTACCTTGAATAAGATGGTTCCTTCACGTTAAAAGTGTCCATCAGACTCGCGTGGTAGCCAGGTGTGTCTCTCATCCACAGGACAGCGCTGTCTTCAAGATTCTGAAGGAAGTGCTAAGATTCCGATTGGCCCAGAGAAAAGCAAATGCTAAGATTCCAATTGGCCCAGAGAAATGTCAATTATAAGAATTATCCAATAATGTTTGGCAATTCTAGCCCGCATGGCATTCAGATAAAGGGCAGCATCCCGACCCCACCACCACCTCAAAAAAAAAAAAAAAAAACACTCTCCGGTTCTACGCAATTCACGTGAATGACCCAATTGACCAAGAAAACGGCGATTGTCGCCGAAAAGCGACAAGTTTGCAGGTCTGCATTTGTCCTAAATCATTAACTTATTAAAATTGGCTGCTAACGTATATTTTGCATTTGGAAGTAGACGCTATTTGAAGAAGCTTGCGCTATTTAATGTGCACTTCTGGTTTACGTTACCTCAGAGTTGTTCTAGACGCGACTCAACGCAGCAACTAATAAAGATTCTATAGGAATTTTTAAAGGAACATTATGTAAGAAATTTATATCGATTAATCATAAAATGGATCTTATATGTCACTAGACATTATGAAATAATTTTCATTTCAAATACTTATATTACTGACAACAGTGGTCTTGCCAGGATATTGTCATTTAAAAAGTGGAGTTGCAGCCCTCAACTGATGTTTATGTTGTCATTTTGTGTATTGGCCACCAGTTGTGTGATTGCAGTACCTGCTTTAGCCACAAGTTTTGTGATTGCAATACCAGTTTTTGCCACAATCCTACATACTGTTCCTTTAAGTAAATATATTAATTGTTAATAATTAAATATGTCAATGTATTAATAAATTCCTTAATAACATTTTATTAACTGATATTGTAAATTAATGTGTTAATTACCACAATGGGTTGAAGCCATGTACTTCAACTTAGAATTGTCTGCTTTAATTAATCATTGGCTAATGATTTGCAAATGTACCATTATGTTATTACATTACTTGTTGAGGCACATGACAATTAACTAACTGTTAAGTAATATGTAATTTTGGTTTTCACATCCTCACTAAAGCCATGGATTTCAATTTCCAACCATCTACAACCAAGATTTCACTGCGTTTACCTTGTTGTTCATGCACAGGAAAATGTTAGGTTAAGCTTGAGGTTGTGGTACACTGAGAACATGCAGCTGAGCACTGCTATTTCATAACACTGTGTCTAGACTGGACAAAGACAATAGAATGTCCATCACGGCGCATTCACACGGGGCGAAAGCGTTAACGCTTGACGGAAGACTTGTCTGAAGCGTGGCCAACAGCCAATCACAGTGGCTCCAGCACATGCTCCGGTCTTCCATAAACGTAATTGGCTGGCTCTGCCTAGGTTATTTGCATAAGGCAATCTGATTGGCGGACGCTGGCGTTGCCGACGGATCCACAATTCAGTTCGCCAACGCTTGACGTCACCCATTAAAAGTGAATGGGAAGCGTCAACGATTACCCCCCGTGTGAATGCGCCGTTATAGTCAGTGATATTGATACTACACTGGATGCAGCACGATGCTACAGAATAAAACCCTGACAGTAAATTGATGTCACATTCTATTTACTCCGAGCTCTTGTGCTAGTTCTGTGACAAAAGACAAAAGGTCTGTCATGTCCAGTGTAGCCAGCTGGTCTTGTCCAGTTTAAACAGTGTAACAGCGGTCAAAACCCATAAATGGCATATTATGTACCAATAGGCTTTATGCCCATCTGCACTACTTCCTGAACTTCAGCCATTTCCTTGTTTTCTGTCTGCCATTATTGGACAAACTGATGTGTCTGATTATTGTTGTTGTGACTACTGAGGTCAGGCACACCTGGATTAATCAGTTTGTTTGTGACTACTGAGGACAGGCACACCTGGATTAATCAGTTTGTCCAATAATGGAAGACAGGAAACAAGGAGCTGGCTGAAGTTCAGGAAGTAATGCAGCTGGGCATAAAGCCTATTAGTAAATAATCATGAGCCTTAACAAGTAAAGTCATAACATGATGATACATTTGCAAATTATTAGTTAAGCAGACAACTGGAAGTTGAAGTACATAGCTTTGACCAATTGTGGTAATTAACTCATTAATTTACACTATAAGTTAACTATTAGCCTAGATCTTAATATGTTTTTAAGAAATTAAAGCGTTATGACATTTAATTATTAACAAATAAAATATTACTTTATTTATTAACCATATAGAATTACACCATAACATACGCAAAAAAAAAAAAATGGTATCGGAACATCTCTATATAGAATCTTTATTAGTTGCTGATGCAGTTATCATTAATTAATTGTTTAGTTCTTCATGAGTCACACACTAACACATGATTATCTGTGTATTAGTTAAGCATGAATTAATGCATATTAGTGCACCCGTACTGTAAAGTTTGTTATCGATGGCCTTTAAAAAGGCAGACTCTTTGATCAGTGCCCTGATTACTAAACTGCTGCTTAAAACACCTATAGTTTTGGGGTGCATAATCATTCAGTAACTGTATTCCTGTAAAAAAAACACATTTGAATTATCATGATTGTATAACATGATTAGTCTTACTTTTTTTTACGCTTGGCTCTTTCTGGTTCTGGATCCGTCTGAAGATCTGAAGTCACTTCAGCTTTACGCAGCTTTGTTCTGGCAGCTGCATAGTCAGCTAAGGAAATGTGAAAAAGATTTACTCAACATTTAAGCTTTTCCATTCACTTAAAACATTTCCCACACACATTTTCAAGTACTATGAATAACATGGGTAATACAAATTCTTTGGATAGATTTATTAAAAATTAATAATCTAAATCTAACATTACCACTTACCAGCTTTTCCCAAAACTCGCACTTGGAATTTCATCCAATCTCCTGTGGGTCTCTTCCCTCTTGACAGTGGAGGAAGGTGGCCAGTAACACTCCTCTTCCTCTGGCCCGGTAAACCAGTTTCTTGGTATAATAGAATCTGAAATTTAACAGCAGTAGATTAAAAAGCAGAATTTAAAATAATTAACAAATGATTTAAAACAACATGAGTCCTGTGATTAGTGCAAATATACAGCAACATAATCTTTCTTTAAAAGATAAATTACATCTCATCTTTTTTCACCTAATTAAACTAAAGGCACAACTATGACATAAGTTTAGGATAATAAAGATATCAATAACGACTAGGGATGGCAATTTATGCAACTTCCCATATTTGATGAACGTTTAAATTAACGATAAATCAATCAAATGGTCGTTAACAGTAATAGTGCAATAAGCCTTTACTGCAGTGGAATATAGCCAATTACATATTTATTTTGTCTAAATAATATGCTAGTGGGATTGTAAAATGAGTTAATGTAGTTGGTGTTTTAATAAAATCATCAATTTAAACTAATTTCGTAATGAAACATAATGACAAAGTATATGACTCAACAGTCGCATGAAAGTCATGTCAAAATAAAAGTTTCATTATCATCAAGTGTTATTTTTCTAGTTGTTCACCTCGCATTCCTAGTCGTTGATACACAGTTTGCTGTAATTATATCCAAAAAGCACACAAAGGCCACTTTTCCAATCGTCACATCAGCTTAGACCTCCGGCGTACATTCAGCAAAGACGCTTACATTACTGAGATGGCAACCTTCATTTAGAAAACACGCAACATGGCTAGCGTGTAGCCAGTCAATAATGTTCAATGATGTTGCGGGCGTTCAGAGTTTAACGACAGTCATTTACAGTTTACATTTGACAGTTTCTTGCCAGGATTTAAGATTATGTTATAATCTGTACATTAAAAACGGCTTCTGGTCTCCTTCCCCGATAGCAGCGTTGCTATGGTAATGTTGCAGGCTACCCTGAAGAGGGTCTTGGCTTTCAGTAACCTAACCGTATTTGAATTTTCTGTATCGGACCCTATCAGATCCACTGCGGATTTAATTCTTATCGACAATTAATTGAAGATCAAGTACAGTAATTGTTACCATTCCTAATACCGACACTGATTCATTAAAATAACAGATAAGGTAACTACATCCATGTATGCGGAGACATTGCATTACAAACTGCTTGACCTGATCCGCAATTCAGCAAGTCACATGTAGTAGGGTAGGAAGGGGGGGTTCACCTGCACCCGAAAGGTATATTTTTTAACCTAGTTTTTTGTAATCCTTAAGGTGTCTAGAAAAGGAATTTTGATGTTCCCCATGCAAATTATTGTCCCATGTGTGATTTTTTGTATCATCTTTTGTGTCCGTGCTTGATTTTCGGCTGTGAAAAAGGAAAACTTTAAATCAACATAGAATCTGAACAATACATTCTACAGACACAATCCACCCCATTTTCTCTTCATCTTTGCATGAGGAATTGATAGATATGAGGATTGTCATGATTAGATGATGTATAGTGCATAAAATCACAAATAAACACAAAAAAATTAAATAAATTGGTGATATTGGATCACTGGAACTCCACCCCTGTGGACCCTATTGATATATGTCTTCTAACTTTTGTATTTTTACAGTCTGTAAGATGTCTAATAAACAAACTTTGATGATCCCCACCTGAAATATTGTCATGTGTATGTATTTTCTGGCTATATTGGTTGCCTCCTTGGATTTCCAAACAAGCTAAAAATAAAATTTACACAATGCCCTAACTGTTCATTTTGTAATGACAAATGTCTTTTTCAAACTGTTATATATTTGTAATGCTTTAGGTGTCTAATAAACATATTTCCCACTTTAAAATATTGTTTAAATAAAAAATAAAAAAAAATAAAGTTTTTAATTTAGATTTAAATCCATTTGAAACTTAGAGCAATTAGTAACACTGAAGCTTATCAGAAAGTCCAGACTTAGCAAGCCCAAATAAAATTTTTTTTTTTTTTTGAAAAATCCTGTGCCACACTGTATCAGTGCTGGCCCATCTTCCCAGCTTCTCTACTAACAGCCAATGTTGAGGATAATCTGAGGAACGGAAAATGATTGATGATAATCTGGGAAATTTAAACTGATGCATGCTAATCATCCTCAAAAAAGAGAAGGGAGATACCGATGGTGAGTCTGAAAAATATATTCCTCTACCAAGTTTGAAGCTGCATTGAAGACATTAGGGAAAAAGAAAGTCAACACTGTTATACTATAATAGCTAATTGGCTAGTTGGTGATCATTGCTAATCATGCCCAAGTCAAAGTCTAAGTCAAAGAAACACAAGGAAGAAAATGATAGTGAGTCTGAAGAGTTTAATCCTGCTACAAAGAAATCCAAGAGAGATGATGGTGTCAAATCAAAAGACCATGGTCCTGAAAAGTGTATTTTACATGTACATGGTTTTGAGCATGCAGATTTCACACCACTTAGTAAAATTAAAGGGTCTGCTACTGACAAGCTGGCTCTGCTACACAACATTCGTGATAGACGTCTCCAAGAAGTTCTTGATTCGCCGTTTCGCATGGATGATGTCTGTAATCTCATTCCAGAGAGTCTTGTAGGTGCCAATTTAGAAACAACTGGCTATCATCGAGCCTGCTACCAAAAGTTTACAAAGAACCAGGGACGCTTGCAGGAAAGACCTTCTGTGACATCTCAGCAAGCTTTAACATCACGCTCACCATGTAAATGTGGATCCTCCTCAGCTAAACAGCTGTTCCCCCCTGAGTGTATCTTCTGTGGAAAGCTGGAAGTGAAAGTATTGGGAAAGACCGAACGATGCATCAAGTTCCCAGTATATAAGACTAAGGACTGTAAGAAAAAATGATGACGTTGAAGGTATCAATCAAAAAGTAGTTTATTCAATTGAAGCAGTATCAAAGTACATGAAGCACTCTGGGTTCATCGGAGTTGGAGTCAACCGTGAGCAAAGTCAGTCTTAACACTTTATAGTTTCAAACCTGTTTTCCCACCCCTAATGCTAATGAAGTATCCCTTTAAATGTAAATTAAGACTAATACTACAAATGACCCCTATATCTCCTACTGTGCCTAAAAGGGTCCTGGGATTTGTATGATCAAGCTATCTTAGTACCCAACTGTGTGCTCAACCAAGTGATCAGATAATGTTTAGATGGATGTCTTCTATTATCATGAACCCTCTTTGACCTGTGTTGGTTCAAGAAGTCTCACATTTGCTCCCATACTACTATTAAGAAAGTATTACTTCAGGTTATATTATTGTATTGCTTGAACTGAGATTACCATTTATGATTATCAAGCCTTTTGGAGGGATGAGCTTTATTCAACAGCTAAATTGAAGTGGAATCTTTGTCAAGGCTGACTATAAATTCTTACAATCCCCCGTTTGATGCTCTTGGCAGAGAAGCATCACATCCACTCCATTCATAAAGATTACACCTCCCATTAATATTAGGGCAGGTGCCCAGTGGCGGCAATACCCTGGCTTAGGTTGTCCCCCATCTGGCCAATGGAGAATCTTACCCGTCATTGGGTCATCACCTCATGCACACTGGTTATCGCTCCATCCCATTAGGCAAGATTATCATAAGGTCTCTCCTAAAATTTGGCAATATGAAACAAACATTTCTTGGGTTTGGGAGAGAAATATTCAAGAACCATCACAGCCAACGGGAACGTCCTAAGGTGATCATTGAAGTATCTGCAATCTGGTGTCTTAATAGAGAACACATACAGCATAGCATAATACATTGACAAACAATGAGTAAGATATACACACTGTTTTGAAGGTTACATCCCAAAGTAAATCTGAATAGCTAATTCCCCATTACCCTATCTTTCTCATTAAGATCAATGACATTAACACGTTGTCTAATACTGGCAATTTAAAATCAATTCTGGAATATTTTCTTAAAATAGGATGGTATTTGTTGGGTCACATTCACATATACAAGGTGTAGTACCACAATTTCTCTCATCTGTGACTATTATCCTTGAGAAATGATTCTGCATATGAGTGAGTTTAACTTTACAATCATCAAAGTCCGTTTCTGGTGCTTCACATAATAGTTGTTTTTCCACCATGTCACACTCGCACATGAAACCAAATGGGGTTTTGTCACAACAGTCTGTGTTTATTCCCTGCCATTCTTCTGATGACAACTTTGCAACAAATCTAGGAAGGTTCTTCCTTTCTTTTAAGAGCATGTTCCTGTAATGTTCCAAGATTGTCCACCTTTAGAATTTTCTCAAACTCAAAATTTCCTTGCTCCTGGAAAATTGTTTAAAGCATAGCATACATTGTAGTCTCATTCTAGTGTCATATGTAGTGAGTCTTCATAATATGGTTTTCCACCTTGGTAGGAAGACTGCTGTCCATACTCTCTGGAAATTGTTTGATTTATTTGTGCTTCTCCTATCGATTGTCCAATCTTTTTCAATTTTGAAACCAGTTCCTTAGATGAAGCTTTCATAGCTATTGTTCCGATTCGTATGTCACAGGATCTTTTAGATCTGTCGTTCTGGATCTTAGCAAGTTTGGAAATATCTGGATTTCCTATTCCAGTAGTAACTCTAGAGAAGTCCTGATTCCTCTTTCTTGAGGAAGTACCCTGGCATCACTTGTCCTGTTGGCCTTCTGGTCCAAATCGTCTTTCTCCCTAAGGTTATACATTTTAGACATCTCCATGCTTACACCTGAAACAAGAAGAATAGAAGAGGTTGCCCCCCTTTTCCCCCACAATAATTTTTCACATTCAAAACATCAAAGTCACATATGTTTAATCACAGAACATCAAACATCAGTTATGTTTAAAAAAAATATATTTTTTAAATTATTGCCATTAAAACATTTCTTCTAAATAAATTTTCATATCAATCACATTAAATCATTTTTCATGAATCTTCAAGAATCACCCCCCTTTTGATAGTAAACATATTTTTCCTAAAATGTGGTACTATCATAAAACAATTCTCTAGTTCACATCAACATCTGCTTGTGACTGAGTTACAGTCATATTGTTCACACAGTGATGTGTCTGGCAAGGTTTCTTCCTTCTTTCCATTCAACAGTGCTAACTGGGTTTCTAAATTGTCAATTTTCTTAAGCAAATCATGAAAGCCCATCTGTCTTTTATGTGAAAAGTGACACTGTCTTGCCTTGTGTCCTGTCTTTCCACATCTAAAGCAAACAACTTCCTTATCTTTCCATCTTTTCTCTGAACAATGCCTAGCAATGTGACCATCTTTTCCACATGCATGACAGACAAAGTTTTGATGTCTCTAATTGTCTTGACAATGTCTAGCAATGTGACCGGCGTTTCCGCATGCATAGCAAAGAATAACACCTTCTGAATTTACTCCTGCAAATCTCCTTTGTCTATGATGGAAGCTATCAGTTAATCTAGAATATTCTGTTCTGCCAAAAGCAGCAACTGGATGTCTAGATTTGGCACCCTTCATTTGACTATTAGCATTATTGTTGTAAAACTGTGTCATTTTAGCAATAATGTCATCAAATTCAGAGAAAGGCGTTACGAGCATTGACACAGCAGAATGAGTGAGTGGATCACATTTGTTAATCAAGGCAGACTTGAAAGTGACATCATTCTTAGTAATATCAGGATTGCCACTGAAAGTTTTAAATGTCTCCAGTAATCGTTCTGAAAACGCTGCTGGGTGCTCTCCTTTCCTCATGTGCATCTCAGATATTTTATCCCAATCAATTGACATCATACCCAAAACTTCAAGAAGTGCCTGTTTCCTCTCTGACTTATTTGCTGTTCTTTCCTTTACTTTCTTAGTTAAGGCTCCAGACAAAGTATCAGGCAGACACATTTTTAGCACAACACAGGCATCACCATCAGTAAAATTATACAGATCTGCATATTGTTCCAGATTCTTTAGAAAATCTAATGGGTCCTGATTGGCAGGGTCAAATTTCCCAATGTTCTTGATCACAATTTCTAGTTCAGTTGGATTAAATGCTTTGACCATGGTAGAGGTCATTCGCTCTCCCCTTCCTTCACTAGCACGCATAGCTGTAGTCACATGAACTGGTGCCATTGGAAATCTAACTGCACAGTCAGAGTACTGACTTCTAAATGACTGAGAATCTCTTTCCCAAGCCTCAGGACTTTCTTCCTGCAAATCTGGCATTTCTGAAACTGGACTACACACTGTAACATCTAACAATGTCTTACTAGCATTTTTGTCAGTTGTGCCATTCATTATCATACATTGACAAGCTGTCTGTGCTTCCTCCAAATTGTTGGCCAAAATTTCCACAGATGATTTAAACATGTCCTTGTTAGTTCTAAGGAGTGCAATCTCATTCTGCATCTTGAGCTTTTCTTCTTTCCATATTGTTTCAATGGCCTGGTAATTTTTTGTAGAAATCACCTCAACACTAAGTCGCTCATTTTCAGCTTTTAACTCATCTACTCTCTTCCTAATTACATTGTACGAAGCAAAAACCGCTTGAAGCGCATTGGCAATCTTTCCTTTTTCATTTTTAGGCATTTTAGAAGTTTCAAACTTAGAGATAGCCCATTCATATGGCTTATCAACAACGTTCTCTATCCCATCAAACATTCCATGTGAGCCGTGCTTGGTAATGTATTTTACAATCAGCTTTTCCATTTCAAACGTCTTACTGAATTTTGTGCAATAATTCAATAGGTATTTACAACTTACACTTACTATGACTACACGTTATCTAGTTGCTTTAAGATATTCGTTAGTCTGGTAGTTACTGTATGTCGGACACTTACTGTATGAATTACAACACAATATGTCAGGCCTCTGAACCTGAAAATTCCTGCTTCAGACATGGCCACAGTCCGTCGGACCTTAAGTTCATCTACACAAATGCTCACAGTTTAAAATATATCACTGTCACAATACGTTGGACACACCACACTGTATTATATTTTACAACAGTCTACCTAGCTGTAGCACTTCAGGGGTAACAACAGTTATCAAGTTTAAAACACAGCTGCAATACCTCGTGCAAACCCACACTGGTTCAGGTTTTTGTTTTAAACTTCACAGAGCCACGGTGCGTTGGGCTCTCTAGATTTCAGTTACTTTAGGAACTCATTTGTTATAATTCTGCAACCACACTACGTTGGGTTAATTCAATTACTTTAGAATCTTAACAGAAATTATAACAATTCCAAACCAAGTTTCTTTTAACTTGATAGTCTCACTACTTTGGAGGCCACACTCCTTTGGGCCTCAAACTCTGCTTCACCAATACCCACAAATAGATTAAAATTTAACACTGTCACAGTACGTCGGACAAAACCACACTACGTCGGGATTCTGTGTTATATTTTAAAACTATCTAGCCACAGTACTTCGGGCTTACAACACTATATACCACGTTTAAAACTCTGCTACAGTACGTCGAGCAAAACCACACTGCTTCGGGTTTTTAGTTTTAAACTTCACAGAGCCACCATGCGTCGGGCTCTCACTAGTTTCAGTTACTTTAGAAACTCTTTTGTTATAATTCTGACACCACACTACGTCGGGTTGATTCAGTTACTTTAGAATCTTAACAGAAATTATAACAACACAACACCACGTTTCAGTTACTTTAGAAACACACCAACTTAAACACTTTGCTTCAATTACGTTAGAAACAAAAATTCCAATACAACTCTGCCACCACACTGCGCCGGGTTAATTCAGTTTCATTAGAATCTCAAACAGAATTGTAAAGAATAGGCTTAAGAACTCCTCCTGCTAAATTAAACAAACTAAATTCCTTCCTCTCCTTACAATTTTCTTTTCTAGATTTTTTTAAACAAGGGGGTTCCCTAAAACAAAAACAGCATTAAAGAAGAAAAGTCCGTCTTTCTTACCTTTCCCCGCTTTTTTTTTCGGAAATCCCTCGCTGGTTGGCTCGCCAATTGTAAGAAAAAATGATGACGTTGAAGGTCTTAATCAAAAAGTAGTTTATTCAATCAAAGCAGTAGCAAAGTACATGAAGCACTCTGGGTTCATCGGAGTTGGAGTGAACCGTGAGCAAAGTCAGTCTTAACACTTTATAGTTTCAAACCTGTTTTCCCACCCCTAATGCTAATGAAGTATCCCTTTAAATGTAAATTAAGACTAATACTACAAATGACCCCTATATCTCCTACTGTGCCTAAAAGGGTCCTGGGATTTGTATGATCAAGCTATCTTAGTACCCAACTGTGTGCTCAACCAAGTGATCAGATAATGTTTAGATGGATGTCTTCTATTATCATGAACCCTCTTTGACCTGTGTTGGTTCAAGAAGTCTCACATTTGCTCCCATACTACTATTAAGAAAGTATTACTTCAGGTTATATTATTGTATTGCTTGAACTGAGATTACCATTTATGATTATCAAGCCTTTTGGAGGGATGAGCTTTATTCAACAGCTAAATTGAAGTGGAATCTTTGTCAAGGCTGACTATAAATTCTTACAGGACGGAGCATTGAAGGAGCCTACATGGAAACAGATTTCGCCTCAAGCCTTTGAACTTGGACTTCACCGTCTACATCGCATGGTGCAAGGTGAGGAACTTTTTGCGAGAGAAGCAAATTACCATCAGTCATGCCGCAAGTCATTCAACCTGAAATATGCAAAGCTTATCACATCCCGAGGTAAAGCCCTTGCTACCAACCCTGTCAGTGAAACAGAGCAGACTACCATGGCTGCTGCACATCAAATGTCATTTAATGCTGTACTTGATGTCATTCAAGATCAAGTGATAAGACAGAACAAGATTGTGCGCCTTGCATCACTGCGTCTTGTCTACACGCAAGAGTTGGAGAAAAATGGCTTCCCCAATCCCAAGTACAGAAGTGAGAAACTGAAGAGAAAACTTGAGAAGCATGAGGGGATTGGCATTTCAATGGTCACAGCAGATTTGAAGGGTTGTATCACCCATTGCTTGATATTCAGTGCTAGCTTATCCATCTTAGATGCGGTGAGAAATGCATATAAGATGGGGAGCATGGACAAGTATGAAGATGTGGCCCTTCTTCTTCGTGGTACAATCAAGAAGACCTACAGAGAGTCAAATTCTCTTCCTTGGCCTCCCACAGCTGATGATCTGGTCATGTCCTTGGATGACCTCCTCCCATCTAATCTCATGAGGTTCCTGACCCTTATGATTTCTGGTGATGCTGACTTGGAGAAGAGTGAGAAGACAAGACGCCTTGTGCTGTCTATAAGTCAGGTATTACAACTCTCTACTTTAATGTATGTTTTGCCTTTTAAATATTGCATGTTTTATTTTGTGTACACAATAGTTGTTTGAACACTTCAATACTAATTGCTTTTTAATTATTTTAGGACATCTGCCGTGCTGTGACAAAGGGAGAGTGGAAGTTGCCTAAGCATATCCTCCTGTGTACCACTATACGTCACCTTTACCGCAGTAAACTACTGACTACTATTCTCAGTAGGCTAGGTCACTGTGAAACTTATGACTTTGGCTTGGAACTTGAGACTGCTCTAACCAAGGCCCTCAATGAGGTTTCCATCTCTCTCGGTCCACAAATTATTACTGGTGAGGGAAACTATGTGTTTCATCTAGAGTGGGACAATCTGAACAAAATAACGACAAACATTCATGGCTCAAATGTTGGGAACTGGACCGGTGGGATCATGATACAGGAGGTGAAACCTGGATTTGATGCCCCCAACCCTCTGGAAATTCAACGAATGCTCCCACTCTATGAGCGGAATAAGACACGCTCTCTTAAGGTAGACATACCTGAGACCCTAAACACGGTCCATATCTATAGCCGAGTTGGCCCCAAATTTCCTGAGGGAGCAGTTTTTACTCCACCCACAGCAAACAACGAAGTCTACTCAAACTGCATCCAAGAGTATCGTGTCTGGCAACTTGTCCGAGTGGTGGGAAGCAGTGGATCAAAGCAACTTGTTGCAGGGTTTGCTGGCTTTGTGTCAGCCACTGGTTTCAAGCCCCCTCGAAGATCTACCATCGACTACTTCACCCCAATCAACCAACCTTTTACAGAGTACTCAGTCATTAAGGAGCTGCTAAGACAGTCTGAGGAAGCCACCACGGAGGTTGGTCAGGAGTACGTCCTCAACACCTTTGACCTTGGTGGTTGCATGAAGGCCCTGCCTCTCATTTGGAAATTTCCAGATGAGTATAAAAAGCATGTGGTCACCCCAGGACCCTTCCACACTGGGATGAACTACATGGGCATGGTGACAGCCCACAAATGCAAGGGCTCAGGGTATGCTGAAATCCTCATCGAGGCAGAACTTGTCACTAGTGGCTGTCTCGAAGGTGTCCTGAAGGGGAAGGCATATGCAAAAGCACTGTTCTGTCTCAAAACAGTCAGTGAAGCCATGGAACGACTTTTACTTCAGAGATTCATCGAAGAGGAGAATGTGGAGATCACCAATCCCAAAGCCCTCTTTGATCTAATCCAGACCTGTAGTCGTGAGAACCTTGACCTTGCACTGAATGATCCCTCCACTCTCGAGATCCTCAAGAAGTATGAGGCTTATGAAAACAAGGTGCGTGCCGGCCACCTTGGCAAGACTGCCACATTCTGGCTGAGTGTGATTGATCATGCCCGTCTGATCCTGATGTTGCAGTACTCTGTAACTTGGCTCTATTCCACAAATGCAATGGGGACGTGGCAGATCTATTCTTTGCATATGATGGGCCAAACTACTCAAGGTAATTCATATTTCAGACAAAGTGACATGAGATGTTCATTACAGTATAATGAGTAATGTAGTAGACAATGTCATTATGTATGTTTAGTGGTGATGAATGAAAAATCAGTAATATTCTACCCCTCTACAGGTACTTGGTGTGGCTGGAGGTATTCTTGACAAATATTGATAGGTCTCATCCCGGTGCAAAGGAGCTGTTGCAGAAAGGTGGCATTGCAGTGGCACGGTCTCTGATCCCTGGCTCACTCTGTGCAGTGGACAAGACAATGGAGGAGACATTTATGAGATTTGCAAAGTCAGATGGTAGGCTACTTGAATGTTGAGCAATTACTACAATGGATTCTTTGATTAAAACAAAATGATACTATTGTGTGAAAAGTATGTGCATTACTAAAAATCTAATTACAAAACAATCTTTTCAGGTGGGTTCATAGGTCTCTTCTCCATGTATGGTGCCTACCAGCGATGGTGTCGTACCACATCAATTCGGGCTCAATACTTTGAGAAGATGCTGGAGATCTGTGACCTCATGGATGACCCTGACAGCTTGAAGGCTGGAAAACACAGAGAACTGGAGAGAGCTGAAGTCAAAAAATCAGAGGAGGCAGTTCAACGTACCATCTCTGCTATTCAAAACTTTACCAATCCTTTCTCCTTGGTTGACAAAGAGCACCTCTACAGCCTCGCATCTGGTGCCCCTGCTTCCCCAGAGGTGGAGTTTGATGTCCTACGTGCGGAGGCAGTTGGTAAGGAGTCCAAGGAAGCTTTCATTCAAGATCGCTTTGTGAGTGGCTCTTCTGAGGAGCTGTTCTTTGAGCCAATCAAGAAGCTGAAGCTGAAGACTATGGATGCCTCTAACAAAACAGTCAAGCTCACTGGCTCCCAAGGAAAGGTATGAGACCCCGATACTCCTCATATAGAAAATGAATAATTGTTGCCATATTTTATATCTTTGCAGGTATTGCAGTACCGTGAACAAAGTGACCTCGCCTTCATGCTGCTCATCAAGTCACAGACCCTGGATGAACCCCTCAACCTTGACGAGCTGATGCGATACTCACTCTTCCCAGTTCCTCCCAGCCTAGGCACAGCTGATGGGTTCTTCAATAAGACCAACAAGGCTGCAATGCTTCACTACTTGATGGAAGATGCTTCCGAAGATGTGCCTTATCCGAAGGATGCTTTCTACATCCAGGATGGCAATGCACTCTTCCATGCCTTGATAAACCTCCCTCCAACGTTCGAGGGAATTTGTCTCCAGTCCCTTGACCATATGGTGGCTAAGAAGTATTTTGTCTTCTCAACGGACTCCTACCATGATGATTCTGTCAAAGCTCATGAGAGATTGCGTCGTGGCGTGTCCCAGCGGTACATCATAGGTGGTCCTGCAACAAGGAAGCCGAGTGACTTCAAACTCTTCCTGGCAAATGATGATAACAAAACACAACTCTGTAAATTGCTACTTGAGGTGTGGGGCAGCAAAGCATCTGCATCACGCCTGGAGAAATGTGAAACAGCAGTGGTAGTCGTTGAAGGCAAAGCATATTAGTTGGAGTCGTCGGGTGGCAATGTGAGTATTTTGACAGTCTTTCTCACTATCATTAGAAACTTTTGGAAAATATTTAGCCAAGCCCATGTTATACATGACAAACTGATCAAATGGTGTCTTACTATATATTATCAATAACTCAATAACTGGTTTCAGGTGACCACATGTGAGATACCTCAGCTGGAGTCAACCCAGGAAGAGACTGACACCCGGGTTGTTCTGTAGCTGCTGTATGCCGCTCAACTGGGGCACAAGGTGGCTGTGGTGTGGACTCCAGACACAGACATTTTCTTCATCCTCCTACACCATGCCCAATCCATCCTGCTGACCATCTACGTCGACATTGGGATTGGAAAGCACAGGCGGATCCTAAATGTCAGCGAACTGGCAGAATGTAAGGGGGCAGACTACTGCACAACAATACTTGGCCTATACGTCTTCACGGGGAAGACGTTACAAGTACCTTTAGAGGCAAAGGGAAGGTTGGGCCTCTGAAAAAGCTGCAAAGTAATCCAAAGTACCATGCAGCCTTCAAGTGAGTATTTTTAGTTAGATATTCTGTAGCATGTAATGGCAATTAATGCTAAACATAGGTATTGGTACATTGTGACTTTGTAATACTATAATTATTTATGTCCTCAGAAAACTTGGTGATCAGTGGTCTGTGGAGCCAGATGTGGTGGAGGACATTGAGGCATTTACATGTGTAATGTATGGCCAAGCCCTCGAAAATTCAGTGAACAACGTGCGCAGCATCATGCTAAAAAAAATGATTGGAGAGGATGAGACGCTTACCACCAGATCCAATCTGTCCCGCTCCCGCCCTGCAGAGACAACCTGGTCCCACACATAAACCGTGTCAACCACCGTCTGGCCATATACAAGAGAGCAGCCACACCGATATTCTGGTGTCCCAAGCCCCATGATCCAGGCCAAGGTTGGGAAAAGACTGAAGAGAGTACCCTGGAACCAGTGTGGTCTTGTGGACCTATCCTCCCCACTTCACTCACTAACTTGCTGGAGGAAACAGTTGAGGAGATGGATGGAGATGGTGAAGACGACGAGGAGCAAGAGATTGATTATGAAGACCTGCTGTATGAGGAATAGACATCATTGCCCTTGACCTTTTGACCTTTGATTAGAATCACTTTTTTCTATTTCAGTTTATTCTAATGGGGATTTGTTAAACCCATTTGTTATATACACATATTTGACTGTATGATTGGTTTTCTGTTTTGGTTCAATAAATATAATACCAATATTAAAACTGCAAGCAGTGATGGAAGGGCCCTCGCACACCTGACACCGCCACGCCGTGGCATGAGAAGAATTAAAGGGAACAGTAGTAAATAGGCATTTAAGCATGTAAACATAGGTGAACCATTTAAAAGTGTAGTATAATGTGCCACATTTCCTGTTGCTAATTACAAATGACAGCGAGGTAGCATCGTGTAAGATAGCATGAGAGAGAGAGAGAGAGTGAGTGAGCGAGTGTGTGTGTGTATGAGTGACTACATGTAAATATTGGCACGTAGATGTGTTCTGTCCAGGACTCTTATCAATCATGTGAACTTTGGGACAAATCTGACATTGCATTATCATTGTAAACATGTTACTTCCTGTTACCAGCTGGTGGCGCTATGACCGTAACTGACTATTGGCATCATAAGTGACTATCAGTGATGGGAGTAACGCGTTACTGTAACTCCACTATTTTTTTAAATCAAGTAACGCAATTACAATTACTGAAATTTAAATGAGTTCGTTACGCGCGTTACTCTATTTTGTAAAAAATAGACAAGACATATCTGACGTCGCAGGACTGTAGTTGGCGGCGCAATAATTCATTACACTTCATCATAGCTGACAGTGCATATAGAATGAACATGAAAAATCTAAACGGGACAACAAACCTTTGATTAAAAATTGTGCGCAAGTCATAATCCATCCGGTCTCATGTTTGTAAATTATCTTCACCAAGCAATCGCAGTATGACATCAACTTGCATTTGTAGTCCACAAAGGTAATAAATCTAAGAAATGATCATATATTCTTAGATGTTTACATCGGCTTCATGGAAGAGAACGATCCGCGATTGTTGTTTCCACTAAAATATTCACACTGCGGTGTACACCCGTGTTAAAACTCCATAGTATGTGTGAGCTCGCTTTTAGTTTTAGTTTCAGTCTCTCCATATCCGAACAAAAAATCCACTCGCTCTGTGTCCATCTGACAAAACAATCCACTCGCTCTGTGTCCGTCCGACAAAACAATCCACGTAGCCTACTCCGTTTTCTGAATAAATATCTTCCTTTAATCCTGTGTATCATTTAAATCCAACAGAAAACAAACAATATATGACCAAAGAGCGCAGTCCCTGTGGCAAGCTTCACAAGCTGTGTTCCAATTCAAGTGCTGCACCCTACTAAGCATGCAATAAAAGGTGAGCACTTGCCCATTCAAGGCGCTCAGAAGTTCGCGAAGAGAACTGAAATGAGACGGTCTAACCTTCGGAGGACCCATAATTTGCCTCATCTGCTGCACACGCATCGTGCCTGTCAGCAGGACACAGCGGAGACGTTTCTAACTTATTAAAATAAATATGAAATCAGAAAAATTATAATTTATTTTAGAAAATTTGACATGTTGACACAATTGTCTCCAAATTTTTAAAGAGACACTACACAATTTTAACACATTTTATATTTTTGTAAACATGCAGAATATTTGTCTAAATGGTCTAAATGATATACATAAATAAACTAAGTTTAAATATTAAGATAATTTCTAACAAAAATATTCAAAGGTTGAATCTAAAGCAAAATAGGCTCCTACAGTATGTGATATATTAGAGTCTTATGTGTAAAATAGCCCATCCATATCATTTTACTGTTTGACTGTTCAGTACTGTTCATATTTACATTTAAAAAGCAGACATAAAAGTAACTTAAGTTACTTTTCTAAGTAACTAATTACTTTTGATATACAGTAACCGGTAGAGTAATTCAGTTACTTTTAAAAGAAGTAATTAGTAACTGCAACTAATTACTAATTTTTTAGTAACTTGCCCAACACTGGTGACTATTGACATGTAGATGTGTTCAGTCCAGGACTCTTATTAATCATGTGAAGTTAGGGAAAGATCGGACATTGCATAATCAGTGTAAACATGTCACTTCCTGTTGTCAGCTGGTGGCGCTATAACCATAAGTGACTATTGACATGTAGATGTGTTCAGTCCAGGACTCTTATTAATCATGTGAAGTTTGGGACAGATCAGACATTGCATACTCAGTGTAAACATGTCACTTCCTGTTGTCAGCTGGTGGCGCTATAACCATAAGTGACTATTGACATGTAGATGTGTTCAGTCCAGGACTCTTATTAATCATGTGAAGTTTGGGACAGATCAGACATTGGATAATCATTGTAAACATGTCACTTCCTGTTGCCAGCTGGTGGCGCTATAACCATAAGTGACTAATGACATGTAGATGTGTTCACTCCAGGACTCTTATTAATCATGTGAAGTTTGGGACAGATCAGACATTGGATAATCATTGTAAACATGTCACTTCCTGTTGCCAGCTGGTGGCGCTATAACCATAAGTGACTATTGACATGTAGATGTGTTCAGGTCAGGACTCTTAGCAATCATGTGAAGTTTGGGACAGATCGGACACTGTATGCCTGAGTTCCAGCAACCTGTTTCATAGCGAAACATCAAACTTTGGCTGGCCGAAACAGACACAAATTTTAATATAGAATCAAATCCTTCGCAATTTAGCATCACAAAGGCCTTAAGATGACACTCGCCAAATATGATGATGATCCGACGAAAACTGTAGGAGGAGTTAGTTAAAGTATGACTGCTGGAAATGAGAAAAACTGAGCCAAAATCTGAGAAATAATTCAAAATAGCGGACTTCCTGTTTGGTTTAGGGCGTTGCTCCAAGAGACTTTTTTGTAGGGCTTGTAATAATACATGAGCATACCGAAATTCGTACATGTAAGTTAAACACAGTCCAAGGGCTGCTTCATTCAATATTTGAAAGTGGCGCTAAAACATGTTCCTTCAGGTTGCCAGCTGGTGGCGCTATGGCTATAAATGAAAATTGTTATGTAGATGTGTTCAGGTCAGGACTCTTAGCAATCATGTGAAATTTGGGACAGATCGGACACTGTATGCATGAGTTCCAGCAACTTCCTGTTTCATTGGAAAACATCAAATTTTGTCGGGCCAGAACCGACACAAATTTTTACGTAGAGTCAAATCCTTCGCAATTTAGCATCACAAAGGCCTTAAGATGACACTCACCAAATATGAAGATTATCCGACGAAAACTGTAGGAGGAGTTAGTTAAAGTATGACGCCTGGAAATGACAAAAACTGCGCCCAAATCACAAAAATAACTCCGAATAGCTGACTTCCTGTTTGGTTTACGGCTTCGCTCCAAGAGACTTTTTTGTAGGTCTTGTCATGCTACAGAAGCGTACCGAATTTCGTAATTGTACGTCAAACACAGTCCGAGGGCTGCTTCGTTGAAAATTTGTAGGTGGCGCTATAGAGCCATTTTCCCACGCCTAATTCTAAAGCCTACATCACATGTAAATTTTCATCACTCTTGACATTTGTGCAAAATTTCATGAGTTTTTGAGTATGTTTAGGCCCTCTAAAGTCCCGCTGAAGTCGGAGAAGAAAAAGAAAAATAATAATAATAATAATAACTCCTTGAAGAACAATAGGGTCCTCACACCCCGGTGTGCTCGGGCCCTAATAACGGTTTGAATAGTAACTCCTTATTATGGAAGATGTTCATTTGGACCAACATGTGATGATATATCAAGTAGGGATCATGAACATTTGCTTCTTAGACATCCTAAAGACTGTAAAAATACAAACGTTAGAAAACATTTATCAATAGGGTCCATAGGGGAGGAGTTCCATTGATCCAATGTCACAGATTTTGTTAATTTTTTGCCTTTTTTTTTGTTTTAATGCACTATACATCATCTAATCATGACAATCATCATATCTATCAATTCCTCATGCAAAGACGAAGAGAAACTGGGGTGGATTGTATCTGTAGGATGTATTGTTCAGATTCTATGTAGATTTAAAGTTTTCATTTTTCACAGCCGAATATCAAGCACGGTCACAAAAGATGATACAAAAAATCACACATGGGACAATAATTTGCATGGGGAACATCAAAATTCCTTTTCTAGACACCTTAAGGATTACAAAAAACTAGGTTAAAAAAATATACCTTTCGGGTGCAGGTGAACCCCCCCTTCCTACCAGACTAATGAGTCGAGCGAGACTTCAAATGAATCATTATGTCAGTTTTGTGCAGTTATTCACCAGGTTCACTAAAAAGAACCGATTAAAAAATGAATCATTCATTGCACGGGAAAACATCACTAATGTTTATTTAACTATGGCGATAAATTTCGATCTATCCCTCAAATAAAACTCATGAATACTTAAATTGTGTGTACGAGTAGTATGCATTATTTTATGCGACTTTAAGCTCATGGTTCACACCGGCTGCAAAGCAAAGAAATGTCTAGAAGCGTAATGAAGCATTCTTTCTCGATAGGCCTCGGTCATGAGGCCGAACGATTATGACAAATACGATAACGTTAAGCGTATAAATGACGAAAAGTCGGCGCACACACTTTTATTATATAACATTTCATAATTAACCAACTTCATTTTAGTTCGCTTTTGTAATTGTTCCATCTCGGCTAATTAACCTTCGTTAAAGTTAGCTGTAATGATTCCGAAATCTCTAGTTTTAAAAATTCTGAGTAAAACTAAGTTAATACAAAATAAAACGTATAAAAATCTTACCTTTGTGGAGTTAAACAGGAGATATTGATGGTGATGTTCTGGGAACTTGTTGCCAGGAGAGTTGAGACCGTTGGTGTGGGGTTTTTTTAAATGAAAAGGCGGGAGGAGGCAATCCGTATGGGGGAGGGGACAGCGTCATGCAAGTGCTTTTACTCTTTTAGATATATTATTAAAAAACATTGTTTTTTGCACATATGTACATTAAAAAAATTAGGCCATGACATTTACACAAAAAATCTTATTTGACAAACATGCTGTGCATTTTGTATAACATAAACTTAGTAAGAAATTGAAATGTTTTTTTTTTAAATACGCAATTATGGCAGTTACTTTTAAAACAATTACAAACCAAATTTAATAATTAAAGTTAAGACTAATATAGCCCACTTGGGGCCTAATCAAGACCTGCTAATAAATAATAATGGGCAGCCTAACTCGAGCCCACCACCTAAACCAAACTGGGGCCCATAATAACCCCATCAAATTGCCCACTTCGAGCCCAAGCCCATATGACACCCATATAAACCAGAGAAAACCCATGTGGGGCCCACATGGACATGTTGGCTGGGTCATTCCTATCATAAATGATAGCCATTTAAGTATTTGTGGCCCCGCCTCTTCGTACTTTTGACCATGGTGTTGCGACGACGAGTGCAAAGTTAAACTTTTTTTTGATAATTATTGATATTCAGTGTCTAAGGAATATTCCAGCACTGGATTGGTTCAGATCCGTCAAAAAACCTAGGACTAGTTCGCAAAAGTAGGTTTAAAAGAAAATGATGAATATCTAACAAATGATTCGACTGAGATAAGTGCTTCTTGAGGCAATGTTGTTCATTTTTAGTACCTCTATTGAATGATATGAGGATCTTGTTGACATCTGAAACACTGCATAATACACAATCACTTAAACACTGATAAAACGTGATAGCGCCTCCCGGAGGCCAAATTTTTTCTTACTCTGCACAGACCTTCATGGCCAAGAGACAAACAGGCCCACCACGTTTCGTTTCGATTGGCCTCCGTTAACCCTGCCTAATAGCTGCTTTTTCTTGATTGGCCGATGGCGGACATGTTTTTTGACCTACGCGAAATTCCTTTCACACACAGATAGTACCCTAGACCAAGAGCACCCGTGCCAAATCTCAAGTTGATCGGTCCCATATTTCTCTAGTTACAGCCCTTCAAAGTTGAGGTATTGTTTTAGCGCCAACTAGTGGTCAAGCGATGCAATTTTTTTCACGTGACCTCAGAATAGTCCGCTGTATATGTGTACCAAATTTGGTTTCGATACCTCTTTCCAATCCCAAGTTATAGCCATTTAAGTCCAAGAGGCTCCGCCCATTGGGGGCGTTTGGGCGTGGCTTGACGACG
The DNA here is from genome assembly GCF_030506205.2 of Paramisgurnus dabryanus. NCBI lineage: Eukaryota > Metazoa > Chordata > Actinopteri > Cypriniformes > Cobitidae > Paramisgurnus > Paramisgurnus dabryanus. The sequence goes on from NC_133343.1 coordinate 45,760,395, forward strand.
ACGAGTGTAAAGTTCAACTTTTTTTTGATAACTTTTCATATTCACACTCCAAGGAATATTACAGCACTGGAACGGTTCCGATCGGACAAAAAATCTAGGACTAGTTCGTTTTTATTTTTTTCGACAAAATCGAAAATAGCGAAAAAAAATTCATGACGGAAATAAAATCGGAGATTTACGTTTTGTTCGTCTTGACGCAAGGATTTCAGTGATATAAGACACTTGACATTTGGACAAGATTTGTGGGAGTTATGAGCATCAACGCGTTTGTTATCGCTATAGCGCCACCTAAAGGCCAATCGGGTTGATACTCTATCAACCTCTCCCCAAATTGGGTCCTACCATTTGGCCAAGTCTCAAGGCCTTACGGTTTGGTCTGCACGATCCGTTCTACGGCAGAAGAAAAATAATAAATAGAAATATAGCTGCTAGCAGCGATTATCGGGGTTCAAGCCATTTAGATCACAAGACGTTTAAGGACATGCCCATATAGATATTCTGCATTGTATATTGTACACACACACGTTTACCTGAGAAAGGAGAAACAAGACTGTTAAAGAACAAGACTTAATATTGACATGGTTATACACTCATTTGGTATGTAGTTTTTTTTTATAAAAAACAAAAAATATATAATTCTTACTGCAAATGTCGTGTAAGTGCCTCCAAAATTATGTTCACGTTTCACAGCTATCATAAAATGACATGAGTGTTAAAACTGATAACTCAGAACAATTGAAGTGGTAGTCTTTCACTAAATGTGATTTTAATATTATAACAGTAAAATCATGAAGTTAAAGGTGCAGTGTGTACATTTTAGCGGCACCTAGTGGTGAGGTCACGAATTGCAACCAATGGCTTAGTCCACTGCTCACCCCTCGCTTTTGAAACACATAGAGAAGCTACAGTAGCCGCCACCAGACAAACATGTCATCGTCGGAAACAACTTAGTAAAAAAATTTGTCCGTTAAGGGCTTCTGTAGAAAAATGGCGGCACAAAATGGTGACTTCTATGTAAGGGGACCCTCAGTGTATGTAGATAAAAAGGTCTCGTTCTAAGGTAATAAACACATACCGGTTCATTATGAAAGGTCTTTATACACCCCTGATAATATAGTTTTGTATATAATTTTGCATTTTCGTCAAGAGATCCTTCTAAAAATTACACACTGCACCTTTAAATGTGTACAGAGTTCTATTAATAGTAGACTTAGTTAAAGAGTAATCATCTTCTGGGTTTTCTGTGAGTGCAAATGTCAGCCAGTGATTGATCCTCTACAGCCATGTAGTGGACATAACGGAAAATTGCACCTAAAAACCACAATAAGGAATTTGAGTATATTGCCAGATCTCAATAATACTTGTATGCTTTGTCATAAGCTTTAGGGGCCGTTCGTCAGGGCCGTTTTCAAAATGACTGTGTGATAGCTATACTTCTGCAAAGTTGTTTTTGTATTTGTATTATACAGTGTAGAGAAAATTGTACTGCACTGGCTTTACTGTTGTTGAGTGTAAGAACTGAAACAATTTAATAAAACAAAACCAGATACGTTATCTGAATGGTGGATGGTGTTATTAAATCGTGTCAATAACAAATATCATTTCATTTAGCAGATTCATGTTCATGTCCTTTAATCGAGTACCATGAAGGCTTTCTGTTTTCATTAGGTAAATAAAGTGAGGTATGCAAGTTATTAAACCGAATATATCTTTATGGACAAAAGGAACATATACACAAACATGCTCTGCACATTTTGTATGTTTCTCTCATCTGAAACAGTCATTTTAATTCATAGAGATCTAGGTCTTACTAAATGGTTGCTTGTTTAAATCTTTTAGACTATTTTTTTAAACAAAAGTAATTGTTCTTATAGAACATATATATTCTTTGACATAGATATGATGTGCAAACATACAAGTTTTTCAGATGACAGCCTCTGTCATATTATAGTAGGCCTAAAAATAGTACTAAAGCTGTACATTTTTTATATTTAACAACTGGCTATGTCCATACATAACTGATCCAGATGTGTTGTTTATATCAAATGGAGTTAATAACAAATATGATGTCATTAAGCAAATGTCAGTCAGATTTGCTATTAAGCACTTATTTGTAAATAGAAAATAGAAAATAGATTAGAATACTAACTTTTAAATCTAGATTAAAAACACATCTGTTTAACTCTGCATTTACTGAATGAGCACTGTGCTGCTTTACACTGACTGCACCTTTAACTCAAGCCACTATTACTCCTGTTTTATTCTGTTTAACATTTTAAACTGTTTTTATTAAAATCACATTCATTTTCTTTAATTGTTATTCAAAATTCTCATGTATCTTTTTTTATTGTGATTTTATTGTGTATCTATTATTTTTATTATTTTTTATTTTTCTTTTTTCTCTTTTATATATTGTTTTCTCATTTCTATGTAAAGCACTTTGAATGACCTCTGTGTATGAAATGTGCTATACAAATAAACTTGCCTTGCCTTGCCTTGCCTTGTGTTCACACACGTGCTGTGCTAGAGTAAGTTTTCAGTAAACATTTATATTTAAAATAACCAAGTGTATCATAACATTACAATTTCATTGCAATAATTCTATAAACAATTATTGAAAACTTTATAAGACACAGCATGACGTGTTTATGTTATGGAAAATAGATTAGAATACTAAAGCTACTGATAACCAAATATTTATTCTCTTTATGTGTGATTATTAGTTATTATTTCTAATGTTGGCCTATTATTGTTCTTTAAGGATCCACATATTTACAGCAATCTTTTTCATACCTTTAAGGCCAGTTCACACTGGTCAGACAACTACCAACTCCAACAGACACCAACAGACAACCACATTCTAAAGTCTCATTTACTTTGATCCAACAACTTCCAACAGGGGTTTCACACTGGTCAGACAGACTCCAACAGACGCGTCTGTTGGAGTCTGTCTGACCAGTGTGAAGTGACCTTTAGGATTTGAAGAATTCTAAGACAACATTTGAAGCTTTATAACTTCATAGGGTTGTTTCCCACAGGTTTAAATTGATGCATGACTAGCCATTAGTTATGTAAAAACTTTTAGGTACTTTTTACAAACAAACCTTATAAAAAACATTACTGGTGTACATCTTAAGACAAAACTATGGCCCAGATATATTTAAAGGTAGGCCAGTGTAAGCTATTTTCAAGTAAGATAACTAAAACTTAAGCCTTCATTTTAGTCTGTAACTACACATAAACCAATGGTCAGTAACATGAATCTCTAAGACTAGTATTCAAAGTTAGTCATACATTTTTGTCTTCATGATTAAACATAACTGCTTTAAGTATCATATGAAAAAAATATTTAAATTATTTAAATTATATTTAAATCCAAATAGTAAGACTGATTAGCCCTAACTAACTACTAGTTCTTCAGACTAGTCCTTAAAACACAGTCTTTACTTAATGGCTACTGTATGTTTATTCAACCAGCCCTAGTCTTGGAAAGACATATATTGTCTGATCTTAATAAAACTGTTAATATTTTGTCATAAGCTTCACATTACTAGTTAATTAGTTAGATATACTTAGTCTGGCCCATTTTGAAAATGTCACATTTCAAAATGCTTGAATTGATTACCTCAAGTCTTTTAGTTTTAATGAGGTAAATGACTGCAAATCATTAAATCTTATAATAATTTTCATGCAGATGCAAACCCATGGACAAAAGGAACATAACAGCAGCTACAAATGAAATAAAGAATACAGGTTACAAATGGTGCCCACCTCACTATGTGACATCACATCAAATCCAGTAATACAACGACAAAATTTTATTTTATGTTTCATATTGATATTTGCCCAGATAGTACAGCAAATTCATAAAATTGTTTTTCATATAAACATAAACATCTAGAGCAGTACTTTCAACTCAGTGAACCGCATTGGTTTCTCAAGACCCAATGCTCGGAACATTTTGTATGTTTCTCTCATCTGACACAATCAGTTCAGTTCATACAAATCTCTACTGATGATTAAAGTAGATTTGTTTAAAATAGAAGACTTTCGTATATGTGCAGAGCAGTGGGCCTCCAGGAATAATTTTGAGAACCATTGATCTAGGGCACAGTTAACGTAACTCCCGTTGTTCTAGATGCAAATATTTCCGGAATGATGAGCCAAAAATCATCAAAGACACTTGAGAACATAAGACAAACAGGCACATCAGTTTAATTGTAATGGCACACCATTACGCTGGACTCGTACATGGTTAATGCTGGCTGGCTGTTGGTCGTCATGTTTTCTAAGATATGTAATTATCCTAAAAGACCCTTATAAGAATCTGAAAGCAGATGTTATGTGCAAAATAAAAAGTAGGTCAGACAAATATTTATGTGTTGTATACATATGCTATAGTTATCGTTATTTTTTCTTAGGTTATAGCGCCACCTAGTGGACAATCTCTGCAATTTTTTGCATGTGACCTTGGCCTGGGTCTATACATATGTGTACCAAGTTTCGTGTTGATATCTCATTCCTATCATAAATGATAGCCATTGTAGTATTTGTGGCACCGCCTCTTCATACTTTTGACCGTGGTGTTGCGACAATGAGTGCAAAGTTCAACTTTTTTTGATAGTTATTGATAATCAGTGTCTAAGGACTATTCCAGCACTGGATCGGTTCAGATCGGTCAAAAAACCTAGGACTAGTTCGCAAAAGTAGGTTTCAAAGAAAATGATGAATATCTAACAAACGATTCGACTGAGACAAGTGCTGCTTGAGGAAAAGTTGTTCATTTTAAGTACCTCTATTAAATGATATGAGGATCTTGTTGATATCTGAAACACTGCATAATACACAATCACTTAAACACTGAAAAAACGTGATAGCGCCCTCCGGAGTCCGAATTTTTTCTTACTCTGCCCAGACCTTCATGGCCAAGAGACAAACAGGCCCACCGCGTTTCATTTCGATCGGGCTCCGTTAACCCTGTCTAATAGCTGCTTTTTCTTGATTGGCCGATGGCGGCCATGTTTTTTGAGTTACGCAAAATTCCTTTTAAACATAGATAGTACCCCAGACCAGGAGCACACCTGTCAAATGTCAAGTTGATCGGTCCCATATTTCCGTAGTTACAGCCCTTCAAAGTTGAGGTGGTGTTATAGTGACAACTAGTGGTCAAGCGGCGCAATTTTTTGCACCTGACCTCAGAATAGTCCCCTGTATATGTGTACCAAATTTGGTGTCGATACCTCCTTCCCTTCCTAAGTTATAGCCGTTTAAGATCAAGAGGCTCCGCTCATTGGGGGCGTTTGGGCGTGGCTTGACGACGGCGAGTCGAAAGTTCAACTTTTTTTTGATAACTTTTGATATTCACACTCCAAGGAATATTACGGCACTGGAACGGTTCCGATCGGACGAAAAACCTAGGACGAGTTCGTTTTTATTTTTTTTGACAAAATCGAAAATAGCGAAAAAATTTTCATGACGGAAATGAAATCGGAGATATACGTTTTGTTCGCCTTGACGCAAGGAATCCAGGGATATAAGACACTTGACATTTGGATAAGATTTGTGGAAGTTATGACCATCAACGCGTTTGTTATCGCTATAGCGCCACCTATGGGCCAATCGGGTTGATACTCTATCAACCTCTCCCCAAATTGGGTCCTACCATTTGGCCAAGTTTCAAGTCTCTAGGCCTTACGGTTTGGTCTGCACGTTCCGTTTTACGGCAGAATAATAATAACTAATAATAATAATAATAATAAAAACCTTGGCAATTACAATAGGGTTTCAGCACTTCGTGCTTGAACCCCTAAATATAGCTGCAAGCAGCGATTAGCGGGGTTCAAGCGATCTGGGACCTTAAAGGGGTCATAGCGTGAAAATCTGACTTTTTCCATGTGTAAGTGCTATAATTGGGTCCCCAGTGCTTATATCAACCTAGAAAACATGAAAAAGATAAAAAATAAAATAATCGAGAGCACAATTGAATTTCAATTACAACAAACCACCATCATTGTGATCAGTGTTTGCATTTCATCCACTTATTTGCATTTTAAAGGAAACACCCAAAAACTGCACAATTTTGCTCAGGCCTACAAAGTGTCAATTTTAACATGCTATAATAAATGATCTGTGGAGTATTTTGAGATAACACTTCACATACACACTCTGGGTACACAAAAAATTTATTTTACATCTTTAAAAAATCTCATAATATGACCCTTTAAGACCTTTAAGGGCATGCCTGTTTAGATTTGCTGCATTGTTATCAAATATACTTAGAATATGAAATACTAACATGTTACCAATTAGGTACATTTTCTGAAGAGAAAATTATGTGGTGCATGCTTTTGCAAGATTTGTCACACAAAATGTTTCAAAAATTGTTAACATGAGACAAAACAGCCCACCACAATTTCTCTACGATGTTCTGATATAGAGATATAAGTCTCACAGGGCTACCCTATAACACAGCAATGATGAAGAATAAGCTAACACACATACATGCATTTACACACAGAAGCAGAAATGGCAGAGTTAGGAAATAAGACACAGTCACATGACTGTAAAACAGATACCGTCAGAATGATTGACGAAATGTTTATTTAACATAATAAATGAATTCATAAAGTTAAATCATGTATCCATTGATGAAACATGTGAACACAATTTCATTGAGTATAGATTTTTGAATAATAAATAATAATTTTACAATTAATTTAACATAAAATTAGTAGTGAATATTGTAAAGGAAAAAAGATAGACACATTTTAAACTCAAATCCTAATAAGCATGCTCTTAAGTATGTTAATGAGGGTCTCTGTTTCGCTCAGAGAGTATATAAGAGAATACTGATTTTTGGATTTGGAAACAATAAAGCAATGTTACATATTTTAATAGAAACATTTTTAGGCTCTGTCATGTTAAAGGCGGAGTCCACGATGTTTGAAATACACTTTGGAAAAGGAGACGGGCCGACTACCAAAACACACTTATAGCCAATCAGAAGTAAGGAGCGTGTCTACTAAACGACATCCTTGCCGGGTTGCGTATGTGTGGGGTGGGTCTATCAACAGAAGGTCTAGATTCTATTGGGGTAGGGGCGTGTTTGTTTAGGTGATTTCAAATATCAACATTGGCTTTCAAACATTGTGTACTCCGCCTTTAAATTGTCAAATAGTGGTATAGCTCTGCAATTATTGGCATGTGATTTTAGGCTGGGCCAATAAATAACTTATCCAGATATGATTTCAATATCAAATTGTGTCAATAACAAATGTCATGTCATTTAGTAGATTTGCAGCATATTTACTGGTGAGCATTTGTCTGTGTTCACTTTCATAAAGTGCAACTATTTAGTTGGGTTCTAGCAGGTCATGTATGTGAATAATAACCAATTGCATTATTACATGAAGTTTTGGGTGCAATATTTTAAAAAGAACGTATAAAAATGTAACTACTTTGTATTATACATCATGTCAGGACACGTTGATGTCATGGAAGGTAGAATAGAATCCTAATGCTGCTGATGTAAATACAGCCAGACATATATCCTCTTGATAACAGCAATTCATTTCTGGTTATGCTCAGAGTTTTGGGGATAATGGAAAACTTTAATCCATATCTTTATGATTTCCTTTAAACATGCGTGCTGCAATTCAGTCGTACAAATGGCACCCACACCACTGTGTGACATCACATGTAATCTATGTCACGGTTAATCCGTGTCATGTCTTGTCTCTGTTCCGATTGTTATCACCTGGACATTCATTGATTAATTACCTGCCTCATCACACCTGTTTGTCATTTAGTCTGTGTGTATATATACCTGTGTCTTCTGTTTGCTCACTGCTGGATCATTGTCATTGCTACCCCGTCTGTTCCTGGTATTGGATCTTCCTGTGTTCACTGTGTTATCCCTCGTGTTTGATCATTAAATGTTATTTATTTTTGAACCTTGCGTTTGCGTCCTGTCTCTCCAACCCAGTCGTGACAGAATGATCCGGCAATGAGTGTGACACAAACACTGGTATAAATACACAAAGACTAATGACACACAGGTGGAATGAATGATGTGATAATTAACAAGTGTCCAGGTGATGACAATATAGAACAGACACAAAACATGACATGGATCACCGTGACAATCTATGCATACAACAGCAGATATGCAAATTCATTACATTTTGTACTTGATATATCTTTACACACAGAGGACAGAAAAAATTTACTACACTGATTTTATTGTTGTTGACTGAAAACCCTAGGAGTTGTTTTGAAAAATTGTTTTTGTAATTCAAACTTAAACAACTAAAGGAATAAGACTTACAATTGGTGATCACAATTTGGCATTTATATTGGCTCACAGACTACAGGAAAATGTACTGCATTGGCTTTACTGTTGTTGAGTGAAAAACCAAGTATTAGTTCACAAAATATTTTTTTTCATATAAACATGAACATCTAGAGCAATGGTTCTCTACTCTGTTTCTGGAGGACCACTGCTCTGCACATTTTGTATGTTTCTCTCATCTGACACAATCAGTTTAGTTCATAGAAATCTCTACTATTGTGCTGATTATTTGAAGCAGGTGTGTTGAGAACCACTGATCTGTTTACTTTGCACACATTGTGTTAGACGCAAAGATTTTCAGAAAGATGAACTAAAAATCCTCACAGAGACTTGAGAACATAAAACAAACAGGCCCATCAGTTTAGTTGTAATCACACACCATTACACTGGACTCGTACATGGTTAATGCTGGCTGGCTGTTGGTCTCATGTTTTCTAAGATATGTAATTATCCTAATAGACCCTTATAAGAATCTGAAAGCAGATGTTAAGGGCAAAATAACAAGTAGGTCAGACAAATATTTATGTGTCGTATACATATGCTATAGTCATCGTTCTTTGTTCTTAGGTTATAGCGCCACCTAGTGGACAATCTCTGCAATTTTTTGCATGTGACCTCGGCCTAGGTCTATACATATGTGTACCAAGTGTCGTGTTGATATCTGATTCTTATCATAAATGATAGCCATTTAAGTATTTGTTGCACCGCCTGTTTGTACTTTTAACCGTGGTGTTGCGACGAAAAGTGCAAAGTTCAACTTTTTTTTGATAATTATTGATATTCAGTGTCTAAGGAATATTCCAGCACTGGATTGGTTCAGATTGGTCAAAAAACCTAGGACTAGTTCGCAAAAGTAGGTTTAAAAGAAAATGATGAATATCTAACAAACGATTCGACTGAGACAAATGCTTCTTGAGGGAAAGTTGTTCATTATAAGTACCTCTATTAAATGATATGAAGATCTTGTTGATATCTGAAACACTGCATAATACACAATCACTTAAACACTGAAAAAACGCGATAGCGCCTCCCGGAGGCCGAATTTTTTCTTACTCTGCACAGACCTTCATGGCCAAGAGACAAACAGGCCCAACGCGTTTCGTTTTGATCGGCCTCTGTTAACCCTGTCTAATAGCTGCTTTTTCTTGATTGGCCGATGGCGGCCATGTTCTTTTAGCTACGCGAAATTCCTTTGAGACATAGATAGCACCCTAGACCAGGAGCACCGGTGCCAAATCTTAAGTTGATCGGTTCCATATTTCTCTGGTTACAGCCCTTCAAAGTTGAGGTGGTGTTATAGCGCCAACTAGTGGTCAAGCGATGCAATTTTTTTCACGTGACCCCAGAATAGTCCGCTGTATATGTGTACCAAATTTGGTTTCGATACCTCTTTCCAGTCCCAAGTTATAGTCATTTAAGTCCAAGAAGCTCCGCCCATTGGGGGCGTTTGGGCGTGGCTTGACGACGACGAGTATAAAGTTCAACTTTTTTTTGATAACTTTTTATATTCACACTCCAAGGAATATTACAGCACTGGAACGGTTCCGATCGGACAAAAAACCTAGGACTAGTTCATTTTTATTTTTTTCGACAAAATCGAAAATAGCGGAAAATTTTTAATGACGGAAATGAAATCGGAGATATACATTTTGTTCGTCTTGACGCAAGGAATCCAGAGATATAAGACACTTGACATTTGGACAAGAATTGTGGAAGTTATGAGCATCAACGCGTTTGTTATCGCTATATCGCCACCTATTGGCCAATCGGGTTGATATTCTCTCAACCTCTCCCCAAATTGTGTCCTACCATATATTGTACACACACATGTTTACCTGAGAAAGGAGAAACAAGACTTAATACTGACATGGTTACACTCCCATTTGGAATGTAGTTTTTTTATAAAAAACATAAAAATATAATTCTTACTGCAAATGTTGTGTAAGTGCCTCCAAAATTATGTTCACATTTCACAGCTATCATAAAGTGACATGAGTGTTAAAACTGATAATTCAGAACAATTGAAGTGTTAGTCTTTCACTAAATGTGATTTTAATATTATAACAGTAAAATCATGAAGTTCAAGGTGCAGTGTGTAAATTTTAGCGGCATCTAGTGGTGAGGTCACGAATTGCAACCAATGGCTTAGTCTACTGCTCACCCCTCGCTTTTGAAACACATAGAGAAGCTACGGTAGCCGCCACCAGACAAACATGTCATCGTCAAAGACAACTTAGTAAAAAAATTAATCGAGTACCATGAAGGCTTTCTGTTTTATTTAGGTAAATAAAGTGAGGTATGCAAGTTATTAAACCATTTATATTTTATGGACAAAAGGAACATATACACAAACATGCTCTGCACATTTTGTATGTTTCTCTCATCTTAAACAGTCATTTTAGTTCATAGAGATTTATTTTGTAGGTCTTACTAAATGGTTGCTTGTTTAAAGGTGCAGTATGTACATTTTAGCGGCATCCACTGGTGAGGTTGCGAATTGCAACCAACGGCTCAGTCCACTGCTCACCTCTTGCTTGTGAAACGCATAGAGAAGCTATGGTAGCCGCCACCGGAAAAACATGTAATTGACAGACAACTTAGTTTGTCCGTTAAGGGCTTCTGTAGAAACATGGCGGCACAAAATGGCGACTTCCACGTAAGGGGACCCTCTGTGTATGTAGATCAAAACGTCTCATTCTAAGGTAATAAAAACATAACGGTTCATTATAAAAAGGTCTTTATGCACCCCTGATAATATTGTTTTGTATATTATTTTGCATTTCTGTCAAGAGGTCCTTCAAAAAATTACACACTGCACCTTTAAATCTTTTAGACATTTTTTTAACAAAAGTAATGGTTCTTATAGAACATATATATTCTTTGACATAGATATTATGTGCAAACATACAAGTATTTCAGATGACAGCCTCTGTCATATTATAGTAGGCCTAAAAGTAGTACTAAAGCTCTACATTTTTTTATATTTAACCACTGGCTATGTCCATACATAACTGATACAGATGTGTTGTTTATATCAAATGGAGTTAATAACAAATGATGTCATAAAGCAAATGTCAGTCAGATTTGCTATTAAGCACTTATTAGTGTTCACACATGTGCTGTGCTAGAGTAAGTTTTCAGCAAATCATTTACATTTAAAATAACCAATTGTATCATAACATTACAATTTCATTGCAATAATTCTATAAACAATTATTAAAAAACTTTATAAGATACATTATGACATGTTTATGTTCTGGAAAGTAGATTAGAATACTAAAGCTACTGATAACCAAATATATATTCTCTTTAGGTATGATTATTAGTTATTATTTCTAATGTTGGCCTATTATTGTTCTTTAAGGATCCACATATTTACAGCAATCTTTTTCATACCTTTAGGATTTGAAAAATTCTAAGACAACATTTGAAGCTTTATAACTTTATTGGGTTGTTTCCCACAGGTTTAGATTGATGCATGACTAGCCATTAGTTATGTAAAAACATTTAGGTACTTTTTACAATCAAACCTTAAAAAAACATTACTGGTGTACATCTTAAGACAAAACTATGGCCCAGATATATTTAAAGGTAGGCCAGTGTAAGCTATTTTCAAGTAAGACAACTAAAACTTAAGCCTAAATTTTAGTCTGGAACTACACTTAAACCAATGGTCAGTAACATTAATCTCTAAGACTAGTATTCAAAGTTAGTCATACATTTTTATCTTCACGATTGAACACAACTGTTATTTAAATTATATTTAAATCCAAATAGTAAGACTGATTAGCCCTAACTAACTACTAATTCTTCAGACTAGTCATTAAAACACAGTCTTAATTATGTTTTTTATATTATATAGTTTTTTAAATAACATTACTAAAATATTTAAGGTATCATTTTTTATAACGAGTTGAATTTGAATCCCGAGCAGTTTTAACCTTACGGACATGTTACTATAACAACTACTCTAGGATGACCTTCGAAGAAACAAATAATTCAACATGAAGCTAAATCGTCAACAATGAAATCCAGCTAACTGAGTAATCCACGTATGAACGACAGACCCAGCAGTGAAGCACTACATTAAAAAGTCAATTCTATGCAATCCAGTTGAGAAAGGAGGATACATTTTTTTCACTAGATTTTAATACTGCTAACTGTGTTTTTAAAAATAAGTGGATAAAAAGTTACTGAAGTTGCAAAGGTAGTATATGGAACATCATACCAGAAATGATTTTTAAGAAATTGGGTGGTTTGGAATTTTTTTTGCGATACAATTTTGATATAAACAAGTTTCCCATAAAACTGTCAGGTTTCTATAAACAGGTTTGTTTTTCTTGGATGCTCATATATAAACATAACTTTTCTCCACATAGATCTGTTATTTGGAATAACAAGAATATTCTATACAAGAAACTGATCCTTATTTTACAGAAATTGGTATGATAATAATATAATATTAGTGAGGCAGTTATTTAAAGATGATGGTCACCTCTTTAATTATTGTGAATTCCTCAATCACTATAAGATTCCAGTAACTGCTAAGGAATTTGCAGTTGTATTTGATGCCATACCTAGTGGACTTATTCAACTCTTTCAATGTTATACATCTTATGATTGTAACTCCTTACATAATACTCAGTTATGTATTAATAGAGTAAATATTCTAGAAAAAAAAATTAATAACTTTTTTATAAGAACAGAAATGAATGTAGAAATGAATATTTGCCTAGACGTAAACCATACTAATCTGCAGTTCAACCTTTAAACAAGTTTTAATTTATACTATTTGATTGTAATATTATAGTAATGAGTTTCTAAAATTAATATATATAAATTGTTCATATTTTAATTTGAAAACAGAAGTGGAGATAATTAGATTTTAATTAGTTTTAATACGTTTTGATGATTTGATTATAAAATAAAATAGATATAGTACAGTAAATTCACAAAATAGTTTTTCATATAAACATAAACATCTAGAGCAGGACTTTTAACCCAGTGAAACGCAGTGGTTTCTCGAGACCCAATGCTCGGCACATTTTGTATGATTCTCTCATCTGACACAATCAGTTCAGTTCATACAAATCTCTACTGATGATTAAAGTAGATTTGTTTAAAATAGAAGACTTTTGTATATGTGCAGAGCAGTGGGCCTCCAGGAATAACTTTGAGAACCACTGATCTAGGGGACAGTTAACGTAACACCCGTTGTTCTAGATGCAAATATTTCCGGAATGATGAGCCAAAAATCCTCACAGACACTTGAGAACATAAGACAAACAGGCCCATCAGTTTAGTTGTAATCGCACACCATTACACTGGACTCGTACATGGTTAATGCTGGCTGGCTGTTGGTCTCATGTTTTCTAAGATATGTAATTATCCTAATAGACCCTTATAAGAATCTGAAAGCAGATGTTAAGTGCAAAATAACAAGTAGGTCAGACAAATATTTATGTGTCGTATACATATGCTATAGTCATCGTTCTTTGTCCTAAGGTTATAGTGCCACCTCGTGGACAATCTCTGAAATGTTTTGCATGTTACCTCGGCCTAGGTCTATACATATGTGTACCAAATTTCGTGTTGATATCTCATTCCTATCATAAATGATGGCCATTTAAGTATTTGTGGCACCACCTCTTCGTACTTTTGACCGTGGTATTGCGACGACGAGTGCAAAGTTCAACTTTTTTTTGATAATTATTGATATTCAGTGTCTAAGGAATATTCCAGCACTGGATTGGTTCAGATCGGTCAAAAAACCTAGGACTAGTTCGCAAAAGTAGGTTTATAAGAAAATTATGAATATCTAACAAACGATTCGACTGAGACAAATGCTTCTTGAGGGAAAATTGTTCATTATAAGTACCTCTATTAAATGATATGAAGATCTTGTTGATATCTGAAACACTGCATAATACACAATCACTTAAACACTGAAAAAACGTGATAGCGCCTCTCGGAGGCCGAATTTTTTCTTACTCTGCACAGACCTTCATGGCCAAGACACAAACAGGCCCAACGCGTTTCGTTTTGATCGGCCTCCGTTAACCCTGTCTGATAGCTGCTTTTTCTTGATTGGCCGATGGCGGCCATGTTTTTTGAGCTACGCGAAATTCCTTTTAGACATAGATAGTACCCTAGACCAGGAGCACCGGTGCCAAAGGTCAAGTTGATCGGTCGCATATTTCTATAGTTACAGACCTTCAAAGTTGAGGTGGTGTTATAGCGCCAACTAGTGGTCAAGCGGCGCAATTTTTTGCACGTGACCCCAGAATAGTCCCCTGTATATGTGTACCAAATTTGGTGTCGATACCTCTTTCCAATCCCAAGTTATAGCCATTTAAGTCCAAGAGGCTCCGCCCATTGGGGCGTTTGGGCGTGGCTTTACGATGGTGAGTCGAAAGTTCAATTTTTTTTTGATAACTTTTGATATTCACACTCCAAGGAATATTACAGCACTGGAACGGTTCCGATCGGACAAAAAACCTAGGACTAGTTCGTTTTTATTTTTTTCGACAAAATCGAAAATAGCGAAAAAAATTTCATGACGGAAATGAAATCGGAGATATACGTTTTGTTCGTCTTGACGCAAGGATTCCAGTGATATAAGACACTTGACATTTGGACAAGATTTGTGGGAGTTATGATCATCAACGCGTTTGTTATCGCTATAGCGCCACCTATAGGCCAATCGGGTTGATACTCTATCAACCTCTCCCCAAATTGGGTCCTACCATTTGGCCAAGTTTCAAGTCTCTAGGCCTTACGGTTTGGGCTGCACATTCCGTTTTACGTCAAAATAATAATAATTAATAAAAATAAAAATCTTAACAATTACAATAGGGTTTCAGCCCTACGGGCTTGAACCCCTAATAATAAAAATCCATACAAATACAATAGGGTTTCAGCCCTTCGGGCTTGAACCCCTAATAAAAATCCATACAAATACAATAGGGTTTCAGCCCTACGGGCTTGAACCCCTAATAATAAATATAGCTGCAAGCAGCAATCACCGGGGTCAAGCCAAAAAGGGCACAGCAGAAAGTAAAGTTGACTTCGGATGAGCAGTTTAAAGTACCTAAGAAAATCTCTTGATTTCAGACAAAACAATATAACAGTTATCAGCAAAAAAGGTGTGTTCTCGTTTAGTGAAATCTCTCCCTCTCTTTCGATGAGCATTGATAACTAGAACACTGACGTAAAAATGAGTGGTGCTTGCAGTGGCAATACTCAGCTCTCAAAATGTTACAGTGTTGTTAATGAGTCAAAAAAGCCCACCCCCGTGTCTCTACGATGTTCTGACGCAGAGTTATAGCTCTTGCAAAATGGTTGATAAGGTATTCTCATTGGTTGCTAGGGAGTGAATTGGCAACCACCAGTGATTATAGTCAAAACCATGAAAGGAATAATCCATGATGACTCATGGTTTTAGATGTGCTGTTGCAGTAGATTTAGGCAAAAATAGCTACTTTCTATCTCCAAACCACTAGGGGGCGCTTTGACAGAATCGTGCATGCAACCTCAGGTCATGACTGCGTTACATCTAGCTAGTTTCATGACTATACACTTTAGTTCGGCAAAGAAATAGTTGTATGACCATAGGGCTTGCTTGATATGAAATATTTTGTTCAATTATAGGGCCACCTAGTGGTTCAGGCATACCAATTTTT
Source organism: Paramisgurnus dabryanus (assembly GCF_030506205.2). Taxonomy (NCBI): domain Eukaryota; kingdom Metazoa; phylum Chordata; class Actinopteri; order Cypriniformes; family Cobitidae; genus Paramisgurnus; species Paramisgurnus dabryanus. The sequence continues at coordinate 45,776,427 of NC_133343.1, forward strand.
TTGTGTGGCCTCAGACTCTGCTCATACATCAGCGTATCAAATCTGGTGAAAAAATCTCTTTTCGTTGCAAAGTTATAACCATTTATGTGTAAAAACCACAAATTTTAAAGGTAATTTTTCGTTTTTTGCAATTTTCGGCCATTTCTGATGAAAATTTTAATATAACGCCAATAGAACATTTTGTTCAGAAGGTAATGCAATGTTCTTCCTATGGTGTTTTCGAGTCGATCGGAATAACGCTCGCGGAGTTATTCGCGCGTGTTTTTTAAGCGCTATTTTAATGCACAGGGCTAACCGTAAGACGAAATCTGGCATGTTTGGTATCGTTGGACTCGGCGTCTACTCAGGACTCCTAAAAATCAAGTCCCGTAAAAATACGTTGATCGCAGCCAAAGTTATAGGTGTATAAAACATCTGTCTGGCCACTAGGTGGCGCTGCGACGAAACTGTGCATGCACTCTCAGTTCCTGACTGGCATCACAAGTACCAAGTGTCGTGTCAATAGGCCTAAGTTTGACAAAGATACAGCCTAAAATCTGTTTTTTTGTGCTCTACGTAACATTTGTTGACGCACTATACGACAACGGATTGGTTTATCAAAATTCTTTTAATAACTTTTTGCCGTGAGGGTCTCTAGATGGTACATACCAATTTTCGCGGCAATCAGGTAAAAACTCTAGGACGAGTTCGCAAAAGTAGGTTTTACGAATAATTCAAAATGGCGGAAAAATTTTCATGACGGAAAATGACGTCATAGGGTCCAATCGAATCGTCTTGAGCCAAGGAATCAGAGGAAACAAAAATTTCGTTTCTAGGACTTATGGTTCAGAAGTTATAAGCAAAAACGTAAGTGCAACTTTGGACTGTTGGTGGCGCTAGCGGGCTTGAGATAGAGACTCCAAATTTGCTGTGGATATTATTTGGACTGTCCTCTATCAGTGTGCCAAATTTCATAACTTTCCTATGTACGGTTCTATGGGCTGCCATAGACCGCAATGGCGGAGGAATAATAATAATTATTATAAATATAGCTGCAAGCAGCAATCACCGGGGTCAAGCCGAAAAGGGCACAGAAGGATGTAAAGTTGCGTTTGGATAAGCAGACTGAAGAACTTAGGTAAACCTAATGATTTCAGATGAAAAAATGCAAACTAATCAACAAAAATAATCTATGTTCTTGTCTACTGCAACTGTCCTTCGGTTATTGACAATCATGGAACATTAGAGCACTGAAGGACATGTATGTGATGATTACAGTGGGCAAACATGGGTCACAACATGTTACAACAAGTTAAAAGAGTCAAAAGAGACCATCCCCATGTCTCTGCGATGTTCTGATGCAGAGAAAAAGCTCTTGCAAAAACAGTTGATAACGTATTCTCATTGGTTGCTAGAGAGTAAATGGACATCCACTAGTGATTATAGTCAAAGCCATGAAAGGAATAATCCATGATGACTCATGGTTTTAGATGTGTTGTTGCAGTAGTTTTAGGCCAAAAAATGCCATATTCTATCTCAAAACCAATAGGTGGCGCAATGACAAAATTCGTGCATGCAACCTCAGGTCATAACTGTGTTACATCTAGCTAGTTTTATGACTATACACTTTAGTTTAGTGAAGAAACAGTTGTATGACCATAGGGTGGCTTGATTTCAAAGGTTTTATTCAATTATAAGGCCAACTAGTGGTGCAAGCATACAATTTTTTTTGTGTAGCCTCAGACTGTGGTCGTACATCAGCGTATCAAATATGGTGAAAAAATCTCTTTGCGTTACGAAGTTATAACCATTTATGTGTAAAAACAGAAAATTTAAAGGTGATTTTTTGTTTTTTGCAATTTTCGGCCATTTCTGATGAAAATTTTAATACAACGCCAATAGAACTTTTTGTTCAGAAGGTAATGCAATATTCTTCCTATGATGTTTTCGAGTCGATCAGAATTACGCTCGCGGAGATATTCGCGCGTGTTTTTTAAGTGCTGTTTTGCTGCGCAGGGCTAACCGTAAGGCGAAATCTGGCATGTTTGGTAACGTTGGACTCGGCAGCTATTCTGGACTTCAGCGAAACAAGTCCCGTGAAAAAACACAGATCAGAGCCAAAGTTATAAGCATGTACAACATTCGTATGACCACTAGGTGGTGCTGTTACGAAACTCTGCATGCCCCCTCAGATCCTCACTGGCATCACAACTACCAAGTGTGGCGTCAATAGACATAAGATTGGTGAAGATACACACTAAAACCTGTTTTTTTGGGCTCTACGTAAAATTTGTTGACGCGCTATACGAAAACGGAATGGTTTATCAAAATTCTTTTAATAACTTTTTGCCCTGAGTGTCTCCAGATGCTACATACCATTTTTCGTGGCAATTGGGCAAAAGCTCTAGGACAAGTTCGCAAAAGTAGGTTTTATGAATAAATCAAAATGGCGGAAAATTTTTCATGACGGAAAACGACGTCATAGGGTCCAATCGAATCGTCTTGAGCCAAGGAATCAGAGGATTCAAGAATTTAGTGTCTAGGACTTACGGGTCAGAAGTTATAAGCAAATACATAAGTGCAAATTTGGACTGTTGGTGGCGCTAGCGGGTTAGAGACACAGACTTCAAATTTGCTGTGGAGACTTTTTGGACAGTCCTCTATCAGTGTGCCAAATTTCATAACTTTCCTACGTACGGTTCTATAGGCTGCCATAGACCGCAATGGCGGAGGAAGAAAAAGAAAAAGAAAAAGAAAAAGAAAAAGAAAACTAACAGAAACAATAGGGGTCTTCGCCCATTCTGGGCTTGACCCCTAAATATAGCTGCAAGCAGCAATCACCGGGGTCAAGCCAAAAAGGGCACATCAGAAAGTAAAGTTGACTTCGGATGAGCAGTTTAAAGTACCTAAGAAAATCTCTTGATTTCAGACAAAACAATATAACAGTTATCAGCAAAAAAGCTGTGTTCTCATTTAGTGAAATCTCTCCCTCTCTTTCGACGAGCATTGATAACTAGAACACTGACGTAAAAATGAGTGGTGCTTGCAGTGGCAATACTCAGCTCTCAAAATGTTACAGTGTTGTTAATGAGTCAAAAGAGCCCACCCCCGTGTCTCTACGATGTTCTGACGCAGAGTTATAGCTCTTGCAAAACGGTTAATAAGGTATTCTCATTGGTTGCTAGGGAGTGAATTGGCAACCACGAGTGATTATAGTCAAAGCCATGAAAGGAATAATCCATGATGACTCATGGTTTTAGATGTGCTGTTGCAGTATATTTAGGCAAAAATAGCTATTTTCTATCTCCAAACCACTAGGGGGCGCTATGACAGAATCGTGCATGCAACCTCAGGTCATGACTGCGTTACATCTAGCTAGTTTCATGACTATACACTTTAGTTCGGCAAAGAAATAGTTGTATGACCATAGGGCTTGCTTGATATGAAATATTTTGTTCAATTATAGGGCCACCTAGTGGTTCAGGCATACCAATTTTTTTGTGTGGCCTCAGACTCTGCTCATACATCAGCGTATCAAATCTGGTGAAAAAAATCTCTTTTCGTTGCAAAGTTATAACCATTTATGTGTAAAAACCACAAATTTTAAAGGTAATTTTTCATTTTTTGCAATTTTCGGCCAGTTCTGATGAAAATTTTAATATAACGCCAATAGAACTTTTTGTTCAGAAGGTAATGCAATGTTCTTCCTATGGTGTTTTCGAGTCGATCGGAATAACGCTCGCGGAGTTATTCGCGCGTGTTTTTTAAGCGCTATTTTAATGCACAGGGCTAACCGTAAGACGAAATCTGGCTTGTTTGGTATCGTTGGACTCGGCATCTACTCAGGACTCTTAAAAATCAAGTCCCGTCAAAATACGTTGATCGCAGCCAAAGTTATAGGTGTATAAAACATCTGTCTGGCCACTAGGTGGCGCAGCGACGAAACTGTGCATGCACACTCAGTTCCTGACTGGCATCACAAGTACCAAGTGTCGTGTCAATAGGCCTAAGTTTGACGAAGATGCAGCCTAAAATCTGTTTTTTGCGCTCTACGTAAAATTTGTTGACGCGCTATACAAGAACGGATTGATTTATCAAAATTCTTTTAATAACTTTTTGCCGTGAGGGTCTCTAGATGCTACATACCAATTTTTGCGGCAATCGGGTAAAAACTCTAGGACGAGTTCGCAAAAGTAGGTTTTACGAATAATTCAAAATGGCGGAAAAATTTTCATGACGGAAAATGACGTCATAGGGTCCAATCGAATCGTCTTGAGCCAAGGAATCAGAGGAAAGAAGAATTTCGTTTCTAGGACTTACGGATCAAAAGTTATAAGCAAAAACATAAGTGTAACTTTGGACTGTTGGTGGCGCTAGCGGGTTTGAGATAGAGACTCCAAATTTGCTGTGGATAATATTTGGACTGTCCTTTATCAGTGTGCAAAATTTCATAACTTTCCTACGTACGGTTCTATGGGCTGCCATAGACCGCAATGGCGGAAGAAGAAAAATTTACTAACAGAAACAATTGCCAATATAGCTGCAAGCAGCAATGCCGGGGTCAAGCCAAAAAGGGCACAGAAGAAAGTAAAGTTGAATTCGGATGAGCAGTTTAAAGAACCTAGGAAAATGTATTGATTTCAGACTAAATAATATAACAGTTATCAGCAAAAAAACTGTTTTTTTATTCAGTGTAATCTCTCCCTCTCTTCTCGAGGAGCATTGACAACTAGAACACTGAAGAAAATGTGAGTGGTGCTTGCAGTGGCACTACTCAGCTCACAAAATGTTACAGTGGTGTTAATGAGTCAAAAGAGACCACCCCCATGTCTCTACAATGTTCTGACGCAGAGATATAGCTCTAGCAAAAACGGTTGATAAGGTATCCTAATTGGTTGCTAAGGAGTTAATTGGCATGCACCAATGATCTCCAAGCCATGAAAGGAATAATACATGATGACCCAAGATTTTAGATGTACTGTTGGAGTAGTTTTAGGCAAAAATACCATATTTCTATCTCAAAACCACTAGGTGGCGCAATGACAAAGTTGTGCATGCAACCTCAGGTCATAACTGTGTTACGGCGAGCTAGTTTTATGACTATACACTTTAGTTTAGTGAAGAAATAGTTGTATGACCATAGGGCTTGCTTGATATGAAAGATTTTGTTCAATAATAGGGCCACCTAGTCGTTCAGGCATACCAATTTTTTTGTGTGGCCTCAGACTCTGCTCATACATCAGCGTATCAAATCTGGTGAAAAAATGTCTTTTCGTTGCGAAGTTATAACCATTTATGTATAAAAACACAAATTGTAAAAAGTAATTTTTCGTTTTTTGCAATTTTCGGCCATTTCTGATGAAAATTTTAATATAACGCCAATAGAACTTTTTGTTCAGAAGGTAATGCAATGTTCTTCCTATGGTGTTTTCGAGTCGATCGGAATAAAGCTCGCAGAGATATTCGCGCATGTTTTTTAAGGGCTGTTTTGCTGCGCAGGGCTAACCGTAAGGCAAAATCTGGCATGTTTGGTATCGTTGGACTCGGCAACTATTCAGGACTCCTAAAAATCAAGTCCCGTCAAAATACGTTGATCACAGCCAAAGTTATAGGTGTAAAAAACATCTGTCTGGCCACTAGGTGGCGCTGCGACGAAAATCGTTGGACTCAGCGACTACTCAGGACTCCTAAAAATCAAGTCCCGTCAAAATACGTTGATCGCAGCCAAAGTTATAGGTGTATAAATCATCTGTCTGGCCACTAGGTGGCGCTGCGACGAAACTGTGCATGCACACTCAGTTCATGACTGGCATCACAAATACCAAGTGTCGTGTCAATAGGCCTAAGTTTGACGAAGATACAGCCTAAAATCTGTTATTTTGCGCTATACGTAAAATTTGTTGACACGCTATACGACAACGGATTGGTTTATCAAAATTCTTTTAATAACTTTTTGCCGTGAGGGTCTATAGATGCTACATACCAATTTTCGCGGCAATCGGGTAAAAACTCTAGGACGAGTTCACAAAAGTAGGTTTTACGAATAATTCAAAATGGCGGAAAAATTTTCATGACGGAAAATGACGTCATAGGGTCCAATCGAATCGTCTTGAGCCAAGGAATCAGAGGAAACAAGAATTTCGTTTCTAGGACTTACGGGTCAGAAGCAAAAACATAAGTGCAACTTTGGACTGTTGGTGGCGCTAGCGGGTTTGAGATAGAGACTCCAAATTTGCTGTGGATAATATTTGGACTGTCCTTTATCAGTGTGCCAAATTTCATAACTTTCCTACGTACGGTTCTATGGGCTGCCATAGACCGCAATGGCGGAAGAAGAAGAAGAAGAAGCAGAATAATTATTATAATAATAATAATAATAAGAAAACTAACAAATACAATAGGGGTCTTCGCCCCTTCGGGGCTTGACCCCTAAATATAGCTGCAAGCAGCAATCACCGGGGTCAAGCCAAAAAGGGCACAGCAGAAAGTAAAGTTGACTTCGGATGAGCAGTTTAAAGTACCTAGGAAAATCTCTTGATTTCAGACAAAACAATATAACAGTTATCAGCAAAAAAGCTGTTCTCATTTAGTGAAATCTCTCCCTCTCTTTCAACGAGCATTGATAACTAGAACACTGACGTAAAAATGAGTGGTGCTTGCAGTGGCAATACTCAGCTCACAAAATGTTACAGTGGTGTTAATGAGTCAAAAGAGCCCACCCCCGTGTCTCTACGATGTTCTGACGCAGAGATATAGCTCTTGCAAAAACGGTTGATAAGGTATTCTCATTGGTTGCTAGGGAGTGAATTGGCAACCACCAGTGATTATAGTCAAAGCCATGAAAGGAATAATCCATGATGACTCATGGTTTTAGATGTGTTGTTGCAGTAGTTTTAGGCAAAAAATGCCATATTTCTATCTCAAAACCAGTAGGTGGCGCAATGACAAAATTGTGCATGCAACCTCAGGTCATAACTGTGTTACATCTAGCTAGTTTTATGAATATACACTTTAGTTTAGTGAAGAAACAGTTGTATGACCATAGGGTGGCTTGATTTCAAAGGTTTTGTTCAATTATAAGGCCAACTAGTGGTGCAAGCATAAAATTATTTTTGTGTAGCCTCAGACTGTGGTCGTACATCAGCGTATCAAATCTGGTGAAAAAATCTCTTTTCGTTGCGAAGTTATAGCCATTTATGTGTAAAAAATGCAAAATTTAAGGTAATTTTTTGTTTTTTGCATTTTTCGGCAATTTCTGATAAAAATTTTAATGTAACGCCAATAGAACTTTTTGTTCAGAAGGTAACGCAATGTTCTTCCTATGGTGTTTTCAAGTCGATCGGAAAAACGCTCGCGGAGATATTCACGCGTGTTTTTTAAGCGCTATTTTGCTGCGCAGGGTTAACTGTAAGGCGAACTCTGGCATGTTTGGTATCGTTGGACTCGGCAACTATTCAGAACTCCAAAGAAACAAGTCCCGTGAAAATACGTCAATCTGAGCCAAAGTTATAGGCGTTTAAAACATAAGTCTGGCCACTAGGTGGCGCTGCCACGAAATTGTGCATGCACACTCAGTTCCTCACTGTCATCTCAAGTACCAAGTGTCGTGTCAATAGGCCTAAGTTTGACGAAGATACAGCCTAAAATCTGTTATTTTGCGCTCTACGTAAAATTCGTTGACGCGCTATACGACAACGGATTGGTTTATCTAAATTCTTTTAATAACTTTTTGCCTTGAGTGTCTCTAGATGCTGCATACCGATTTTCGTGGCAATCGGGCAAAAACTCTAGGACGAGTTTGCAAAAGTAGGTTTTACGAATAATTCAAAATGGCGGAAAAATTTTCATGACGGAAAATGACGTCATAGGGTCCAATCGAATCGTCTTGAGCCAAGGAATCAGAGGAAACAAGAATTTCGTTTCTAGGACTTACGGATCAAAAGTTATAAGCAAAAACATAAGTGTAACTTTGGACTGTTGGTGGCGCTAGCGGGCTTGAGATAGAAACTCCAAATTTGCTGTGGATATTATTTGGACTGTCCTTTATCAGTGTGCCAAATTTCATAACTTTCCTACGTACGGTTCTATGGGCTGCCATAGACCGCAATGGCGGAAGAAGAAGAAGAAGAAGAAGAAGAAGAAGAAGAAGAATAATAAGAAAACTAACAAATACAATAGGGGTCTTCGCCCCTTCGGGGCTTGACCCCTAAATATAGCTGCAAGCAGCAATACCGGGGTCAAGCCGAAAAGGGCACAGAAGGGTGTAAAGTTGAGTTTGGATAAGGATACTAAAGAACCTATGTAAACCTCATGAATTCAAATGAAAAAAACACAAAAGTTATCAACAAAAATAATCTATGTTCTTGTCTACTGCAATCGTCCTTCTGTTATTGACAATCATGGAACATTAGAGCACTGAAGGACATGTGAGTGATGTTTGCAGTGGCATAAAACACAACATGTCACAACATGTTAGAACAAGTTAAATCAGTCAAAAGAGACCATCCCAATGTCTCTACGATGTTCTGATGCAGAGAAAAAGCTCTTTCAAAACGGTTCATAAGGTATTCTCATTGGTTACTAGAGAGTAAATTCACATCCACCAGTGATTATAGACCAAGCCATATGAAATGAAGAATCCATGATGACTCATGGTTTTAGATGTGTTGTTGCAGTAGTTTTAGGCAAATATAGCTATTTTCTATCTCCAAACCACTAGGTGGCGCTATGACAATATCGTGCATGCAACCTCTGGTCCTATCTGCGTTACATCTAGCTAGTTTCATGACTATACACTTTAGTTCAGCAAAGAAATAGTTGTATGACCATAGGGCTTGCTTGATATGAAATATTTTGTTCAATTATAGGGCCACCTAGTGGTTCAGACATACCAATTTTTTTGTGTGGCCTCAGACTCTGCTCATACATCAGCGTATCAAATCTGGTGAAAAAATCTCTTTTCGTTGCGAAGTTATAACCATTTATGTGTAAAACCACAAAATCTAAAGTAAATTTTTCGTTTTTTGCAATTTTCGGCCATTTCTGATGAAAATTTTAATATAACGCCAATAGAACTTTTTGTTCAGAAGGTAATGCAATGTTCTTCCTATGGTGTTTTCGAGTCGATCGGAATAACGCTCGCGGAGATATTCGCGCGTGTTTTTTAAGTGCTGTTTTGCTGCGCAGGGCTAACGGTAAAGCGAAATCTGGCATGTTTGGTATCGTTGGACTCGGCGACTACTCAGGACTCCTAAAAATCAAGTCCCGTCAAAATACGTTGATCGCAGCCAAAGTTATAGGTGTATAAATCATCTGTCTGGCCACTAGGTGGTGCTGCGACGAAACTGTGCATGCACACTCAGTTCATGACTGGCATCACAAGTACCAAGTGTCGTGTCAATAGGCCTAAGTTTGACGAAGATACAGCCTAAAATCAGTTTTTTTGCGCTCTACGTAAAATTTGTTGACGTGCTATACAACAACGGATTGATTTATCAAAATTCTTTTAATAACTTTTTGCCGTGAGTGTCTCTAGATGCTACATACCAATTTTTGCGGCAATCGGGTAAAAACTCTAGGACGAGTTCGCAAAAGTAGGTTTTACGAATATTTCAAAATGGCGGAAAAATTTTCATGACGGAAAATGACGTTATAGGGTCCAATCGAATCGTCTTGAGCCAAGGAATCAAAGGAAACAAGAATTTCGTTTCTAGGACTTACGGATCAAAAGTTATAAGCAAAAACATAAGTGCAACTTTGGACTGTTGGTGGCGCTAGCGGGTTTGAGATAGAGACTCCAAATTTGCTGTGGATAATATTTGGACTGTCCTTTATCAGTGTGCCAAATTTCATAACTTTCCTACGTACGGTTCTATGGGCTGCCATAGACCGCAATGGCGGAAGAAGAAGAAGCAGAATAATTATTAATATAGCTGCAAGCAGCAATCACCGGGGTCAAGCCGAAAAGGGCACAGAAGGATGTAAAGTTGCGTTTGGATAAGCAGACTGAAGAACTTAGGTAAACCTAATGATTTCAGATGAAAAAATGCAAAGTAATCAACAAAAATAATCTATGTTCTTGTCTACTGCAACTGTCCTTCGGTTATTGACAATCATGGGACATTAGAGCACTGAAGGACATGTATGTGATGCTTACAGTGGGCAAACATGGGTCACAACATGTTACAACAAGTTAAAAGAGTCAAAAGAGACCATCCCCATGTCTCTGCGATGTTCTGATGCAGAGAAAAAACTCTTGCAAAAACAGTTGATAAGGTATTCTCATTGGTTGCTAGAGAGTAAATGGACATCCACTAGTGATTATAGTCAAAGCCATGAAAGGAATAATCCATGATGACTCATGGTTTTAGATGTGTTGTTGCAGTAGTTTTAGGACAAAAAAATGCCATATTCTGTCTCAAAACCAGTAGGTGGCGCAATGACAAAATTCGTGCATGCAACCTCAGGTCATAACTGTGTTACATCTTGCTAGTTTTATGACTATACACTTTAGTTTAGTGAAGAAACAGTTGTATGACCATAGGGTGGCTTGATTTCAAAGGTTTTATTCAATTATAAGGCCAACTAGTGGTGCAAGCATACAATTTTTTTTGTGTAGCCTCAGACTGTGGTCGTACATCAGCGTATCAAATATGGTGAAAAAATCTCTTTGCGTTACGAAGTTATAACCATTTATGTGTAAAAACAGAAAATTTAAAGGTAATTTTTCGTTTTTTGCAATTTTCGGCCATTTCTGATGAAAATTTTAATACAACGCCAATAGAACTTTTTGTTCAGAAGGTAATGCAATATTCTTCCTATGATGTTTTCGAGTCGATCAGAATTACGCTCGCGGAGATATTCGCGCGTGTTTTTTAAGTGCTGTTTTGCTGCGCAGGGCTAACCGTAAGGCGAAATCTGGCATGTTTGGTAAGGTTGGACTCGGCAACTATTCTGGACTTCAGCGAAACAAGTCCCGTGAAAAAACACAGATCAGAGCCAAAGTTATAAGCATGCACAACATTCGTATGACCACTAGGTGGTGCTGTGACGAAACTCTGCATGCCCCCTCAGATCCTCACTGGCATCACAACTACCAAGTGTGGCGTCAATAGACATAAGATTGGCGAAGATACACACTAAAACCTGTTTTTTGGGCTCTACGTAAAATTTGTTGACGCGCTATACGAAAACGGAATGGTTTATCAAAATTCTTTTAATAACTTTTTGCCCTGAGTGTCTCTAGATGCTACATACCATTTTTCGTGGCAATTGGGCAAAAGCTCTAGGACAAGTTCGCAAAAGTAGGTTTTATGAATAAATCAAAATGGCGGAAAATTTTTCATGACGGAAAATGACGTCATAGGGTCCAATCGAATCGTCTTGAGCCAAGGAATCAGAGGATACAAGAATTTAGTGTCTAGGACTTACGGGTCAGAAGTTATAGGCAAATACATAAGTGCAAATTTGGACTGTTGGTGGCGCTAGCGGGTTAGAGATACAGACTTCAAATTTGCTGTGGAGACTTTTTGGACAGTCCTCTATCAGTGTGCCAAATTTCATAACTTTCCTACGTACGGTTCTATAGGCTGCCATAGACCGCAATGGCGGAGGAAGAAAAAGAAAAAGAAAAAGAAAAAGAAAAAGAAAAAGAAAAAGAAAAAGAAAACTAACAGAAACAATAGGGGTCTTCGCCCATTCTGGGCTTGACCCCTAATAAATATAGCTGCAAGCAGCAATCACCGGGGTCAAGCCAAAAAAGGCACAGCAGAAAGTAAAGTTGACTTCGGATGAGCAGTTTAAAGTACCTAGGAAAATCTCTTGATTTCAGACAAAACAATATAACAGTTATCAGCAAAAAAGCTGTGTTCTCATTTAGTGAAATCTCTCCCTCTCTTTCGACGAGCATTGATAACTTGAACACTGACGTAAAAATGAGCGGTGCTTGCAGTGGCAAAACTCTCAAAATTTTACAGTGTTGTTAATGAGTCAAAAGAGCACACCCCCGTGTCTCTACGATGTTCTGACGCAGAGTTATAGCTCTTGCAAAACGGTTGATAAGGTATTCTCAGTGGTTGCTAGGGAGTGAATTGGCAACCACCAGTGATTATAGTCAAAGCCATGAAAGGAATAATCCATGATGACTCGTGGTTTTAAATGTGTTGTTGCAGTAGTTTTAGGCAAAAAATGCCATATTTCTATCTCAAAATCAGTAGGTGGCGCAATGACAAAATTGTGCATGCAACCTCAGGTCATAAATGTGTTACATCTAGCTAGTTTTATGACTATACACTTTAGTTTAGTGAAGAAACAGTTGTATGACCATAGGGTGGCTTGATTTCAAAGGTTTTCTTCAATTATAAGGCCAACTAGTGGTGCAAGCATACAATTTTTTTTGTGTAGCCTCAGACTGTGGTCGTACATCAGCGTATCAAATATGGTGAAAAAATCTCTTTGCGTTACGAAGTTATAACCATTTGTGTGTAAAAACTGAAAATTTAAAGGTAATTTTTCGTTTTTTGCAATTTTCGGCCATTTCTGATGAAAATTTTAATATAACGCCAATAGAACTTTTTGTTCAGAAGGTAATGCAATGTTCTTCCTATGGTGTTTTCGAGTCGATTAGAATTACGCTCGCGGAGATATATGTGCGTGTTTTTTAAGTGCTGTTTTGCTGCGCAGGGCTAACCGTAAGGCGAAATCTGGCATGTTTGGTAACGTTGGACTCGGCAACTATTCTGGACTTCAGCGAAACAAGTCCCGTGAAAAAACACAGATCAGAGCCAAAGTTATAAGCATGTACAACATTCGTATGACCACTAGGTGGTGCTGTGACGAAAGTCTGCATGCCCCCTCAGATCCTCACTGGCATCACAACTACCAAGTTTGGCGTGAATAGACATAAGATTGGCGAAGATACACACTAAAACCTGTTTTTTTGGGCTCTACGTAAAATTTGTTGACGCGTTATACGAAAACGGAATGGTTTATCAAAATTCTTTTAATAACTTTTTGCCCTGAGTGTCTCTAGATGCTACATACCGTTTTTCATGGCAATTGGGCAAAAGCTCTAGGACAAGTTCGCAAAAGTAGGTTTTATGAATAAATCAAAATGGCGGAAAATTTTTCACGACAGAAAATGATGTCATATGGTCCAATCGAATCGTCTTGAGCCAAGGAATCAGAGGAACCAAGAATTTAGTGTCTAGGACTTACGGGTCAGAAGTTATAAGCAAATACATAAGTGCAAATTTGGACTGTTGGTGGCGCTAGCGGGTTAGAGATACAGACTTCAAATTTGCTGTGGAGACTTTTTGGACAGTCCTCTATCAGTGTGCCAAATTTCATAGCTTTCCTACGTACGGTTCTATAGGCTGCCATAGACCGCAATGGCGGAGGAAGAAAAAGAAAAAAAAGAAAAAGAAAACTAACAGATACAATAGGGGTCTTCGCCCATTCTGGGCTTGACCCCTAATAATAAATATAGCTGCAAGCAGCAATCACCGGGGTCAAGCCGAAAAGGGCACAGAAGGATGTAAAGTTGCGTTTGGATAAGCAGACTGAAGAACTTAGGTAAACCTAATGATTTCAGATGAAAAAATGCAAAGTAATCAACAAAAATAATCTATGTTCTTGTCTACTGCAACTGTCCTTCGGTTATTGACAATCATGGGACATTAGAGCACTGAAGGACATGTATGTGATGCTTACAGTGGGCAAACATGGGTCACAACATGTTACAACAAGTTAAAAGAGTCAAAAGAGACCATCCCCATGTCTCTGCGATGTTCTGATGCAGAGAAAAAACTCTTGCAAAAACAGTTGATAAGGTATTCTCATTGGTTGCTAGAGAGTAAATGGACATCCACTAGTGATTATAGTCAAAGCCATGAAAGGAATAATCCATGATGACTCATGGTTTTAGATGTGTTGTTGCAGTAGTTTTAGGCCAAAAAAATGCCATATTCTGTCTCAAAACCAGTAGGTGGCGCAATGACAAAATTCGTGCATGCAACCTCAGGTCATAACTGTGTTACATCTAGCTAGTTTTATGACTATACACTTTAGTTTAGTGAAGAAACAGTTGTATGACCATAGGGTGGCTTGATTTCAAAGGTTTTATTCAATTATAAAGCCAACTAGTGGTGCAAGCATACAATTTTTTTTGTGTAGCCTCAGACTGTGGTCGTACATCAGCGTATCAAATATGGTGAAAAAATCTCTTTGCGTTACGAAGTTATAACCATTTATGTGTAAAAACAGAAAATGTAAAGGTAATTTTTCGTTTTTTGCAATTTTCGGCCATTTCTGATGAAAATTTTAATACAACGCCAATAGAACTTTTTGTTCAGAAGGTAATGCAATATTCTTCCTATGATGTTTTCGAGTCGATCAGAATTACGCTCGCGGAGATATTCGCGCGTGTTTTTTAAGTGCTGTTTTGCTGCGCAGGGCTAACTGTAAGGCGAAATCTGGCATGTTTGGTAAGGTTGGACTCGGCAACTATTCTGGACTTCAGCGAAACAAGTCCCGTGAAAAAACACAGATCAGAGCCAAAGTTATAAGCATGCACAACATTCGTATGACCACTAGGTGGTGCTGTGACGAAACTCTGCATGCCCCCTCAGATCCTCACTGGCATCACAACTACCAAGTGTGGCGTCAATAGACATAAGATTGGCGAAGATACACACTAAAACCTGTTTTTTGGGCTCTACGTAAAATTTGTTGACGCGCTATACGAAAACGGAATGGTTTATCAAAATTCTTTTAATAACTTTTTGCCCTGAGTGTCTCTAGATGCTACATACCATTTTTCGTGGCAATTGGGCAAAAGCTCTAGGACAAGTTCGCAAAAGTAGGTTTTATGAATAAATCAAAATGGTGGAAATTTTTTCATGACGGAAAATGACGTCATAAAGTCCAATCGAATCGTCTTGAGCCAAGGAATCAGAGGATACAAGAATTTAGTGTCCAGGACTTACGGGTCAGAAGTTATAGGCAAATACATAAGTGCAAATTTGGACTGTTGGTGGCGCTAGCGGGTTAGAGATACAGACTTCAAATTTGCTGTGGAGACTTTTTGGACAGTCCTCTATCAGTGTGCCAAATTTCATAACTTTCCTACGTACGGTTCTATAGGCTGCCATAGACCACAATGGCGGAGGAAGAAAAAGAAAAAGAAAAAGAAAACTAACAGAAACAATAGGGGTCTTCGCCCATTCTGGGCTTGACCCCTAATAAGAACACTAACAAATACAATAGGGGTCTTCGCCCCTTCGGGGCTTGACCCCTAAATATAGCTGCAAGCAGCAATGCCGGGGTCAAGCCAAAAAGGGCACATAAGAAAGTAAAGTTGAATTCGGATGAGCAGTTTAAAGAACCTGGGAAAATCTCTTGATTTCAGACTAAATAATATAACAGTTATCAGCAAAAAAGCTGTGTTTTCATTCAGTGTCATCTCTCCCTCTCTTCTCGAGGAGCATTGACAACTAGAACACTGAAGAAAATGTGAGTGGTGCTTGCAGTGGCAATTCTCAGCTCACAAAATGTTACAGTGGTGTTAATGATTCAAAAGAGACCATCCCCATGTCTCTACGATGTTCTGATGCAGAGATATAGCTCTTGTAAAAAGGATTGATAAGGTATCCTAATTGGTTGCTAAGGAGTTAATTGGCATGCACCAATGATCTCCAAGCCATGAAAGGAATAATACATGATGACCCAAGATTTTAGATGTACTGTTGGAGTAGTTTTAGGCAAAAATACCATATTTCTATCTCAAAACCACTAGGTGGCGCAATGACAAAGTTGTGCATGCAACCTCAGTTCATAACTGTGTTACATCTAGCTAGTTTTATGACTATACACATTAGTTTAGTGAAGAAATAGTTGTATGACCATAGGGCTTGCTTGATATGAAAGATTTTGTTCAATTATAGGGCCACCTAGTGGTTCAGGCATACCAATTTTTTTGTGTGGCCTCAGACTCTGCTCATACATCAGCGTATCAAATCTGGTGAAAAAATTTCTTTTCGTTTCGAAGTTATAACCATTTATGTGTAAAAAACACAAAATCTAAAGGTAATTTTTCGTTTTTTGCAATTTTCGGCCATTTCTGATGAAAATTTTGCTATAACGCCAATAGAACTTTTTGTTCAGAAGGTAATGCAATGTTCTTCCTATGGTGTTTTCGAGTCGATCGGAATAACGCTCGCGGAGATATTCGCGCGTGTTTTTTAAGTGCTGTTTTGCTGCGCAGGGCTAACCGTAAGGCGAAATCTGGCATGTTTGGTATCGTTAGACTCGGCGACTACTCAGGACTCCTAAAAATCAAGTCCTGTCAAAATACGTTGATCGCAGCCAAAGTTAAAGGAGTATAAATCATCTGTCTGGCCACTAGGTGGCGCTGCAACGAAACTGTGCATGCACACTCAGTTCCTGACTGGCATCACAAGTACCAAGTGTCGTGTCAATAGGCCTAAGTTTGACGAAGATACAGCCTAAAATCAGTTTTTTTGCGCTCTACGTAAAATTTGTTGACGTGCTATACAACAACGGATTGATTTATCAAAATTCTTTTAATAACTTTTTGCCGTGAGTGTCTCTAGATGCTACATACCAATTTTTGCGGCAATCGGGTAAAAACTCTAGGACGAGTTCGCAAAAGTAGGTTTTACGAATAATTCAAAATGGCGGAAAAATTTTCATGACGGAAAATGACGTCATAGGGTCCAATCGAATAGTCTTGAGCCAAGGAATCAGAGGAAACAAGAATTTCGTTTCTAGGACTTACGGATCAAAAGTTATAAGCAAAAACATAAGTGCAACTTTGGACTGTTGGTGGCGCTAGCGGGTTTGAGATAGAGACTCCAAATTTGCTGTGGATAATATTTGGACTGTCCTTTATCAGTGTGCCAAATTTCATAACTTTCCTACGTACGGTTCTATGGGCTGCCATAGACCGCAATGGCGGAAGAAGAAGAAGCAGAATAATTATTAATATAGCTGCAAGCAGCAATCACCGGGGTCAAGCCAAAAAGGGCACAGCAGAAAGTAAAGTTGACTTCGGAAGAGCAGTTTAAAGAACCTAGGAAAATCTCTTGATTTCAGACAAAACAATATAACAGTTATCAGCAAAAAAGCTGTATTCTCATTTAGTGAAATCTCTCCTTCTCTTTCGACGAGCATTGATAACTAGAACACTGAAGTAAAAATGAGTGGTGCTTGTAGTGGCAATACTCGGCTCACAAAATGTTACAGTGGTGTTAATGAGTCAAAAGAGACCACCCCCGTGTCTCTATGATGTTCTGATGCAGAGATATACCTCTTGCAAAAACGGTTGATAAGGTATTCTCGTTGGTTGCTAGAGAGTGAATTGGCAACCACCAGTGATTATAGTCAAAGCCATGAAATGAACAATCCATGATGACTCATGGTTTTAGATGTGTTTTTGCAGTAGTTATAGGCAAAAATAGCCATTTTCTAT
Organism: Paramisgurnus dabryanus; assembly: GCF_030506205.2. Taxonomy (NCBI): domain Eukaryota; kingdom Metazoa; phylum Chordata; class Actinopteri; order Cypriniformes; family Cobitidae; genus Paramisgurnus; species Paramisgurnus dabryanus. Next base: position 45,793,894 of record NC_133343.1, read on the forward strand.
CTCAAAACCACTAGGTGGCGCTATGACAAAACTGTGCATGCAACCTTAGGTCATGACTGTGTTACATCTAGCTAGTTTCATGACTATACACTTTAGTTAAGCAATAAAATAGTTGTATGACCATAGGGCTTGCTTGATATGAAAGATTTTGTTCAATTATAGGGCCACCTAGTGGTGGAGGCATACCATTTTTTTTTTGTGTGGCCTCAGACTGTGGTCGTACATCTGCGTATCAAATCTGGTGAAAAAATCTCTTTTCGTTGCGAAGTTATAACCATTTATGTGTAAAAAATGCAAAATTTAAAGGTAATTTTTCGTTTTTTGCATTTTTCGGCCATTTCTGATGAAAATTTTAATATAACGCCAATAGAACTTTTTGTTCAGAAGGTAATGCAATATTCTTCCTATGGTGTTTTCGTGTCGATCGGAATAACGCTCGCGGAGTTATTCGCGCGTGTTTTTTAAGTGCTATTTTGATGCACAGGGCTAACCGTAAGGCGAATCCTGGCATGTTTGGTATCGTTGGACTCGGCGACTACTCAGGACTCCAAAAAATCAAGTCCCGTGAAAATACTTTTATCGCAGCCAAAGTTATAGGCGTATAGAACATTCGTCTGACCACTAGGTGGCGCTGCAACGAAACTGTGCATGCACCCTCAGTTCCTGACTGGCATCTCGAGTACCAAGTGTCGTGTCAATAGGCCTAAGTTTGGCGAAGATACAGCCTAAAATCAGTTTTTTTGCGCTCTATGTAAAATTCGTTGACGCGCTATACGAGAACGGATTGGTTTATCGAAATTCTTTTAATAACTTTTTGCCTTGAGTGTCTCTAGATGCTGCATACCGATTTTCGTGGCAATCGGGTAAAAACTCTAGGAGGAGTTCGCAAAAGTAGGTTTTACGAATATTTCAAAATGGCGGAAAAATTTTCATGACGGAAAATAACGTCATAGGGTCTAATCGAATCGTCTTGAACCAAGGAATCAGAGGAAACAAGAATTTCGTTTCTAGGACTTACGGATCAGAAGTTATAAGCAAAAACGTAAGTGCAACTTTGGACTGTTGGTGGCGCTAGCGGGTTTGAGATAGAGACTCCAAAATTGCTAGGGATATTATTTGGACTGTCCTCTGTCAGTGTGCCAAATTTCATAACTTTCCTATGTACGGTTCTATGGGCTGCCATAGACCGCAATGGAACAGGAAGAAGAATAATATTTAAAAAGAAAAAGAAAAAGAAAAAGAAAAAGAAAACTAACGGATACAATAGGGGTCTTCGCCCATTCTGGGCTTGACCCCTAATAATAATAAAAAGAAAACTAACGGATACAATAGGGGTCTTCGCCCATTCTGGGCTTGACCCCTAAATATAGCTGCAAGCAGCGATACTGGGGTCAAGCCAAACATGGCAAAAAATGATTCATACGTGATGACTGCCATGATTTAACATCTAAGTTTGCATTAGTTTTATGAAAAAAACAATTTATTCGTATCTTGAGACCACTAGGTGGCACTGTGCTGAAAGAATAGATGGTGCCTCAGGTCATGACTGTGATGACACAAACCAAATTTAGTGTAAATACAATAAAGCGATACGGAGATATAGCCTTAAATGACTTGACCACTAGGGGGCACTGCCCAAAAATAAATTGTGACTCAGGTCTTGATTGTGATGACACCCACCAAATTTGGTGTGAATACAATAAAGAGATGCAGAGATATAGCCTTAAATGACTTGACCACTAGGGGGCACTGACCAAAAAATAAATTGTGACTCAGGTCTTGTTTGTGATGACACCCACCAAATTTGGTGTAAATACGATAAAGAGATGCAGAGATATAGCTTCAAATCTCTTGACCACTAGGGGGCACCGAAAAGTTTACAAGTCCTCCCAGAACATGTTGCTGATGAACCATACCAAGTTTCATAACAATACGCAATTGCGTTTCTGAAATACTTAAACTTAAAGAAAAATTCAAAATGGCCGACACACAAAATGGCCGACCAAAAACCATTTGGTATCGTTTGACTCGGCATGCCTCATGAAATCTAACAAGACCAGTCTCATAAATTTACATTCAAATTTGCAGTAGTTATAAGCAAAAATAGACATTTTTTTATATATCGTGACCAGTAGGGGGCAGTGTGGCGAAATGGTGCATGCACCCTCAGGGCATCACTGTTATGACATTTACCAAGTCTCATATTAATACGCATAAGTTTTGCGAAGATACAGGCTCAAACACATTTTGACGTGCTCGCTCTCGCATTCTTTGATGCGTTATACGACAACGGATAGGTCTACCGAAAATCTTTTGATAACTTTTTGTATAGAGTGTCTATAGACGATGCATACCAAAAATCAAGCCAATCACACGAGCGCTCTAGAAGGAGTTCGAAAAAGTAGCTGTTCAATATAATTCAAAATGGCCGACAGGAAGTAGGTTTGACTCAGACATATTTGGTACAGTCGGACTCAGCATGAGCCAAGGAATCAATAGAGTGAAGTCTTATGTCATAGTGGCAATTTAATCAAATGATATAAAGATTTAAAAAAATTGTTTTACATATCCTGACCACTAGGTGGCGCCGTCCTAAAGATTTATAGGTGCGCTCAGAACATGTCACTGATGAACCATGCCAAATTTCGTAGCGATACGCCATTCTGTTTGTGAAATACTGAGCTTAATGAGAAAATTCAAAATGGCCGACACCCAAAATGGCCGAGCGAAAACCGTTTGGTATCGTTTGACTCGGCATGCCTCAAGGAATCTAACAAGACCACCTTCATGATTTTAGACTCAAGTTTGAAGTAGTTATAAGCGAAAATAAGCATTTTTCGAATCTCGTAACCACTAGGTGGCGCTGTGACGAAACGTTGCAGGCACCCTCAGGTCATGACTGTTATGACATATACCAATTTTCGTGTCGATACAATAAAGTTTTGCGAAGATAAGGCCTCACGTCCGTTTTGGCGTGCTCGCCGCCATATATTTTGTCAATTTATATGAGAACGCATTGGTCTATCAAAAAGCTTTTGATAACTTTTTGTCTTGGGTGTCTCTAGATGCTACATACCAAAGGACATGCAAATCGGACAAACGGTCTAGGAGGAGTTCGAAAAAGTAGGTTTTTCAAAAAATTCAAAATGGCGGAAAGATGTGCATGACACAAATGACATCAATGTGTGCATTTGAATCACCATGAGTCAAGGATTCAGAGGAAACAAGAATTTTGTTTCTAGGACTCATGGGTCAGAAGTTATGAGCATGAACATAAGTGGATTTTTGGACTGTTGGTGGCGCTAGAGGGTTTGAGTCAGACACACCAATGTTGCTATAGTAACTTCTGAGACTGTCCTCTACATGTGTGCCAAAATTCATAACTTTCCTATGTACGGTTCTATGGGCTGCCATTGACTTTCGGCGGAAGAACGAGGAAGAAAAATAATAATAATAATAATAATAATAATAATAATAATAAGAAAACTAACAATAACAATAGGGTTCTACGCCCCTTCGGGGCTTGACCCCTAATAATAATAATAAGAACACTAACAAATACAATAGGGGTCTTCGCCCCTTCGGGGCTTGACCCCTAAATATAGCTGCAAGCAGCAATGCCGGGGTCAAGCCAAAAAGGGCACATAAGAAAGTAAAGTTGAATTCGGATGAGCAGTTTAAAGAACCTGGGAAAATCTCTTGATTTCAGACTAAATAATATAACAGTTATCAGCAAAAAAGCTGTGTTTTCATTCAGTGTCATCTCTCCCTCTCTTCTCGAGGAGCATTGACAACTAGAACACTGAAGAAAATGTGAGTGGTGCTTGCAGTGGCAATTCTCAGCTCACAAAATGTTACAGTGGTGTTAATGATTCAAAAGAGACCATCCCCATGTCTCTACGATGTTCTGATGCAGAGATATAGCTCTTGTAAAAAGGATTGATAAGGTATCCTAATTGGTTGCTAAGGAGTTAATTGGCATGCACCAATGATCTCCAAGCCATGAAAGGAATAATACATGATGACCCAAGATTTTAGATGTACTGTTGGAGTAGTTTTAGGCAAAAATACCATATTTCTATCTCAAAACCACTAGGTGGCGCAATGACAAAGTTGTGCATGCAACCTCAGTTCATAACTGTGTTACATCTAGCTAGTTTTATGACTATACACATTAGTTTAGTGAAGAAATAGTTGTATGACCATAGGGCTTGCTTGATATGAAAGATTTTGTTCAATTATAGGGCCACCTAGTGGTTCAGGCATACCAATTTTTTTGTGTGGCCTCAGACTCTGCTCATACATCAGCGTATCAAATCTGGTGAAAAAATTTCTTTTCGTTTCGAAGTTATAACCATTTATGTGTAAAAAACACAAAATCTAAAGGTAATTTTTCGTTTTTTGCAATTTTCGGCCATTTCTGATGAAAATTTTGCTATAACGCCAATAGAACTTTTTGTTCAGAAGGTAATGCAATGTTCTTCCTATGGTGTTTTCGAGTCGATCGGAATAACGCTCGCGGAGATATTCGCGCGTGTTTTTTAAGTGCTGTTTTGCTGCGCAGGGCTAACCGTAAGGCGAAATCTGGCATGTTTGGTATCGTTAGACTCGGCGACTACTCAGGACTCCTAAAAATCAAGTCCTGTCAAAATACGTTGATCGCAGCCAAAGTTAAAGGAGTATAAATCATCTGTCTGGCCACTAGGTGGCGCTGCGACGAAACTGTGCATGCACACTCAGTTCCTGACTGGCATCACAAGTACCAAGTGTCGTGTCAATAGGCCTAAGTTTGACGAAGATACAGCCTAAAATCTGTTTTTTTGCGCTCTACTTAAAATTAGTTGACACGCTATACGACAACGGATTGGTTTATCAAAATTCTTTTAATAACTTTTTGCCGTGAGGGTCTCTAGATGCTACATACCAATTTTCGCGGCAATTGGGTAAAAACTCTAGGACGAGTTCGCAAAAGTAGGTTTTACGAATAATTCAAAATGGCGAAAAAATTTTCATGACGGAAAATGACGTCATAGGGTCCAATCGAATCGTCTTGAGCCGAGGAATCAGAGGAAATAAGAATTTTGTTTCTAGGACTTACGGATCAGAAGTTATAATCAAAACATAAGTTCAACTTTGGACTGTTGGTGGCGCTAGCGAGTTAGAGATAGAGACTCCAAATTTGCTGTGGGGACACATTGGACTGTCCTTTATCAGTGTGCCAAATTTCATAACTTTCCTACGTACGGTTCTATGGGCTGCCAAAGACCGCAATGGCGAAGAAGAAGAAGAAGAAGAAGAAGCAGAATAATTATTATAATAATAATAAGAAAACTAACAAATACAATAGGGGTCTTCGCCCCTTCGGGGCTTGACCCCTAAATATAGCTGCAAGCAGCAATCACCGGGGTCAAGCCAAAAAAGGCACAGCAGAAAGTAAAGTTGACTTCGGATGAGCAATTTAAAGCACCTAGGAAAATCTCTTGATTTCAGACAAAACAACATAATAGTTATCAGGAAAAAGCTGTGTTCTCATTTAGTGAAATCTCTCCCTCTTTTTCGACGAGCATTGATAACTAGAACACTGAAGTAAAAATGAGTGGTGCTTGCAGTGGCAATACTCAGCTCACAAAATGTTACAGTGGTGTTAATGAGTCAAAAGAGCCCACCCCCGTGTGTCTACGATGTTCTGACGCAGTGATATAGCTCTTGCAAAAACGGTTGATAAGGCATTCTCATTGGTTGCTAGAGAGTAAATTCACATCCACCAGTGATTATAGTCCAAGCCATGAAATGAAGATTCCATGATGACTCATGGTTTTAGATGTGTTTTTGCAGTAGTTTTAGGCAAAAATAGCTATTTTCTATCTCCAAACCACTAGGTGGCTCTATGACAGAATCGTGCATGCAACCTCGGGTCATATCTGCCTTACATCTAGCTAGTTTCATGACTATACACTTTAGTTCAGCAAAGAAATAGTTGTATGACCATAGGGCTTGCTTGATATGAAAGATTTTGTTCAATTATAGGGCCACCTAGTGGTTCAGGCATACCAATTTTTTTGTGTGGCCTCAGACTCTGCTCATACATCAGCGTATCAAATCTGGTGAAAAAATCTCTTTTCGTTGCGAAGTTATAACCATTTATGTGTAAAAAACACAAAATTTAAAGGTAATTTTTCGTTTTTTGCAATTTTCGGCCATTTCTGATGAAAATTTTAATATAACGCCAATAGAACTTTTTGTTCAGAAGGTAATGCAATGTTCTTGCTATGGTGTTTTCGAGTCGATCGGAATAACGCTCGCGGAGATATTCGCGCGTGTTTTTTAAGTGCTGTTTTGCTGCGCAGGGCTAACCGTAAGGCGAAATCTGGCATGTTTGGTATCGTTGGACTCGGCGTCTGCTCAGGACTCCTAAAAATCAAGTCCCGTCAAAATACGTTGATCGCAGCCAAAGTTATAGGTGTATAAAAAATCTGTCTGGCCACTAGGTGGCGCTGCGACGAAACTGTGCATGCACACTCAGTTCCTGACTGGCATCACAAGTACCAAGTGTCGTGTCAATAGGCCTAAGTTTGACGAAGATACAGCCTAAAATCTGTTTTTTTGCGCTCTATGTAAAATTTGTTGACGCACTATACGACAACGGATTGGTTTATCAAAAATCTTTTAATAACTTTTTGCCGTGAGGGTCTCTAGATGCTACATACCAATTTTCGCGGCAATCGGGTAAAAACTCTAGGACGAGTTCGCAAAAGTAGGTTTTACGAATATTTCAAAATGCCGGAAAATTTTTCATGACGGAAAATGACGTCATAGGGTCCAATCGAATCGTCTTGAGCCAAGGAATCAGAGGAAACAAGAATTTCGTTTCTAGGACTTACGGATCAATAGTTATAAGCAAAAACATAAGTGCAACTTTGGACTGTTGGTGGCGCTAGCGGGTTTGAGATAGAGACTCCAAATTCGCTGTGGATAATATTTGGACTGTCCTTTATCAGTGTGCCAAATTTCATAACTTTCCTACGTACGGTTCTATGGGCTGCCATAGACCGCAATGGCGGAAGAAGAAGAAGAAGAAGAATAATAATAAATATAGCTGCAAGCAGCAATCACCGGGGTCAAGCCAAAAAGGCACAGCAGAAAGTAAAGTTGACTTCGGATGAGCAGTTTAAAAAACCTAGGAAAATCTCTTGATTTCAGACAAAACAATATAACAGTTATCAGCAAAAAAGCTGTGTTCTCATTTAGTGACAATTCTCCCTCTCTTTCAACGAGGATTGATAACTAGAACACTGAAGTAAAAATGAGTGGTGCTTGCAGTGGCAATACTCAGCTCACAAAATGTTACAGTGGTGTTAATGAGTCAAAAGAGCCCACCCCCATGTCTCTACGATGTTCTGACGCAGAGATATAGCTCTTGCAAAAACGGTTGATAAGGTATTCTCATTGGTTGCTAGGGAGTGAATTGGCAACCACAAGTGATTATAGTCAAAGCCATGAAAGGAATAATCCATGATGACTCATGGTTTTAGATGTGTTGTTGCAGTAGTTTTAGGCAAAAAATGCCATATTTCTATCTCAAAACCAGTAGGTGGCGCAATGACAAAATTGTGCATGCAACCTCAGGTCATAACTGTGTTACATCTAGCTAGTTTTATGACTATACACTTTAGTTTAGTGAAGAAACAGTTGTATTACCATAGGGTGGCTTGAATTCAAATGTTTTGTTCAATTATAAGGCCAACTAGTGGTGCAAGCATACATTTTTTTTGTGTATCCTCAGACTGTGGTCGTACATCAGCATATCAAATCTGGTGAAAAAATCTCTTTTTGTTGCGAAGTTATAACCATTTATGTGTAAAAAATGCAAAATTTAAAGGTAATTTTTCGTTTTTTGCATTTTTCGGCCATTTCTGATGAAAATTTTAATATAACGCCAATAGAACTTTTTGTTCAGAAGGTAATGCAATGTTCTTCCTATGGTGTTTTCGAGTCGATCGGAATAACGCTCGCAGAGATATTCGCACGTGTTTTTTAAGTGCTATTTTGCTGCACAGGGCTAACTGTATGACGAAACCTGGCATGTTTGGTATCGTTGGACTCGACGACTACTCAGGACTCCAAAAATTCAAGTCCCGTGAAAATACTTTTATCGCAGCCAAAGTTATAGGCGTATAGAACATTCGTCTGGCCACTAGGTGGCGCTGCAACGAAACTGTGCATGCACCCTCAGTTCCTGACTGGCATCTCAAGTACCAAGTGTCGTGTCAATAGGCCTAAGTTTGGCGAAGATACAGCCTAAAATCTGTTATTGTTCGCTCTACCTAAAATTCGTTGACGCGCTATACGACAACGGATTGGTTTATCGAAATTCTTTTAATAACTTTTTGCCTTGAGTGTCTCTAGATGCTGCATACCAATTTTTGAGGCAAACGGGCAAAAACTCTAGGACGAGTTCGCAAAAGTAGGTTTAACGAATAATTCAAAATGGCGGAAAATTTTTCTTGACGGAAAATGACGTCATAGGGTCCTATCGAATCGTCTTGAGCCAAGGAATCAGAGGAAACAAGAATTTCATTTCTGGGACTTACGGTTCAGAAGTTATAAGACAAAACGTAAGTGCAACTTTGGACTGTTGGTGGCGCTAGTGGGCTTGAGATAGAGACTCCAAATTTGCTGTGGATATTATTTGGACTGTCCTCTATCAGTGTGCCAAATTTCATAACTTTCCTACGTACGGTTCTATGGGCTGCCATAGACCGCAATGGCGGAAGAAGAAAAATTTACTAACAGAAACAATTGCCAATATAGCTGCAAGCAGCAATCACCGGGGTCAAGCCAAAAAAGGCACAGCAGAAAGAAAAGTTGACTTTGGATGAGCAGTTTAAAGAACCTAGGAAAATCTCTTGATTTCAGACAAAACAATATAACAGTTATCAGCAAAAAAGCTGTGTTCTCATTTAGTGAAATCTCTCCCTCTCTTTTGACGAGCATTGATAACTAGAACACTGAAGTAAAAATGAGTGGTGCTTGCAGTGGCAATACTGAGCTCACAAAATGTTACAGTGGTGTTAATGAGTCAAAAGAGCCCACCCCCATGTCTCTACGATGTTCTGACACAAAGATATAGCTCTTGCAAAAACGGTTGATATAGTATTCTCATTTGTTGCTAGGGAGTGAATTGGCAACCCCCAGTGATTATAGTCAAAGCCATGAGAGAAATAATCCATGATGACTGGTTTTAGATGTGTTGTTGCAGTAGGTTTAGGCAAAAAATGCCATATTCTATCTCAAAACCAGTAGGTGGCACAATGACAAAATTTGTGCATGCAACCTCAGATCATTACTGTGTTACATCTAGCTAGTTTTATGACTATACACTTTAGTTTAGTGAATAAACAGTTGTATGACCGTAGGGTGGCTTGATTTCAAATGTTATGTTCAATTATAAGGCCAACTAGTGGTGCAAGCATCCAATTTTTTTTTTGTGTAGCCTCAGACTGTGGTCTTAAATCAGCGTATCAAATATGGTGAAAAAATATCTTTGCGTTACGAAGTTATAACCATTTATGTGTAAAAAAACACAAAATTTAAAGGTAATTTTTAGTTTTTTGCAATTTTCTGCCATTTCTGATGAAAATTTTAAAATAACGCCAATAGAACTTTTTGTTCAGAAGGTAATGCAATGTTCTTCCTATGGTGTTTTCGAGTCGATCGGAATAATGCTCGCGGAGATATTCGTGTGTGTTTTTTAAGTGCTATTTTGATGCACAGGGCTAACCGTAAGGCGAATCCTAGCATGTTTGGTATCGTTGGACTCGGCAACTATTCAAAACTTGAAGGAAACAAGTCCCATGAAAATATGTTGATCACAGCCAAAGGTATAAGCGTATAAGCCATTCGTCTGGCCAATAGGTGGCGCTGCAACGAAACTGTGCAAGCACATTCAGTTCCTGACTGGCATCTCAAGTACCAAGTGTTGTGCCAATAGGCTTAAGTTTGGCGAAGATACAGCCTAAAATCTGTTTTTTGTGCTCTATGTAAAATTCGTTGATGCGCTATACGACAACTGATTAGTTTATCGAAATTCTTTTAATAACTTTTTGCCTTGAGTGTCTCTAGATGCTGCATACCGATTTTTGTGGCAATCGGGTAAAAACTCTAGGACGAGTTCGCAAAAGTAGGTTTTATGAATAATTCAAAATGGCGGAAAAATTTTCATGACGGAAAATGACGTCATAGGGTCCTATCGAATCGTCTTGAGCCAAGGAATCAGATGAAACAAGAATTTTGTTTCTAGGACTTACGGATCAGAAGTTATAAGCAAAAACCTAAGTGCAACTTTGGACTGTTGGTGGCGCTAGCGGGTTAGAGATAGAGACTCCAAATTTGCTGTGGGGACACATTGGACTGTCCTCTATCAGTGTGCCAAATTTCATAACTTTCCTACGTACGGTTCTATGGGCTGCCATAGACCGCAATGGCGGAAGAAGAAAAATTTACTAACAGAAACAATTGCCACAAGCCGAAAAGGGCACAGAAGGGTGTAAAGTTGAGTTTGGATAAGCAGACCGAAGAACCTAGGTAAACCTAATGATTTCAGATGAAAAAACGCAAAAATAATCAACAAAAATAATCTCTGTTCTTGTCTACTGCAATCGTCGTTCTGTTATTGACAGTCATGGAACATTAGAGCACTGAAGAACATGTGAGTGATATTTGCAGTGGCAAAACATGTGTCACACAAGGGCGTAGGTTTGATTCTGGCATTGGTGGGGACATAAATAAAATGGTCGCATTGCAAAAACTGTTTATCACCGTTTACTTGACATAAACAACAGACAACTCAGTATGCACTTTACTCAGTGACATCTGACTCGCCACCCCCGGTTCCATCCCAAATTTAATGTACTATAATAAACAATTCGTTATGTCCCAGAGCCTAATAAACAGTAGCTGTTTAAGTCTTTGTCAAAAAAAGAAAATCACATAGTAACATATATGAATCCATATTAAATTTATAATATTGAAGAATATGCAATTAATATTTAATTCTTAATTTAATTTTGCCAAAAAATCCCAGTGTTGAAGTAGGTATATATATCATGCTGTTTCCTGAACACAGTTTATTAACGTTTCTGTAGTTTACATTAAATCTTCTTTTCATTAACAGACAGTTAATCAGTGTGAAAAAAATAGTTTGTTTAAAATGCAACATTATGTCTACATCTGTGCAAGTAATGACCACAGTGCAGTAATGAAAGTATTCAGCAATCATGACATGAATTCATGTTTTTACCATGTTGGGGTTATTTTCTTTCATGGATTAGGGACCCTCTAAATAACCTTGCCACCCCATTTATAAAAGGTTGACACAAGTTTGCAACTCCTCAGGGTTAACATGGGATTGTCCTGTATTGGTGAAAACACTGTCCTTGAATCATTATGTGGCACAACTTTTTTTGTGCATGAAATAGTTACAGTGGGTATAATAATACTTTCTTCCTCACTTACCTGTCGCCCGAATAATCACGCACGTCTTGTTGAGTGAACTTTGGCGCGTTGTACAAAGTGAAACCATCCTATCACACGTAGCGAGTAAAGACAAGCCCATCAAAAAGTGATGTGCGTTAGAGAGGCGGGACTCAAGAATGCTAATCCAATCATATTAGCAATGTGCGTTAGAGAGGCGGGACTAAAGAAATGCAAAGCCAATCATATTAGCGATGTGACTTACGGAGGCGGGCATTGCAGAGAACGAAAGCTGTTAACCGTTTGTGTACCACATAGAGCGTTATTTTTACAGAACGGGATTGCAAAAGATTTCTAATCTAATTTAAATGATTTCTGACAAAAATATAATAAGTAAAAAATAGAAAACACAAGAACAAGACGGACATTAGTGGTTATATATGAATACAGATTAAATGTTTGGTCGAAATTATTGCTAGGGACAATTCAGTCTTCTCTGAATATTGGTAGGGACATGTCCCTAGCGTCCCACCCTAAATCTACGCCCATGGTGTCACAACATGTTACAACAAGTTAAATGAGTCAAAATACACCATCCCCATGTGTCTACAATGTTCTGATGCAGAGAAAAAGCTCTTGCAAAAACGGTTGATAAGGTATTCTCATTGGTTGCTAGAGAGTAAATGAACATGCACCAGTGATTATAGTTCAATTCATGAAAGGAATAATCCATGAAGACTCATGGTTTTAGATGTGTTTTTGCAGTAGTTATAGGCAAAAATAGCCATTTTCTATCTCAAAACCACTAGGTGGCGCTATGACAAAACTGTGCATGCAACCTTAGGTCATGACTGTGTTACATCTAGCTAGTTTCATGACTATACACTTTAGTTAAGCAATAAAATAGTTGTATGACCATAGGGCTTGGTTGATATGAAAGATTTTGTTCAATTATAGGGCCACCTAGTGGTGGAGGCATACCATTTTTTTTGTGTGGCCTCAGACTGTGGTCGTACATCTGCGTATCAAATCTGGTGAAAAAATCTCTTTTCGTTGCGAAGTTATAACCATTTATGTGTAAAAAATGCAAAATTTAAAGGTAATTTTTAGTTTTTTGCATTTTTCGGCCATTTCTGATGAAAATTTTAATATAACGCCAATTGAACTTTTTGTTCAGAAGGTAATGCAATATTCTTCCTATGGTGTTTTCGTGTCGATCGGAATAACGCTCGCGGAGTTATTCGCGCGTGTTTTTTAAGTGCTATTTTGATGCACAGGGCTAACCGTAAGGCGAATCCTGGCATGTTTGGTATCGTTGGACTCGGCGACTACTCAGGACTCCAAAAAATCAAGTCCCGTGAAAATACTTTTATCGCAGCCAAAGTTATAGGCGTATAGAACATTCGTCTGACCACTAGGTGGCGCTGCAACGAAACTGTGCATGCACCCTCAGTTCCTGACTGGCATCTCGAGTACCAAGTGTCGTGTCAATAGGCCTAAGTTTGGCGAAGATACAGCCTAAAATCTGTTTTTTTGCGCTCTATGTAAAATTCGTTGACGCGCTATACGAGAACGGATTGGTTTATCGAAATTCTTTTAATAACTTTTTGCCTTGAGTGTCTCTAGATGCTGCATACCGATTTTCGTGGCAATCGGGTAAAAACTCTAGGAGGAGTTCGCAAAAGTAGGTTTTACGAATATTTAAAAATGGCGGAAAAATTTTCATGACGGAAAATAACGTCATAGGGTCTAATCGAATCGTCTTGAACCAAGGAATCAGAGGAAACAAGAATTTCGATTCTAGGACATACGGATCAGAAGTTATAAGCAAAAACGTAAGTGCAACTTTGGACTGTTGGTGGCGCTAGCGGGTTTGAGATAGAGACTCCAAAATTGCTAGGGATATTATTTGGACTGTCCTCTGTCAGTGTGCCAAATTTCATAACTTTCCTATGTACGGTTCTATGGGCTGCCATAGACCGCAATGGAACAGGAAGAAGAATAATATTTAAAAAGAAAAAGAAAAAGAAAAAGAAAAAGAAAAAGAAAACTAACGGATACAATAGGGGTCTTCGCCCATTCTGGGCTTGACCCCTAAATATAGCTGCAAGCAGCAATACCGGGGTCAAGCCGAAAAGGGCACAGAAGGGTGTAAAGTTGAGTTTGGATAAGCAGACTGAAGAACCTAGGTAAACCTAATGATTTCAGATGAAAAAATGCAAAGGTAATCAACAAAAATAATCTATATTCTTGTCTACTGCAACTGTCCTTCGGTTATTGACAATCATGGAACATTAGAGCACTGAAGGACATGTATGTGATGCTTACAGTGGGCAAACATGGGTCACAACATGTTACAACAAGTTAAAAGAGTCAAAAGAGACCATCCCCATGTCTCTGTGATGTTCTGATACAGAGAAAAAGCTCTTGCAAAAACAGTTGATAACGTATTCTCATTGGTTGCTAGAGAGTAAATGGACATCCTCTAGTGATTATAGTCAAAGCCATGAAAGGAATAATCCATGATGACTCATGGTTTTAGATGTGTTGTTGCAGTAGTTTTAGGCAAAAAATGCCATATTCTATCTCAAAACCAGTAGGTGGCGCAATGACAAAATTCGTGCATGCAACCTCAGGTCATAAATGTGTTACATCTAGCTAGTTTTATGACTATACACTTTAGTTTAGTGAAGAAACAGTTGTATGACCATAGGGTGGCTTGATTTCAAAGGTTTTGTTCAATTATAAGGCCAACTAGTGGTGCAACCATACAATTTTTTTTGTGTAGCCTCAGACTGTGGTCGTACATCAGCGTATCAAATATGGTGAAAAAATCTCTTTGCGTTACGAAGTTATAACCATTTATGTGTAAAAACACAAAATTTAAAGGTAATTTTTCGTTTTTTGCAATTTTCGGCCATTTCTGATGAAAATTTTAATATAGTGCCAATAGAGCTTTTTGTTCAGAAGGTAATGCAATATTCTTCCTATGATCTTTTCGAGTCGATCAGAATTACGCTCGCGGAGATATTCGCGCGTGTTTTTTAAGTGCTGTTTTGCTGCGCAGGGCTAACCGTAAGGCGAAATCTGGCATGTTTGGTATCGTTGGACTCGGCGACTATTCAGGACTCCTAAAAATCAAGTCCCGTCAAAATACGTTGATCACAGCCAAAGTTATAGGTGTAAAAAACATCTGTCTGGCCACTAGGTGGCGCTGCGACGAAACTGTGCATGCACACTCAGTTCCTGACTGGCATCAAAAGTACCAAGTGTCATGTCAATAGGCCTAAGTTTGACGAAGATACAGCCTAAAATCTGTTTTTTTGCGCTCTACGAAAATTTTGTTGACGCGCTATATGACAACGGATTGGTTTATCGAAATTCTTTTGATAACTTTTTGCCGTGAGGGTCTCTAGATGCTACATACCGATTTTCGTGAAAATTGGGCAAAAGCTCTAGGACGAGTTCGCAAAAGTAGGTTTTATGAATAATTCAAAATGGCGGAAAAATTTCCATGACGGAAAATTACGTCATAGGGTCCAATCGAATCGTCTTGAGCCAAGGAATCAGAGGAAACAAGAAATTTGTTTCTAGGACTTACGGATCAGAAGTTATAAGCAAAAACGTAAGTGCATCTTTGGACTGTTGGTGGCGCTAGAGGGTTGGAGATAGAGACTCCAAATTTGCTGTGGGGACACATTGGACTGTCCTTTATCAGTGTGCCAAATTTCATAACTTTCCTACGTACGGTTCTATGGGCTGCCATAGACCGCAATGGCGGAAGAAGAAGAATAACTAATAATAATAATAATAATAATAAGAAGAAGAAAACTAACGGATACAATAGGGGTCTTCGCCCCTTCGGGGCTTGACCCCTAAATATAGCTGCAAGCAGCAATACCGGGGTCAAGCCGACAAGGGCACAGAAGGATGTAAAATTGACATTTGATGAGCAGATTAAAGAACCTAGGTAAACCTAATGATAACAGATAAAAAACCGGCAATGTAATCAACCAAAATAATCTATGTTCATGTCTACTGTGATCCTCCATCTGTTATTGACAATCATGGAACATTAGAGCACTGAAGGAGATGTGAGTGGTGTTTGCAGTGGTAAAACGTATGTCACATTATGTTACAACAAGTTTAATGAGTCAAAAGAGACCACCCCCGTGTCTCTACGGTGTTCTGATGCAGAGCTATAGCTCTTGCAAAAACGGTTGATAAGGTATTCTCGTTGGTTGCTAGGGAGTGAATTGGCAACCACCAGTGCTTATAGTCAAAGCCATGAATTGAATAATCCATGATGACTCATGGTTTTATATGTGTTGTTGCAGTAGTTTTAGGCAAAAAATGCCATATTCTATCTCAAAACCAGTAGGTGGCGCAATGACAAAATTGTGCATGCAACATCAGGTCATGATTGTGTTACATCTAGCTAGTTTTATGACTATACACTTTAGCTTAGTGAAGAAACAGTTGTATGACCATAGGGCTGGCTTGATAAGAAAATTTTTTTTCAATTATAGGGCCACCTAGTGGTTCAGGCATACCAATTTTTTTGTGTGGCCTCAGACTCCGCTCATACATCAGCGTATCAAATCTGGTGAAAAAATCTTTTTTCGTGGCGAAGTTATAACCCTTTATGTGTAAAACACACAAAATGTAAAAGGTAATTTTTCGTTTTTTGCAATTTTCGGCCATTTCTGATGAAAATTTTAATATAACGCCAATAGAACTTTTTGTTCAGAAGGTAATGCAATGTTCTTCCTATGGTGTTTTCGAGTCGATCGGAATAACGCTCGCGGAGATATTTGCACATGTTTTTTAAGTGCTGTTTTAACGCGCAGGGTTAACCGTAAGGCCAATTCTGGCATGTTTGGTATCGTTGGACTCTGCAACTATTCAGAACTCCAAAGAAACAAGTCCCGTGAAAATACGTCAATGGGAGCCAAAGTTATAGGCGTGTAAAACATACGTCTGACCACTAGGTGGCGCTGTGACGAAACTCTGCATGCCCTCGTAGTTCCTGACTGGCATCACAAGTACCAAGTTTCGTGTCAATAGGCTTAAGATTGCCGAAGACACAGCCTCAAATCCGTTTTTTGCGCTCTACGTAAAATTTGTTGACGCGGTTTACAAAAACAGATTGACGAATTGAAATGAATTCCATAACTTTTTGCCGTGAGGGTCTGTAGATACTACATACCGATTTTCGTGGAAATTGGGCAAAAGCTTTAGGACGAGTTCGCAAAAGTAGGTTTTACGAATAATTCAATATGGCGGAAAAATTTTCATGACGGAAAATGACGTCATAGGGTCCAATCGAATCGTCTTGAGCCAAGGAATCAGAGGAAGCAAGAATTTTGTTTCTAAGACTTACGGATCAGAAGTTATAAGCAAAAACATAAGTGCATCTTTGGACTGTTGGTGGCGCTAGCGGGTTAGAGATATAGACTCCGAATTTGCTATGGGGACACATTGGACTGTCCTTTATCAGTGTGCCAAATTTCATAACTTTCCTACGTACGGTTCTATGGGCTGCCATAGACCGCAATGGCGGAAGAAGAAACGGAAGAAGAATAACTAATAATAATAATAAGAAAACTAACAAATACAATAGGGGTCTTCGCCCCTTCGGGGCTTGACCCCTAATAAGAAAACTAACAAATACAATAGGGGTCTTCGCCCCTTCGGGGCTTGACCCCTAATAATAATAAGAAAACTAACAAATACAATAGGGGTCTTCGCCCCTTCGGGGCTTGACCCCTAATAATAATAATAATAATAAGAAAACTAACAATCCCAATAGGGGTCTCGCCCATTCTGGGCTTGACCCCTAAATATAGCTGCAAGCAGCGATGGCGGGCCCTCGCACGTTTGTTTACCGCTACACCGTGCCTCCGATAAAACGATGCACGTGGGCATGTGCATCAAGTGGGTATATATCAGTGTACTATTTCATGTTGCTATTGACCCATTTAGGTACAGTAGGTAAAAGAAACCCCATATTTTAGACAAACGGGGGCGCTAGTCAGTCACTAAATAGACACGCTTTTATCTGACGTTTTTGTCAACACTTAACAGCCAACAAATCAGATGTGTGTGCCAAATTTAAACTTAAACTACGCTGTCAAGAGCCTGAAATATGCCTGAAATAAAAGTAAGTTTGACGTGTTGCCATGGGAACAGCGTTCGATGTGTCAAAAATTCCTTTGCAATTTAACGTCTTCAATGTCTCAGCATCATGTTGACAACTTCTGGAGTCAATCGCATGAAAATCCTAGAAGGACTATTTAAAAGAGCATCGCATGGAACTGTAAGGCTTAAATATGCCTTTAAAATGAAAGTAAAGTTTAACAGGTTGCCATGGGAACAGCGTTCGAGATATCAAAAATCCCTTCGCAATTTATCATCTACAATGTCTCGGCATCATGTTGACCACTTCTTGTGTCAATCGCATGAAAATCCTAGAAGGAGTATTTAAAAGAACATCGCATGGAACTGTCAAAAAAATCCAGCTTTGTGACTGACACACTTCCTGGCGCCTGGTGGTGGCGCTATACCCGGCAGTCACAATAGGAACATCGATGCGATCGGAATCTTCAGATGAACAAACACCCCGCATGGCATCACAATAAGATATTTTTTGCCTTAGATATTAGACACTTCCTGTTTCTCTGATTTCGCTATAAATTTGTCGACTCGCCATGGCAGAACCGTTCGAGATATCAAAAATCCCTTCGCAATATAGCAAGTACAATGTCTCGGCATCATGATCACTACGTTTGGTGTCATTTGCATGAATCCCCTAGGAGGAGTATTTAAAAGTTCACCGCATGCATTTTTTAAACAATCCAAAATAGCCGACTTCCTGTTGGGCGGAGCTTAAATGTTAGAGGGCGAAAGTTGTTCGGGTCGATGAGATCTATATGCGTACCAACTCTCATACATGTGCGTACATGTTTGCCCGATCTCTGCAACAATGTTTGTTTTTGCATTACAGGGGGCGCTACAAAGCTCCCTTGCCACGCCCGAGTTCCAGCCTTTGCCGGGTCCTAATGGCCGACGACTCTGACATCTCTGCCAATTTTCAAGAGTTTTTGAGTATGTTAAGGCCCCCAAATTGCCCCGAAACGTAAAAAAAAAAAAAATCAGAGCAAAAACAATAGGGCTTCGCACCTTTCGGTGCAGGCCATTCTGGCCTGCTCCTCGGTGCTCGGGCCCTAATTAAAGCTGCAAGCAGCGATGGAAGGGCCCTCGCACGCATGTGCACCGCTACCCTATGGCATTAGTAAAGCAGTGAACCAGGGGGAAAAGAATTAAAGTGGATAAATATAGGTGGATATTCAAAGGAAAATTGATGTGCCACAACGCCTGTGTGCAGTAGGTGGCGCTATGACTGTACCTGATTATTGTTATATTGACATGTTCCGGCCGGGACCCCTAACAAACGTGTGATGTCTGGGGCAGATCGAACAATGTATGCCTGAATTACAACAGCTTCCTGTTTCATGGCGAAACATCACACTTTGCCAGGCTGCCACGGACACGCCCTTACACGAAAAGTCAAGATCTTCGCTAATTATCATCGCAAAGGGCTTAAGATCAGTGTGACCAGATATGATGATGATTTCATTAAATCTCTAAGAGCAGTAAATCACAGCTGAATCACAAATGCTGAACTTTGTCAGGCCGCCACGGACACACGCTCCAACGAAAAGTCAAAAGCTCCACAATTTAACATCCCAAAGGCCTTTAGATGAGATTGACCAAATATGATGACGATCTGATAAAATCTGTAGGAGGAGTTCGTTAAAGTACGAAGCCTGGAAATGACAAAATTTGCACAGAAATCACAGGGGAAAATCAAAATGGCCGACTTCCTGTGGGGTTTAGAGCTTCGCTCCTAGAGACTTTTTTGTAGGTCTTGGGGTGATAGATGACCCTACCATATTTCGTATCTGTAGGTCTTTCTTAGTGGCAGGGCTGTTCTCTTGAAATTTTGCAGGTGGCGCTATTGAGCCATTTCTACACGCCCACTTATGGCGCCTATGACACATGTAAATTTTTGCCACCTTTGACATGTGTGCAACGTTTCATGACTTTTTGAGCTCGTTTAGGCTGTCAAAAATGCGATTCATTTAACAATATTTTGCGAGGCCGCCACAGACACGCCCTTTAACGAAAAGTCAAGGTCTTCGCTATTTATCATCACACAAGGTCTTGAGATTAGACTGATGAAATATGATGTTGATATAATCAAATCTCCAAGAGCAGTAATTCACAGCATAAAAGATGGTATTTCCTTCTGCCTCTAGGTGGCGCTATGACTGTTACTGAATTATGCCATGTTGATGTGTTCAGGCCGGGACCTTTATCAAACGTGTGAAGTTGGGGGCAGATCGGACCATGTATGTCTGAATTACAACAGCTTTCTGTTTCATGGCGAAACATCACACTTTGGCAGGCCGCCACGGACACACCCTTCAACGAAAAGTCAAGATCTTCTCAATTTATTATCGCAAAGGGCATAAGATCAGTCTGACCAAATATGATGATGATTTTATTAAATCTCTAAGAGCGGTAAATCACAGCGTAAAACAAGGCATTTCCTGCTACCTCTAGGTGGAGCTATGACTAAAGCTGAATATTGGCATTGAAATGTGTTCAGGCCAAGACTCTTATTAAACGTGTGAAGCCTGGGGCAGATTGGACATTGTATGCCTGAGTTAGAGCCACTTCCTGCTTCATGGCGAAAATGCCGAAATTTGTCAGGCCGCCACGGACACACCCTCCAACGAAAAGTCAAGATCTCCGCAATTTAACATCGCAAAGGCCTTAAGATAGGACTTACCAAATATGATGATGATCGGATTAAATCTGTAGGAGGAGTTCGTTAAAGTATGAAGCCTGGAAATTACCAAATTTGCACAAAAATCAAGGCAAAAATCCAAAATGGCCGACTTCCTGTGGGGTTTAGAGCTTCGCTCCAAGAAACTTTTTTGTAGGTCTTGGGGTGATAGATGATCCTACCAAATTTCGGATCTGTACGTTTTTCGTAGTGGGGGGGGCTGTTCTCTTGAAATTTTGCAGGTGGCGCTATAGAGCCATTTCTACACGCCCAGTTCTGGCGCCTATGCCACATGTAAATTTTCGCCACTTCTGACATGTGTGCAAAATTTCATGAGTTTTCGAGCATGTTTCGCCCCTCAAAAATGCGATTCACTTTGGAGAAGAAGAAGAATAAATAATAATTAAAACTGCAAGCAGTGATGGAAGGGCCCTCGCACGCATGTGCACCGCCACTCTATGGCCTTAGTAAAGCAATGAACCAGGGGGATTGAAATTTCAGTGGGTAAATATAGGCGGATATTCAAAGGAACTTTGAAGTGCCACACCTCCTTTTTGCAGCAGGTGGCGCTATGATTGTAATTGATTGTTGTAACATTGATGTGTTGAGGCCAGGACCCTTGTCAAACGTATGATGTCTGTGACCGATCGGACATTGCATGCCTGAGTTACAACAGCTTTCTCATGGCGAAACATCACGCTTTGCGAGGTCGCCACGGACACGCCCTTCAACGAAAAGTCAAGATCTTCGCAATATATCATCGCAAAGGGCTTAAGATCAGTCTCACCTGATATGATAATGATTTGATTAAATCTCTGAGAACAGTGAATCACAGCGTAAAACAAGGCATTTCCTGCTACCTCTAGGTGGCGCTAGGACTGAAGCTGAATATTGGCATTGAAATGTGTTCAGGCCAAGACTCTTATCAAACGTGTGAAGTGTGGGGTAGATTGGACATTGTATGCCTCAGTTATAACAACTTCCGGTTTCATGGCGAAAACGCTGAACTTTGTCAGGCCGCCACGGACACACCTTCCAACGAAAAGTCAAAAGCTCCGCAATTTAACATCGCAAAGGCCTTTAGATGAGATTGACCAAATATGATGACGATCTAACAAAATCTCTAGGAGGAGTTCGTTAAAGTACGAAGCCTGGAAATGACAAAATTTGCACAGAAATCACAGCAAAAATTCAAATTGGCTGACTTCCTGTGAGGTTTAGAGCTTCGCTCCAAGAGACTTTTTTGTAGGTCTTGGGGTGACATATGACACTACCAAATTTCGTATCTGTAGGATTTTCGTAGCGGCGGGGCTGTTCTCTTGAAATTTTGCAGGTGGCGCTATCGAGCCATTTCTGCACGCCCACTTCTGGCGCCTATGCCACATGTAAATTTTTGCCACTTCTGACGTGTGTGCAACGTTTTATGACTTTTTGAGCTTGTTTAGGCTGTCAAAAATGGGATTCATTTAGCGATATTTTGCGAGGCCGCGACGGACACGCCCTTTAACGAAAAGTCAAGGTCGTTGCTATTTATCATCACACAAGGTCTTGAGATTAGACTGATGAAATATGATGTTGATATGGTTAAATCTCTAAGAGCAGTAAGTCACAGCATAAAAGGTGGTATTTCCTGCTGCCTCTAGGTGGCGCTATGACTGATACTGAATTATGCCATGTTGATGTGTTCAGGCCGGGACCCTTATGAAACGTGTGAAGTTGGGGGCAGATCGGACTATGTATGTCTGAATTACAACAGCTTCCTGTTTCATGGTGAAACATCACACTTTGCCAGGCCGCCACGGACACGCCCTTCAACAAAAAGTCAAGATCTTCGCAATTTATCATCGCAAAGGGCTTAACATCAGTCAGACCGAATATGATGATGATTTGATTAAATCTCTAAGAGCAGTAAATCACAGCGTAAAACATGGTATTTCCTCCTACCTCTAGGTGGCGCTATGAGTGAAGTTGAATATTGGCATTGAAATGTGTTCAGGCCAAGACTCTTATCAAACATGTGAAGCGTGGGGCAGATTGGACATTGTATGCCTTAGTTAGAGCCACTTCCTGTTTCATGGCGAAAATGCAGAAATTTGTCAGGCCGCCACGGACACACCCTCCAACGAAAAGTCAAGATCTCCGCAATTTAACATCGCAAAGGCCTTTACAAGAGATTGACCAAATATGACGATGATCGGATTAAATCTGTAGTAGGAGTTCGTTAAAGTATGAAGCCTGGAAATGACCAAATTTGCACAAAAATCAAGGCAAAAAATCAAAATGGCGGACTTCCTGTTGGGTTTAGAGCTTTGCTCCGAGAGACTTTTTTGTAGGTCTTGGGGTGATAGATGATCCTACCAAATTTCGTATCTGTACGTTTTTCGTAGCGGGGGGGCTGTTCTCTTGAAATTTTGCAGGTGGCGCTATCGAGACATTTTTACACGCCCACTTCTGGCGCCTATACCACATGTAAATTTTCGCCACTTCTGACATGTGTGCAAAATTTCATGAGTTTTCGAGCATGTTTCGCCCCTCAAAAATGCGATTCACTTTGGAGAAGAAGAAGAATAAATAATAATAATAATAATAAACGGAGCAAAAACAATAGGGTCCTCACACCCTGGTGTGCTCGGGCCCTAATAAAACTGCAAGCAGTGATGGAAGGGCCCTCGCACGCATGTGCACCGCCACTCTATGGCCTTAGTAAAGCAATGAACCAGGGGGATTGAAATTTCAGTGGGTAAATATAGGCGGATATTCAAAGGAACTTTGAAGTGCCACACCTCCTTTGTGCAGCAGGTGGCGCTATGATTGTGATTGATTGTTGTAACATTGATGTGTTGAGGCCAGGACCCTTGTCAAACGTATGATGTCTGTGACAGGTCGGACATTGCATGCCTGAGTTACAACAGCTTTCTCATGGCGAAACATCACTTTTTGCGAGGCCGCCACGGACACGCCCTTCAACGAAAAGTCAAGATCTTCGCAATTTATCATCGCAAAGGGCTTAAGATCAGTCTCACCTGATATGATAATGATTTGATTAAATCTCTGAGAACAGTGAATCACAGCGTAAAACAAGGCATTTCCTGCTACCTCTAGGTGGCGCTAGGACTGAAGCTGAATATTGGCATTAAAATGTGTTCAGGCCAAGACTCTTATCAAACATGTCAAGTGTGGGGCAGATTGGACATTGTATGCCTTAGTTATAACAACTTCCTGTTTCATGGTGAAAAGCTGAACTTTGTCAGGCCGCCACGGACACACCTTCCAACGAAAAGTCAAAAGCTCTGCAATTTAACATCGCAAAGGCCTTTAGATGAGATTGACCAAATATGATGACGATCTGACAAAATCTCTAGGAGGAGTTCGTTAAAGTACGAAGCCTGGAAATGACAAAATTTGCACAGAAATCACAGCAAAAATTAAAAATGGCTGACTTCCTGTGAGGTTTAGAGCTTTGCTCCAAGAGACTTTTTTGTAGGTCTTGGGGTGATATATGACCCTACCAAATTTCGTATCTGTATGTTTTTTGTAGTGGGGGGGCTGTTCTCTTGAAATTTTGCAGGTGGCGCTATCGAGCCATTTTTAGACGGCCACTTCTGACGCCTATACTACATGTAAATTTTCGCCACTTCGGACGCGTGTGCAAATTTTCATGAGTTTTCGAGTATGTTTAGCCCCTCAAAAATGCGATCCATTTCGGAGAAGAAGAATAAGAATAATAATAATAATAATAAACGGAGCAAAAACAATAGGGTCCTCACACCCTGGTGTGCTCGGGCCCTAATTAAAACTGCAAGCAGTGATGGAAGGGCCCTCGCACGCATGTGCACCGCCACTCTATGGCCTTAGTAAAGCAATGAACCAGGGGGATTGAAATTTCAGTGGGTAAATATAAGCGGATATTCAAAGGAACTTTGAAGTGCCACACCTCCTTTGTGCAGCAGGTGGCGCTATGATTGTATTTGATTGTTGTAACATTGATGTGTTGAGGCCAGGACCCTTGTCAAACGTATGATGTCTGTGACAGATCGGACATTGCATGCCTGAGTTACAACAGCTTTCTCATGGAGAAACATCACTCTTTGCGAGGCCGCCACGGACACGCCCTTCAACGAAATGTCAAGATATTCGCAATTTATCATCGCAAAGGGCTTAAGATCAGTCTCACCTGATATGATAATGATTTGATTAAATCTCTGAGAACAGTGAATCACAGCGTAAAACAAGGCATTTACTGCTACCTCTAGGTGGCGCTAGGACTGAAGCTGAATATTGGCATTGAAATGTGTTCAGGCCAAGACTCTTATCAAACATGTGAAGTATGGGGCAGATTGGACATTGTATGCCTTAGTTATTACAACTTCCTGTTTCATGGCGAAAATGCTGAACTTTGTCAGGCCGCCGCGGACACACCCTCCAACGAAAAGTCAAAAGCTCGGCAATTTAACATCGCAAAGGCCTTTGGATGAGATTGACCAAATATGATGACGATCTGATAAAATCTCTAGGAGGAGTTTGTTAAAGTACGAAGGCTGAAAATGACAAAATTTGCACAGAAATCACAGCAAAAAATCAAAATGGCCGACTTCCTGTGAGGTTTAGAGCTTCGCTCCAAGATACTTTTTTGTAGGTCTTGGGGTGATAGATGACCCTACCAAATTTCGTATCTGTAGGTTTTTCTTAGTGGCAGGGCTGTTCTCTTGAAATTTTGCAGGTGGCGCTATTGAGCCATTTCTACACGCCCACTTATGGCGCCTATGCCACATGTAAATTTTTGCCACCTTTGACATGTGTGCAACGTTTCATGACTTTTTGAGCTCGTTTAGGATGTCAAAAATGCGATTCATTTAACAATATTTTGCGAGGCCGCCACAGACACGCCCTTTAACGAAAAGTCAAGGTCTTCGCTATTTATCATCACACAAGGTCTTGAGATTAGACTGATGAAATATGATGTTGATATAATCAAATCTCCAAGAGCAGTAATTCACAGCATAAAAGATGGTATTTCCTTCTGCCTCTAGGTGGCGCTATGACTGTTACTGAATTATGCCATGTTGATGTGTTCAGGCCGGGACCTTTATCAAAGGTGTGAAGTTGGGGGCAGATCGGACCATGTATGTCTGAATTACAACAGCTTTCTGTTTCATGGCGAAACATCACACTTTGCCAGGCTGCCACGGACACGCCCTTCCACGAAAAGTCAAGATCTTCGCTAATTATCATCACAAAGGGCTTAAGATCAGTCTGACCAGATATGATGATGATTTTATTAAATCTCTAAGAGCAGTAAATCACAGCGTAAAACAAGGCATTTCCTGCTACCTGTAGGTGGCGCTAGGACTGAAGCTGAATATTGGCATTGAAATGTGTTCAGGCCAAGACTCTTATCAAACATGTGAAGTGTGGGGCAGATTGGACATTGTATGCCTTAGTTATAACAACTTCCTGTTTCATGGCGAAAATGCTGAATTTTGTCAGGCCGCCACGGACACACCCTCCGACGAAAAGTCAAAAGCTCCACAATTTAACATTGCAAAGGCCTTTAGATGAGATTGACCAAATATGATGAAGATCTGATAAAATCTGTAGGAGGAGTTCGTTAAAGTACGAAGCCTGGAAATGACAGAATTTGCACAGAAATCACAGCAAAAATTCAAAATGGCCGACTTCCTGTGGGGTTTAGAGCTTAGCTTCAAGAGACTTTTTTGTAAGTTTTGGGGTGATAGATGATCCTACCAAATTTCGTATCTGTATGTTTTTCGTAGTGGGGGGGCTGTCCTCTTGAAATTTTGCAGGTGGCGCTATCGAGCCATTTTTAAACGTCCACTTCTGACGCCTATACTACATGTACATTTTCGCCACTTCTGACGCGTGTACAAATTTTCATGAGTTTTCGAGTATGTTTAGCCCCTCAAAAATGCGATCCATTTCGGAGAAGAAGAATAAGAATAAGAATAATAATAAACGGAGCAAAAACAATAGGGTCCTCACACCCTGGTGTGCTCGGGCCCTAATAAACGGAGCAAAAACAATAGGGTCCTCACACCCTGGTGTGCTCGGGCCCTAATAATATACGGAGCAAAAACAATAGGGTCCTCACACCCCGGTGTGCTTGGGCCCTAATAATAATAATAAGAATAATTAAAATTGCAAGCAGTGATGGAAGGGCCCTCGCACGCATGTGCACCGCCACTCTATGGCCTTAGTAAAGCAATGAACCAGGGGGATTGAAATTTCAGTGGGTAAATATAGGCAGACATTCAAAGGAACTTTGAAGTGCCACACCTCCTTTGTGCAGCAGGTGGCGCTATGATTGTATTTGATTGTTGTAACATTGATGTGTTGAGGCCAGGACCCTTGTCAAACGTATGATGTCTGTGACAGATCGGACATTGCATGCCTGAGTCACAACAGCTTTCTAATGGCGAAACATCACTCTTTGCGAGGCCGCCACGGACACGCCCTGCAATGAAAAGTCAAAAGATCCGCAATTTAGCATCGCAAAGGCCTTTAGATGATACTGACCAAATACGATGATGATCGGATTAAATCTCTAGGAGGAGTTCGATAAAGTACGACGCTTGGAAATGTCAAAAAATGACAGAGAAAATTCAAAATGGCCGACTTCCTGTGGGGTTTAGAGCTTAGCTCCAAGAGACTTTTTTGTAGGTCTTGGAGTAATAGATGATCCTACCAAACTTCGTATCTGTAAGTTTTTCGTAGTGGGGGGGCTGTTCTCTTGAAATTTTGCAGGTGGCGCTATCGAGCCATTTTTACACGCCCACTTCTGACGCCTATACTACATGTAAATTTTCGCCACTTCTGACCGTGTGCAAATTTTCATGAGTTTTCGGGTATGTTTAGGCCCTCAAAAATGCGATCCATTTCGGAGAAGAAGAAGAAGAAGAAGAAGAAGAATAATAATTAAAACTGCAAGCAGTGATGGAAGGGCCCTCGCACGCATGTGCACCGCCACTCTATGGCCTTAGTAAAGCAATGAACCAGGGGGATTGAAATTTCAGTGGGTAAATATAGGCGGATATTCAAAGGAACTTTGAAGTGCCACACCTCCTTTGTGCAGCAGGTGGCGCTATGATTGTAATTGATTGTTGTAACATTGATGTGTTGAGGCCAGGACCCTTGTCAAACGTATGATGTCTGTGACAGGTCGGACATTGCATGCCTGAGTTACAACAGCTTTCTCATGGCGAAACATCACTCTTTGCGAGGCCGCCACGGACACGCCCTTCAACGAAAAGTCAAGATCTTCGCAATTTATCATCGCAAAGGGCTTAAGATCAGTCTCACCTGATATGATAATGATTTGATTAAATCTCTGAGAACAGTGAATCACAGCGTAAAACAAGGCATTTCCTGCTACCTCTAGGTGGCGCTAGGACTGAAGCTGAATATTGGCATTGAAATGTGTTCAGGCCAAGACTCTTATCAAACATGTGAAGTGTGGGGCAGATTGGACATTGTATGCCTTAGTTATAACAACTTCCGGTTTCATGGCGAAATGCTGAAATTTGTCAGGCCGCCACGGACACACCTTCCAACGAAAAGTCAAAAGCTCCGCAATTTAACATCGCAAAGGCCTTTAGATGAGATTGACCAAATATGATGACGATCTGATAAAATCTCTAG
Source organism: Paramisgurnus dabryanus (assembly GCF_030506205.2). Taxonomy (NCBI): domain Eukaryota; kingdom Metazoa; phylum Chordata; class Actinopteri; order Cypriniformes; family Cobitidae; genus Paramisgurnus; species Paramisgurnus dabryanus. The sequence goes on from NC_133343.1 coordinate 45,821,876, forward strand.
GAGGAGTTCGTTAAAGTACGAAGCCTGGAAATGACAAAATTTGCACAGAAATCACAGCAAAAATTCAAAATGGCCGACTTCCTGTGGGGTTTAGAGCTTCGCTCCAAGAGACTTTTTTGTAGGTCTTTGGGTGATAGATGATCCTACCAAATTTAGTTTCTGTAGGATTTTCGTAGCGGCGGGGCTGTTCTCTTGAAATTTTGCAGGTGGCGCTATCGAGCCATTTCTGCACGCCCACTTCTGGCGCCTATGCCACATGTAAATTTTTGCCACTTCTGACGTGTGTGCAACGTTTTATGACTTTTTGAGCTTGTTTAGCCTGTCAAAATGCGATTCAATTAGCGATACTTTGCCAGGCCGCCACGGACACGCCCTTTAATGAAAAGTCAAGGTCGTTGCTTTTTATCATCACACAAGGTCTGGAGATTACACTGGTGAAATATGATGTTGATATGGTTAAATACCTAGGAGCAGTAAGTCAAAGCGTCAAACATGGTATTTCCTGCTGCCTCTAGGTGGCGCTATGAGTGTTACTGAATTATGCCATGTTGATGTGTTCAGGCCTGGACCCTTATCAAACGTGTGAAGTCTGGGGCAGATCGGACAATGTATGCCTGAATTACATCAGCTTCCTGTTTCATGGCGAAACATTACACTTTGCCAGGCCGCCACGGACACGCCCTCCAATGAAAAGTCAAAAGCTCCGCAATTTAGCATCGCAAAGGCCTTTAGATGATACTGACCAAATATGATGATGATCGGATTAAATCTCTAGGAGGAGTTCGTTAAAGTACGACGCTTGGAAATGTCAAAAAATGACAGAGAAAATTCAAAATGGCTGACTTCCTGTGGGGTTTAGAGCTTAGCTCAAAGAGACTTTTTTGTAGGTCTTGGAGTAATAGATGATCCTACCAAATTTCGTATCTGTAAGTTTTTCGTAGTGGGGGGGCTGTTCTCTTGAAATTTTGCAGGTGGCGCTATCGAGCCATTTTTACACGCCCACTTCTGATGCCTATACTACATGTAAATTTTCGCCACTTCTGACGCGTGTGCAAATTTTCATGAGTTTTCGGGTATGTTTAGGCCCTCAAAAATGCGATCCATTTCGGAGAAGAAGAAGAAGAAGAAGAAGAAGAAGAAGAATTAAAACTGCAAGCAGTGATGGAAGGGCCCTCGCACGCATGTGCACCGCCACTCTATGGCCTTAGTAAAGCAATGAACCAGGGGGATTGAAATTTCAGTGGGTAAATATAGGCGGATATTCAAAGGAACTTTGAAGTGCCACACCTCCTTTGTGCAGCAGGTGGCGCTATGATTGTATTTGATTGTTGTAACATTGATGTGTTGAGGCCAGGACCCTTGTCAAACGTATGATGTCTGTGACAGGTCGGACATTGCATGCCTGAGTTACAACAGCTTTCTCATGGAGAAACATCACTCTTTGCGAGGCCGCCACGGACACGCCCTTCAACGAAAAGTCAAGATCTTCGCAATTTATCATCGCAAAGGGCTTAAGATCAGTCTCACCTGATATGATAATGATTTGATTAAATCTCTGAGAACAGTGAATCACAGCGTAAAACAAGGCATTTCCTGCTACCTCTAGGTGGCGCTAGGACTGAAGCTGAATATTGGCATTAAAATGTGTTCAGGCCAAGACTCTTATCAAACATGTGAAGTGTGGGGCAGATTGGACATTGTATGCCTTAGTTATAACAACTTCCTGTTTCATGGCGAAAACGCTGAACTTTGTCAGGCCGCCACGGACACACCTTCCAACGAAAAGTCAAAAGCTCCGCAATTTAACATCGCAAAGGCCTTTAGATGAGATTGACCAAATATGATGACGATCTGACAAAATCTCTAGGAGGAGTTCGTTAAAGTACGAAGCCTGGAAATGACAAAATTTGCACAGAAATCACAGCAAAAATTCAAAATGGCTGACTTCCTGTGGGGTTTAGAGCTTCGCTCCAAGAGACTTTTTTGTAGGTCTTGGGGTGATATATGACCCTACCAAATTTCGTATCTGTAGGATTTTCGTAGCGGCGGGGCTGTTCTCTTGAAATTTTGCAGGTGGCGCTATCGAGCCATTTCTGCACGCCCACTTCTGGCGCCTATGCCACATGTACATTTTTGCCACTTCTGACGTGTGTGCAACGTTTTATGACTTTTTGAGCTTGTTTAGCCTGTCAAAATGCGATTCAGATAGCGATACTTTGCCAGGCCGCCACGGACACGCCCTTTAATGAAAAGTCAAGGTCGTTGCTTTTTATCATCACACAAGGTCTTGAGATTACACTGGTGAAATATGATGTTGATATGGTTAAATACCTAAGAGCAGTAAGTCACAGCGTCAAACATGGTATTTCCTGCTGCCTCTAGGTGGCGCTATGAGTGTTACTGAATTATGCCATATTGATGTGTTCAGGCCTGGACCCTTATCAAACGTGTGAAGTCAGGGGCAGATCGGACAATGTATGCCTGAATTACATCAGCTTCCTGTTTCATGGCGAAACATTACACTTTGCCAGGCCGCCACGGACACGCCCTCCAATGAAAAGTCAAAAGCTCCGCAATTTAGCATCGCAAAGGCCTTTAGATGATACTGACCAAATATGATGATGATCGGATTAAATCTCTAGGAGGAGTTCGTTAAAGGACGACGCTTGGAAATGTCAAAAAATGACAGAGAAAATTCAAAATGGCTGACTTCCTGTGGGGTTTAGAGCTTAGCTCCAAGAGACTTTTTTGTAGGTCTTGGAGTAATAGATGATCCTACCAAATTTCGTATCTGTAAGTTTTTCGTAGTGGGGGGGCTGTTCTCTTGAAATTTTGCAGGTGGCGCTATCGAGCCATTTTTACACGCCCACTTCTGACGCCTATACTACATGTAAATTTTCGCCACTTCTGACGCGTGTGCAAATTTTCATGAGTTTTCGGGTATGTTTAGGCCCTCAAAAATGCGATCCATTTCGGAGAAGAAGAAGAAGAAGAAGAAGAAGAAGAAGAAGAAGAATAATAAACGGAGCAAAAACAATAGGGTCCTCACACCCTGGTGTGCTCGGGCCCTAATAATAAACGGAGCAAAAACAATAGGGTCCTCACACCCCGGTGTGCTCGGGCCCTAATTAAAACTGCAAGCAGTGATGGAAGGGCCCTCGCACGCATGTGCACCGCCACTCTATGGCCTTAGTAAAGCAATGAACCAGGGGGATTGAAATTTCAGTGGGTAGATATAGGCGGATATTCAAAGGAACTTTGAAGTGCCACACCTCCTTTGTGCAGCAGATGGCGCTATGATTGTGATTGATTGTTGTAACATTGATGTGTTGAGGCCAGGACCCTTGTCAAACGTATGATGTCTGTGACAGGTCGGACATTGCATGCCTGAGTTACAACAGCTTTCTAATGGCGAAACATCACTTTTTGCGAGGCCGCCACGGACACGCCCTTCAACGAAAAGTCAAGATCTTCGCAATTTATCATCGCAAAGGGCTTAAGATCAGTCTCACCTGATATGATAATGATTTGATAAAATCTCTGAGAACAGTGAATCACAGCGTAAAACAAGGCATTTCCTGCTACCTCTAGGTGGCGCTAGGACTGAAGCTGAATATTGGCATTAAAATGTGTTCAGGCCAAGACTCTTATCAAACGTGTTAAGTGTGGGGCAGATTGGACATTGTATGCCTTAGTTATAACAACTTCCTGTTTCATGGCGAAAACGCTGAACTTTGTCAGGTCGCCACGGACACACCTTCCAACGAAAAGTCAAAAGCTCCGCAATTTAACATCGCAAAGGCCTTTAGATGAGATTGACCAAATATGATGACGATCTGACAAAATCTCTAGGAGGAGTTCGTTAAAGTACGAAGCCTGGAAATGACAAAATTTGCACAGAAATCACAGCAAAAATTAAAAATGGCTGACTTCCTGTGAGGTTTAGATCTTCGCTCCAAGAGACTTTTTTGTAGGTCTTGGGGTGATATATGACCCTACCAAATTTCGTATCTGTATGTTTTTCGTAGTGGGGGGGCTGTTCTCTTGAAATTTTGCAGGTGGCGCTATCGAGCCATTTTTAGACGCCCACTTCTGACGCCTATACTACATGTAAATTTTCGCCACTTCGGACGCGTGTGCAAATTTTCATGAGTTTTCGAGTATGTTTAGCCCCTCAAAAATGCGATCCATTTCGGAGAAGAAGAATAAGAATAATAATAATAATAATAAACAGAGCAAAAACAATAGGGTCCTCACACCCTGGTGTGCTCGGGCCCTAATTAAAACTGCAAGCAGTGATGGAAGGGCCCTCGCACCCATGTGCACCGCCACTCTATGGCCTTAGTAAAGCAATGAACCAGGGGGATTGAAATTTCAGTGGGTAAATATAGGCGGATATTCAAAGGAACTTTGAAGTGCCACACCTCCTTTGTGCAGCAGGTGGCGCTATGATTGTAATTGATTGTTGTAACATTGATGTGTTGAGGCCAGGACCCTTGTCAAGCGTATGATGTCTGTGACAGGTCGGACATTGCATGCCTGAGTTACAACAGCTTTCTCATGGCGAAACATCACTCTTTGCGAGGCCGCCACGGACACGCCCTTCAACGAAAAGTCAAGATCTTCGCAATTTATCATCGCAAAGGGCTTAAGATCAGTCTCACCTGATATGATAATGATTTGATTAAATCTCTGAGAACAGTGAATCACAGCGTAAAACAAGGCATTTCCTGCTACCTCTAGGTGGCGCTAGGACTGAAGCTGAATATTGGCATTGAAATGTGTTCAGGCCAAGACTCTTATCAAACATGTGAAGTGTGGGGCAGATTGGACATTGTATGCCTTAGTTATAACAACTTCCTTTTTCATGGCGAAATGCTGAACTTTGTCAGGCCGCCACGGACACGCGCTCCAACGAAAAGTCAAAAGCTCCGCAATTTAACATCGCAAAGGCCTTTAGATGAGATTGACCAAATATGATGACGATCTGATAAAATCTCTAGGAGGAGTTCGTTAAAGTACGAAGCCTGGAAATGACAAAATTCGCACAGAAATCACAGCAAAAATTCAAAATGGCCGACTTCCTGTGGGGTTTAGAGCTTAGCTTCAAGAGACTTTTTTGTAAGTTTTGGGGTGATAGATGATCCTACCAAATTTCGTATCTGTATGTTTTTCGTAGTGGGGGGGCTGTTCTCTTGAAATTTTGCAGGTGGCGCTATCGAGCCATTTCTGCACGCCCACTTCTGATGCCTATACTACATGTAAATTTTCGCCACTTCTGACGCGTGTGCAAATTTTCATGAGTTTTCGAGTATGTTTAGCCCCTCAAAAATGCAATCCATTTCGGAGAAGAAGAATAAGAATAATAATAATTAAAACTGCAAGCAGTGATGGAAGGGCCCTCGCACGCATGTGCACCGCCACTCTATGGCCTTAGTAAAGCAATGAACCAGGGGGATTGAAATTTCAGTGGGTAAATATAGGCGGATATTCAAAGGAACTTTGAAGTCCCACACCTCCTTTGTGCAGCAGGTGGCGCTATGATTGTATTTGATTGTTGTAACATTGATGTGTTGAGGCCAGGACCCTTGTCAAACATATGATGTCTGTGACAGGTCGGACATTGCATGCCTGAGTTACAACAGCTTTCTCATGGAGAAACATCACTCTTTGCGAGGCCGCCACGGACACGCCCTTCAACGAAAAGTCAAGATCTTCGCAATTTATCATCGCAAAGGGCTTAAGATCAGTCTCACCTGATATGATAATGATTTGATTAATTCTCTGAGAACAGTGAATCACAGCGTAAAACAAGGCATTTCCTGCTACCTCTAGGTGGCGCTAGGACTGAAGCTGAATATTGGCATTGAAATGTGTTCAGGCCAAGACTCTTATCAAACATGTGAAGTGTGGGGCAGATTGGACATTGTATGCCTTAGTTATAACAACTTCCTGTTTCATGGCGAAAACGCTGAAATTTCTCAGGCCGCCACGGACACACCTTCCAACGAAAAGTCAAAAGCTCCGCAATTTAACATCGCAAAGGCCTTTAGATGAGATTGACCAAATATGATGACGATCTGACAAAATCTCTATGAGGAGTTCGTTAAAGTACGAAGCCTGGAAATGACAAAATTTGCACAGAAATCACAGCAAAAATTCAAAATGGCTGACTTCCTGTGAGGTTTAGAGCTTCACTCCAAGAGACTTTTTTGTAGGTCTTGGGGTGATATATGACCCTACCAAATTTCGTTTCTGTAGGATTTTCGTAGCGGCGGGGCTGTTCTCTTGAAATTTTGCAGGTGGCGCTATCGAGCCATTTCTGCACGCCCACTTCTGCCGCCTATGCCACATGTAAACTTTGCCACTTCTGACGTGTGTGCAACGTTTTATGACTTTTTGAGGTTGTTTAGCCTGTCAAAATGTGATTCAATTAGCGATACTTTGCCAGGCCGCCACGGACACGCCCTTTAATGAAAAGTCAAGGTCGTTGCTTTTTATCATCACACAAGGTCTTGAGATTACACTGGTGAAATATGATGTTGATATGGTTAAATACCTAGGAGCAGTAAGTCACAGCGTCAAACATGGTATTTCCTGCTGCCTCTAGGTGGCGCTATGAGTGTTACTGAATTATGCCATGTTGATGTGTTCAAACCTGGACCCTTATCAAACGTGTGAAGTCAGGGGCAGATCGGACAATGTATGCCTGAATTACATCAGCTTCCTGTTTCATGGCGAATCATTACACTTTGCCAGGCCGCCACGGACACGCCCTCCAATGAAAAGTCAAAAGCTCCGCAATTTAGCATCGCAAAGGCCTTTAGATGATATTGACCAAATATGATGATGATCGGATTAAATCTCTAGGAGGAGTTCGTTAAAGTATGATGCTTGGAAATGTCAAAAAATGACAGAGAAAATTCAAAATGGCTGACTTCCTGTGGGGTTTAGAGCTTAGCTCCAAGAGACTTTTTTGTAGGTCTTGGAGTAATAGATGATCCTACCAAATTTCGTATCTGTAAGTTTTTCGTAGTGGGGGGGCTGTTCTCTTGAAATTTTGCAGGTGGCGCTATCGAGCCATTTTTACACGCCCACTTCTGACGCCTATACCACATGTAAATTTTCGCCACTTCTGACGCGTGTGCAAATTTTCATGAGTTTTCGGGTATGTTTAGGCCCTCAAAAATGCGATCCATTTCGGAGAAGAAGAAGAAGAAGAAGAAGAAGAAGAATAATTAAAACTGCAAGCAGTGATGGAAGGGCCCTCGCACGCATGTGCACCGCCACTCTATGGCCTTAGTAAAGCAATGAACCAGGGGGATTGAAATTTCAGTGGGTAAATATAGGCGGATATTCAAAGGAACTTTGAAGTGCCACACCTCCTTTGTGCAGCAGGTGGCGCTATGATTGTATTTGATTGTTGTAACATTGATGTGTTGAGGCCAGGACCCTTGTCAAACGTATGATGTCTGTGACAGGTTGGACATTGCATGCCTGAGTTACAACAGCTTTCTCATGGCGAAACATCACTCTGCGAGGCCGCCACGGACACGCCCTTCAACGAAAAGTCAAGATCTTCGCAATTTATCATCGCAAAGGGCTTAAGATCAGTCTCACCTGATATGATAATGATTTGATTAAATCTCTGAGAACAGTGAATCACAGCGTAAAACAAGGCATTTCCTGCTACCTCTAGGTGGCGCTAGGACTGAAGCTGAATATTGGCATTAAAATGTGTTCAGGCCAAGACTCTTATCAAACATGTGAAGTGTGGGGCAGATTGGACATTGTATGCCTTAGTTATAACAACTTCCTGTTTCATGGCGAAAACGCTGAACTTTGTCAGGCCGCCACGGACACACCTTCCAACGAAAAGTCAAAAGCTCCGCAATTTAACATCGCAAAGGCCTTTAGATGAGATTGACCAAATATGATGACGATCTGACAAAATCTCTAGGAGGAGTTCGTTAAAGTACGAAGCCTGGAAATTACAAAATTTGCACAGAAATCACAGCAAAAATTCAAAATGGCCGACTTCCTGTGGGGTTTAGAGCTTCGCTCCAAGAGACTTTTTTGTAGGTCTTGGGGTGATATATGACCCTACCAAATTTCGTATCTGTAGGATTTTCATAGCGGCGGGGCTGTTCTCTTGAAATTTTGCAGGTGGCGCTATCGAGCCATTTCTGCACGCCCACTTCTGGCGCCTATGCCACATGTAAATTTTTGCCACTTCTGACGTGTGTGCAACGTTTTATGACTTTTTGAGCTTGTTTAGCCTGTCAAAATGCGATTCAGATAGCGATACTTTGCCAGGCCGCCACGGAAACGCCCTTTAATGAAAAGTCAAGGTCGTTGCTTTTTATCATCACACAAGGTCTTGAGATTACACTGGTGAAATATGATGTTGATATGGTTAAATACCTAAGAGCAGTAAGTCACAGCGTCAAACATGGTATTTCCTGCTGCCTCTAGGTGGCGCTATGAGTGTTACTGAATTATGCCATGTTGATGTGTTCAGGCCTGGACCCTTATCAAACGTGTGAAGTCAGGGGCAGATCGGACAATGTATGCCTGAATTACATCAGCTTCCTGTTTCATGGCGAAACATTACACTTTGCCAGGCCGCCACGGACACGCCCTCCAATGAAAAGTCAAAAGCTCCGCAACTTAGCATCGCAAAGGCCTTTAGATGATACTGACCAAATATGATGATGATCGGATTAAATCTCTAGGAGGAGTTCGTTAAAGTACGACGCTTGGAAATGTCAAAAAATGACAGAGAAAATTCAAAATGGCTGACTTCCTGTGGGGTTTAGAGCTTAGCTCCAAGAGACTTTTTTGTAGGTCTTGGAGTAATAGATGATCCTACCAAATTTCGTATCTGTAAGTTTTTCGTAGTGGGGGGGCTGTTCTCTTGAAATTTTGCAGGTGGCGCTATCGAGCCATTTTTACACGCCCACTTCTGACGTCTATACTACATGTAAATTTTCGCCACTTCTGACGCGTGTGCAAATTTTCATGAGTTTTCGGGTATGTTTAGGCATTCAAAAATGCGATCCATTTCGGAGAAGAAGAAGAAGAAGAAGAAGAAGAAGAAGAAGAAGAAGAATAATAAACGGAGCAAAAACAATAGGGTCCTCACACCCTGGTGTGCTCGGGCCCTAATAAACGGAGCAAAAACAATAGGGTCCTCACACCCTGGTGTGCTCGGGCCCTAATAATAATAAACGGAGCAAAAACAATAGGGTCCTCATACCCTGGTGTGCTCGGGCCCTAATTAAAACTGCAAGCAGTGATGGAAGGGCCCTCGCACGCATGTGCACCGCCACTCTATGGCCTTAGTAAAGCAATGAACCAGGGGGATTGAAATTTCAGTGGGTAAATATAGGCGGATATTCAAAGGAACTTTGAAGTGCCACACCTCCTTTGTGCAGCAGGTGGCGCTATGATTGTATTTGATTGTTGTAACATTGATGTGTTGAGGCCAGGACCCTTGTCAAACGTATGATGTCTGTGACAGGTCGGACATTGCATGCCTGAGTTACAACAGCTTTCTCATGGCGAAACATCACTCTGCGAGGCCGCCACGGACACGCCCTTCAACGAAAAGTCAAGATCTTCGCAATTTATCATCGCAAAGGGCTTAAGATCAGTCTCACCTGATATGATAATGATTTGATTAAATCTCTGAGAACAGTGAATCACAGCGTAAAACAAGGCATTTCCTGCTACCTCTAGGTGGCGCTAGGACTGAAGCTGAATATTGGCATTAAAATGTGTTCAGGCCAAGACTCTTATCAAACATGTGAAGTGTGGGGCAGATTGGACATTGTATGCCTTAGTTATAACAACTTCCTGTTTCATGGCGAAAACGCTGAACTTTGTCAGGCCGCCACGGACACACCTTCCAACGAAAAGTCAAAAGCTCCGCAATTTAACATCGCAAAGGCCTTTAGATGAGATTGACCAAATATGATGACGATCTGACAAAATCTCTAGGAGGAGTTCGTTAAAGTACGAAGCCTGGAAATTACAAAATTTGCACAGAAATCACAGCAATAATTCAAAATGGCCGACTTCCTGTGGGGTTTAGAGCTTCGCTCCAAGAGACTTTTTTGTAGGTCTTGGGGTGATATATGACCCTACCAAATTTCGTATCTGTAGGATTTTCGTAGCGGCGGGGCTGTTCTCTTGAAATTTTGCAGGTGGCGCTATCGAGCCATTTCTGCACGCCCACTTCTGGCGCCTATGCCACATGTAAATTTTTGCCACTTCTGACGTGTGTGCAACGTTTTATGACTTTTTGAGCTTGTTTAGCCTGTCAAAATGCGATTCAGATAGCGATACTTTGCCAGGCCGCCACGGACACGCCCTTTAATGAAAAGTCAAGGTCGTTGCTTTTTATCATCACACAAGGTCTTGAGATTACACTGGTGAAATATGATGTTGATATGGTTAAATACCTAAGAGCAGTAAGTCACAGCGTCAAACATGGTATTTCCTGCTGCCTCTAGGTGGCGCTATGAGTGTTACTGAATTATGCCATGTTGATGTGTTCAGGCCTGGACCCTTATCAAACGTGTGAAGTCAGGGGCAGATCGGACAATGTATGCCTGAATTACATCAGCTTCCTGTTTCATGGCGAAACATTACACTTTGCCAGGCCGCCACGGACACGCCCTCCAATGAAAAGTCAAAAGCTCCGCAATTTAGCATCGCAAAGGCCTTAAGATGATACTGACCAAATATGATGATGATCGGATTAAATCTCTAGGAGGAGTTCGTTAAAGTACGACGCTTGGAAATGTCAAAAAATGACAGAGAAAATTCAAAATGGCTGACTTCCTGTGGGGTTTAGAGCTTAGCTCCAAGAGACTTTTTTGTAGGTCTTGGAGTAATAGATGATCCTACCAAATTTCGTATCTGTAAGTTTTTCGTAGTGGGGGGGCTGTTCTCTTGAAATTTTGCAGGTGGCGCTATCAAGCCATTTTTACACGCCCACTTCTGACGCCTATACTACATGTAAATTTTCGCCACTTCTGACGCGTGTGCAAATTTTCATGAGTTTTCGGGTATGTTTAAGCCCTCAAAAATGCGATCCATTTCGGAGAAGAAGAAGAAGAAGAAGAAGAAGAAGAAGAAGAAGAAGAAGAATTAAAACTGCAAGCAGTGATGGAAGGGCCCTCGCACGCATGTGCACCGCCACTCTATGGCCTTAGTAAAGCAATGAACCAGGGGGATTGAAATTTCAGTGGGTAAATATAGGCGGATATTCAAAGGAACTTTGAAGTGCTACACCTCCTTTGTGCAGCAGGTGGCGCTATGATTGTATTTGATTGTTGTAACATTGATGTGTTGAGGCCAGGACCCTTGTCAAACGTATGATGTCTGTGACAGGTCGGACATTGCATGCCTGAGTTACAACAGCTTTCTCATGGAGAAACATCACTCTTTGCGAGGCCGCCACGGACACACCCTTCAACGAAAAGTCAAGATCTTCGCAATTTATCATCGCAAAGGGCTTAAGATCAGTCTCACTTGATATGATAATGATTTGATTAAATCTCTGAGAACAGTGAATCACAGCGTAAAACAAGGCATTTACTGCTACCTCTAGGTGGCGCTAGGACTGAAGCTGAATATTGGCATTAAAATGTGTTCAGGCCAAGACTCTTATCAAACATGTGAAGTGTGGGGCAGATTGGACATTGTATGCCTTAGTTATAACAACTTCCTGTTTCATGGCGAAAACGCTGAACTTTGTCAGGCCGCCACGGACACACCTTCCAACGAAAAGTCAAAAGCTCCGCAATTTAACATCGCAAAGGCGTTTAGATGAGATTGACCAAATATGATGACGATCTGACAAAATCTCTAGGAGGAGTTCGTTAAAGTACGAAGCCTGGAAATGACAAAATTTGCACAGAAATCACAGCAAAAATTAAAAATGGCTGACTTCCTGTGAGGTTTAGAGCTTCGCTCCAAGAGACTTTTTTGTAGGTCTTGGGGTGATATATGACCCTACCAATTTTCGTTTCTGTAGGATTTTCGTAGCGGCGGGGCTGTTCTCTTGAAATTTTGCAGGTGGCGCTATCGAGCCATTTCTGCACGCCCACTTCTGGCGCCTATGCCACATGTAAATTTTTGCCACTTCTGACGTGTGTGCAACGTTTTATGACTTTTTGAGCTTGTTTAGCCTGTCAAAATGCGATTCATTTAGCGATACTTTGCCAGGCCGCCACGGACACGCCCTTTAATGAAAAGTCAAGGTCGTTGCTTTTTATCATCACACAAGGTCTTGAGATTACACTGGTGAAATATGATGTTGAAAATGGTTAAATACCTAAGAGCAGTAAGTCACAGCGTCAAACATGGTATTTCCTGCTGCCTCTAGGTGGCGCTATGTGTGTTACTGAATTATGCCATGTTGATGTGTTCAGGCCTGGACCCTTATCAAACGTGTGAAGTCAGGGGCAGATCGGACAATGTATGCCTGAATTACATCAGCTTCCTGTTTCATGGCGAAACATTACACTTTGCCAGGCCGCCACGGACACGCCCTCCAATGAAAAGTCAAAAGCTCCGCAATTTAGCATCGCAAAGGCCTTTAGATGATACTGACCAAATATGATGATGATCGGATTAAATCTCTAGGAGGAGTTCGTTAAAGTACGACGCTTGGAAATGTCAAAAAATGACAGAGAAAATTCAAAATGGCTGACTTCCTGTGGGGTTTACAGCTTAGCTCCAAGAGACTTTTTTGTAGGTCTTGGAGTAATAGATGATCCTACCAAATTTCGTATCTGTAAGTTTTTCGTAGTGGGGGGGCTGTTCTCTTGAAATTTTGCAGGTGGCGCTATCGAGCCATTTTTACACGCCCACTTCTGACGCCTATACTACATGTAAATTTTCGCCACTTCTGACGCGTGTGCAAATTTTCATGAGTTTTCGGGTATGTTTAGGCCCTCAAAAATGCGATCCATTTCGGAGAAGAAGAAGAAGAAGAAGAAGAAGAAGAAGAAGAAGAAGAATAATAAACGGAGCAAAAACAATAGGGTCCTCACACCCTGGTGTGCTCGGGCCCTAATTAAAACTGCAAGCAGTGATGGAAGGGCCCTCGCACGCATGTGCACCGCCACTCTATGGCCTTAGTAAAGCAATGAAACAGGGGATTGAAATTTCAGTGGGTAAATATAAGCGGATATTCAAAGGAACTTTGAAGTGCCACACCTCCTTTGTGCAGCAGGTGGCGCTATGATTGTATTTGATTGTTGTAACATTGTTGTGTTGAGGCCAGGACCCTTGTCAAACGTATGATGTCTGTGACAGGTCGGACATTGCATGCCTGAGTTACAACAGCTTTCTCATGGAGAAACATCACTCTTTGCGAGGCCGCCACGGACACACCCTTCAACGAAAAGTCAAGATCTTCGCAATTTATCATTGCAAAGGGCTTAAGATCAGTCTCACCTGATATGACAATGATTTGATTAAATCTCTGAGAACAGTGAATCACAGCGTAAAACAAGGCATTTACTGCTACCTCTAGGTGGCGCTAGGACTGAAGCTGAATATTGGCATTGAAATGTGTTCAGGCCAAGACTCTTATTAAACGTGTGAAGTGTGGGGTAGATTTGACATTGTTTGCCTTAGTTATAACAACTTCCGGTTTCATGGCGAAAACGCTGAACTTTGTCAGGCCGCCACGGACACACCTTCCAACGAAAAGTCAAAAGCTCCGCAATTTAACATCGCAAAGGCCTTAAGATGAGATTGACCAAATATGATGACGATCTGACAAAATCTCTATGAGGAGTTCGTTAAAGTACGAAGCCTGGAAATGACAAAATTTGCACAGAAATCACTGCAAAAATTAAAAATGGCTGACTTCCTGTGAGGTTTAGAGCTTCGCTCCAAGAGACTTTTTTGTAGGTCTTGGGGTGATATATGACCCTACCAAATTTCGTTTCTGTAGGATTTTCGTAGCGGCGGGGCTGTTCTCTTGAAATTTTGCAGGTGGCGCTATCGAGCCATTTCTGCACGCCCTCTTCTGGCGCCTATGCCACATGTTAATTTTTGCCAATTCTGACGTGTGTGCAACGTTTTATGACTTTTTGAGGTTGTTTAGCCTGTCAAAATGCGATTCAATTAGCGATACTTTGCCAGGCCGCCACGGACACGCCCTTTAATGAAAAGTCAAGGTCGTTGCTTTTTATCATCACACAAGGTCTTGAGATTACACTGGTGAAATATGATGTTGATATGGTTAAATACCTAGGAGCAGTAAGTCACAGCGTCAAACATGGTATTTCCTGCTGCCTCTAGGTGGCGCTATGATTGTTACTGAATTATGCCATGTTGATGTGTTCAGGCCTGGACCCTTATCAAACATGTGAAATCAGGGGCAGATCGGACAATGTATGCCTGAATTACATCAGCTTCCTGTTTCATGGCGAAACATTACACTTTGCCAGGCCGCCACGGACACGCCCTCCAATGAAAAGTCAAAAGCTCCGCAATTTAGCATTGCAAAGGCCTTTAGATGATACTGACCAAATATGATGATGATCGGATTAAATCTCTAGGAGGAGTTCGTTAAAGTACGACGCTTGGAAATGTCAAAAAATGACAGAGAAAATTCAAAATGGCTGACTTCCTGTGGGGTTTAGAGCTTAGCTCCAAGAGACTTTTTTGTAGGTCTTGGAGTAATAGATGATCCTACCAAATTTCGTATCTGTAAGTTTTTCGTAGTGGGGGGGCTGTTCTCTTGAAATTTTGCAGGTGGCGCTATCGAGCCATTTTTACACGCCCACTTCTGACGCCTATACTACATGTAAATTTTCGCCAGTTCTGACGCGTGTGCAAATTTTCATGAGTTTTCAGGTATGTTTAGGCCCTCAAAAATGCGATCCATTTCGGAGAAGAAGAAGAAGAAGAAGAAGAAGAATAATAAACGGAGCAAAAACAATAGGGTCCTCACACCCTGGTGTGCTCGGGCCCTAATAAACGGAGCAAAAACAATAGGGTCCTCACACCCTGGTGTGCTCGGGCCCTAATAATAAACGGAGCAAAAACAATAGGGTCCTCACACCCTGGTGTGCTCGGGCCCTAATAATAATAAACGGAGCAAAAACAATAGGGTCCTCACACCCCGGTGTGCTCGGGCCCTAATAATAATAATAATAAACGGAGCAAAAACAATAGGGTCCTCACACCCCGGTGTGCTCGGGCCCTAATAATAATCCGAGCAAAAACAATAGGGCTTTGCACCATTTGGTGCAGGCCATTCTGGCCTGCTCCTCGGTGCTCGGGCCCTAATAAATCCGAGCAAAAACAATAGGGCTTCGCACCTTTCAGTGCAGGCCATTCTGGCCTGCTCCTCGGTGCTCAGGCCCTAATAAAAATAATAAATCCGAGCAAAAAGAATAGGGCTTCGCACCTACGGTGCAGGCCATTCTGGCCTGCTCCTCGGTGCTCGGGCCCTAATAAATACATTTGAAATCTGCAGAGCCGGCGTCAGACCATAACTAACAGGGGGGCACTTGGCTTCCAACGGGGGGGCACGCAATAGCAACAATAACTTGCAAAAACAAGACATTAAAACAACAAATACAGTGCAAGCACACACTCATACAACTGGTACAGACTGTCAGCTCATTTCCCGTATAAAGTGCAAAAGACCACAAACTATGCGCAAAACTATTGAACTTCGACCGCGGCGTGAGCGCAAGCTGAGCTCCGCTGCGCTCGCGCTTTGCTTAATGCAACAACAAACCACCCTCGCGTGGCGCAAGCCATTGAAATGAATGGGTTTCATAGCGCACCGCACACCGCGTCTTAGCTTTAAAAAAGCCGCTTTACCATAATCACGTCGTAATGCTGTTAACGGTCTATAGCCACACTTCACATTTAAGCTTACGTAATTTAAAATCAAATGGTAACTTACCTTTAAAATAGCTGAAGGCGGCGTGTGCGAACATTAAACTTCCTTAAAACAGTGTCCTGTAGATTTGTAAATTCCACCTCAACCTCTAATCTCTGAGTTTGAGCCAGTCTGTGTTTGCATGAAGTCAGATGAAGCAGGTGGTGCTGGTTCGTTCTAAATGTTCTAATATCCAGATTTTACACGATCCATAAAATGCCGCGAAAAAACACGTTGCTAGTATCAAGTCACAAATATGCTAAAGACTTAAGACGGGTGAGACGCGGCAATACATCCACTCAGAGAAACTGGTCTATTTTAATTAAAGAAAACGTATATCAACTATATTTTCCTCATTTGATTACATTACAAGTCATGAAACATTCAATGTTTTATTTATTTAAATTATTCTTGATATATATTAAATTAATAAAAAACTTTGTAGGGGGGGCACAACAACCTGTTTAGGGGGGGCACTGCCCGCGAATGCCCCCCCTTGACGCCGGCCCTGGAAATCTGCATAAAGGCAATATACACACAAATGTGGTAGCATATTTTTTTTTATATTTATTTTGACAAAATGATCTATTTACAAAAATTGACAATATATTTTTAAACAGATATTTTGTTGCTGGCAGGTGGAAATGTTGTAATAGAATAAGACTTAATATTTGGAGAAGGGTTTGCAGACAATATTGTCAGTCCTACAAATGCAATAAAGGCAATGGAAGCTCCTTTGTACAGTGTCATCACCTTGTCATCATCAACCTGGAAAAAAGCCACCCTGTTAGTTACAGTGCATTATCATGAAAAAAATATGCATTAATTGCAATCTTGCATATCCAAGGAACACAGAATTATTTGATGGCTCTGCTGTGCCTGTGCAAATAGGGGTATATTGATCCGCATTTAACCAATCCCAGTGAGCATGCGCAAACACGCACGCAGGCACACACGCGCACACACTCCTCTTTTTTTCTAGGCGGTTCCAATCTGTTCTGTGTATTCAACTTTTTTTACAGTCTATCGTATTCATTCATCCAGATCATCCAGTCAAAAGGCTTTTTCGACTTCATACGGCGCCAAAAGAACTGACAGGTCGATGACGTCAAAGTATCGTGAAAGCGATTCGAGGAGTCTGCTTTCAAATCGCTCTCGCGGAACTTTGACGTTGTACGTCTGTCAGTTGATCTGGTTTAATGTGATTCGGGCTCTTTATCCGTTGCAACTTGCTGAGGTAAATTTAAGACTAAATAAGACGAGAAAGTTGAACCTTGCTTATTAAATGGATAAAAGAAAACAATGTAAGAGTTGGTTTGGATAAATATGCTAAGGACAATAAATGTTAAGTGACCCAAAGACGGTTGGTCTTGTGGACAACGAGGAACAAACCGCCTAAAGGCGGTTGGAAAGTGTTTCTAGCACAAATACTCAACGTGAACGGTAAGTGAATTTTATTTAATTCGTTTGCTTTAACTTTTATAGGTTTTAAGTCGCCTCATGGTAAACATGTTTATTTGATAAGTCATGTTTAACATGCTACGCAGGCTGCTGTTTTTAAATGTTGAGCTAACATAAATGGGAAATATAACAAAACGCGCCTCCCGACTTAAACTGAACTCAGACCAGCGCTTGCACAGCCGTCTGATAGGACCGATCTCCGAATTGATACAGGTTATAAAACAACAACTTGTGAGTAAAGTTGTAAAAAAACAATGTCGTTTGATAGCAACAATATCTACAACAATGTATTTTTGAGGTGATTCCTTACTGACAGGAAAGCTCATCTGACAGAAATAGGTTTAAGTTAATCAGGTAACTTATTTTTAACAAATACATTTCCTTTATTAAAATGTACGAAAGGAAAGTCTATAAAATATTTGTATGCTTTCATTTATGTTATTATTTTATACTCTGCAAGATACTGTTGTATAATCACTTTTGCTTTACTTCAATACAGAGAGCCTTGGGTATAAAAAGGCAGAGTACCAGTGGTTAAAGACACACAAAATGTGGACATCAAAACAAATGGTATGTTATGCTATAATTGAGAGATATTGTCCTTCAAATTAAATATTTAATACATTTCCGTTGTCATGCTCTCATTTTGTCTCTTTTCTTATATCTTTTCATATATTACTCTCATGTGTCCTCTGTCCTTTTAAATGTGCTTTGGTGTTTTGTAAAGCTACATTTGCTCATGAGGAAGATGATAACGAAGAGGATGAGACTCCTTCAAACCATAAGGTGAATATGCAACCCGGTATCACCCCAAATTAGGTACGTTTACATGCAACCAAATAATCCGTTTGTAATCATATTGATGGCTCAATCGTATTGTAAAGTCGTCATGTAAACACCTTAACCCAGGGGTTCCCAAACTTTTTTTCCTGCGCACCCCCTTCTATGTCCCAACCATGTTGGCGCACCCCCAATCCCCATTTAAAAAAAAATCCAAAAAAGCTTTGTTTTCTCACCATAAATACTCATGTTTAATCATGCGCAAATAACCAAGGGCCGGTTGCACTAGCCGGACGTTAAGAAGTTGGGTGTAATAGTCCTACGTCGGGCTTAGCTACATCCAACATTGTGAAAAATATTTACGCCTATTGCACCATCTGAAACTACGCTCAGCGTAGATGATGCGCGCCCCCGTGTATGCGTTTAACCACTGTGATATTTAGACGCCATTCGAGTTTACTATGGTAAAAAACGTACACTTACTGCCGTCAGCTAATAGATGACATATGAGAGGTTTCCTCATGTTTACCAGTGCGTCACGTGCAGACCCATCAAACACATTGACGAAAGCCTTTACTGTTCGCACAAAAGGTGTATAATAGTTTGCAGATTCATTATAACAGCTCAAGTTTCAAACAAAATTAAATGAAAGCTTTTAATAAGTTCTCTACAGTAAGTATTTATGTATTTTATTATATAATTCATTGGCGGTCTCTTTACCATGCTTGAAAACACATTGCTCGCTGTGCCCGTCTCGTCACATTTCATTATTTCTATTTTTGCCATAAAAAAGTCTCTCTCTCTTGGTCCCTCTCCTCCTTCGTGACTAACAACTTTATCATAAGACGTCCCACATGACAGTTTCCCTGATTTCAGTCAGTTAAGCATATTTATAATATATATGGAATGAATGAAACGAGTTGGCACGCATAGCGGCTGCAGTGCATAACAGAAGAGCAGTGCGTAGAAAAAGACAGCAGCTGTCTTCTACGTTTCTATCAAAAACTAATAAATTATAGTTTTTTATTTAAAATAAAAGCGATCACAAAGGAAATGTTTACTGTTCATTTTTTTATTTATTTATTGTATGGAAAAATCCCACTTAAAGAAACAGACCGCCATTACATTTTTCCTCTCGCGCACCCCCTGGTGGCAGCTCGCGTACCCCTGGGGGTGCGCGTACCACACTTTGGGAATCCCTGCCTTAACCAATATGATTGAGGACGATCGGAAGCAAATTTGGATCGTATTGAAGTGGTGTACTCCGATCTGTGATCCGATCAGCAGGAGAAAAGTATGCATGTAAACGCGTGAATCATAGTATTTTCTAAATCAGATGCAAAAATACATTGTGCACATGCGCTGAACATTTGTGCTTCAAGTTCACGTATTATATTTACCTCTTATATCACATGATTCTCGTCAAAGAAACACACAACAACAAGGTAATGCATCACGTAACGTTAATGGGGTCACACGCTGTGCACGCAATGTACTAAATTCTGCAGCGTTTATGTGTACTTTTAAAACATTAGGCTACTTAAAGTAATTAATATAGCGTTGTGCATTTTAAAAAGTGTGTTTTCATTACCTATATCTGAAAACTTCTTAAGAACAACTTTCTAACTCAGTTTTAACTTTTATCCAGAGATAAAGCGTGAACTCGACGAGAGATGCTGTCCGCAGCGTAGCGTTGCCAAGTCCTCTGCTTTTTTTCGAGTTTAGATTTGGGCTACTGTTTAAACTGTTTCCAGCAGTTGTTTTTTCTGCGGGTTAAAGATTAAATTATTTCATTGCTTAGTTCTTGGTATTTGGGCTGTGAAGTCATTGGGCTTTTGGGCTAGTTTTGAACATCCATTCGGATGGTTTTGATATGCGAGTCTGGCAACCCTGGCGGTGTGCTTGTGCAGACTGTCGGTTCGGATTCTATATAATGTACATGTAAACGAACATTTAAATCAGATTGCAGTGTTTAGGGTGCATGTGTTACACTTTTAAGAAGGAAGCGAAGTCCATTCTCGATGCAACACATTTATTTCTGTAAAAATACAGGAAAAAACACATTAAATAAGGAGCACTCTCCGTCTCACGTGTACTGAAGCTTCTGCAGTGATACTTACACACTGCTTCTATGAGCCTCATCGAGTGATTCAGTATATCATAAGCAATAACATGTCACAGAGTGCAAACACCTGAATATATACATAGCACCGAACACATTCCCTCTAATGTCATAGTCAATTCACTTCACACCACATATTACATGTGCTCACTCATTATAATTATTATTGCTACTGTATAAAACTAACACACTCTGCCCTCACAATCATAATGCCAATATGTAAGGTTATTATAACAAAACACCTTTAAAGTCTCACAAGAACGCTCTAAACATAAAAACAGGTGAGTAATACATAAATTCCATAGTCATAGCCATGACCGGGTGATTCTCACGAAACCATTGAAACACCACGGCACTAAGGATTTTAGCTATAAAATGTGTAATATAGTAATATTAAAAAGCATCAGAATTAACACAATACTGTGTTCTACCTTGCACAATGTGTGATTTTAACATAAGAATTTATAATTTGTCAATTTTATCTAATTTTCTGCTTAAATTCTCATTACCGCAATGCGTCCGGCTATGTTTGAACATGCGTTATGTTGTAATTTAAACAAATTAACACAAAAATATTTAGAAAAAAAATAAATGGATGTTTTTCTAGACTACTTTAGATGACAGAAAAATAATTTACTGAATATTCATGTATAATAATAATGAAGAAAAATTAGGAAAATGTTGTGTCCATGCCTGATGTTCTCATCCTCCGCAACACTTTTTGAGAACAGTTTAAGCACACATACATAATTTTAATAAAGTTTGATTTTGAGTGACCAAGCACATGGACCAGTTACTTCAAGATGGCTACCAGGTAAGATCATCTCTTTATATCTTTCCAGTTAAATTTGAAATATTCTCTTGTCAGAATGCTTACACGACATTTTGATTATCATTACCGAAACAGGTAGTTTTCTACATTTGGGAATTTTGTAATTTACAATTTTTTCATGAAAATGTTCTTTATTAAAGTCTAATTATATGCACTGAATAAAAAATGAGCAAAGCCTTCATGGCTTCTCTATTTTTAGCCAATCATACTGGGGTACCTCATCCTCCGCAACACCATTCTCATATACCGCAATTATTTAATAGCAGTTGCGGTAAAGAGAACTTCTGTTTCGGACATGAGAATTTAAGCATATTGTTTATTACTTTTAAATATCTCTTATGAATTTAATACAAATTTAAAATGTAATAACTGTTGATATTTTGCTTTATGATGCTTCATTGTAGACAGTCAGCAAGTGAGAAAAAAGCTTAAGCAAAGGCCAGGTTGACAAAGTTCAGGGAGAAACTTTACAACAACCCAGAATGGCTCGAGGAGTACAGAAGGAAGGAGAGAGCGAGGTAAGGTTTGGAGATATTACTAGCAGGTGTATTTAGCAAAAAACACACTACAGTGTTAGGAAATGTACATGACACACACACAACGCAACTATAAGTCTATAATATATTATGATGTGTACATAAATTTTTTTCTTCCAATGTTGTGAGACATGATAATTTAATGTAATGCTTTCTTTCCACTTTCAGGTATCAAAAACAACCTAGCGATGGCACGCCACGCGTCTAGGCGCTGCAACAGCAGTTGGTTCACAAGATCCACAAAGTTGGATCCCAGATTGCCATGGGGGCGAGGGACAAAGGGAGACTACCTCCTTTCTGCGCAGTGCGTGAGTCACAGACACCAGAGAGGATGGCCTAAAAGCGTCCGGCGCTGTGACAGAAAGCGGGTTGCTGCGCAATTCATTAGGACTGTGCGTTAACCCTTTCCGCCTCTGCTGTCTTCGCAGCATGTGGGTCGTGTTCGAGAGTGGGGGGGGGGGGGCGTGTTGTAGACGCTTATGTGAGGACGGGCCCTGGGGCGAGAAACACAAAACCAACTGAGGAGAAAAATGCTCTGTTTTTGAGCGGCTTCGTTCCGGACGGCAGTCCCCCAGGACCCAGTTTCTTGCATCATATACTCGAGGATTTGTGCCAGGGACTCTTGTGATGCACCACCGGTTCTGGTCCATTAGACACAGGGTGGTGAGGTAGGAAGTGGCTCATAGCCTTCCTAGCTCTTCACCGCTTCCGAGAAATGCTCCGTGATTGTGCCCACCGTGTCACCAAACAGGCCGGATGGAGAAACAGGCGTGACTGTGCATGGCCACCATGAGTGGTCTTCGTGGCCCTTAGCGTGAAATCCGTAACCATTCTCAGATCCCTGAAGGTATTTAGATCCGTGCTGCCCTCATCCAGAGCCTTAAGCACCTGCGCCTAAAAGATCTGTAGGACCGCCATAGTGTGCAATGCAGACAGAGCCTCTCTCGGCGCGGGTATGCTTTTTCGGACAGGTGTGCTGTCATGAGGCTTCACTACCCTCAAAGCTGCGCCACACCATCCAAGGAAGTGGACAAGGGGCAGAGGTGAGCAGCCACAGCGTCCTTGATGGGGGGAATACACAGGTAGCCTACCTAAGAAAAAGAATGGGGGGAGGGGTAGCCCACGCTTTGGTGACTTTCCTCCGAGCATCAGCGGGGCGGCCTGAGTGAAGAAAACAAAAGTCAAGCTTGCTTCTCTGGGGTTCTTGTGGGGTGCTCCACTCAATCTCCAAGTCCTGCACGGCTTTGAAGAGAATGCGCACCAGTTCCTTTTAGAAGGATGGCTGTGTGTCTGATGCACCACGTGGAGCCTTGTCCCAGTCTCCATCCAACGCTGTCAGAGACATCTCATCTTCCTCCGCCGGAAACCCAAAGGAAACAGACCTGGCGGCTCCCGGTTCAGGACACAGGCTCTCGGCGACAAACTGAACCGGTTGAGCGAGGGGAGGACGACCACCAGCGGCTCTTTGCCGGCAGTGGGACACTGCAGTAAGAAACCTCCAAGGGCGATGTTGAGCCGGGTCCTGAGCACCTTCATCGGGAGATCCTCACAATAAGGGACACCCTGAGCCAACAATTGCCGCCTTTGGGTGGAGCACACAGAGCTCGTGTGAATTGGGTGGGTCGATCAGACCTCCGCACCACAAGCAGATTTGCGACATCCCGGAACACAGAGAGGGCTGCTTACATTTCAACCTGAATTCAATTTTGCTGCCTATGAAGTCTGTCCTAAAGCATTTCTCGGAGCTGCCATTATGCAGCCAAAGTCATTGTCTCATAAGGCAGCGAGGGAAAAAGTCAGCTGTCTAAACTTTCGGATACAGCCTCTCTCTCTCTCTCTCTCTCTCTCTCTCTCTCTCTCTCTCTCTCTCTCTCTCTCTCTCTCTCTCTCTCCCTCTCTCTCTCTCTCTCTCTAATCGAAACAGATACAGAATGGTAAAAGGTCAGAAGACCAAATCATATCCAGCAAGGAAATATTTTTCATCTTATTTACACAAATGTTTTGTGATATCCAGCTGACATTAGCTGGCCATTTCTCAATCCGATGGCTGCAGCCTTCAGAGCTCGCATTTGTAGGCAGCATATGTCATCAAGACCATCTTATTTCAGTATGTTAAATGCATAAATGGGGACTTAAATATGACACAAAGGAATATTAATATAAGCCTTCCTGTTCTCATGTTTTTTCTTTAATATTTTTTTCAAAGACTACACAATAAAACAGTTTTGAACTTGAACGCATGATGCTGTAAATATTATCAGACTTTCTACTTTAAAATTTGTTTTTAACAAAATCTCAGGCTAGTATACGTATTCTCATTACCGAATTAATTAACCTCATTTCCGAAACCTATGTATCATTACCGCAACAGATGCTTATTAAATGTTAATTTCATTAATAGAAGCATAATACTTTGATTTTAAATGCATGTGCAGAATCTCCAAATTATGTTCTTTCAGGTTTGTCATGTCATTTTGAAAATGTGTCAGGTTTCTTCGAAATATATAAAAAAAATAGTTGTAAATTGTGGAAGGTGTTGCGGTATATGAGCTAAATAAAACAAAATAAAAAAAATGTTACATTTAAAATAAATATTATTTCAGAATTTCAATTTACTGTGCATGACTATTAATAATCAATTTTTAAAAATGTGAAAATATATTAGCTTTTCTAACAGTGTTGATGTTTTCTGACTATTGCGGTAATGAGATTTTTTAGGACTTATTTTTGAAATTATGTTACAAAAAGTGTTAAATGATAAGTAAAAGTTTTTAAATTAATGTCCCCATATACTTCAGACTTTGTTTCTAATGTCTGGTGGAAAAAAAAGTAAATTTAAGCAATTTTTACATTTTCATGCTTGACATATTTACAACCAAGTTTTCGTGAGAATCACCCGACCGCTGCACTTTGCATGCATTTTACTCTAGTATTGTTAACTATTTGTATTAATTTTTATGTATTCAGTTATATTTATATATTTTTAAATCACAGTGTAATTGTTATTCCATGTTTAAATCCCTTTTTGTAATCCTCTAAAGATAACTCAAATAATCTGACATTCAAATGAACAACTTAAATGTACTGAACCACATATTCTGTATTTTAACATGACAATCTCAATCAATGTACCACATTAAAGCATGGTAACCACAAAGTTTGACTGTGATTCTGTGAAATGCCCTTTTAAACTGAAAATATGAAGGACTATTTCTGCTCAATGTTTTAATGTCTTCACATGCAATCACAGGCCTGTTAACAACCCTGCTTTTAACCCAATACAACACTAATCCATGTTCACACACATCTATTTAACATCAATTCCCTTGTTTACCAGCCTCATCTCAGATAAATATATCCATTAACACTTATTTCGTTTATTTTAAGCACTTATTAGTCATCTTTACCCATACTGAAAGTTACAATCTTTCACAGGAGTACTTAACACTGTCGTCCGCCATTTTAGATGCAGCAATCTTAATCAGGTCCAAACTTTATACATTATCATGCCCCTGGATTAAAACTACAAATGTTTCACATCACCATATTGTTTAGCGTTAGCAGATTAATGTTTTTGTCAGCTTACCTGTAAAAATACAGGAAAAAAACACATTAAATAAGGAGCACTCTCCGTCTCACGTGTACTGAAGCTTCTGCAGTGATACTAACACACTGCTTCTATGAGCCTCATCGAGTGATTCAGTCATGTGTATGTGAGAGCGCCCCCTGCTGACAAGCCTGAGTTCAGCAAGAGCAACTACATTTAGGACAGTGCAAAATCACAATACAGCATGTCACAAACCTTAAATTGTTCACACTTAGAGATTAATACAAGTTTAAAATTTAAAGGGGGGGCAATAAGAACCTGCCTAATTGGGGGGGCAATAAGAACCTGCCTAATTTAAACACTCAGGGCTACACTCTCCCCCACAAAAATAAATGTCTCCTGACATTTCTGTAACTAAGTGCACTTTTAGAACACTTGAGCCATCCAAGGCCTCCAGTAATCCCTAGTCTGTGTTACCTGAGTTTCTGTTACATTACAGTTTCTTTGAACCAAAGACGGCTGACCCAGTGTATCATAGCTCAGTACAACAGGCTGACGTTTTAGTCTTTGGGGTCGTTTCCTTGCATTTGGACCAGAGGGTTTACCTCTAAATCACCTTTCTCAGGCCTATTAGAGCTCAAATCAGGTCTCTGAGATTGTAGTGGCACATCCTCTTCGCTTTGTAGTGGCACATCCTCTTCGCTTTGTAGTGGCACATCCTCTTCGCTTTGTAGTGGCACATCCTCTTCGCTTTGTAGTGGCACATCCTCTTTGCTTTGTAGTGGCACATCCTCTTCGTGATGCTGTACATGCTGCTGAGGCTGGAAGGGCTCTGCCATTGGATTCAACAAACTCTGTTTCTGCTGCTCCTTCCTGTTATATCTCAGATGTCCCCGGTAAGTGCCACTGTATTCATCACTGGAAGTATCACTTTGTTCTGGCAGTTGTTGTTGCTGACGTCGTGGTCTGGCTCTTTCTTTTGGGAAGCTCAGGGAGTCTTTCGGTGACTGAATCTCGGCTGGTGGCTGTTCAAGGGGTAGGGAGTCACAGGGCAGCAAAAGATTTCTGTGCACAACCCTGTCTCTTCCTCTTCCGTTCTCTGGACTGATCTCATACACCGGGCTGCCATCAGCTTTTCTCTCTTTCACCTTATAGACCTGGTCTTCCCAGTAAGACTGGATCTTTCCCGGACCCCCTCTTGGGGTGAGGTTCCTGAGGAGAACTCTGTCGCCTGGGTGAAGGTCTCTTCCCTGTATCTTTCTATCATAGAAAGCTTTTCCTCGAGCAGCTCCCTTTGAGGCAGTTTTGGCTGCAATTTGATATGCCTCTTGCATCCTTTTCCTCCAGTGACTTACATAGGCATCATAAGTATCATGGGACTCATCTTTTCCAAGACTGAATAACAGGTCAATAGGCAGGCGAGGGGAACGTCCAAAGATGAGGTAATATGGTGTGTATCCCGTGGCCTCATTCTTTGTGCAGTTGTACGCGTGGACAACTTTTGCCAGAGATTCTTTCCAGTCTTCCTTCTCCTTGTCCTCCAGGGTACGCAGCATTGACAACAGGGTGCGGTTGAACCGCTCCACCTGCCCATTACCCTGGGGGTGGTATGGTGTTGTGTGGGAGCCCTGGATGCCAGAGAGTTTCTTTAAGCTGGCCATCAATCTGTTTTCAAATTCTTTGCCCATATCGTGATGCAATCTGCTTGGGAAGTTGAACTTGAGTGCAAAGTCATTGAAGAGCTTGTCTGCTACAGTTTTCGCCGACTTATTCCTTGTTGCGTATGCTTGGGCAAACCTTGTGAAGTGGTCCATGACCACTAATATGTACTCGTATCCATGCTTGCATTTCTCCAAATGCAGGAAGTCTATCGAGACAAGCTGGAATGGGTAAGTGGTCTGGATCGGTACCAGTGGTGCACAGGTTTGCCTACTTGGCTTCTTCTTCTTAAGGCATTCACACACTCTTGTTACAAAATGCTCGACATCCTTACTCATCTGTGGCCAGTAGAACCGATCTCGAATCAATTCAAGAGTCCTTTCCACACCCAAGTGGCCCATGTCCTGATGCAGCTCTTTGAAGACCAGCGGATGGTAGGTTTTGGGAAGCAACAACTGTTCTCTACTGGTGGTTCTACGGCGCAGAACACCATCTTGGCCCACATGAATCTTCTGCCACTGTTTCATGAGTATAGCAACCTCAGGTTTTTCAGCTTTCACCTCTGTTCTGCTTGGCCTCTGGTTCTGTGACTTGTATATGGAAGAAAAATAATGACAAAAGTTTTTGAATTAAAATAGCCTGTTGAATTGTACTACCTGAAAAAAAATGCATTGTATTAACCGTACTTGAATTTTAATGCATTGTATTTTTATGTTTTTGAATTAAAACAGCCTGTTGAATTGTACTACCTGAAAAAAAATGCATTGTATTAACCGTGCTTGAATTTTAATGCATTGTATTTTTAGGTTTTGCATTTTTAAGGGCTGAAATTCAACATGCGTGTATATTTTCTGTATTAAAAATTCAATAGTCCACATTCACCTTTTAGATTTCACTTTAACACTAGAACTACCAAGGCAGTCATTTTGACCGTTTTAAAGATTTGCAATGTAATAACTTTGTTGAAATAAAACCCATATAACTACAGTTCCATGACTTTTCTTAAATTAATGTAAATTTTATTTTAACATTGTTATTTTATTAAAATTACAAAACACAAACGAGTTCTGAGTATTTCTACCTCTAATGGCCATAGCGGTCAATTTGACCGCACATTTTACAGGCGTTTTATCTCATCAGCGCTTTTTCCAGCCGTTAAAGATGTGCGTAGCTGTTGCCTAGCAACCTTTCTCTGGCAGTTTTGTATGCTTTTGCTAAGCTAAAACTTAGCTTTACCGTCAAAATGGCAACAAGAAAGAAAATGACTGTCACTGAGGTTTTATCCTTGCTTGAGAACATTGATGATGCAGAGTCTGATGGAGGAGCAGAGAGCGATGTCTCTTGGTCTCTTGACAGTTCGGTCAAAATGTTTATTATCTGTCCTAATATAACAGAACTATTTATTCATTCTAGATTTCATTAGAGGCTGCATAAAATTGTTTCCGATTCGTGTGTCAATTATTTCCGATAATGCTAAAGCATTGTAAACTCCAAAAGTCAAAATGTATTGAATAAAGACAGATGTAATCATTTCCAAAATTCACAATATGTTTTTATCTAACGAAATATTCTGCTTTATTTTATATTTGTTGACATTTAGACTTTCAAAAACAACATTTTAACTGCGGTGAAAAACTTTGATCTCCAGCTTGCCGGATGCAAATTGCGGAAAGCAAATTGCGGCATGCACTTTTGTGGGAGGTCTAGTCGCTCTTACACAATAATATCACAAATATATTATATTATGTATGCTTAAATTACCCCACATTTTTCATAAAACATGACCATAGAAGCTTTGAAGTAAATATAACATGACAACTGGTATGAACAGTCAAAATGACCGCTATTGGCAGTTCTAGTAGTTATAGAATTCCGGTAGTGCTAGTGTTAAAATATTCGGTCTGTTTAAAAATACAACGTAAAATATTCAGCAGGCAAGTTTCAGTCCATTTAAATTCGCGTCCAAAAATTCAAGTCCAAAAATTCAGTCGTACAGATTTCAACATTTAACATCCGGGAACTGCAGGAAAAGCAGTAGAGTACCGAGTATAATCTCATCTGCTGTTAATCGATCTGGCCAGCAGGTGGTGCACGTGTTCGCCAAAACTTTGTACATGTAAGATGATTTATCCACTGCAGTGATGAATGTTGGCTTTTATGTTCAGTTTTAGTAGAACAACTGTAATACACTCATACAGAGAGTGTATTGTTTGGTTATGTTATTGACAGGATACTAAACGGTTTTTAAATGCCATATAAATTAAATAGGGCCTTTCTGCCTGCTATTGGCTTCGTTTCTCAAAAGCTAAGTTGATTGTAGATTTTATTGGTGGCAATCTACCATCTTCTTATGCCTACGAGAAACGGACACGTTTTTGTAATTCGTCACCTCAGTTTATAAACCATACTCGGATTATTGAACTGTTCAAGTTACAAATTGTGCACGCGGATTAATAAACCATACGCACAATTAAACAATCAGTGCTCTCAGATTTTCAATCCATATCCACAAATTCATAAACAATAAATAAACAGTGCACACGCTTTCGCAATGGTTTTGCAAACTGAGTCCACTACCGCAGAGGTCCCCAACCACCGGGTCGTGGACAAGTTGCCACCGGTCGCAAGAACATCCTGAAAAAATGTGTATAATAG
This sequence comes from Paramisgurnus dabryanus, assembly GCF_030506205.2. Lineage (NCBI taxonomy): Eukaryota > Metazoa > Chordata > Actinopteri > Cypriniformes > Cobitidae > Paramisgurnus > Paramisgurnus dabryanus. The sequence continues at coordinate 45,851,393 of NC_133343.1, forward strand.
CTACGTTATAGTTTAATCAGGTGTTTTGTCCTTTACGAGCCGACTTCAAATAACATATCAATCCACTTCTATACAGGGCCGCGCTCTCTCTTTTTCTTTCTCTCTCTCTCTCTCTCTCTCTCTCTCTCTCTCTCTCTCTCTCTCTCTCTCTCTCTACCAGCGCATCGGCGATCACATTGCTGTCATTAGAGTTCAAGCATACAGTACTTCTAAAACACAATCGATCAAAGAATTGCAAAGGTATGACTTTATGAATAAAATTAAGACATTCATTTGATATCGCAAATGAAACTAATTGCAGGCAGGCGCGGAGCTATGGGCCCGCCCAGATTGACAGCTGGCCCGCCCAAGCAGAAATGAAAAAAAATAATACTCGGGACGTCGGGGGTAGCGATTTTGCGAGCCCTGCATAGGTTTGTTTTGTAGAAAGACTTTCTTTAAAGTAAATTTCGTTTTGTATAAATTGTATCTTAATATTAATCAATGTTTAATCAAACAATTGCCTCGATTTAATAAATAAGAAGCAAACCAAGAACGTCTGTGGTGTGGACTATAGTGAACCCACTATATTTCCGCAGCCTATTCTTTCTGCTTTTAATGCATTTCTTAAATGAATGTCTCAATTACACAGTAGGCTTATAGGTTGTTATGATAGGCTATTTGTTGCTAAAAGCAATAGACTATATTGTATAAAGTGTAGCAATAAACATGGCGTGACTTAGTGCTGAGTTAGAGAGCTGGTAGGCTATCAAACAACATCACTGTGATCAGATGTTTCCTTTCTATTTTTTACCCCGCTGTCATATTTGTTGTGTGTTTATGTTATTGAGAGGAAAGCGCGCAGCACATATTTATAACGTATTGTTATTCAAAATACGTTTTCCACTTGCTTGCAAAAAAAGTTCTCAAAGTGATCATGGCTGAAAGCTGCTCGGGAATATTTTTTTCATTAGACCATATAACGCAACATTCAACTTCTTTATAATAGTTTTTAAATAGTTATCAGGCTTACTTATAATTTTACTGTTTTTAACATAACATGCAATAGGTAAAATACACCATATGAAGTTGTATCCATGTCTAACTGTCCCGGGGCTATGGCGAATTCCTGTCGGGCTACAAAGATATCTGCGCCCTGCCCGTCGGAGGAAAAAATATTGTAATGGGTTTGCATTCTCTCAGATTTAGTTAGGTAATTATATTGTATGTAATTCGGTGTCATCTTGTTAGTTATTACTATCCCCACTAACAAGTGAAACTGTCAGGAAATGAAGTGAAAGCATAACTAAACCCATTATTCCTTTCGTGTTCACGTCTGAAATGCGCGCTCCTCGGCTCCGCTCTTTACGAGTACCCGCTTCTTATGGTCATCAAAAAGTATATTAAATGTTTATTTATTTGTCATTTCGTTTAACCTCAGAGTCAAACATTATTCTAGCAATTCCCTTTTTCTTTCTTTATTTAGTAAGTTAACTTAAATATGTGAGAACGAAAATATATTTTTAGTGATTTGTATGAAGAGAATATGATGTTAGAAGCTTTATTTTATAACACAAAATAGTGACTGCACACTCACTTGCAAAAATTATTTATTATAACCAGCGTATCGGCAAATAGCCTTCGTCAAGGTATGTGTTCGCTCAGAGTGAAGCTTCATTTTAAGCATTTAGTAGCTTAATTTATTTAAACAGTTTTAATAGGCTATTTTAAAAATTATTAGGTTTTTTGTGTTCATTTATATTTCTTGTCACTGTGTGCAGGTTCTTTTTTGTAGGCTATATGACAGCCCAATAATTTTTTTAACCAAAAAGGCTTAATTAATGTCATGTTGCATTACAATTTAAAGTATATCAATAATGTCAAAAATGTGACGTGCAGTTCGGGTGTCCTCACCAATACGCTTGTGATTCCTGAAGTTTTGACGAATTTTATAGACTTGTTATAGTTTCTTATTCAAAAGTGACACCCATAGATTCAGGTCCACCCGGACTTAATCCATGCCCACCCATATGTCACGTTCTGCATCCGCCACTGAAAGGGTGACTTCAGATGATGAAATGTAACCATTGATTTTTTTGGATGCTTTTAGTCACCAACAAAAATTCTCACAGACACAGTTACATTTGTGCTATTGTAGTTTGGACGTGTTTATTATTATTCTGTAATATGGAAAAAATATAAATAATAAAAAAAAATGTAGGGGTTGTCCTCGGTATTTGAAAAATCCTGGCTACGGCCTTATATGACAGCAATGTGATCGCCGATGCGCTGGTAGAGAGAGAGAGAGAGAGAGAGAGAGAGAGAGAGAGAGAGAGAGACAAAGAAAAAGAGTGAGCACGGCCCTGTATAGAAGTGGATTGATATGTTATTTGAAGTCGGCTCGTAAAGGACAAAACACCTGATTAAACTATAACGTAGCTATTATACACATTTTTTCAGGATGTTCTTGCGACCGGTGGCAACTTGTCCACGACCCGGTGGTTGGGGACCTCTGCGGTAGTGGACTCAGTTTGCAAAACCATTGCGAAAGCGTGTGCACTGTTTATTTATTGTTTATGAATTTGTGGATATGGATTGAAAATCTGAGAGCACTGATTGTTTAATTGTGCGTATGGTTTATTAATCCGCGCGCACAATTTGTAACTTGAACATTTCAATAATCCGAGTATGGTTTATAAACTGAGGTGACGAATTACAAAAACGTGTCCGTTTCTCGTAGGCATAAGAAGATGGTAGATTGCCACCAATAAAATCTACAATCAACTTAGCTTTTGAGAAACGAAGCCAATAGCAGGCAGAATTCCCTGCTGAAAAAACCAGCATACCAGCAAGACCAGCATATGTTGTGTTTTGGTGCTGGTTTGCAAGTGAACACCAGCTAAACCAGCATCAAACCAGCATCAGCACCAGCATTAGCACCAGCTAAACCAGCAACAAACCAGCATTAGCACCAGCTAAACCAGCATTAGCACCAGCATCCCATGCTGGTCATACCAGCATATGTTGTGTTTTGGTGCTGGTATGCTGTGACCACCAGCTAAACCACCATAGACCAGCATAATTCCCATGCTGGTCCATGCTGGTTTGATGCTGGTTTTTTCAGCAGGGAAAGGCCCTATTTAATTTATATGGCATTTAAAAACCGTTTAGTATCCTGTCAATAACATAACCAAACAATACACTCTCTGTATGAGTGTATTACAGTTGTTCTACTAAAACTGAACATAAAAGCCAACATTCATCACTGCAGTGGATAAATCATCTTACATGTACAAAGTTTTGGCGAACACGTGAACCACCTGCTGGCCAGATCGATTAACAGCAGATGAGATTATACTCGGTACTCTACTGCTTTTCCTGCAGTTCCCGGATGTTAAATGTTGAAATCTGTACGACTGAATTTTTGGACTTGAATTTTTGGACGCGAATTTAAATGGACTGAAACTTGCCTGCTGAATATTTTACGTTGTATTTTTAAACAGACCGAATATTTTAAAGTGAAATCTAAAAGGTGAATGTGGACTATTGAATTTTTAATACAGAAAATATACACGCATGTTAAATTTCAGCCCTTAAAAATGCAAAACCTAAAAATACAATGCATTAAAATTCAAGCACGGTTAATACAATGCATTTTTTTTCAGGTAGTACAATTCAACAGGCTGTTTTAATTCAAAAACATAAAAATACAATGCATTAAAATTCAAGTACGGTTAATACAATGCATTTTTTTTCAGGTAGTACAATTCAACAGGCTATTTTAATTCAAAAACTTTTGTCATTATTTTTCTTCCATACTTGTATTTAAGTATTCTTGACAGGATTTCATCGTTTTCCTGAGCCTTGCGAATTTGATCCAGCGTGAGGGGTTGGCTGGTCTCACTGTCTGTAACCAGGCTCAAAGCACTGACCTGGATTAACCCAACACCCTGACTAGAGTTCCTTCTCTCTACAGTAATCCCCTCCAGGGATGCCCTGGTTACTTCTTGACTAGTCTCTGCCGTACAGCTGTGCATGTATTCTTCAATATCCAGCGGCATCCGTGACAATCCATCTGCATCGGAGTTGTTCTTGCCGGGGCGGTATCGTATTGTGAAGTTGTAATCAGCCAGCTCGGCTACCCATCTGTGTCCTGTGGCATTGAGTCTGGCAGTGGTTAGGACATATGTCAACGGGTTATTGTCCGTGTACACTATGAACGATGGAGCATGATACAAGTAGTCACGGAACCGTTCACAGATGGCCCAATTCAACGCCAAAAACTCAAGTTTTCCCGAGTGAAGATGGTACCTCTTCTCTGTTGGACTTAGGGTCCGGGAGCCATAAGCTATCACTCTCATTTTCCCTTGCTGTCGTTGATACAACACCGCGCCCAGACCAATTTGGGATGCCTCACAGTGTAAAACAAAAGGCTGGGTGAAGTCTGGATATCCAAGAACAGGGGGCTTTATCAGAGCATCAATTAGCTGATTTAACACCTCCTGGTGAGAGCTGGTCCACTGTACAGGCATGCGTGATGGTAAGTGGCCTTTGTTCTTCTTCATTGTTTTCATTGGCTTCTTCTCAGTTGAGTCTATTGTGTGATTTTCAGGGTTTTGCACAGTGAGTAGGTTGTACAATGGGTATGCCACACGTGAGAAGTTGGGGATGAAGGGTCTGTAATAGGAGAGGAACCCCAGCATTTGACGTACATCACCAATGGTGGTAGGTATCTTCTCTTTTAGGGCCATTACTGGAGCCATCTCTGCAGGATCCATTGTGTAACCGTCTCCAGTCACCAACTTGCCCAGAAATCTCACACTTGACTTAATCAGTTCACATTTCTTAGAGGTCAACTTTACACCATGTTCCTTGTATCGTTGGAGGACAAGACGAAGGTGTTGCAGATGATCCTCAAAGTTGCTACTGTGGACGAGGTTGTCATCCAGGTATGGGAGGCAGATGGTATCTCTTAGGCCAGCCAAACAGTGTTCCATGCTCCTTTGAAACTCGGCAGGTGCCGAACTAAGACCAAAGGGTATGCGTACCCATTCATAGAGTCCCCAGGGTGTGATGAAAGCTGTAAGAGGGCGGCTCTCTTCATCCAGGACACCCTGGTGGTACGCTTTGCCCTGATCTAAGACTGAAAACCACGAGCTTCCACCAAGTGCATCTAACATATCCTGAATCCTCGGTATCGGATGCCGATCGGGAACAGACTTACGGTTAAGCTCTCTGAAGTCAACACAGAGGCGGAGGCTTCCGTCCTTCTTGCGGACACATACTACAGGCGATGAATAAGGGGATCATGAAGGTGTGATCCACCCTTTACTCAACAGGTCTTGCAGGTATTCTTTAACTTCATTGTGAAGAGGCTTTGGGACGGACATATAGGTCTTTTGCACTGGACTTGTATCATGGAGGGTGATGTGCATCTTGAGAGATGGTATATAACCCACATCATAACTGTCATAAGCAAATGCCTCACATTCCTCCCGCAACACTTTCCTTACTGCCTCTTGCTGTCCCTCTGAGAGATGGCAGAGATCCACAGGTGGGTCCCATGAGGTAGGTCTATTTTGCTTGTTGTTTGGCTGTGGTGTGCAACTTGCCATGTTAGATTTGAGCTGTGTACTTTCATTCATTTTAGATGTTGATACCTCTTGTTTAGGCTGAATGGGGGCTGAATACACTGTTTTGACAGGTTCCAGGTGTCCAATTATCTGATGACGGTCTAGGTAGATGGTGTGGCTGGTCGTGTTGGTCACAGATATCGGTATGTATGGCACTCTTCTCTCTGGGATCTTTACCAGTACATCACTGTAGATCAGACCTTCTGGTTGAGGGTTGAGCAGGTCGTGTGAAAAGAACATGTGTTGACCTCTGGCTCGTGAACTCACATGTGCCCTTAGGTAAACAGTGGTGACTTGGCTAGCTGGTATGGAAACTTTCTTTTTGCCAGTGCGGACCACACCAGCCTCTGAACTGGTTTCACCATTTTGCATTAACTTAACTACACAATTAGCAGTTTTTACCGTTATGGCAAAGGCTTTATTCACTTGGTTTGCCAACTGTCTCTTTTCACCTTTGGTTTTTCCTTCATTTCTATTAATTAGGGCTTCAATGACATTGTAGCCAATTATGGGGTCACTGGCAACTGCTGGGTCGCTCGACACAAGTACCGGCACCTGTAGGTCATCCAATGTGATGGGGTCACTACCTAGTCTAAAGCGGACTTCAATCCAACCAATATATGGGATGAGCGTGTCATTCGCAGCATAAACTGTCAGTGTCTCATCCTGCAGCAACTCTGATATTGGCCTGACAACAGTGTGGGGAAGATAGTTCCTTCGCCAGGGGTCATTCACTATGCTGGACTGTGCTCCAGTATCCCACAAGGCTTTGACTGGGTGATCGTCGATAAAACAGTCCATCAAACATCTACTTCCTACAAGGCTTACTGAGGCTGTCGTCGTGAAGGTAGGTAATTGATCACACTTCCAAATGTTGAGGCGTCTGATGCTTTTTCTTTAGTGGTCATTGGTGTTAACAGGGCCGGTGACAGCTGCTCGTTTTGGGACGCTTTGCCTTGGACTACTAGTGGTCCCCCCTCAGTAGTCCCTGCCCGTTTCCCGATGTGATTCTGCATCCACAAGAGAAGTGTCCTTCTTGGCCGCATTTGAAACAGTGTGAACAGTCCTCACCAGTTCCTTCATCCCTGCATTATTTGCAGCCTTTTCCCCTTTGTCTTTGTCCATGAGGCCGTGGACTCGCCTCCATTGCAGCCAGAAACATTTGTTTCATCTCCTTGCGAAGTTCCTCCAAAATCTGCTGTGAATTCATGCTGTCTGGCTTAGTCTCGTTTCCCTTTACTGCTTTGATTCTCGTTGTTGAGTCGGGCTCTTTAGGTTTAGAATGGCTTGAGGTAGGTTTGGATTTACTTTGAGAGTCCAACTGGAGCTCCTGCACCTTGAGAGTTTTACCCGTGGACCTTTTCCGTTTCTCTTGTCTCTCACTTTCAACCTTTGCCGCTTCATCCACCCTCGCAATTAGTTCTTCATCTCGTATGTTCACATTGCTGAGGTAGGGTAAGATTTGGAATTTCACAGAATCACTAAGCAGTCCAGTCTCTATGGAGCGGAGAAACTTGCGCTGGATTACGGCTTTGCTGTATTGCTCATCTGTATCTTCGTCTGCTGTTTTCCATAACAGTTTCTCTCTAAGCTCTATTGCACGGAATACGAAGTTCAGAGCAGTTTCTTTGGGATCTTGGGAGATGTTAAGCAGCTGGTGATAGAGATCTGTGGAGCTATCTACCCTGAAGTGACCTTTAAGGATGGTAAGGAGTGTGCTGAGGGTTAGCCCCCGTTTAATCTCTAACATGTCCCTCAATGGCAGCCCTGGGCTGACAGCTCTGATTACAGCTTCCACCACTTCAGTCTCTGTGTGCCCTTTTTCTAGCCCCATCTCAATCTGACGGACTAAACTGAGGTACGATAATTTATCTCTCTGACCGCTCTCTCCAATTTGTCCACTGATTTTATACTCCCTTCTTAATGTTACTTCTGACAGTGGGTGGGTTGGCACTGATCTGATTTTAGGTGAGGAATCTGCAGCTTCAATAAGAGGGATGTATGGTACAGATTTTTTTTCAGGTCTCCTTGGCTGAATCCGAAATCGCATACTTACTGTGTAGGTACTGAATTTCACTGGGAACCTACTTAACGTGCGCTAATGCAGTATGTACGTTCGTGTTAAGTATGGACTGCATTCACCATGTTGACGTTATCATGTGACATATGACGTAGCAGACTTGTTCGAGTTCATGCGGAACCACAAGAACCGACAGGAGATTGACATCACAATACCGCGAGAGCAACTCGAAATCAGACTTCTCCGTATGATTTCTGGAACCGCTCTCACGGTACTTTGATGTCATCCAGCTGTTGGTTCTTACAGCGGTGCATAAACTCGAACAAACCTAATAACAGACATGAAAACGTATGCGTGTGTATGAGAGACAGGTGCACTAACACCTGATTGCATCAGTAACTTGATCTGTAACAGTCAGATATATGTGACCAGTCACGGAAAGTAGGGACACAAGTCGGATCTGGGCATTTTGAGTTATTCACAGGTTCTGAAAGTGCAGTTTCTAAGCTTTTCAACGATGTGTAACACATGGAAATCTGATAAGATTTGGAGAAGTTGTGGCCATTTGAATATAGGAACTCAGAAATACTCAAACCGAGGAAATCGAGACGAAAGGGACTCTTCTTTTCAGCTGGGGGAGACAATAGGGCTCATTTACATCTCATTTAGCTAAGCCATACCCCCTGTAAAACCCTTTTTGAGATGTTCTAGCATCATATGTAGTATTTTATGACCAAATGACAACCCGCAAAAATAAACATGACTCTTTTTACCTTTGTGGGGATCACAAGTCGAATCCAGTCTGTTTCAGATTATCCAATGACCATATTTGTCCACAAATGCGTATAATCCGTGAAATATAGATTGTTTACATCAGATTTCGCATGAATGTCTGGTAATACAATATAATATATAATCTGAAGACTATTTAAATCGTAACATGTAAGGGTATATGAGCTTACACTCCGTTAAACACATGAACCCGCCTTCAAAGTTTGTATTTAAAATAGGGAAGTAGTATAATAGATCATCCAAACAGCGCCGTCGAAAACGTGACATCCTTTAGAGATGTTACCAATGGCTCGCTCGTTCGTCCATCAGCCAATGACTTCATGGAAAATATTAATAGACAAAACATGTAGCCAATTATATGAAGAATACAACGATATCTGTGTAACTTCTGTGTTTCTGGACTCATGCTGCGCTGCAAGAACTGACATAGAGATGACGTCAAAGTACCGCGAGAGCGAGTCGAAATTAAACTACTGCGTAAGATTTCTTGAAGAGCTCTCGTGGTACTTTGACGTCATCCCAACTGACTGTTATTTGTTCCGCCCCAGCTTCTTGTATTTTTCTTTTGTTTTGTGCGCCCGAGCTTTACAGTCTGGGGAGACGCACGCTATAAGTAAAAAAAAAAAAAAAACTTAGCAAACATGTCTGAGGAACAGGGCACTACAGTCACGTGACTTCACGCTCGAGCCGGAAGAGAAGACAATGCTGAAAAAAGTCGTAATTCTGCTATCTTTGGACCAAACTGTATTTTCGATGCATCAACACAATCTTACTGACCCACTGATGTCACATGGACTACTTTGATGATGTTTTATTACCTTTCTGGACATGGAAACCATACATAGATTTTCAATGAAGGGGATAGAAAGCTCTCGGACTAAATCTAACGATAAAACATCTTAAACTGTGTTCCGAAGATGAACGGAGGTCTTCTGAGTTTAGAACGACATAAGGGTGAGTCATTAATTACATTATTTTCATTTTTGGGCGAACTATCCTTATTTAGTAGTCACGCTGTTCCCTTTGGGGGCGGAGGCGAAAACAAAAGCTTATACAGTATGTAAATACACACAGACAATGACGCCCCCCGCTGCACGCTAGAATCTCCGGAAAAACAAGCCTATTTTAACCGCAAAATGTACGCTTTTAAATATACAAAAACTGCTATCTCAAACATGGAGAGGCTTCTTCGTGATTTTAACTAACAGATTCTGCAATAAAACGAAAATCACAAATTTTGAAAAAAAAAACTTTGTTTCTCATTTTCTCGAAACTTGTGCTGCCGACTTGTGCCCCTGGTTTCCGTGACGGGTCACATATTACACATTATTTTGTAGTGGACAAAATAAGTAAAACAAGCAGATTGTAATTTAATATCTATTGTCAGATGACAGCTGTGCTTGAATACAAACTAGACAATGCAGGCAATGTGATTATATACATTTTAGTGAAGCAATCTCTTGTATTTAGTTAAAACAACAGGAAACATGAATAAAAAATGAATGAATAAAACCATCACAATAAATGAAAACGTATAGAAGTGAATCCCATATGAAACAAAACTTTATTCAAATGTATTTTTCTAACAAACCATCACAATGAATAAAACCATCACAATAAATGAAAACGTATAGAAATGAATCCCATATGAAACAAAACTTTATTCAAATGTATTTTTCTAACAAACCATCACATATTTACTGTCAGCTCAACACAGCTGTGACAATTCTACAGCGTTATTTTCATGAATCAGCTGAGCACTTTAATTGTGGTATATCCAGGGTCTGTGCGTGAAGTCTGGGTGCTGAGGATTGGCTGGTCTCCGGTCGATTGCTTTGCTTTCCCGTGGCATCATGGGAAAGCTGGGATAGAAGTGTCCATCCGATGCACGCTTCAGAATCTGGGCGGACTCAGTAGGGCATCCGGGGATTTCTCGCCTACTGATTTTATGGATACTGAGGATTCGGACGTACTACTCTGTTCACGTGCTGTTTCCCCTACTACATTATCAGTAAGTAGGCGGTTTCGGACAATACTTAAGTACACGTGCCTCTGAATCTCGCGAGAAATAGTCCAAAATCCCGCTAATTCTCGCCTACCCTTTAATGTATACTGAGGTTTCGGACATACTATTCGTTCGCCTACTGCTTTTTGCCTACTATATAGTATGGCAGTATGCGGTTTTGGATTCAGCCCTTCTCTGAGGTGGCTCTACTGATTGAGGTTCTCCGTCATCTTGACTGTTTTCTTTGGTTTGTCTCGCTATGAAACTTAGTAGGTTGTCGCAGTACTCACTGACTACATCACTTTCATGACCTTCCTCAATTTCATCCAATGCACTTTCAGCCATTTTGATGAGTGCCCTTCGTGGTTTGCTGTGGGACTCTTCACCGTCCAGGCCTTCACATTTCAAGTGCCTGCAGACATCCATAAGAGCCTCCTCCCCTAGCTGCCACAGAGTTTCACTCACTTTATCACGCGGGTCCATCTCACTGTGCTTTGCTGAAGGCTTGACTTGTTAAGAGGGAGGGAAGTTGATGTTATTGGTCACTCTATCGTCCCCTCCTGGCTGGCTCGCCAAAATATGTTACACTTTTAAGAAGGAAGCGAAGTCCATTCTCGATGCAACACATTTATTTCTGTAAAAATACAGGAAAAAACACATTAAATAAGGAGCACTCTCCGTCTAACGTGTACTGAAGCTTCTGCAGTGATACTAACACACTGCTGCTATGAGCCTCATCGAGTGATTCAGTATATCATAAGCAATAACATGTCACAGAGTGCAAACACCTGAATATATACATAGCACCGAACACATTCCCTCTAATGTCATAGTCAATTCACTTCACACCACATATTACATGTGCTCACTCATTATAATTATTATTGCTACTGTATAAAACTAACACACTCTGCCCTCACAATCATAATGCCAATATGTAAGGTTATTATAACAAAACACCTTTAAAGTCTCACAAGAACGCTCTAAACATAAAAACAGGTGAGTAATACATAAATTTCATAGTCATAGCCATGACCGCTGCACTTTGCATGCATTTTACTCTAGTATTGTTAACTATTTGTATTAATTTTTATGTATTCAGTTATATTTATATATTTTTAAATCACAGTGTAATTGTTATTCCATGTTTAAATCCCTTTTTGTAATCCTCTAAAGATAACTCAAATAATCTGACATTCAAATGAACAACTTAAATGTACTGAACCACATATTCTGTATTTTAACATGACAATCTCAATCAATGTACCACATTAAAGCATGGTAACCACAAAGTTTGACTGTGATTCTGTGAAATGCCCTTTTAAACTGAAAATATGAAGGACTATTTCTGCTCAATGTTTTAATGTCTTCACATGCAATCACAGGCCTGTTAACATCCCTGCTTTTAACCCAATACAACACTAATCCATGTTCACACACATCTATTTAACATCAATTCCCTTGTTTACCAGCCTCATCTCAGATAAATATATCCATTAACCATTTTTTCGTTTATTTTAAGCACTTATTAGTCATCTTTACCCATGCTGAAAGTTACAATCTTTCACAGGAGTACTTAACACTGTCGTCCGCCATTTTAGATGCAGCAATCTTAATCAGGTCCAAACTTTATACATTATCATGCCCCTGGATTAAAACTACAAATGTTTCACATCACCATATTGTTTAGCGTTAGCAGATTAATGTTTTTGTCAGCTTACCTGTAAAAATACAGGAAAAAACACATTAAATAAGGAGCACTCTCCGTCTCACGTGTACTGAAGCTTCTGCAGTGATACTAACACACTGCTTCTATGAGCCTCATCGAGTGATTCAGTCATGTGTATGTGAGAGCGCCCCCTGCTGACAAGCCTGAGTTCAGCAAGAGCAACTACATTTAGGACAGTGCAAAATCACAATACAGCATGTCACAAACCTTAAATTGTTCACACTTAGAGATTAATACAAGTTTAAAATTTAAAGGGGGGGCAATAAGAACCTGCCTAATTGGGGGGGCAATAAGAACCTGCCTAATTTAAACACTCAGGGCTACACATGTAAACTGTATTGTCGTAACTTTCAATCGTATTAAATTCAGTCGGATTGACAAAATTTTGTGCATGTAAACAGAGCCATTGTGTAATAGATAGTTTGGTCCACTATAGCAGGTTTTTTTAAAACTGAGGTCCCTCAGGTTGTGGTCTAACTGTACGTTAACACTGCTGCCGACTTGAGCTTCCAAAAAAGCTCAGGCCGCCTGGTCAAGGACATTTGTCAATGAGTAAGCGGAAGCTTGTTGACGCTTTTGCCGCTCTGAAGTCTTTGTCACCATGAAATGTTTCTTCGGAATCAGCTAGCGAAGAATGTCTAGGCTATATTCCGATTGGTTGCTGGCGTTTTGCTGCTGCTTGCCGCTGAACCCCGTCATACCTCATTACAATACAGTTGAGCTTCTTTCAACTTTTTGATTGATGCTCTGGTCGCTCAAAACGCGACGCCGATGGATTTGACGCTCCTTGCAGCTGATAGAAGTCAGCTTTCATTGTAAATGAAGACTTCCGGTAACTTTGGAAGCTCAAGTCGGCAGCGGTGTGAACGTACAGTAAGAGATTCCCCAGCAAATTTCAAGGGAAAAAGACAAATCTAAAATGGTAAACGTATACACAGTAGTAGCAAATTATTTGAGTTTGTAAAAAAATTGCTGAAAACATAATTACAATGTTTCTTTACAAAATATGGATAAACACTTTAGGAAAGCGGTCCCTTGCTAAAACTTTATCATATGGGGTACTAGCTATCATACCGTTTAAAAACTCCTGCACTAGCAATACCTGGGTTTGTAAACAGCTGATAGATGTGCAATTTTTCATAATCATTATTTAAAATACTGCTGACCTCAACACTCCATACACTTCTTTTTCAGATAGTGGATGATTCACACTCAACTGCAAAGCAATGAAAGGTAAGCCAAATAAAACAGAACCTGTTTTGTTTACATTCACTTGCTTAAAGGGATAGTTCACCCAAAAATAAAATTAGGGAAATTGACAATCTCCTGTTGTTACAAACTTGCATCATTTATTTGTGCTGATGAACACAAAGGAAGATATTTTGAGTAATGTTTGTAACCAAACTGATCAGAGGCCCCATTGACTTCCACAATAGGAAAAAGAATACTAGAAGTCAATGGGGCCTCTAATTGATTTGGTTACAAACATTACTCAAAATATCTTCCTTTGTGTTCATCAGAACAAAGAAATGTATCCAGGTGTGTAACAACATTAGAGTGAGTAAATTATGACCATTTTGGGGGGAACTATCCCTTTAATTTAGAGGTGCCCAAACTAGGGCCAATGACCTTTAATTTGGCCAGTCATGCCACGTGAGATAAGGAAACATCATTGACGCAGATGTTCATATTTCTAATTAAACAGTTTTTAAAATGTAATTTTTTTAGTTTTATTTGTACATTACAAAAATGTAAATTGAAATTAAATGCAAGGAATTAAAATGAATACATTTATTTTTAATGTACATGGATACTTGAAGGTGTGCATCACAAAACTCAACGAACTCAGGTACCCTGCACTATAGGCTAATAATGGGGAGGTCGAGGCAGTGGCACACAGACAAAGGAAAATGTAAATGTAAAAAGGATTGGCAAAATTATTTTCTCAGTTACCTTTGAAAATAAAACTGTATTAGTTATGCATAAACAGTAGTGCTGTGTTCAAAATATCGATACGAAGATACATCGTCATGAACGCCTGACGATGCGTGCATATATACAGAACCTTCCGTATCGATTCGTATGCACTTTTGATAGTAGCATGACGAATCGCTGTTGATCGAAAATACGCATATGACTCGCGGAATATGTAGAGTTAAAGGGACACAAGGCAGCATTTTTATGTTAATAAATCATCTTAGTAAGTCTGTATATGGTTAAATGACTCATTACATGACGAATGAAGACTCTCTCGCCCGCCCCTACCGTCTGTAGGAAGAATACCCCACTTGCAAGTTCGCTGTATCCGACCCGGTGTCCTTCAGTCTCGTATAGTCTTAGATATAGAACGCATTTACTCCCAGACACTAGGGGGAGCTAGTAGAGAAATAATACTCAGACTTGCCTTGTGTGCCTTTAAAGTTAAAGGGCTCATGGGTCTGCACAACTTGCAAACTTCTATTAAATACAGTAGTATTAGGTTTGACTGCATGTGTATACATATATTCATAGATATAGAATAATTAAATGAGAGACAAATATAATGCTTAGAGTAAGGCACTATATTTGTAAATCTGCTTTAAAAAAACATTATTTAAGTATTACTTAAAGTATTTCTACGAATTACCCCAAAAGCTAATAAATGAATGTCAAACACACAACAGTTACAACACTGCTTATTCAATGTATAATAAACAGATAATAATAATAATAATGTTACTAAATTCTGAACAAAATGTAATTCAAAATATTATTGTATTGTGATGTGCATCGTATCGTGGCCTTGTATCGGGATATGTACCGTATCGGGAAATTGTTGGCAACAAAGTAATGTTTGCTTATTTATTTTTTAAATATGAGAAATTTATAAATTAGGAGAATCAGGGCAACTTTAATTTTAATATATAACACAGCAACATTTACTTTAAACTCTCGGCTCTTAGTCAGGTTGGATTTTTGGCCCTTGGTAGAAAAAAGTTTGGGCACCCCTGCTTTAATGTGCAAAAAAGTATATTTTAGACAGGCAGTAAAAGTTAAGAGAAAACAAAACACAATTCTTTGTTTGTCTCTTAGTTGTACTGAGCAAAATTAAAGAAGCATAGGTTTTGGGCTTATTACTTTCAGGGCAACAAAAGATTCTACAAAGTTCTCCAGGCCTTTAAGGGCACCCTTACAAGAAAATTCTGTTGTCATTTACTCACCCTTATGTAGTTTCAATTCCATACACTTATGTTACTCTGTGGAACACAAAGAACGGTATTTCTATAATACCTAGTAAATAAACAGATTGAAAGATGAACAGAATGTAAGGTTTTACTCACAATATTGAAGATTAACATAATGGTAAATTGGTAAATAATGTTTATTTTAGGGTCCTCTGTCCCTTTAGTTGTTACACTATTGTATTTAAAATATTTTTCCAAGGTGGACTGGCCTGTTAATATAGGATTGTTTTTTTTATCTTTACAGAACACATCTGTCATTAAATTGAACCCAGTCACCTTGGATTATGCCCAAAAGTGTGAGAATTAAAAGAAACTCACCAGAACTGTGATGGACTCCATTTCCACCTTAGAAAAAATGACAACATGCTCCGTCACAGGGAAAAAAGGGACCACTGGTGAACAAAGACAGAGTCCTGACAGAGAAAGTGAAGCTAGTAATAGGTAAGCATGTTACAATATTGTGAGTTTTGGGCAAATTATAGTTTACCAACTTGTTTACACAAATATTATTCTTTTTAACCATTACATTCCTATTCTAATGTCGCTTTTCCATTGCATAGTACCCCACGGTTTGGTTTAGTTTGGGTCGGGTCAGCTTACTTTTGGGAGCTTTTCCATTGGGTGCAGTACATAGTACCCGATACTTTTTTTCGTACCACCTCGGTTGGGGTTCAAAGCGACCCGAGCTGATACCAAACGTGACGCGAAAACACTGTAGATCACTGATTGGTCTGAGAAAATCGCGTCATCCTATAATGTAGATTAGCTTTATCTGTGCTTGCTTGCGCCGTCTCGAGCAAACATGTTGTCATCTGTGCTCTGCTATAAGTTCCCAAACTCCCTTTTAGCGATGAAAAACATCCACAAGTTGAGAATCAGGAACACCATAACAGTTTTTTCCAAACTTGCAGTTTTTGGCAGAACATTCACATTGAGCACTTCAGCATTATATGCTTAAATGCAACTTCATTGAGGCTCAGCGGACCCAAGATAGCTAAACAGGGTCACCCCCCTTCCTAGTTTCCACCTCGAGGAGGTTCCCAAGACCACCCCAATGACCAGACAGACAAGTATGTTACAATTAAAATACAGCTTTATTAAATATTTAAAAAGGTAAGGGGAATGGCAATTAAAAACAGTCTCTTCTTCTGATCTCCAGGACAACTCCCAGTGGAGCGGGGGCTAGGACTCCTTTTCAGAAGGGTTTCTACTACCCGTGGCGCCCTCCGCTTCTCCTGGAGGCAGAACAGGAAAAACAATTTTAGTGCTTCAATTTATGTTTTCTTCTACCTGCTACTGGTGAGGGTCTAAGAGATTTGCCCTTCTCTCGCCCCTTAGGATTACTGGCGAACTCCTCGGGCCTCCTCCCGGCCGGAACTAAGAGCAGAAGTGGAATATGTAACACGGGTGAGAGCTTCACACCGGGGTAAGTACTTTACCAGCTGGGACTGGGCATTCCTCTTCAGGCTGTACTGGGAACAGAGGTCGGTTACGTCACACAGGTAAGGTATGCACACAGAGGCAAGTGGTTGCAGACACTGGGGCCTTACGTTCCTCTTCAGGGCATGCTAGAGACAGAGGTAAGTTCACCACACAGGTAAGATATTTCACACAGAGGTAAGATGCTTTCATAAACTGGGGCTTTACGTTCCTCTTCAGGGCGTGCTAGAGACCGAGGTAAGTTACACCACACAGGTAAGGTATTCACACAGAGGTAAGAGGTTTGCATAAACTGGGGTTTGACGTTCCTCTTCAGGGCGTGCTAGAGACAGAGGTAAGTTACACCACACAGGTAAGGTATTCACACAGAGGTAATAGGTTTGCATAAACTGGGTTTTGACGTTCCTCTTCAGGGCGTGCTAGAGACAGAGGTAAGTTACACCACACAGGTAAGGTATTCAACACAGAGGTAAGAGGTTTAATGGTTGTCTCACCCAACACTTTTCCCGGGGGCAGTGGACTTTCGGGGCGCCTGCTACACACAGGGAACGCCTGATGGACGCGTACGGGGCCTGAACGCTTCCCTAGTTCCCCTTTCCTCTCTGGTACTGGGGGTACTGAACTGGGGCGAACTCTTGAAGAGGCTCCGTACGAAGATGGTGGATGCGCATACAACTGCCCTCAATAATGTCCACAGGGCCACACAATAGATGTCAAGCGCTTCTACTCACGCAGTTTCACCGATGTAATCCCCCACTGCCCTCACTCGGGGTCGGTACGGGCCGTCGCGGACGCACCGGAAGTCCTACTTTTCAGGTTGCCTTTTCCTTGCGCTGGTCTGACCACAACGCGTTGGTAACTTCCCACGGATTACACTGGACCGGGGGCGACACCTGTTTCTATAAGCACAGCACACACTGCAAGCTTTAGTGCACACACCCACAAAATATAGTTCAAAACTCACCCACAGCAGTCTTCACACATCTCACGTGACATAGGGAGTTACCCCACTCGGCCCAGGTCTCCCAGAGGGGAATTCGTTGGCACTATTTCCAGCACAAGAAGAAGAAGATAGTAATCAGGGCTCGCAAAATTTTTTAATCCCTGTTAGCCCTTCGGGCAGGCACTCTTTCATTTTTGGTAGCCCGAAATGAATTCAAGTAGCCCGAATAAAAAATACACTGTTTAATGTAGAATATTGATAAATCCTGGATTTCCATGTAAGCCAACTATTTCTGCCCATCCCCAGCTAACAATTTGGTACCCAAAACGGTCCCCTAACATTAGTTTTTGGTTTCTAGAATGTTATTTTCCAAGGATTTGGTTTAATAGCAAGGAATGTTTTCTTAAAGAAATTAAACATTCCCCTAATGTTATTTTTAGGTTATTTTAACGTTCCCCTAACGTTAGAATAATTGAATGTTATATTACTGAATCTTATATTATATGAATGTATTATAACACAGGTTATTTTTAATTTAATTTAATATAATAAAATACCTCAACACATATTTAGATAACATGGTATTTTATCAAATATATAAACAACCAGTGACTTTAACACAATATAGAAGACTTAAAACAGATATTTATTAAAAAGGAATAAAAATTTAATTCCCTTTAGGTTAACAGATCTTACCATAGCCGTTTATTTTCACTAGAATAATGTTAGACTCTGACGAAATGACAAACACACATTCTATTCGCTTTAGGTAAACGTAATATCTTACCACTGCTGTTTAGTCACCTATCAAAAGCTTCTAACATCATATTCTCTTAAAGGAATAGTCTACTCATTCTCAATATTAAACTATGTTATTACCTTAACTAAGAAGAGTTGATACATCCCTCTATCATCTTAGTGCGTGCACCTAAGCGCTGCAGCGCGCTGCTACACTTCGATAGCATTTAGCTTAGCCCCATTCATTCAATGGTACCACTCAGAGATAAAGTTAGAAGTGACCAAACACATCAACGTTTTTCCTATTTAAGACGAGTAGTTATACGAGCAAGTTTGGTGGTACAAAATAAAACGTAGCGCTTTTCTAAGCGGATTTAAATGAGGAACTATATTGTATGGCGTAATAGCACTTTTGGGAGTACTTCAACTCGCCTGAAAAATCCGATCCCCTTCTCCCTCTCATAATGGGAGAGGGAGAGTGTTACTGCGCCGAGTCGAAGTTCTCCCAAAAGTGCTGTTCCGCCATACAATATAGTTCCGCTTTTAAATCCGCTTAGAAAAGCGCTACGTTTTATTTTGTACCACCAAACTTGCTCGTATAACTACTCGTCTTAAATAGGAAAAACTTTGATGTGTTTGGTCACTTCTAACTTTATCTTTGACGTGTCAAATCGATCGGAAATCACTCAAATCTATTTTCCTTCTCATATATTTAAGTTACTACCTGAAGAAAGAAAAAAGAAACGCTAAAACAATGTAAGTCTATGAAGTAATTTTTTTTTAAATGACTTGAGTTCACGCTGAGCACAAGAGCAGGCAGGTGCTTGTGAAGAGCGAAGCCGGCAGAAGCGCGTCCAGAGGGTCGCGCGCATTTCAGAAGTGCACATTAAAGGATGGGTATATTTATGCTTTCACTTCATTTCCTGACAGTTTCACTTGTTACGTGAGGATAATGACTGACAAGAGGACACCGAAATACGTACAATACAATTACCTTACTAAATCTGAGACAAAGCAAAAACATTAAAATATTATTTCCTACCCAAGATAGCCCGACGGGCAGGGCAAAGATACATTTTGGTAGCCCGACAGGAATTCACAATAGCCCCGGGACGTCGGGCTAGCGATTAATGTTGTCGTTGGATCTCCCCACCGCTCCACATACACCTCGCTCGGCTCACCCACACTTCTCTCATCCAGTGGGGCCGAACACTCGATCGATAAACTCACAATACAAATTAGAAACACAGGCTGGCATCAATAATACTCTGTATGGCAATGGTTGGGGTACTCACGTATGGTAGGATGTATCCCCAGCAAGAGATCTCCATCTTGCCTTAAATACTAGCTCCTGGCTCGCCTACGTTTTCCTCCCCGTAGGGCCGTCACAATATAGCACGTTCACAACACACTTCGAGTAAACCTTCCTTCGTAACACTTGCAAAGATTCGTTCTGTTACTCATATGTTCGTATATCCACAATACACCATGGTCCTTCCACTATTTACTCGATCTTGTCATGTAGTTCCAATAAGTTTGCTTTACCCAGTCACCTCTCCTCTCTACTCCTTCTGGCTTCACCGTAAATAGCTTCCGCTTTCTTCCCTAAGGTATCGGTTTCCAGCACCAACACAGGCCTGCACAGCAGCGATCAAACGCACCAAAAAGCACCCCTTTTGAGCTTGCAAAGCTCTTTTTATACTCTGCTTTTCCTCCTCAATGACCTATCAGCAATCGCTGTACTAATCGCCCACACCTGTGCGTAATATGGCCTGATTTTGCCCTTCGGGGAAACCCCGGAAATTCCGGTGTTCGGAAACAGTCGTCCGGGCGGAACCCATCTTCCCGACTTTTGGTTCCGCCCTTACAGATCGTCACCCGGTGACATACCTGTATATGCCAGGGCCTGCGACAAGAACAGGTGTTTCATTATGCACATGCATAGTTCATCATAATCAATATTTAAAAGTTGTAATGCTAACCAAATTCTGCCATAACCACAAAAAATAAATAAACCCACACGATCATGGCTTCATAATCGGTCGTCGATGCCACATTCGAGTGGCCATTCCTACAAAGACCATACAACTAAAAACAGCTAATCCTGAAATTCAAAAAGAAAAAGTAAATGCTATCAAGAGAGACTGATGCTTGTACTGCTCTAATCTTTAATTTTGTATTATGCACATATAACAATGGACATGCATAAAGACACATCTCTCTCTCTCTCTCTCTCTCTCTCTCTCTCTCTCTCTCTCTCTCTCTCTCTCTCTCTCTCTCTCCCACATACACACACACTCAGATATACAGTTGTTGTTGTATGGACAGCATTTTATTGATACTTGTTTTTAGGGGCCAAGCCCGCAGGGCGGCAGGCCACTATTGAGTTTGATGGTTTTCTTATTAGGGGCCAAGCACCTATGGTGCTATGGCACCTATTGGTATTGTTAGTATTATTAGGGGTCAAGCACCGAAGGTGCTGAGACACCTATTGTAATTGTTAGTATTTAGGGGTCAAGCACCGAAGGTGCTGAGACACCTATTGTAATTGTTAGTATTATTAGGGGTCAAGCACCGAAGGTGCTGAGACACCTATTGGAATTGTTAGTATTATTATTATTATTATCGTCCCATGGGAGTCTATGGCAGCCCTATGAACCGTACATAGGAAAATGATGAAATTTGGCACAGTTGTAGAGGTGGTCATAAATAGTCATGTGACCAAAAATGGGGTCTCTAGCAATAACTCTATAGCGCCACCAGCAGTGAAAAAAATCAATGTTCAAACTGTTATAAATAGTGAACCATTTGATCTATGAAAATTCTACTTAGTACACGTGATTGCTCTCATCCCGCTTATTGAATTTGATACTTTACAGTAAGGGTGGGTTGCACCAACAAGGATTAAATTAAGCAGAGTTTAGAGCTAATCTAGGGTTTGTTGATCTCAGTTTAATTTTAATTCGAGTTGTGTTGCACCACTTAAATTTAAACACAGATTAACAAATCTTAGATTAAAACTTTAAACTGTATTAAACCCTTCATCTGCGATTTATTTTGTCCGCCATGTTGAATTTTCCGGTGTTAATAAACAGCAACAATGTTGACGTTGTCATTCAAAAAGGAAATAAACAGTTTATGCAGGCAAAGGTAATGTAATTTTTCATTATTTTGATTTTAAATCACCTACATACGCCGGTAGGCTAATCTAAAGGTCTGATTCATATAAAAACATTTGACAATCTTTTAAAACAACTGTATTGATTAACAGATCAGGAAATATTGTGACAGGAAATATCGCAAAGCTCAGATATTGTGATATAATGAAAAAGATGTGTCGACGCATTTGTCATGAAGCGCCACCATGTGTCCGTTCATTCACTGTCGTTCGCCTGACTGGAGCGCGCGTGACAGAGGAGAAGCACATACGAGCATCGCTTTCAGCGGTGCTGTTAATAATATTTTTGAGCCGCCAAACACACTTTGTTGAGACGTTATAATAAACGCATCTTTGAATAGCGCCACCAAGCCCGCGGTATGTGTTTCTAATCATTCAACCAGACATTTAATTGTAAAAAAAAACTTATTTAAACCTCCTCATATGCAAGTTTAAAGTTAATCCCTCACTGAGATTTAAAACAGAGTTTAAAGTAATGGAGCAACAGGATTAAAGATAATCTAGATTTACTGTAAGATTTAAACCTGGATCAAAATGACAGTTTAAATTTAAACCTGTTTATTTTTAAACAGGTTTAAAGTTTGGTGCAACGGAATTATTAAATAAGCTTTGATTTAAACCAGATTTAGGCTTAATCCTTGTTGGTGCAACCCACCCTAAGACTCCACCCATTACAGTAACGGCCATTTTGAAATGTACAGTATTTAGTTTTTTCGCTACTCCTCCTTCAAATGTGGTTCAATTCTTATGAGATTTGGCACAGGTGATCTTTGGAGTGAGCCGCATAGAAATGACTGAACAGAATTTTGATATTTATCTTTGTTCAAAAGTAATAAATGCGCAAACTTAACGAGGTTGACGCAAAAATGGTTCTGAAGCTGTAGCTCGGTCATTCTTTGATCAATTGAAATGAAATTTGGTACACTTCATGTCGACCATGAACTTGGGGTCCATGCCAAATTTGGTGACAGCGCCACCTATGGGTAATGAGATAGGAAAATAGGCTATTTTTGCCCATAACTTCTGAACTGTTTGTCAGAAAATTATGATCTTGATGTCTATGGATTGCTTACCTCATGCCGCATCTGTCGATGTGTATTATGCCGGGTTTGACCAAACCGCCTGTCCGCCATTTTGAAATTTGATATAAATTGTTATATTTTTTGAACTATTGGACATATCTGCGCAAAAATTGATAAGGAGCTTTGACATGATATCCTGAAGGTACCTGAGAAGTCAGAAAACAGCGCCACCTAGGGTTTATAAACTAATTTGACATATGTTAATCCTTGTAGCTTTCTAATCTCTTTTCTGCTGCCTCATGAGCTGTGTCATCTGAGTGGCGCATCAAGTTAATCATATGTATTGAGATTCTGAGTTCCTGGGTTTGAATCCCACCTGAGTCAGGTATTTTGTTCTTCCTCATCAGTTCTTCTCAACCTGTCTGTAGTTCAAATGTGTTCTATTTTTCCATGTTTGCTGTTTTTGCTCTGCATTGTGGTGGTTCTTGCTGTGCTTTCTGTGCTTTGTGTGCATGCTGTACTTTGGGAGTTTGCTGTGCTTTGTGTGCTGGTTGTGCTTTGTGTGCTTACTGTGCTTTGTGTGCTTGCTGTGCTTTGTGAGCTTGCTGTGCTTTGTGAGTTTGCTGTGCTTTGTGAGCTTGCTGTGCTTTGTGAGCTTGCTGTGCTTTGTGTGCTTGCTGTGCTTTGTGAGTTTGCTGTGCTTTGTGAGCTTGCTGTGCTTTGTGAGCTTGCTGTGCTTTGTGTGCTTGCTGTGCTTTGTGAGTTTGCTATGCTTTGTGAGATTACTGTGCTTTGTGTGCTTGCTGTGCTTTGCGTGCTTGCTGTGCTTTGTGTGCTTGCTGTGCTTTGCGAGTTTGATGTGCTTTGTGTAATTGCTGTGCTTTGTGTGCTTGCTGTGCATTGTGAGCTTGCTGTGCTTTGTGTGCTTGCTGTGCATTGTGAGCTTGCTGTGCTTTGTGTGCTTGCTGTGCTTTGTGTGCTTGCTGTGCTTTGTGTGCTTGCTGTGCTTTGTGAGCTTGCTGTGCTTTGTGTGCCTGCTGTGATTTGTGTAATTGCTGTGCTTTGTGTACTTGCTGTGCATTGTGAATTTGCTGTGCTTTGTGTGCTTGCTGTGCTGTGTGTGCATTGCGCCGAAGGTGCTTGACCCCGTGTTGCTGCTTGCAGCTATATTTATTATTATTATTATTCTGCTTCTTCTTCTTCTTCTTAGCCATAGGCGTCTATGGCAGCCCTATGAACCGTACATAGGAAAATGATGAAATTTGGCACAGTTGTAGTGGTGGTCTTAAAAAGTCATGTGACCAAAAATGGGGTCTCTAGTACTAACTCTATAGCGCCACCAGCAGTTCAAAAATTCAATGTTCAAAGGGTTATAACTTCTGATCCGCTTGATCTATGAAAATTCTACTTAGTACACGTGATTGCTCTCCTCATGCTTGTTGATTTTAATACCTTACAGTAAAACTCCACCCATTACAGTAGCGGCCATTTTGAAATGTACAGTATTTCATTTTTTCGCTACTCCTCCTTCAAATGTTGTTCAATTCTTATGAGATTTGGCACAGATGATCTTTGGAGTAAGCCGCATAGAAATGACTGAACAGAATTTTGATATTTATCTTTGTTCAAAAGTAATAAATGCGCAAACTTAACGAGGTTGACGCAAAAATGGTTCTGAAGCTGTAGCTCAGTCATTCTTTGATCAATTGAAATGAAATTTGGTACACTTCATGTGGACCATGAACTTGGGGTCCATGCCAAATTTGGTGACAGCGCCACCTATGGGTCATGAGATAATAAAATAGGCTATTTTTGCCCATAACTTCTGAACTGTTTGTCAGAAAATTATGATCTTGATGTCTATGGATTGCTTACCTCATGCCGCATCTGTCGATGTGTATTATGCCGGGTTTGACCGAACCGCCTGTCCGCCATTTTGAAATTTCACATAATTTGTTATATTTTTTGAACTATTGGACATATCCGCGCAAAAATTAGTAAGGAGCTTCGACATGATGTCCTGAAGGTACCTGGGAAGTCAGAGTACAGCGCCACCTAGGGGTTATAAACTATAACAGTTCTCATGGAACTGCTTATAACTTCTGAATACTTTGTCTGATATTAATTTCTTTGTGAAATTGTATTCACTGGTTTATGCCGATTGCAACGATGCCTCGTTTGTCATTTTCCAACATTCTGTTCATGTGTTATTGTAAAGCATATGGTAGATTATTTTTTCGCTACTCCTTTTACAAATGTTGTTTATTTTATGCCAGGTACTGCTCGTATAATGTTTGGAGCAATCCGCACAGAAATGACCGAACAGATTTTTGATATTCTGTTCTCTTTCTTAGAAATACCACTCCAAAGTTGACCGTGCCTGTGACGTTGTCTATTTGTCATAGTAAATTAATGTGACTGTATATTACATTGTATAGCATTACTATACAGAATGATGTTCTTGTCTTCAATCTCATTTGAGCTTTTTGATTCCCATATACATTGTATTTCTGATAGTTCTGCTCTGCACTGTCAGTTCTGCATCTGTGTTGATTGGCACACGTCAATCCTTGAAGCACCTAAGCTGTTTTTTGCTGCCCTTTGAGCTGTGTTAGCTGAGTTGCGCATCTGGTTAACCACATGCCATGAGATTCTGAGGTCATGGGTTCAAACCCCATGTGCAGTGATATTTTGTCTTAACTTTTTTCTCACTTAAGTTTTGTGATTTTCATACAATACATTGTATTTCAGTTATTTGTGCTCTCTGTTGTTATTTCTGCACGTTTGGTAATTGCTGGATATCAATGTTTACAGCTCTAAATCTCTATTCTATAGCTTGGACACACCAACTCAGTGGTTTAATCGTTTACTCAGTGGCGCATGCGGTTAGTGCGTTGCTTTGGGAACCTGAGGTCATGGGTTCGAATCCCAGCTCTTACTTTCACTTATTGAGATTTCCTTTTGTGTTCCCTTTAACACGTTCTTCTCAACCTGTCTGGTTTTCCACACGTGTTATATTTTTGCCATCTTTACTGTTGTTGCTCCGCACTGCAGTGGTTCTGCTCTGCATTTGCTTTGCTTCGGGTTCGGGCTCTGTATTGCGCGCTTTCTGCGCTTTGCGCATTTGCTGCGTCGTGTGGTTTTTGCTGTGCTTTGGGTGCTCATTGCGCTGAAGGTGCTTGACCCCGCAATTGCTGCTTGCAGCTATATTTATTATTATTCTGCTTCTTCTTCTTCTTAGCCATAGGCGTCTATGGCAGCCCTATGAACCGTACATAGGAAAATGATGAAATTTGGCACAGTTGTAGTGGTGGTCTTAAAAAGTCATGTGACCAAAAATGGGGTCTCTAGAACTAACTCTATAGCGCCACCAGCAGTGCAAAAATTCAATGTTTAAAGGGTTATAACTTCTGATCCGCTTGATCTATGAAAATTCTACTTAGTACACGTGATTGCTCTCCTCATGCTTGTTGCTTTTAATACCTTACAGTAAAACTCCACCCATTACAGTAGCAGCCATTTTGAAATGTACAGTATTCCATTTTTTCGCTACTCCTCCTTCAAATGTTGTTCAATTCTTAAGAGATTTGGCACAGATGATCTTTGGAGTAAGCCGCATAGAAATGACTGAACAGAATTTTGATATTTATCTTTGTTCAAAAGTAATAAATGCGCAAACTTAACGAGGTTGACGCAAAAATGGTTCTGAAGCTGTAGATCAGTCATTCTTTGATCAATTGAAATGAAATTTGGTACACTTCATGTGGACCATGAACTTGGGGGCCATGCCAAATTTGGTGACAGCGCCACCTATGGGTCATGAGATAATAAAATAGGCTATTTTTGCCCATAACTTCTGAACTGTTTGTCAGAAAATTATGATCTTAATGTCTATGGATTGCTTACCTCATGCCGCATCTGTCGATGTGTATTATGCCGGATTTGACCGAACCGCCTGTCCGCCATTTTGAAATTTCACATAATTTGTTATATTTTTGGAAATATTGGACATATCCGCGCAAAAATTAGTAAGGAGCTTCGACATGATGTCCTGAAGGTACCTGGGAAGTCAGAGTACAGCGCCACCTAGGGGTTATAAACTATAACAGTTCTTATGGAACTGCTTATAACTTCTGATTACTTTGTCTGATATTATATTTTTGCCATCTTTACTGTTGTTGCTCCGCACTGCAGTGGTTCTGCTCTGCATTTGCTTTGCTTCGGGTTCGGGCTCTGTATTGCGCGCTTTCTGCGCTTTGCGCATTTGCTGCGTCGTGCCGTTTTTGCTGTGCTTTGGGTGCTCATTGCGCTGAAGGTGCTTGACCCCGTATCGCTGCTTGCAGCTATATTGGTCATTGTTTCTGTTAGTAAATTTTTCTTCTTCCCCAATGGGAGTCTATGGCAGCCCTATGAACCGTATGTAGGAAAATGATGAAATTTGGCACAGTTGTAGTGGTGGTCATAAATAGTCATTTGGCCAAAAATGGGGTCTCAACAGTAACTCTATAGCGCCACCATCATCTCAAAAATTCAATATTCAAATGGTTATAACTCGTGATCCATTAGATCTATGAAAATTCTATTTAGTACATGTGATTGCTCTCATCTCGCTTAATAAATTTGATATTTTACAGTAAGACTCCACCCATTACAGTAGCGTCCATTTTGAAATGTACAGTATTTCGATTTTTCGCTACTCCTCCTTCAAATTTGGTTCAATTTTTATGAGATTTGGCACAGGTGAACTTTGGAGTGAGCCGCATAGAAATGACTGAACAGATTTTTTATATTTTTCTTTGTTCAAAAGTAATAAATGCGTGAACTTAACGAGATTGACGCAAAATTGGTTCTGAAGCTGTAGCTCGGTCATTCTTTGATCAATTGAATTGAAATTTGGTACACTTCATGTGGACCATAAACTTGGGGTCCATGCCAAATTTGGTGATAGCGCCACCTATGGGTCATGAGATATAAAAAAAGGCTCTTTTTGCCCATAACTACTGAACTGTTTTTCAGAAAATTATGAACTTGGTGTCTATGGATTCCTTGCCTCATGCCACATCTGTCAATGTGTATTATGCCAGGTTTGACTGAACCGCCTGTCCGCCATTTAGAAATTTGGCATAAATTGTTATATTTTTTGAACTATTTGACATATCCGCACAAAAATTGGTAAGGAGCTTTGACATGATATCCTGAAGGTACCTGAGAAGTCAGAGTACAGCGCCACCTAGGGTTTATAAACTAATTTGACATTTGTTAATCCTTGTAGCTCTCTAATCTCTTTTCTGCTGCCCTATAAGCTGTGTCAACTGAGTGGCGCATCTAGGAAACAACATGCATTGAGATTCTGAGTTCTTGGGTTCGAATCCCACCTCAGTCATATATTAGGTTTTTCTATTAATGTTTTGTTCTTTCTCATCAATTCTTCTCAACCTGTCTGTAGTTCACATGTGTTCTATTTTTCCATGTTTGCTGTGGTTGCTCTGCATTGTGGTGGTTCTTGCTGTGCTTTTTGTTTTTGCTGTGCTTTGGGAGTTTGCTGTGCTTTGTGTGCTGGTTGTGCTTTGTGAGCTTGATGTGCTTTGTGAGCTTGCTGTGCTTTGTGTGCTTGCTGTGCTTTGTGAGCTTGCTATGCTTTGTGTGCTTGCTATGCTTTGTGTGCTTGCTGTGCTTTGTGTGCTTGCTGTGCTTTGTGTGCTTGCTGTGCTTTGTGTGCTTGCTGTGCTTTGTGTGCTTGCTGTGCTTTGTGTGCTTGCTGTGCTTTGTGTGCTTGCTGTGCATTGTGAGCTTGCTGTGCTTTGTGTGCTTGCTGTGCTTTGTGTGCATTGCGCCGAAGGTGCTTGACCCCGTGTTGCTGCTTGCAGCTATATTTAGGGGTCAAGCACCGAAGGTGCTGAGACACCTATTGTAATTGTTAGTATTATTATTATTATTATTATTATTTTTCCCCAATGGGAGTCTATGGCAGCCCTATGAACCATACATAGGAAAATGATGAAATTTGGCACAGTTGTAGAGGTGGTCAAAAATAGTCATGTGACCAAAAATGGGGTCTTTAGCCGTAACTCTATAGCGCCACCAGTAGTCCAAAAATTCAATGTTCAAACTGTTATAACTGGTGAACCATTTGATCTATGAAAATTCTACTTAGTACATGTGATTGCTCTCATCCCGCTTATTGAATTTGATACTTTACAGTAAGACTCCACCCATTACAGTAGCGGCCATTTTGAAATGTACAGTATTTCGTTTTTTCGCTACTCCTTCTTCAAACGTGGTTCAATTCTTATGAGATTTGGCACAGATGATCTTTGGAGTGAGCCGCATAGAAATAACCGAACAGAATTTTGATATTTATCTTTGTTCAAAAGTAATAAATGCGCAAACTTAACGAGGTTTTTGCAAAAATGGTTCTGAAGCGGTAGCTCAGTCATTCTTTGATCAATTGAAATGAAATTTGGTACACTTCATGTGGACCATGAACTTGGGGTCCATGCCAAATTTGGTGACAGCGCCACCTATGGGTCATGAGATAATAAAATAGGCTATTTTTGCCCATAACTTCTGAACTGCTTGTCAGAAAATTATGATCTTGATGTCTATGGATTGCTTACCTCATGCCGCATCTGTCGATGTGTATTATGCCGGGTTTGACCGAACCACCTGTCTGCCATTTTGAAATTTAACATAAATTGTTATATTTTTTGAACTATTTGACATATCCGCACAAAAATTGGTAAGGAGCTTTGACATGATGTCCTGAAGTTACCTGGGAAGTCAGAGTACAGCGCCACCTAGGGGTTATAAACTATTACAATTCTTATTGATATTATACTGTTATCTCTTTCTGCTGCCCAATGAACCGTGTCAACTGAGTGGCACATCTAGTTAATCGTATGCATTGAGATTCTGAGATCCTGGGTTCGAATCCCACATGAGTCACGTATTTTGTTCTTCCTCATCAATTCTTCTAAACCTGTCTGTAGTTCACATGTGTTCTATTTTTCCATGTTTGCTGTTGTTGCTCTGCATTGTGGTGGTTCTGCTCTATGATTCCTGAGCCTTGCGTTTTTGATGCAATTTATGGTGCTTGCTGTGCTTTGTGAGCTTGCTGTGCTTTGTGTGCTTGCTGTGCTTTGTGAGCTTGCTGTGCTTTGTGAGCTTACTGTGCTTTGTGTGCTTGCTGTGCTTTGTGAGCTTGCTGTGCTTTGTGTGCTTGCTGTGCTTTGTGAGCTTGCTGTGCTTTGTGAGCTTGCTGTGCTTTGTGTGCTTGCTGTGCTTTGTGAGCTTGCTATGCTTTGTGTACTTGCTGTGCTTTGTGTGCTTGCTGTGCTTTGTGTGCTTGCTGTGCTTTGTGTGCTTGCTGTGCTTTGTGAGCTTGCTGTGCTTTGTGTGCCTGCTGTGATTTGTGTAATTAATGTGCTTTGTGTGCTTGCTGTGCTTTGTGAGCTTGCTATGCTTTGTGTGCTTGCTGTGCTTTGTGTGCTTGCTGTGCTTTGTGTGCTTGCTGTGCTTTGTGAGCTTGCTGTGCTTTGTGTGCTTGCTGTGCTTTGTGAGCTTGCTGTGCTTTGTGTGCCTGCTGTGATTTGTGTAATTGCTGTGCTTTGTGTGCTTGCTGTGCTTTGTGAGCTTGCTGTGCTTTGTGTGCTTGCTGTGCTTTGTGAGCTTGCTATGCTTTGTGGGCTTGCTGTGCTTTGTGTGCTTGCTGTGCTTTGTGTGCTTGCTGTGCTTTGTGAGCTTGCTGTGCTTTGTGTGCCTGCTGTGATTTGTGTAATTGCTGTGCTTTGTGTGCTTGCTGTGCATTGTGAGCTTGCTGTGCTTTGTGTGCTTGCTGTGCTTTGTGAGCTTGCTGTGCTTTGTGTGCCTGCTGTGATTTGTGTAATTGCTCTGCTTTGTATGCTTGCTGTGCATTGTGAGCTTGCCGTGCTTTGTGTGCTTGCTGTGCTGTGTGTGCATTGCGCCGAAGGTGCTTGACCCCGTGTTGCTGCTTGCAGCTATATTATTATTATTATTATTATTATTATTATTTTTCCCCAATGGGAGTCTATGGCAGCCCTATGAACCGTACATAGGAAAATGATGAAATTAGGCACAGTTGTAGAGGTGGTCATAAATAGTCATGTGACCAAAAATGGGGTCTTTAGCAGTAACTCTATAGCGCTACCAGTAGTCCAAAAAATCAATGTTCAAACTGTTATAACTGGTGAACCATTTGATCTATGAAAATTCTACTTAGTACACGTGATTGCTCTCATCCCGCTTATTGAATTTGATACTTTACAGTAAGACTCCACCCATTACAGTAGCGGCCATTTTGAAATGTACAGTATTTCGTTTTTTCGCTACTCCTTCTTCAAACGTGGTTCAATTCTTATGAGATTTGGCACAGATGATCTTTGGAGTGAGCCGCATAGAAATGACCGAACAGAATTTTGATATTTATCTTTGTTCAAAAGTAATAAATGCGCAAACTTAACGAGGTTGACGCAAAAATGGTTCTGAAGCGGTAGCTCATTCATTCTTTGATCAATTGAAATGAAATTTGGTACACTTCATGTGGACCATGAACTTGGGGTCCATGCCAAATTTGGTGACAGCGCCACCTATGGGTTATGAGATAATAAAATAGGCTATTTTTGCCCATAACTTCTGAACTGTTTGTCAGAAAATTATGATCTTGATGTCTATGGATTGCTTACCTCATGCCGCATCTGTTGATGTGAATTATGCCAGGTTTGACTGAACCGCCTGTCCGCCATTTTGAAATTTGACATAAATTGTTATATTTTTTGAACTATTGGACATATCTGCGCAAAAATTGATAAGGAGCTTTGACATGATATCCTGAAGGTACCTGAGAAGTCAGAGTACAGCGCCACCTAGGGTTTATAAACTAATTTGACATATGTTAATCCTTGTAGCTTTCTAATCTCTTTTCTGCTGCCTCATGAGCTGTGTCATCTGAGTGGCGCATCAAGTTAATCATATGTATTGAGATTCTGAGTTCCTGGGTTCGAAACCCACCTGAGTCAGGTATTTTGTTCTTCCTCATCAGTTCTTCTCAACCTGTCTGTAGTTCAAATGTGTTCTATTTTTCCATGTTTGCTGTTGTTGCTCTGCATTGTGGGGGTTCTTGCTGTGCTTTCTGTGCTTTGTGTGCTTGCTGTGCTTTGGGAGTTTGCTGTGCTTTGTGTGCTGGTTGTGCTTTGTGAGCTTGCTGTGCTTTGTGAGTTTGCTGTGCTTGCTGTGCTTTGTGTGCTTGCAGTGCTTTTTTTGTTGCTATGCTTTGTGTGCTTGCTGTGCTTTGTGTGCTTACTGTGCTTTGTGTGCTTGCTGTGCTTTGTGAGCTTGCTGAGCTTTGTGAGCTTGGTGTGCTTTGTGAGCTTGCTGTGCTTTGTGAGCTTGCTGTGCTTTGTGTGCTTGCTGTGCTTTGTGAGCTTGCTGTGCTTTGTGAGCTTGCTGTGCTTTGTGTGCTTGCTGTGCTTTGTGAGCTTGCTATGCTTTGTGTACTTGCTGTGCTTTGTGTGCTTGCTGTGCTTTGTGTGCTTGCTGTGCTTTGTGAGCTTGCTGTGCTTTGTGTGCCTGCTGTGATTTGTGTAATTAATGTGCTTTGTGTGCTTGCTGTGCTTTGTGAGCTTGCTATGCGTTGTGTGCTTGCTGTGCTTTGTGTGCTTGCTGTGCTTTGCGTGCTTGCTGTGCTTTGTGAGCTTGCTGTGCTTTATGTGCTGGCTGTGCTTTGTGAGCTTGCTGTGCTTTGTGTGCCTGCTGTGCTTTGTGTAATTGCTGTGCTTTGTGTGCTTGGTGTGCATTGTGAGCTTGCTGTACTTTGTGTGCTTGCTGTGCTTTGTTTGCTTGCTGCGCTTTGTGAGCTTGCTGTGCATTGTGTGCCCGCTGTGATTTGTGTAATTGCTGTGCTTTGTGTGCTTGCTGTGCTTTATGTGCCTGCTGTGCTTTGTGTGCTTGCTGTGCTTTGTGAGCTTGCTGTGCTTTGTGTGCCTGCTGTGATTTGTGTAATTGATGTTCTTTGTGTGCTTGCTGTGCTTTGTGTGCTTGCTATGCTTTGTGTGCTTGCTGTGCTTTGTGAGCTTGCTGTGCTTTATGTGCTTGCTGTGCTTTGTGAGATTGCTGTGCTTTGTGTGCCTGCTGTGCTTTGTGTAATTGCTGTGCTTTGTGTGCTTGGTGTGCATTGTGAGCTTGCTGTACTTTGTGTGCTTGCTGTGCTTTGTTTGCTTGCTGTGCTTTGTGGGCTTGCTGTGCATTGTGTGCCTGCTGTGATTTGTGTAATTGCTGTGCTTTGTGTGCTTGCTGTGCTTTGTGTACCTGCTGTGCTTTGTGTGCTTGCTGTGCTTTGTGAGCTTGCTGTGCTTTGTGTGCCTGCTGTGATTTGTGTAATTGATGTGCTTTGTGTGCTTGCTGTGCTTTGTGAGCTTGCTATGCTTTGTTTGCTTGCTGTGCTTTGTGTGCTTGCTGTGCTTTGTGTGCTTGATGTGCTTTGTGAGCTTGCTGTGCTTTGTGAGCTTGCTGTGCTTTGTGTGCTTGCTGTGCTTTGTGAGCTTGCTATGCTTTGTGGGCTTGCTGTGCTTTGTGTGCTTGCTGTGCTTTGTGTGCTTGCTGTGCTTTGTGAGCTTGCTGTGCTTTGTGTGCCTGCTGTGATTTGTGTAATTGCTGTGCTTTGTGTGCTTGCTGTGCATTGTGAGCTTGCTGTGCTTTGTGTGCTTGCTGTGCTTTGTGTCCTTGCTGTGCTTTGTGAGCTTTCCGTGCTTTGTGTGCTTGCTGTGCTGTGTGTGCATTGCGCCGAAGGTGCTTGACCCCGTGTTGCTGCTTGCAGCTATATTTATTATTATTATTATTATTTTTCCCCAATGGGAGTCTATGGCAGCCCTATGAACCGTACATAGGAAAATGATGAAATTTGGCACAGTTGTAGAGGTGGTCATAAATAGTCATGTGACCAAAAATGGGGTCTTTAGCAGTAACTCTATAGCGCCACCAGTAGTCCAAAAATTGAATGTTCAAACTGTTATAACTGGTGAACCATTTGATCTATGAAAATTCTACTTAGTACACGTGATTGCTCTCATCCCGCTTATTGAATTTGATACTTTACAGTAAGACTCCACCCATTACAGTAGCGGCCATTTTGAAATGTACAGTATTTCGTTTTTTCGCTACTCCTTCTTCAAACGTGGTTCAATTCTTATGAGATTTGGCACAGATGATCTTTGGAGTGATCCGCACAGAAATGACCGAACAGAATTTTTATAATTATTTTTGTTCAAAAGTAATAAATGCGCAAACTTAACAAGGTTGACGCAAAAATGGTTCTGAAGCTGTAGCTCGGTCATTCTTTGATCAATTGAAATAAAATTTTGTACACTTAATGTTGACCATGAACCTGGGGTCCATGCCAAATTTGGTGACAGCGCCACCTATGGGTCATGAGATAATAAAATAGGCTATTTTTGCCCATAACTTCTGAACTGTTTGTCAGAAAATTATGATCTTGATGTCTATGGATTGCTTACCTCATGCCCCATCTGTCGATGTGTATTATGCCGGGTTTGACCAAACCGCCTGTCCGCCATTTTGAAATTTGACATAAATTGTTATATTTTTTGAACTATTGGACATATCTGCGCAAAAATTGATAAGGAGCTTTGACATGATATCCTGAAGGTACCTGAGAAGTCAGAATACAGCGCCACCTAGGGTTTATAAACTAATTTGACATATGTTAATCCTTGTAGCTTTCTAATCTCTTTTCTGCTGCCTCATGAGCTGTGTCATCTGAGTGGCGCATCAAGTTAATCATATGTATTGAGATTCTGAGTTCCTGGGTTTGAATCCCACCTGAGTCAGGTATTTTGTTCTTCCTCATCAGTTCTTCTCAACCTGTCTGTAGTTCAAATGTGTTCTATTTTTCCATGTTTGCTGTTGTTGCTCTGCATTGTGGTGGTTCTTGCTGTGCTTTCTGTGCTTTGTGTGCTTTGTGTGCATGCTGTACTTTGGGAGTTTGCTGTGCTTTGTGTGCTGGTTGTGCTTTGTGAGCTTGCTGTGCTTTGTGAGCTTGCTGTGCTTTGTGTGCTTGCAGTGCTTTTTTTGTTGCTATGCTTTGTGTGCTTGCTGTGCTTTGTGTGCTTACTGTGCTTTGTGTGCTTGCTGTGCTTTGTGAGCTTGCTGTGCTTTGTGAGCTTGCTGTGCTTTGTGAGCTTGCTGTGCTTTGTGAGTTTGCTGTGCTTTGTGAGCTTGCTGTGCTTTGTGAGCTTGCTGTGCTTTGTGTGCTTGCTGTGCTTTGTGAGTTTGCT
Source organism: Paramisgurnus dabryanus (assembly GCF_030506205.2). Lineage (NCBI taxonomy): Eukaryota > Metazoa > Chordata > Actinopteri > Cypriniformes > Cobitidae > Paramisgurnus > Paramisgurnus dabryanus. The sequence continues at coordinate 45,886,404 of NC_133343.1, forward strand.
CTGCTTTGTGAGCTTGCTGTGCTTTGTGAGCTTGCTGTGCTTTGTGTGCTTGCTGTGCTTTGTGAGTTTGCTATGCTTTGTGAGATTACTGTGCTTTGTGTGCTTGCTGTGCTTTGCGTGCTTGCTGTGCTTTGTGTGCTTGCTGTGCTTTGCGAGCTTGCTGTGCTTTGTGTAATTGCTGTGCTTTGTGTGCTTGCTGTGCATTGTGAGCTTGCTGTGCTTTGTGTGCTTGCTGTGCATTGTGAGCTTGCTGTGCTTTGTGTGCTTGCTGTGCATTGTGAGCTTGCTGTGCTTTGTGTGCTTGCTGTGCTTTGTGTGCTTGCTGTGCTTTGTGTGCTTGCTGTGCTTTGTGAGCTTGCTGTGCTTTGTGTGCCTGCTGTGATTTGTGTAATTGCTGTGCTTTGTGTGCTTGCTGTGCATTGTGAACTTGCTGTGCTTTGTGTGCTTGCTGTGCTGTGTGTGCATTGCGCCGAAGGTGCTTGACCCCGTGTTGCTGCTTGCAGCTATATTTGTTAGTATTATTAGGGGTCAAGCACCGAAGGTGCTGAGACACCTATTGTAATTGTTAGTATTACTATTATTATTTTTCCCCAATGGGAGTCTATGGCAGCCCTATGAACCGTACATAGGAAAATGATGAAATTTGGCACAGTTGTAGAGGTGGTCATAAATAGTCATGTGACCAAAAATGGGGTCTTTAGCAGTAACTCTATAGCGCCACCAGTAGTCCAAAAATTCAATGTTCAAACTGTTATAACTGGTGAACCATTTGATCTATGAAAATTCTACTTAGTACACGTGATTGCTCTCATCCCGCTTATTGAATTTGATACTTTACAGTAAGACTCCACCCATTACAGTAGCGGCCATTTTGAAATGTACAGTATTTCGTTTTTTCGCTACTCCTTCTTCAAACGTGGTTCAATTCTTATGAGATTTGGCACAGATGATCTTTGGAGTGAGCCGCATAGAAATGACCGAACAGAATTTTGATATTTATCTTTGTTCAAAAGTAATAAATGCGCAAACTTAACGAGGTTGACGCAAAAATTGTTCTGAAGCGGTAGCTCATTCATTCTTTGATCAATTGAAATGAAATTTGGTACACTTCATGTCGACCATGAACTTGGGGTCCATGCCAAATTTGGTGACAGCGCCACCTATGGGTCATGAGATAATAAAATAGGCTATTTTTGCCCATAACGTCCGAACTGTTTGTCAGAAAATTATGATCTTGATGTCTATGGATTGCTTACCTCATGCTGCATCTGTCGATGTGAATTATGCCGGGTTTGACCAAACCGCTTGTCCGCCATTTTGAAATTTCAAATAAATTGTTATATTTTTTGAACTATTGGACATATCCGCGCAAAAAATGGTAAGGAGCTTCGACATGATATCCTGAAGGTACCTGGGAAGTCAGAGTACAGCGCCACCTAGGGGTTATAAACTATAACAGTTCTTATTGAACTGCTGTATTGTTCCTGGGTTCGAATCCCACCTGAGTCATGATGTTTTGTTCTTCCTCATCAATTCTTCTCAACCTGTCTGTAGTTCACATGTGTTCTATTTTTCCATGTTTGCTGTTGTTGCTCTGCATTGTGGTGCTTCTGCTGTGTCTTTCCTGCATCTTTGGTGATTGACATATGTTAATCCTTTCAGCTCTCTAATCTCTTGTCTGCTGCCTCATGAACTGTGTCAACTGAGTGGCGCATCTAGTTAATCATATGCATTGAGATTTTGAGTTCCTGGGTTCAAATCCCACCTGAGTCATGACGTTTTGTTCTTCCTCATCAATTCTTCTCAACCTGTCTGTAGTTCACATGTGTACTATTTTTCCATGTTTCCTGTTGTTGCTCTGCATTATGGTGGTTCTTTGTGTGCCTGCTGTGCTTGCTGTGCTTTGTGTGCTTGCTGTGCTTTGTGTGCTTGCTGTGCTTTGTGTGCTTGCTGTGCTTTGTGAGCTTGCTGTGCTTTGTGAGCTTGCTGTGCTTTGTGTTCTTGCTGTGCTTTGTGTGCTTGCTGTGCTTTGTGAGCCTGCTGTGCTTTGTGAGCCTGCTGTGCATTGTGAGCTTGCCGTGCTTTGTGTGCTTGCTGTGCTGTGTGTGCATTGCGCCGAAGGTGCTTGACCCCGTGTTGCTGCTTGCAGCTATATTATTATTATTATTATTATTATTATTATTTTTCCCCAATGGGAGTCTATGGCAGCCCTATGAACCGTACATAGGAAAATGATGAAATTAGGCACAGTTGTAGAGGTGGTCATAAATAGTCATGTGACCAAAAATGGGGTCTTTAGCAGTAACTCTATAGCGCTACCAGTAGTCCAAAAAATCAATGTTCAAACTGTTATAACTGGTGAACCATTTGATCTATGAAAATTCTACTTAGTACACGTGATTGCTCTCATCCCGCTTATTGAATTTGATACTTTACAGTAAGACTCCACCCATTACAGTAGCGGCCATTTTGAAATGTACAGTATTTCGTTTTTTCGCTACTCCTTCTTCAAACGTGGTTCAATTCTTATGAGATTTGGCACAGATGATCTTTGGAGTGAGCCGCATAGAAATGACCGAACAGAATTTTGATATTTATCTTTGTTCAAAAGTAATAAATGCGCAAACTTAACGAGGTTGACGCAAAAATGGTTCTGAAGCGGTAGCTCATTCATTCTTTGATCAATTGAAATGAAATTTGGTACACTTCATGTGGACCATGAACTTGGGGTCCATGCCAAATTTGGTGACAGCGCCACCTATGGGTTATGAGATAATAAAATAGGCTATTTTTGCCCATAACTTCTGAACTGTTTGTCAGAAAATTATGATCTTGATGTCTATGGATTGCTTACCTCATGCCGCATCTGTTGATGTGAATTATGCCAGGTTTGACTGAACCGCCTGTCCGCCATTTTGAAATTTGACATAAATTGTTATATTTTTTGAACTATTGGACATATCTGCGCAAAAATTGATAAGGAGCTTTGACATGATATCCTGAAGGTACCTGAGAAGTCAGAGTACAGCGCCACCTAGGGTTTATAAACTAATTTGACATATGTTAATCCTTGTAGCTTTCTAATCTCTTTTCTGCTGCCTCATGAGCTGTGTCATCTGAGTGGCGCATCAAGTTAATCATATGTATTGAGATTCTGAGTTCCTGGGTTCGAAACCCACCTGAGTCAGGTATTTTGTTCTTCCTCATCAGTTCTTCTCAACCTGTCTGTAGTTCAAATGTGTTCTATTTTTCCATGTTTGCTGTTGTTGCTCTGCATTGTGGGGGTTCTTGCTGTGCTTTCTGTGCTTTGTGTGCTTGCTGTGCTTTGGGAGTTTGCTGTGCTTTGTGTGCTGGTTGTGCTTTGTGAGCTTGCTGTGCTTTGTGAGTTTGCTGTGCTTGCTGTGCTTTGTGTGCTTGCAGTGCTTTTTTTGTTGCTATGCTTTGTGTGCTTGCTGTGCTTTGTGTGCTTACTGTGCTTTGTGTGCTTGCTGTGCTTTGTGAGCTTGCTGAGCTTTGTGAGCTTGCTGTGCTTTGTGAGCTTGCTGTGCTTTGTGAGCTTGCTGTGCTTTGTGTGCTTGCTGTGCTTTGTGAGCTTGCTGTGCTTTGTGAGCTTGCTGTGCTTTGTGTGCTTGCTGTGCTTTGTGAGCTTGCTATGCTTTGTGTACTTGCTGTGCTTTGTGTGCTTGCTGTGCTTTGTGTGCTTGCTGTGCTTTGTGAGCTTGCTGTGCTTTGTGTGCCTGCTGTGATTTGTGTAATTAATGTGCTTTGTGTGCTTGCTGTGCTTTGTGAGCTTGCTATGCTTTGTGTGCTTGCTGTGCTTTGTGTGCTTGCTGTGCTTTGCGTGCTTGCTGTGCTTTGTGAGCTTGCTGTGCTTTATGTGCTGGCTGTGCTTTGTGAGCTTGCTGTGCTTTGTGTGCCTGCTGTGCTTTGTGTAATTGCTGTGCTTTGTGTGCTTGGTGTGCATTGTGAGCTTGCTGTACTTTGTGTGCTTGCTGTGCTTTGTTTGCTTGCTGCGCTTTGTGAGCTTGCTGTGCATTGTGTGCCCGCTGTGATTTGTGTAATTGCTGTGCTTTGTGTGCTTGCTGTGCTTTATGTGCCTGCTGTGCTTTGTGTGCTTGCTGTGCTTTGTGAGCTTGCTGTGCTTTGTGTGCCTGCTGTGATTTGTGTAATTGATGTTCTTTGTGTGCTTGCTGTGCTTTGTGTGCTTGCTATGCTTTGTGTGCTTGCTGTGCTTTGTGAGCTTGCTGTGCTTTATGTGCTTGCTGTGCTTTGTGAGCTTGCTGTGCTTTGTGTGCCTGCTGTGCTTTGTGTAATTGCTGTGCTTTGTGTGCTTGGTGTGCATTGTGAGCTTGCTGTACTTTGTGTGCTTGCTGTGCTTTGTTTGCTTGCTGTGCTTTGTGGGCTTGCTGTGCATTGTGTGCCTGCTGTGATTTGTGTAATTGCTGTGCTTTGTGTGCTTGCTGTGCTTTGTGTACCTGCTGTGCTTTGTGTGCTTGCTGTGCTTTGTGAGCTTGCTGTGCTTTGTGTGCCTGCTGTGATTTGTGTAATTGATGTGCTTTGTGTGCTTGCTGTGCTTTGTGAGCTTGCTATGCTTTGTTTGCTTGCTGTGCTTTGTGTGCTTGCTGTGCTTTGTGTGCTTGATGTGCTTTGTGAGCTTGCTGTGCTTTGTGAGCTTGCTGTGCTTTGTGTGCTTGCTGTGCTTTGTGAGCTTGCTATGCTTTGTGGGCTTGCTGTGCTTTGTGTGCTTGCTGTGCTTTGTGTGCTTGCTGTGCTTTGTGAGCTTGCTGTGCTTTCTGTGCCTGCTGTGATTTGTGTAATTGCTGTGCTTTGTGTGCTTGCTGTGCATTGTGAGCTTGCTGTGCTTTGTGTGCTTGCTGTGCTTTGTGTCCTTGCTGTGCTTTGTGAGCTTTCCGTGCTTTGTGTGCTTGCTGTGCTGTGTGTGCATTGCGCCGAAGGTGCTTGACCCCGTGTTGCTGCTTGCAGCTATATTTATTATTATTATTATTATTTTTCCCCAATGGGAGTCTATGGCAGCCCTATGAACCGTACATAGGAAAATGATGAAATTTGGCACAGTTGTAGAGGTGGTCATAAATAGTCATGTGACCAAAAATGGGGTCTTTAGCAGTAACTCTATAGCGCCACCAGTAGTCCAAAAATTGAATGTTCAAACTGTTATAACTGGTGAACCATTTGATCTATGAAAATTCTACTTAGTACACGTGATTGCTCTCATCCCGCTTATTGAATTTGATACTTTACAGTAAGACTCCACCCATTACAGTAGCGGCCATTTTGAAATGTACAGTATTTCGTTTTTTCGCTACTCCTTCTTCAAACGTGGTTCAATTCTTATGAGATTTGGCACAGATGATCTTTGGAGTGATCCGCACAGAAATGACCGAACAGAATTTTTATAATTATTTTTGTTCAAAAGTAATAAATGCGCAAACTTAACAAGGTTGACGCAAAAATGGTTCTGAAGCTGTAGCTCGGTCATTCTTTGATCAATTGAAATAAAATTTTGTACACTTAATGTTGACCATGAACCTGGGGTCCATGCCAAATTTGGTGACAGCGCCACCTATGGGTCATGAGATAATAAAATAGGCTATTTTTGCCCATAACTTCTGAACTGTTTGTCAGAAAATTATGATCTTGATGTCTATGGATTGCTTACCTCATGCCCCATCTGTCGATGTGTATTATGCCGGGTTTTACCAAACCGCCTGTCCGCCATTTTGAAATTTGACATAAATTGTTATATTTTTTGAACTATTGGACATATCTGCGCAAAAATTGATAAGGAGCTTTGACATGATATCCTGAAGGTACCTGAGAAGTCAGAATACAGCGCCACCTAGGGTTTATAAACTAATTTGACATATGTTAATCCTTGTAGCTTTCTAATCTCTTTTCTGCTGCCTCATGAGCTGTGTCATCTGAGTGGCGCATCAAGTTAATCATATGTATTGAGATTCTGAGTTCCTGGGTTTGAATCCCACCTGAGTCAGGTATTTTGTTCTTCCTCATCAGTTCTTCTCAACCTGTCTGTAGTTCAAATGTGTTCTATTTTTCCATGTTTGCTGTTGTTGCTCTGCATTGTGGTGGTTCTTGCTGTGCTTTCTGTGCTTTGTGTGCTTTGTGTGCATGCTGTACTTTGGGAGTTTGCTGTGCTTTGTGTGCTGGTTGTGCTTTGTGAGCTTGCTGTGCTTTGTGAGCTTGCTGTGCTTTGTGTGCTTGCAGTGCTTTTTTTGTTGCTATGCTTTGTGTGCTTGCTGTGCTTTGTGTGCTTACTGTGCTTTGTGTGCTTGCTGTGCTTTGTGAGCTTGCTGTGCTTTGTGAGCTTGCTGTGCTTTGTGAGCTTGCTGTGCTTTGTGAGTTTGCTGTGCTTTGTGAGCTTGCTGTGCTTTGTGAGCTTGCTGTGCTTTGTGTGCTTGCTGTGCTTTGTGAGTTTGCTCTGCTTTGTGAGCTTGCTGTGCTTTGTGAGCTTGCTGTGCTTTGTGTGCTTGCTGTGCTTTGTGAGTTTGCTATGCTTTGTGAGATTACTGTGCTTTGTGTGCTTGCTGTGCTTTGCGTGCTTGCTGTGCTTTGTGTGCTTGCTGTGCTTTGCGAGCTTGCTGTGCTTTGTGTAATTGCTGTGCTTTGTGTGCTTGCTGTGCATTGTGAGCTTGCTGTGCTTTGTGTGCTTGCTGTGCATTGTGAGCTTGCTGTGCTTTGTGTGCTTGCTGTGCATTGTGAGCTTGCTGTGCTTTGTGTGCTTGCTGTGCTTTGTGTGCTTGCTGTGCTTTGTGTGCTTGCTGTGCTTTGTGAGCTTGCTGTGCTTTGTGTGCCTGCTGTGATTTGTGTAATTGCTGTGCTTTGTGTGCTTGCTGTGCATTGTGAACTTGCTGTGCTTTGTGTGCTTGCTGTGCTGTGTGTGCATTGCGCCGAAGGTGCTTGACCCCGTGTTGCTGCTTGCAGCTATATTTGTTAGTATTATTAGGGGTCAAGCACCGAAGGTGCTGAGACACCTATTGTAATTGTTAGTATTACTATTATTATTTTTCCCCAATGGGAGTCTATGGCAGCCCTATGAACCGTACATAGGAAAATGATGAAATTTGGCACAGTTGTAGAGGTGGTCATAAATAGTCATGTGACCAAAAATGGGGTCTTTAGCAGTAACTCTATAGCGCCACCAGTAGTCCAAAAATTCAATGTTCAAACTGTTATAACTGGTGAACCATTTGATCTATGAAAATTCTACTTAGTACACGTGATTGCTCTCATCCCGCTTATTGAATTTGATACTTTACAGTAAGACTCCACCCATTACAGTAGCGGCCATTTTGAAATGTACAGTATTTCGTTTTTTCGCTACTCCTTCTTCAAACGTGGTTCAATTCTTATGAGATTTGGCACAGATGATCTTTGGAGTGAGCCGCATAGAAATGACCGAACAGAATTTTGATATTTATCTTTGTTCAAAAGTAATAAATGCGCAAACTTAACGAGGTTGACGCAAAAATTGTTCTGAAGCGGTAGCTCAGTCATTCTTTGATCAATTGAAATGAAATTTGGTACACTTCATGTCGACCATGAACTTGGGGTCCATGCCAAATTTGGTGACAGCGCCACCTATGGGTCATGAGATAATAAAATAGGCTATTTTTGCCCATAACGTCCGAACTGTTTGTCAGAAAATTATGATCTTGATGTCTATGGATTGCTTACCTCATGCTGCATCTGTCGATGTGAATTATGCCGGGTTTGACCAAACCGCTTGTCCGCCATTTTGAAATTTCAAATAAATTGTTATATTTTTTGAACTATTGGACATATCCGCGCAAAAAATGGTAAGGAGCTTCGACATGATATCCTGAAGGTACCTGGGAAGTCAGAGTACAGCGCCACCTAGGGGTTATAAACTATAACAGTTCTTATTGAACTGCTGTATTGTTCCTGGGTTCGAATCCCACCTGAGTCATGATGTTTTGTTCTTCCTCATCAATTCTTCTCAACCTGTCTGTAGTTCACATGTGTTCTATTTTTCCATGTTTGCTGTTGTTGCTCTGCATTGTGGTGCTTCTGCTGTGTCTTTCCTGCATCTTTGGTGATTGACATATGTTAATCCTTTCAGCTCTCTAATCTCTTGTCTGCTGCCTCATGAACTGTGTCAACTGAGTGGCGCATCTAGTTAATCATATGCATTGAGATTTTGAGTTCCTGGGTTCAAATCCCACCTGAGTCATGACGTTTTGTTCTTCCTCATCAATTCTTCTCAACCTGTCTGTAGTTCACATGTGTACTATTTTTCCATGTTTCCTGTTGTTGCTCTGCATTATGGTGGTTCTTTGTGTGCCTGCTGTGCTTGCTGTGCTTTGTGTGCTTGCTGTGCTTTGTGTGCTTGCTGTGCTTTGTGTGCTTGCTGTGCTTTGTGAGCTTGCTGTGCTTTGTGAGCTTGCTGTGCTTTGTGTTCTTGCTGTGCTTTGTGTGCTTGCTGTGCTTTGTGAGCCTGCTGTGCTTTGTGAGCCTGCTGTGCTTTGTGAACTTGCTGTGCTTTGTGTGCTTACTGTGCTTTGTGAGCTTGCTATGCTTTGTGTGCTTGCTGTGATTTGTGTAATTGCTGTGCTTTGTGTGCTTGCTGTGCTTTGTGTGCTTGCTGTGCTTTGTGAGCTTACTGTGCTTTGTGTGCCTGCTGTGATTTGTGTAATTGCTGTGCTTTGTGTGCTTGCTGTGCTTTGTGTGCTTGCTGTGCTTTGTGTGCTTGCTGTGCTTTGTGAGCTTGCTGTGCTTTGTGTGCCTGCTGTGATTTGTGTAATTGCTGTGCTTTGTGTTCTTGCTGGGCTTTGTGTGCTTGCTGTGCTTTGTGTGCTTGCTGTGCTTTGTGTGCTTGCTGTGCTTTGTGAGCTTGCTGTGCTTTGTGTGCCTGCTGTGATTTGTGTAATTGCTGTGCTTTGTGTGCTTGCTGTGCATTGTGAATTTGCTGTGCTTTGTGTGCTTGCTGTGCTGTGTGTGCATTGCGCCGAAGGTGCTTGACCCCGTGTTGCTGCTTGCAGCTATATTTGTTAGTATTATTAGGGGTCAAGCACCGAAGGTGCTGAGACACCTATTGTAATTGTTAGTATTATTATTATTATTATTAGGGGTCAAGCACCGAAGGTGCTGAGACACCTATTGTAATTGTTAGTATTATTAGGGGTCAAGCACCGAAGGTGCTGAGACACCTATTGTAATTGTTAGTATTATTATTATTAGGGGTCAAGCACCGAAGGTGCTGAGACACCTATTGGAATTGTTAGTATTATTATTATTATTATCGTCCCATGGGAGTCTATGGCAGCCCTATGAACCGTACATAGGAAAATGATGAAATTTGGCACAGTTGTAGAGGTGGTCATAAATAGTCATGTGACCAAAAATGGGGTCTCTAGCAATAACTCTATAGCGCCACCAGCAGTGCAAAAAATCAATGTTCAAACTGTTATAAATAGTGAACCATTTGATCTATGAAAATTCTACTTAGTACACGTGATTGCTCTCATCCCGCTTATTGAATTTGATACTTTACAGTAAGACTCCACCCATTACAGTAACGGCCATTTTGAAATGTACAGTATTTAGTTTTTTCGCTACTCCTCCTTCAAATGTGGTTCAATTCTTATGAGATTTGGCACAGGTGATCTTTGGAGTGAGCCGCATAGAAATGACTGAACAGAATTTTGATATTTATCTTTGTTCAAAAGTAATAAATGCGCAAACTTAACGAGGTTGACGCAAAAATGGTTCTGAAGCTGTAGCTCGGTCATTCTTTGATCAATTGAAATGAAATTTGGTACACTTCATGTCGACCATGAACTTGGGGTCCATGCCAAATTTGGTGACAGCGCCACCTATGGGTAATGAGATAGGAAAATAGGCTATTTTTGCCCATAACTTCTGAACTGTTTGTCAGAAAATTATGATCTTGATGTCTATGGATTGCTTACCTCATGCCGCATCTGTCGATGTGTATTATGCCGGGTTTGACCAAACCGCCTGTCCGCCATTTTGAAATTTGATATAAATTGTTATATTTTTTGAACTATTGGACATATCTGCGCAAAAATTGATAAGGAGCTTTGACATGATATCCTGAAGGTACCTGAGAAGTCAGAATACAGCGCCACCTAGGGTTTATAAACTTATTTGACATATGTTAATCCTTGTAGCTTTCTAATCTCTTTTCTGCTGCCTCATGAGCTGTGTCATCTGAGTGGCGCATCAAGTTAATCATATGTGTTGAGATTCTGAGTTCCTGGGTTTGAATCCCACCTGAGTCAGGTATATTGTTCTTCCTCATCAGTTCTTCTCAACCTGTCTGTAGTTCAAATGTGTTCTATTTTTCCATGTTTGCTGTTTTTGCTCTGCATTGTGGTGGTTCTTGCTGTGCTTTCTGTGCTTTGTCTGCTTTGTGTGCATGCTGTACTTTGGGAGTTTGCTGTGCTTTGTGTGCTGGTTGTGCTTTGTGTGCTTACTGTGCTTTGTGTGCTTGCTGTGCTTTGTGAGCTTGCTGTGCTTTGTGAGTTTGCTGTGCTTTGTGAGCTTGCTGTGCTTTGTGAGCTTGCTGTGCTTTGTGTGCTTGCTGTGCTTTGTGAGTTTGCTGTGCTTTGTGAGCTTGCTGTGCTTTGTGAGCTTGCTGTGCTTTGTGTGCTTGCTGTGCTTTGTGAGTTTGCTATGCTTTGTGAGATTACTGTGCTTTGTGTGCTTGCTGTGCTTTGCGTGCTTGCTGTGCTTTGTGTGCTTGCTGTGCTTTGCGAGTTTGATGTGCTTTGTGTAATTGCTGTGCTTTGTGTGCTTGCTGTGCATTGTGAGCTTGCTGTGCTTTGTGTGCTTGCTGTGCATTGTGAGCTTGCTGTGCTTTGTGTGCTTGCTGTGCTTTGTGTGCTTGCTGTGCTTTGTGTGCTTGCTGTGCTTTGTGAGCTTGCTGTGCTTTGTGTGCCTGCTGTGATTTGTGTAATTGCTGTGCTTTGTGTACTTGCTGTGCATTGTGAGTTTGCTGTGCTTTGTGTGCTTGCTGTGCTGTGTGTGCATTGCGCCGAAGGTGCTTGACCCCGTGTTGCTGCTTGCAGCTATATTTAGGGGTCAAGCACCGAAGGTGCTGAGACACCTATTGGAATTGTACTTTTTTCTTCTTCTTAGCCATTGGTGTCTATGGCAGCCCTATGAACCGTATGTAGGAAAATGATGAAATTTGGCACAGTTGTAGTGGTGGTCATAAATAGTCATTTGGCCAAAAATGGGGTCTCTAGCAGTAACTCTATAGCGCCACCATCATCTCAAAAATTCAATGTTCAAATGGTTATAACTCATGATCCATTTGCTCTATGAAAATTCTGCTAAGTACACGTGATTGCTCTTTTCATGCTTATTGTTTTTAATACCTTACAGTAAGACTCCACCCATTACAGTAGCGGCCATTTTGAAATGTACCGTATTTCGTTTTTTCGCTACTCCTCCTTCAAATTTGGTTCAATTCTTATGAGATTTGGCACATGTGATCTTTGGAGTGAGCCGCATAGAAATGACTGAACAGAATTTTGATATTTTTCTTTATTTAAAAGTAATTAATGCGTGAACTTAACGAGATTGACGCAAAATTGGTTCTGAAGCTGTATCTCGGTCATTCTTTGATCAATCGAGATGAAATTTGGTACGCTTCATGTCGACCATGAAATGGGGGTCCATGCCAAATTTGGTGACAGCGCCACCTATGGGTCATGAGATAGTAAAAAAGGCTATTTTTGCGCATAACTTCTGAATCGTTTGTCAGAAAATTATGATATTGGTGTCTACGGATTCCTTACCTCATGCCGCATCTGTCGATGTGCATTATGCCGGGTTTGACCGAACTGCCTGTCCGCCATTTTGAAATTTGTCATAAATTGTTATAACTTTTGAAGTATTGGATATATTGGCGCAAAAATCTGTAGGAAGCTTTGGCATGATGTCCTGATTGTATCTGGGAAGTCAGAATACAGCGCCACCTAGGGGTTATAAACTATAACAGTTCTTATAGAACTGCTCATAACTTCTGAATACTTTGTCGGATATTAATTTTCTTTGTGAAATTGTATTCACTGGTTTATGCCGATTGCAACGATACCTCGTTTGTCATTTTCCATCTTCTGTTCATGTGTTATTGTAAGGCATATGGTAAATGATTTTTTCGCTACTCCTTTTACAAATTTTGTTTATTTTATGCCAGGTTCTGCTCGTATAATGTTTGGAGCAATCCGCACAGAAATGACTGAACAGATTTTTCTTGCACCTAGGAATTTTTTTGAGAAAAACCTCTGTAAAGTTGATCGTCCCTGTGATGTTGTCTATTTGTCATAGTTAATTACTTTATATTACATTTTATAGCGTTACTCTACGGAATGTTCTTCTTGTCTTCAATCTCACTTGAGCTTTTTGATTCTCATATACATTGTATTTCTGTGATTTCTGCTCTGCGGTGTCATTTCTACATCTTTGGTGATTGGCATATGTCAATGCTTGCATTTCTGTAATCTCTTTCCTGCTGCCCCTTGAGCTGTGTCTGCTGAGTGGCGCATCCACTAAGTCGTATGCATAGAGATCCTGAGTTTATGGGTTCGAATCCCACCTGAGGCAGGTGTTAATTTCTTCTATTAAAGTTTTGTTCTTTCCCACCTATTCTTCTTGACCTGTCTGTAGTTCACATATGTTCTATTTTTGCCATGTTTTCTGTTGCTGCTCTGCACTGCGGTGGTTCTGCTCTGTCATTGCAACGCTTTGGGTACTTGCTGCGCTTTGTGTTCTTTATGCACCTTGGGTGGTCAGTGAGCATTGGGTGATTGATACCTTCTATGTTGCTTGCTGTGCTTTGGGTGCTCATTGCGCTAAAGGTGCTTGGCCCCGAATCGCTGCTTGCAGCTATATTTATTAGGGGTCAAGCACCGAAGGTGCTGAGACACCTATTGTAATTGTTAGTATTATTATTATTATTATTATTATTCTGCTTCTTCTTCTTCTTCTTAGCCATAGGCGTCTATGGCAGCCCTATGAACCGTACATAGGAAAATGATGAAATTTGGCACAGTTGTAGTGGTGGTCTTAAAAAGTCATGTGACCAAAAATGGGGTCTCTAGTACTAACTCTATAGCGCCACCAGCAGTTCAAAAATTCAATGTTCAAAGGGTTATAACTTCTGATCCGCTTGATCTATGAAAATTCTACTTAGTACACGTGATTGCTCTCCTCATGCTTGTTGATTTTAATACCTTACAGTAAAACTCCACCCATTACAGTAGCGGCCATTTTGAAATGTACAGTATTCCATTTTTTCGCTACTCCTCCTTCAAATGTTGTTCAATTCTTATGAGATTTGGCACAGATGATCTTTGGAGTAAGCCGCATAGAAATGACTGAACAGAATTTTGATATTTATCTTTGTTCAAAAGTAATAAATGCGCAAACTTAACGAGGTTGACGCAAAAATGGTTCTGAAGCTGTAGCTCAGTCATTCTTTGATCAATTGAAATGAAATTTGGTACACTTCATGTGGACCATGAACTTGGGGTCCATGCCAAATTTGGTGACAGCGCCACCTATGGGTCATGAGATAATAAAATAGGCTATTTTTGCCCATAACTTCTGAACTGTTTGTCAGAAAATTATGATCTTGATGTCTATGGATTGCTTACCTCATGCCGCATCTGTCGATGTGTATTATGCCGGGTTTGACCGAACCGCCTGTCCGCCATTTTGAAATTTCACATAATTTGTTATATTTTTTGAACTATTGGACATATCCGCGCAAAAATTAGTAAGGAGCTTCGACATGATGTCCTGAAGGTACCTGGGAAGTCAGAGTACAGCGCCACCTAGGGGTTATAAACTATAACAGTTCTCATGGAACTGCTTATAACTTCTGAATACTTTGTCTGATATTAATTTCTTTGTGAAATTGTATTCACTGGTTTATGCCGATTGCAACGATGCCTCGTTTGTCATTTTCCAACATTCTGTTCATGTGTTATTGTAAGGCATATGGTAAATGATTTTTTCGCTACTCCTTTTACAAATGTTGTTTATTTTATGCCAGGTACTGCTCGTATAATGTTTGGAGCAATCCGCACAGAAATGACCGAACAGATTTTTGATATTCTGTTCTCTTTCTTAGAAATACCACTCCAAAGTTGACCGTGCCTGTGACGTTGTCTATTTGTCATAGTAAATTAATGTGACTGTATATTACATTGTATAGCATTACTATACAGAATGATGTTCTTGTCTTCAATCTCATTTGAGCTTTTTGATTCCCATATACATTGTATTTCTGATAGTTCTGCTCTGCACTGTCAGTTCTGCATCTGTGTTGATTGGCACACGTCAATCCTTGAAGCACCTAAGCTGTTTTTTGCTGCCCTTTGAGCTGTGTTAGCTGAGTTGCGCATCTGGTTAACCACATGCCATGAGATTCTGAGGTCATGGGTTCAAACCCCATGTGCAGTGATATTTTGTCTTAACTTTTTTCTCACTTAAGTTTTGTGATTTTCATACAATACATTGTATTTCAGTTATTTGTGCTCTCTGTTGTTATTTCTGCACGTTTGGTAATTGCTGGATATCAATGTTTACAGCTCTAAATCTCTATTCTATAGCTTGGACACACCAACTCAGTGGTTTAATCGTTTACTCAGTGGCGCATGCGGTTAGTGCGTTGCTTTGGGAACCTGAGGTCATGGGTTCGAATCCCAGCTCTTACTTTCACTTATTGAGATTTCCTTTTGTGTTCCCTTTAACACGTTCTTCTCGACCTGTCTGGTTTTCCACACGTGTTATATTTTTGCCATCTTTACTGTTGTTGCTCCGCACTGCAGTGGTTCTGCTCTGCATTTGCTTTGCTTCGGGTTCGGGCTCTGTATTGCGCGCTTTCTGCGCTTTGCGCATTTGCTGCGTCGTGTGGTTTTTGCTGTGCTTTGGGTGCTCATTGCGCTGAAGGTGCTTGACCCCGCAATTGCTGCTTGCAGCTATATTGGTCATTGTTTCTGTTAGTAAATTTTTCTTCTTCCCCAATGGGAGTCTATGGCAGCCCTATGAAGCGTATGTAGGAAAATGATGAAATTTGGCATAGTTGTAGTGGTGGTCATAAATAGTCATGTGGCCAAAAATGGGGTCTCTAGCAGTAACTCTATAGCGCCACCATTATCTCAAAAATTCAATATTCAAATGGTTATAACTCATGATCCATTAGATCTATGAAAATTCTACTTAGTGCATGTGATTGCTCTCATCCCGCTTATTGAATTTGATACTTTACATTAAGACTCCACCCATTACAGTAGCGGCCATTTTGAAATGTACAGTATTTCGTTTTTTCGCTACTCCTCCTTCAAATGTGGTTCAATTCTTATGAGATTTGGCACAGGTGAACTTTGGAGTCAGCCGCATAGAAATGACTGAACAGAATTTTGATTTTTTTTTTATTCAAAAGTTATTAATGCGTGAACTTAACGAGATTGACGGAAAAATGGTTCTGAAGCTGTAGCTCGGTCATTCTTTGATCAATCGAGATGAAATTTGGTACACTTCATGTCGACCATGAACTGTGGGTCCATGCCAAATTTGGTGACAGCGCCACCTATGGGTCATGAGATATGAAAAAAGGCTAATTTTGCCCATATCTACTGAATCGTTTGTCAGAAAATTATGATCGTGGTGTCTACGGATTCCTTGGCTCATGCCGCATCTGTCGATATGTATTATGCCGGCTTTGACCGAATCGCCTGTCCGCCATTTTGAAATTTGTGATAATTTGCTATAACTTTTGAAGTATCGGATATATCGGGGCAAAAATCGGTAGGGAGCTTCGGCATGATGTCCTGAGGAAATCAGAGAATAGCGCCACCTAGGGGTTATAAACTATAACAGTTCTTATAGAACTGCTTATAACTTCTGAATTCTTTGTATTGCATGTAAGCTCTTTTCTGCTGCTCATTGAGCTGTGTCTACTGAGTGGCACATCTGTCTAAGTCGTATGCATAGAGATCCTGAGTTCATGGGTTTGAATCCAGCCTGAGGCAAGTGTTAGTTTCTTCTATTAAAGTTTTGTTCTTTCCCACCTATTCTTCTTGACCTGTCTGTAGTTCACATATGTTCTATTTTTGCCATGTTTTCTGTTGCTGCTCTGCACTGCGGTGGTTCTGCTCTGTCATTGCAACGCTTTGGGTACTTGCTGCGCTTTGTGTTCTTGATGCACCTTGGGTGGTCAGTGAGCATTGGGTTATTGATACCTTCTATGTTGCTTGCTGTGCTTTGGGTGCTCATTGCGCTAAAGGTGCTTGGCCCCGAATCGCTGCTTGCAGCTATATTTATTATTATTATTCTGCTTCTTCTTCTTCTTCTTAGCCATAGGTGTCTATGGCAGCCCTATGAACCGTACAAAGGAAAATGATGAAATTTGGCACCGTTGTAGTGGTGGTCTTATAAAGTCATGTGACCAAAAATGGGGTCTCTAGTACTAACTCTATAGCGCCACCAGCAGTGCAAAAATTCAATGTTCAAAGGGTTATAACTTCTGATCCGCTTGATCTATGAAAATTCTACTTAGTACACGTGATTGCACTCCTCATGCTTGTTGCTTTTAATACCTTACAGTAAAACTCCACCCATTACAGTAGCGGCCATTTTGAAATGTACAGTATTCCATTTTTTCGCTACTCCTCCTTCAAATGTTGTTCAATTCTTATGAGATTTGGCACAGATGATCTTTGGAGTAAGCCGCATAGAAATGACTGAACAGAATTTTGATATTTATCTTTGTTCAAAAGTAATAAATGCGCAAACTTAACGAGGTTGACGCAAAAATGGTTCTGAAGCTGTAGCTCAGTCATTCTTTGATCAATTGAAATGAAATTTGGTACACTTCATGTGGACCATGAACTTGGGGTCCATGCCAAATTTGGTGACAGCGCCACCTATGGGTCATGAGATAATAAAATAGGCTATTTTTGCCCATAACTTCTGAACTGTTTGTCAGAAAATTATGATCTTGATGTCTATTGATTGCTTACCTTATGCCGCATCTGTCGATGTGTATTATGCCGGGTTTGACCACACACATCTGTCCGACATTTTGAAATTTGTCATAAATTGTTATATCTTTTGAACTATCGGACATATCCGTGCAACAATCAGTAGGGAGATTCAGCATGATGTCTTGAAGGTACCTTGGAAGTCAGAGTATAGCGCCACCTAGGGGTTATAAACTATAACAGTTCTTATGGAACTGCTTATAACTTCTGAATACTTTGTCTGATATTAATTTCTTTGTGAAATTGTATTCACTGGTTTATGCCGATTGCAACGATACCTCGTTTGTCATTTTCCAACATTCTGTTCATGTGTTATTGTAAAGCATATGGTAGATGATTTTTTCGCTACTCTTTTTACAAATTTTGTTTATTTTATGCCAGGTACTGCTCGTATAATGTTTGGAGCAATCCGCACAGAAATGACTGAACAGAGTTTTGATATTCTGTTTTCTTTTTCTTAGAAATACCACTCCAAAGTTGACCGTGCCTGTGACGTTGTCTATTTGTCATAGTAAATTAATGTGACTGTATATTACATTGTATAGCATTACTATACAGAATGATCTTCTTGTCTTCAATCTCACTTGAGCTTTTTGATTCTCATATACATTGTATTTCTGTTAGTTCTGCTCTGCACTGTCAGTTCTGCATCTGTGTTGATTGGCATATGTCAATCCTTGCAGCACCTAAGCTGTTTTTTGCTGCCCTTTGAGCTGTGTTAACTGAGTTGTGCATCTGGTTAACCACACGCAATGAGATTCTGAGGTCATGGGTTTGAATCCCATGGGCTGTGATATTTTGTCTTAACTTTTTTCTCACTTAAGTTTTGTGATTTTCATACTATACATTGTATTTCAGTTATTTGTGCTCTCTGTTGTCATTTCTGCACGTTTGGTAATTGCTGGATATCAATGTTTACAGCTCTAAATCTCTATTCTATAGCTTGGACACACCAACTCAGTGGTTTAATCGTTTACTCAGTGGCGCATGCGGTAACTGCTGTGCTTTGGGAACCCGAGTTCATGGGTTCGAATCCCATGTGCAGTGGTTTTTGTCTTAACTTTTTTTCTCACTTAAGTTTTGTGATTTTCATACAAAACATTGTATTTCAGTTATTTGTGCTCTCTGTTGTCATTTCTGCACGTTTGGTAATTGCTGGATATCAATGTTTACAGCTCTAAATCTCTATTCTATAGCTTGGACACACCAACTCAGTGGTTTAATCGTTTACTCAGTGGCGCATGCGGTTAGTGCGTTGCTTTGGGAACCTGAGGTCATGGGTTCGAATCCCAGCTCTTACTTTCACTTATTGAGATTTCCTTTTGTGTTCCCTTTAACACGTTCTTCTCAACCTGTCTGGTTTTCCACACGTGTTATATTTTTGCCATCTTTACTGTTGTTGCTCCGCACTGCAGTGATTCTGCTTTGCATTTGCTTTGCTTCGGGTTCGGGCTCTGTATTGCGCGCTTTCTGCGCTTTGCGCATTTGCTGCGTCGTGTGGTTTTTGCTGTGCTTTGGGTGCTCATTGCGCTGAAGGTGCTTGACCCCGCAATTGCTGCTTGCAGCTATATTTAGGGGTCAAGCACCGAAGGTGCTGAGACACCTATTGTAATTGTTAGTATTATTATTATTATTATTCTGCTTCTTCTTCTTCTTCTTAGCCATAGGCGTCTATGGCAGCCCTATGAACCGTACATAGGAAAATGATGAAATTTGGCACAGTTGTAGTGGTGGTCTTAAAAAGTCATGTGACCAAAAATGGGGTCTCTAGTACTAACTCTATAGCGCCACCAGCAGTTCAAAAATTCAATGTTCAAAGGGTTATAACTTCTGATCCGCTTGATCTATGAAAATTCTACTTAGTACACGTGATTGCTCTCCTCATGCTTGTTGATTTTAATACCTTACAGTAAAACTCCACCCATTACAGTAGCGGCCATTTTGAAATGTACAGTATTCCATTTTTTCGCTACTCCTCCTTCAAATGTTGTTCAATTCTTATGAGATTTGGCACAGATGATCTTTGGAGTAAGCCGCATAGAAATGACTGAACAGAATTTTGATATTTATCTTTGTTCAAAAGTAATAAATGCGCAAACTTAACGAGGTTGACGCAAAAATGGTTCTGAAGCTGTAGCTCAGTCATTCTTTGATCAATTGAAATGAAATTTGGTACACTTCATGTGGACCATGAACTTGGGGTCCATGCCAAATTTGGTGACAGCGCCACCTATGGGTCATGAGATAATAAAATAGGCTATTTTTGCCCATAACTTCTGAACTGTTTGTCAGAAAATTATGATCTTGATGTCTATGGATTGCTTACCTCATGCCGCATCTGTCGATGTGTATTATGCCGGGTTTGACCGAACCGCCTGTCCGCCATTTTGAAATTTCACATAATTTGTTATATTTTTGGAAATATTGGACATATCCGCGCAAAAATTAATAAGGAGCTTCGACATGATGTCCTGAAGGTACCTGGGAAGTCAGAGTACAGCGCCACCTAGGGGTTATAAACTATAACAGTTCTTATGGAACTGCTTATAACTTCTGAATACTTTGTCTGATATTATATTTTTGCCATCTTTACTGTTGTTGCTCCGCACTGCAGTGGTTCTGCTCTGCATTTGCTTTGCTTCGGGTTCGGGCTCTGTATTGCGCGCTTTCTGCGCTTTGTGCATATGCTGCGTCGTGCCGTTTTTGCTGTGCTTTGGGTGCTCATTGCGCCGAAGGTGCTTGACCCCGTATCGCTGCTTGCAGCTATATTTATTATTATTATTATTATTTTTCCCCAATGGGAGTCTATGGCAGCCCTATGAACCGTACATAGGAAAATGATGAAATTTGGCATAGTTGTAGAAGTGGTCATAAATAGTCATGTGACCAAAAATGGGGTCTTTAGCAGTAACTCTATAGCGCCACCAGTAGTCCAAAAATTCAATGTTCAAACTGCTATAATGGGTGAACCATTTGATATATGAAAATTCTACTTAGTACACGTGATTGCTCTCATCGTGCTTATTGAATTTGATACTTTACAGTAAGACTCCACCCATTACAGTAGCGGCCATTTTGAAATGTACAGTATTTCGTTTTTTCGCTACTCCTCCTTCAAATGCGGTTCAATTCTTATGAGATTTGGCACAGATGATCTTTGGAGTGAGCCGCATAGAAATGACCGAACAGAATTTTGATATTGATCTTTGTTCAAAAGTAATAAATGCGCAAACTTAACGAGGTTGACGCAAAAATGGTTCTGAAGCTGTAGCTCAGTCATTCTTTGATCAATTGAAATGAAATTTGGTACACTTCATGTGGACCATGAACTTGGGGTCCATGCCAAATTTGGTGACAGCGCCACCTATGGGTCATGAGATAGAAAAATAGGCTATTTTTGCCCATAACTTCTGAACTGTTTGTCAGAAAATTATGATCTTGATGTCTATGGATTGCTTACCTCATGCTGTATCTGTCGATGTGAATTATGCCGGGTTTGACCAAACCGCCTGTCCGCCATTTTGAAATTTCACATAAATTGTTATATTTTTTGAACTATTGGACATATCCGCGCAAAAAATGGTAAGGAGCTTCGACATGATGTCCTGAAGGTACCTGGGAAGTCAGAGTACAGCGCCACCTAGGGGTTATAAACTATTACAGTTCTTATTGAACTGCTTATAACTTCTGAATACTTTGTCTGATATACATATTCTTTGTGAAATTGGATTCACTGTTTTATGCCGATCGCAACGATACCTCGTTTGTCATTTTCCAACATTATGTTCATGTGTTATTGTAAGGCATATGGTAAATGATTTTTTCGCTACTCATTTTACAAATTTTGTGTATTTTATGTCAGGTTCTGCTCGTATAATGTTTGGAGCAATCCGCACAGATGTGACCGAACAGATTTTTGATATTCTGTTCTCTTTCTTAGAAATACCACTCTAAAGTTGACCGTGCCTGTGCCGTTGTCTATTTGTCATAGTAATAAATTAATGTGACTGTATATTACATTGTATAGCATCACTATACAGAATGATCTGCTTGTCTTCAATCTCACTTGAGCTCATGTACATTGTATTTCTGTTATTTCTGTTTCTGCTGTGTCTTTCCTGCATCTTTGGTGATTGACATGTTAATCCTTTCAGCTCTGTATTCTCTTGTCTGCTGCCTCATGAACTGTGTCAACTGAGTGGCGCATCTAGTTAACCACATGCATTTAGATTCTAAGTTCCTGGGTTCGAATCCCACCTGAGTCATGATGTTTTGTTCTTCCTCATCAATTCTTCTCAACCTGTCTGTAGTTCACATGTGTTCTATTTTTCCATGTTTGCTGTTGTTGCTCTGCATTGTGGTGCTTCTGCTGTGTCTTTCCTGCATCTTTGGTGATTGACATATGTTAATCCTTTCAGCTCTCTAATCTCTTGTCTGCTGCCTCATGAACTGTGTCAACTGAGTGGCGCATCTAGTTAATCATATGCATTGAGATTCTGAGTTCCTGGGTTCAAATCCCACCTGAGTCATGACATTTTTTTCTTCCTCATCAATTCTTCTCAACCTGTCTGTAGTTCACATTTGTTCTATTTTTCCATGTTTGTTGTTGTTGCTCTGCATTATGGTGGTTCTTGCTGTGCTTTGTGAGCTTGCTGTGCTTTGTGAGCTTGCTGTGCTTTGTGTGCTTGCTATGCTTTGTAAGCTTGCTATGCTTTGTGTGCTTGCTGTGCTTTGTGTGCTTGCTGTGCTTTGTGAGCTTGCTGTGCTTTGTGTGCTTGCTATGCTTTGTGAGCTTGCTGTGCTTTGTGTGCATGCTGTGCTTTGTGTGCTTGCTGTGCTTTGTGAGCTTGCTGTGCTTTGTGTGCCTGCTGTGATTTGTGTAATTGCTGTGCTTTGTGTTCTTGCTGTGCTTTGTGTGCTTGCTGTGCTTTGTGAGCCTGCTGTGCTTTGTGAGCTTGCTGTGCTTTGTGTGCTTTCTGTGCTTTGTGAGCTTGCTATGCTTTGTGTGCTTGCTATGCTTTGTGTGCTTGCTGTGCATTGTGTGCTTGCTGTGCTTTGTGTGCTTGCTGTGCTTTGTGTGCTTGCTGTGCTTTGTGTGCTTGCTGTGCTTTGTGAGCTTGCTGTGCTTTGTGAGCTTGCTGTGCTTTGTGTGCCTGTTGTGATTTGGGTAATTGCTGTGCTTTGTGTGCTTGCTGTGCTTTGTGTGCTTGCTGTGCTTTGTGAGCTTGCTGTGCTTTGTGTGCCTGCTGTGATTTGTGTAATTGCTGTGCTTTGTGTGCTTGCTGTGCATTGTGAGCTTGTTGTGCTTTGTGTGCTTGCTGTGCTGTGTGTGCATTGCGCCGAAGGTGCTTGACCCCGTGTTGCTGCTTGCAGCTATATTTATTATTATTATTAGGGGTCAAGCACCGAAGGTGCTGAGACACCTATTGTAATTGTTAGTATTATTATTATTATTATTATTATTATTATTATTATTATTATTATTTTTCCCCAATGGGAGTCTATGGCAGCCCTATGAACCGTACATAGGAAAATGATGAAATTTGGCACAGATGTAGAGGTGGTCATAAATAGTCATGTGACCAAAAATGGGGTCTTTAGCAGTAACTCTATAGCGCCACCAGTAGTCCAAAAATTCAATGTTCAAACTGTTATAATTGGTGAACCATTTGATCTATGAAAATTCTGCTTAGTACACGTGATTGCTCTCATCCCGCTTATTGAATTTGATACTTTACAGTAAGACTCCACCCATTACAGTAGCGGCCATTTTGAAATGTACAGTATTTCGTTTTTTCGCTACTCCTCCTTCAAATGTGGTTCAATTCTTATGAAATTTGGCACAGATGATCTTTGGAGTGAGCCGCATAGAAATGACCGAACAGAATTTTGATATTTATCTTTGTTCAAAAGTAATAAATGCGCAAACTTAACGAGGTTGACGCAAAAATGGTTCTGAAGCTGTAGCTCAGTCATTCTTTGATCAATTGAAATGAAATTTGGTACACTTCATGTGGACCATGATCTTGGGGTCCATGCCAAATTTGGTGACAGCGCCACCTATGGGTCATGAGATAATAAAATAGGCTATTTTTGCCCATAACTTCTGAACTGCTTGTCAGAAAATTATGATCTTGATGTCTATGGATTGCTTACCTCATGCCGCATCTGTCAATGTGTATTATGCCGGGTTTGACCGAACCACCTGTCTGCCATTTTGAAATTTAACATAAATTGTTATATTTTTTGAACTATTTGACATATCCGCACAAAAATTGGTAAGGAGCTTTGACATGATGTCCTGAAGTTACCTGGGAAGTCAGAGTACAGCGCCACCTAGGGGTTATAAACTATTACAATTCTTATTGATATTATACTGTTATCTCTTTCTGCTGCCCAATGAACCGTGTCAACTGAGTGGCGCACCTAGTTAATCGTATGCATTGAGATTCTGAGATCCTGGGTTCGAATCCCACCTGAGTTGGGTATTTTGTTCTTCCTCATCAATTCTTCTAAACCTGTCTGTAGTTCACATGTGTTCTATTTTTCCATGTTTGCTGTTGTTGCTCTGCATTGTGGTGGTTCTGCTCTATGATTCCTGAGCCTTGCGTTTTTGATGCAATTTATGGTGCTTGCTGTGCTTTGTGTGCTTGCTGTGCTTTGTGTGCTTGCTGTGCTTTGTGAGCTTGCTGTGCTTTGTGAGCTTACTGTGCTTTGTGTGCTTGCTGTGCTTTGTGAGCTTGCTGTGCTTTGTGTGCTTGCTGTGCTTTGTGAGCTTGCTGTGCTTTGTGAGCTTGCTGTGCTTTGTGTGCTTGCTGTGCTTTGTGAGCTTGCTATGCTTTGTGTACTTGCTGTGCTTTGTGTGCTTGCTGTGCTTTGTGTGCTTGCTGTGCTTTGTGTGCTTGCTGTGCTTTGTGAGCTTGCTGTGCTTTGAGTGCCTGCTGTGATTTGTGTAATTAATGTGCTTTGTGTGCTTGCTGTGCTTTGTGAGCTTGCTATGCTTTGTGTGCTTGCTGTGCTTGCTGTGCTTTGTGTGCTTGCTGTGCTTTGTGAGCTTGCTGTGCTTTGTGTGCTTGCTGTGCTTTGTGAGCTTGCTATGCTTTGTTTGCTTGCTGTGCTTTGTGTGCTTGCTGTGCTTTGTGTGCTTGATGTGCTTTGTGAGCTTGCTGTGCTTTGTGAGCTTGCTGTGCTTTGTGTGCTTGCTGTGCTTTGTGAGCTTGCTGTGCTTTGTGGGCTTGCTGTGCTTTGTGTGCTTGCTGTGCTTTGTGTGCTTGCTGTGCTTTGTGAGCTTGCTGTGCTTTGTGTGCCTGCTGTGATTTGTGTAATTGCTGTGCTTGTGTGCTTGCTGTGCATTGTGAGCTTGCTGTGCTTTGTGTGCTTGCTGTGCTTTGTGTGCTTGCTGTGCTTTGTGAGCTTGCTGTGCTTTGTGTGCCTGCTGTGATTTGTGTAATTGCTGTGCTTTGTGTGCTTGCTGTGCATTGTGAATTTGCTGTGCTTTGTGTGCTTGCTGTGCTGTGTGTGCATTGCGCCGAAGGTGCTTGACCCCGTGTTGCTGCTTGCAGCTATATTTATTATTATTTTTCCCCAATGGGAGTCTATGGCAGCCCTATGAACCGTACATAGGAAAATGATGAAATTTGGCACAGATGTAGAGGTGGTCATAAATAGTCATGTGACCAAAAATGGGGTCTTTAGCAGTAACTCTATAGCGCCACCAGTAGTCCAAAAATTCAATGTTCAAACTGTTATAATTGGTGAACCATTTGATCTATGAAAATTCTGCTTAGTACACGTGATTGCTCTCATCCCGCTTATTGAATTTGATACTTTACAGTAAGACTCCACCCATTACAGTAGCGGCCATTTTGAAATGTACAGTATTTCGTTTTTTCGCTACTCCTCCTTCAAATGTGGTTCAATTCTTATGAAATTTGGCACAGATGATCTTTCGAGTGAGCCGCATAGAAATGACCGAACAGAATTTTGATATTTATCTTTGTTCAAAAGTAATAAATGCGCAAACTTAACGAGGTTGACGCAAAATGGTTCTGAAGCTGTAGCTCAGTCATTCTTTGATCAATTGAAATGAAATTTGGTACACTTCATGTGGACCATGATCTTGGGGTCCAAGCCAAATTTGGTGACAGCGCCACCTATGGGTCATGAGATAATAAAATAGGCTATTTTTGCCCATAACTTCTGAACTGCTTGTCAGAAAATTATGATCTTGATGTCTATGGATTGCTTACCTCATGCCGCATCTGTCAATGTGTATTATGCCGGGTTTGACCGAACCACCTGTCTGCCATTTTGAAATTTAACATAAATTGTTATATTTTTTGAACTATTTGACATATCCGCATAAAAATTGGTAAGGAGCTTTGACATGATGTCCTGAAGTTACCTGGGAAGTCAGAGTACAGCGCCACCTAGGGGTTATAAACTATTACAATTCTTATTGATATTATACTGTTATCTCTTTCTGCTGCCCAATGAACCGTGTCAACTGAGTGGTGCACCTAGTTAATCGTATGCATTGAGATTCTGAGATCCTGGGTTCGAATCCCACCTGAGTCAGGTATTTTGTTCTTCCTCATCAATTCTTCTAAACCTGTCTGTAGTTCACATGTGTTCTATTTTTCCATGTTTGCTGTTGTTGCTCTGCATTGTGGTGGTTCTGCTCTATGATTCCTGAGCCTTGCGTTTTTGATGCAATTTATGGTGCTTGCTGTGCTTTGTGTGCTTGCTGTGCTTTGTGTGCTTGCTGTGCTTTGTGAGCTTGCTGTGCTTTGTGAGCTTACTGTGCTTTGTGTGCTTGCTGTGCTTTGTGAGCTTGCTGTGCTTTGTGTGCTTGCTGTGCTTTGTGAGCTTGCTGTGCTTTGTGAGCTTGCTGTGCTTTGTGTGCTTGCTGTGCTTTGTGAGCTTGCTATGCTTTGTGTACTTGCTGTGCTTTGTGTGCTTGCTGTGCTTTGTGTGCTTGTTGTGCTTTGTGTGCTTGCTGTGCTTTGTGAGCTTGCTGTGCTTTGAGTGCCTGCTGTGATTTGTGTAATTAATGTGCTTTGTGTGCTTGCTGTGCTTTGTGAGCTTGCTATGCTTTGTGTGCTTGCTGTGCTTTGTGTGCTTGCTGTGCTTTGTGTGCTTGCTGTGCTTTGTGAGCTTGCTGTGCTTTGTGTGCTTGCTGTGCTTTGTGAGCTTACTGTGCTTTGTGTGCCTGCTGTGATTTGTGTAATTGCTGTGCTTTGTGTGCTTGGTGTGCATTGTGAGCTTGCTGTGCTTTGTGTGCTTGCTGTGCTTTGTGTGCTTGCTGTGCTTTGTGAGCTTGCTGTGCATAGTGTGCCTGCTGTGATTTTTGTAATTGCTGTGCTTTGTGTGCTTGCTGTGCTTTGTGTGCCTGCTGTGCTTTGTGAGCTTGCTGTGCTTTGTGAGCTTGCTGTGCTTTGTATGCCTGTTGTGATTTGTGTAATTGATGTGCTTTGTGTGCTTGCTGTGCTTTGTGAGCTTGCTATGCTTTGTTTGCTTGCTGTGCTTTGTGAGCTTGCTGTGCTTTGTGAGCTTGCTGTACTTTGTGAGTTTGCAGTTCTTTGTGTGCTTACTGTGCCTTGGGTGCTTGCTGTGCTTTGTGAGCTTGCTGTGTTTTGTGTGTTTGCTTTGCTTTGTGAGTTTGCTGTTCTTTGTGAGCTTGCTGTGCTTTGTGAGCTTGCTGTGCTTTGTGTGTTTGCTGTGCTTTGTGAGTTTGCTGTGCTTTGTGAGAGAACTGTGCTTTGTCTGCTTGCTGTGCTTTGCATGCTTGCTGTGCTTTGTGTGCTTGCTGTGCTTTGTGAGCTTGCTGTGCTTTGTGTAATTGCTGTGCTTTGTGTGCTTGCTGTGCATTGTGAGCTTGCTGTGCTTTGTGTGCTTGCTGTGCATTGTGAGCTTGCTGTGCTTTGTGTGCTTGCTGTGCTTTGTGTGCTTGCTGTGCTTTGTGTGCTTGCTGTGCTTTGTGAGCTTGAT
This sequence comes from Paramisgurnus dabryanus, assembly GCF_030506205.2. Taxonomy (NCBI): domain Eukaryota; kingdom Metazoa; phylum Chordata; class Actinopteri; order Cypriniformes; family Cobitidae; genus Paramisgurnus; species Paramisgurnus dabryanus. The sequence continues at coordinate 45,913,475 of NC_133343.1, forward strand.
GTGCTTTGTGTGCCTGCTGTGATTTGTGTAATTGCTGTGCTTTGTGTGCTTGCTGTGCATTGTGAACTTGCTGTGCTTTGTGTGCTTGCTGTGCTGTGTGTGCATTGCGCCGAAGGTGCTTGACCCCGTGTTGCTGCTTGCAGCTTTATTTAGGGGTCAAGCACCGAAGGTGCTGAGACACCTATTGTAATTGTTAGTATTATTATTATTATTATTCTGCCGTTTCTTAGCCATAGGCGTCTATGGCAGCCCTATGAACCGTACATAGGAAAATGATGAAATTTGGCACAGTTGTAGTGGTGATCATAAATAGTCATGTGACCAAAAATGGGGTGTCTAGCAGTAACTCTATAGCGCCACCAGCAGTGCAAAATATCAATGTTCAAACTGTTATAAATAGTGAACCATTTGATCTATGAAAATTCTAATTAGTACACGTGATTGCTCTCATCCCGCTTATTGAATTTGATACTTTACAGTAAGACTCCACCCATTACAGTAATGGCCATTTTGAAATGTACAGTATTTTGTTTTTTCGCTACTCCTCCTTCAAATGCGGTTCAATTCTTATGAGATTTGGCACAGATGATCTTTGGAGTGAGCCGCATAGAAATGACCAAACACAATTTTGATATTGATCTTTGTTCAAAAGTAATAAATGCGCAAACTTAACAAGGTTGACGCAAAAATGGTTCTGAAGCTGTAGCTCAGTCATTCTTTGATCAATTGAAATGAAATTTGGTAGACTTCATGTGGACCATGAACTTGGGGTCCATGCCAAATTTGGTGACAGCGCCACCTATGGGTCATGAGATAGAAAAATAGGCTATTATTGCCCATAACTTCTGAACTGTTTGTCAGTAAATTATGATCTTGATGTCTATGGATTGCTTACCTCATGCCGCATCTGTCGATGTGAATTATGCCGGGTTTGACCAAACCGCCTGTCCGCCATTTTGAAATTTCACATAAATTGTTATATTTTTTTAGCTATTGGACATATCCGCGCAAAAAATGGTAAGGAGCTTCGACATGATGTCCTGAAGGTACCTGGGAAGTCAGAGTACAGCGCCACCTAGGGGTTATAAACTTTAACAGTTCTTATTGAACTGCTTATAACTTCTGAATACTTTGTCTGATATACATATTCTTTGTGAAATTGGATTCACTGTTTTATGCCGATCGCAACGATACCTCGTTTGTCATTTTCCAACATTATCTTCATGTGTTATTGTAAGGCATATGGTAAATGATTTTTTCGCTACTCATTTTACAAATTTTGTGTATTTTATGTCAGGTTCTGCTCGTATAATGTTTGGAGCAATCTGCACAGATGTGACCGAACAGATTTTTGATATTCTGTTCTCTTTCTTAGAAATACCACTCTAAAGTTGACCGTGCCTGTGACGTTGTCTATTTGTCATAGTAATAAATTAATGTGACTGTATATTACATTGTATAGCATCACTATACAGAATGATGTTCTTGTCTTCAATCTCACTTGAACTAATGTACATTGTATTTCTGTTTTTTCTGCTTCTGCTGTGTCTTTCCTGCATCTTTGGTGATTGACATATGTTAATCCTTTCAGCTCTCTAATCTCGTCTGCTGCCTCATGAACTGTGTCAACTGAGTGGCGCATCTAGTTAAACCACATCCATTGAGATTCTGAGTTCCTGGGTTCGAATCCCACCTGAGTCATGACATTTTGTTCTTCCTCATCAATTCTTCTCAACCTGTCTGTAGTTCACATGTGTTCTATTTTTCCATGTTTGCTGTTGTTGCTCTGCATTATGGTGCTTCTGCTGTGTCTTTCCTGCATCTTTGGTGATTGACATATGTTAATCCTTTCAGCTCTCTAATCTCTTGTTTGCTGCCTCATGAACTGTGTCAACTGAGTGGCGCATCTAGTTAAACCACATGCATTGAGATTCTGAGTTCCTGGGTTCGAATCCCACCTGAGTCATGACGTTTTGTTCTTCCTCATCAATTCTTCTCAACCTGTCTGTACTTCACATGTGTTCTATTTTTCCATGTTTGCTGTTGTTGCTCTGCATTATGGTGGTTCTTGCTGTGCTTTGTGAGCTTGCTGTGCTTTGTGAGCTTGCTGTGCTTTGTGAGCTTGCTGTGCTTTGTGAGCTTGCTATGCTTTGTGTGCTTGTTGTGCTTTGTGAGCTTGCTGTGCTTTGTGTTCCTGCTGTGATTTGTGTAATTGCTGTGCTTTGTCTGCTTGCTGTGCTTTGTGTGCTTGCTGTGCTTTGTGAGCTTGCTGTGCTTTGTGAGCTTGCTGTGATTTGTGTAATTGCTGTGCTTTGTGTTCTTGCTGTGCTTTGTGTGCTTGCTGTGCTTTGTGTGCTTGCTGTGCTTTGTGTGCTTGCTGTGCTTTGTGAGCTTGCTGTGCTTTGTGAGCTTGCTGTGCTTTGTGTGCCTGCTGTGATTTGTGTAATTGCTGTGCTTTGTGTGCTTGCTGTGCTTTGTGTGCTTGTTGTGCTTTGTGAGCTTGCTGTGCTTTGTGTGCTTGCTGTGCATTGTGAGCTTGCTGTGCTTTGTGTGCATTGCGCCGAAGGTGCTTGACCCCGTGTTGCTGCTTGCAGCTATATTTAGGGGTCAAGCACCGAAGGTGCTGAGACACCTATTGGAATTGTTAGTATTATTATTATTATTCTGCCGTTTCTTAGTCATAGGCGTCTATGGCAGCCCTATGAACCGTACATAGGAAAATGATGAAATTTGGCACAGTTGTAGAGGTGATCATAAATAGTCATGTGACCAAAAATGGGGTGTCTAGCAGTAACTCTATAGCGCCACCAGCAGTGCAAAAAATCAATGTTCAAACTGTCATAAATAGTGAACCATTTGATCTATGAAAATTCTACTTAGTACACGTGATTGCTCTCATCCCGCTTATTGAATTTGATACTTTACAGTAAGACTCTACCCATTACAGTAACGGCCATTTTGAAATGTACAGTATTTAGTTTTTTCGCTACTCCTCCTTCAAATGTGGTTCAATTCTTATGAGATTTGGCACAGGTGATCTTTGGAGTGAGCCGCATAAAAATGACTGAACAGAATTTTGATATTTATCTTTGTTCAAAAGTAATAAATGCGCAAACTTAACGAGGTTGACGCAAAAATGGTTCTGAAGCTGTAGCTCGGTCATTCTTTGATCAATTGAAATGAAATTTGGTACACTTCATGTCGACCATGAACTTGGGGTCCATGCCAAATTTGGTGACAGCGCCACCTATGGGTAATGAGATAGGAAAATAGGATATTTTTGCCCATAACTTCTGAACTGTTTGTCAGAAAATTATGATCTTGATGTCTATGGATTGCTTACCTCATGCCGCATCTGTCGATGTGTATTATGCCGGGTTTGACCAAACCGCCTGTCCGCCATTTTGAAATTTGACATAAATTGTTATATTTTTTGAACTATTGGACATATCTGCGCAAAAATTGATAAGGAGCTTTGACATGATATCCTGAAGGTACCTGAGAAGTCAGAATACAGCGCCACATAGGGTTTATAAACTAATTTGACATATGTTAATCCTTGTAGCTTTCTAATCTCTTTTCTGCTGCCTCATGAGCTGTGTCATCTGAGTGGCGCATCAAGTTAATCATATGTATTGAGATTCTGAGTTCCTGGGTTTGAATCCCACCTGAGTCAGGTATTTTGTTCTTCCTCATCAGTTCTTCTCAACCTGTCTGTAGTTCAAATGTGTTCTATTTTTCCATGTTTGCTGTTGTTGCTCTGCATTGTGGTGGTTCTTGCTGTGCTTTCTGTGCTTTCTGTGCTTTGTGTGCTTTGTGTGCATGCTGTACTTTGGGAGTTTGCTGTGCTTTGTGTGCTGGTTGTGCTTTGTGAGCTTGCTGTGCTTTGTGTGCTTGCAGTGCTTTTTTTGTTGCTATGCTTTGTGTGCTTGCTGTGCTTTGTGTGCTTACTGTGCTTTGTGTGCTTGCTGTGCTTTGTGAGCTTGCTGTGCTTTGTGAGCTTGCTGTGCTTTGTGAGCTTGCTGTGCTTTGTGAGCTTGCTGTGCTTTGTGAGCTTGCTGTGCTTTGTGTGCTTGCTGTGCTTTGTGAGTTTGCTGTGCTTTGTGAGCTTGCTGTGCTTTGTGAGCTTGCTGTGCTTTGTGTGCTTGCTGTGCTTTGTGAGTTTGCTATGCTTTGTGAGATTACTGTGCTTTGTGTGCTTGCTGTGCTTTGCGTGCTTGCTGTGCTTTGTGTGCTTGCTGTGCTTTGCGAGCTTGCTGTGCTTTGTGTAATTGCTGTGCTTTGTGTGCTTGCTGTGCATTGTGAGCTTGCTGTGCTTTGTGTGCTTGCTGTGCATTGTGAGCTTGCTGTGCTTTGTGTGCTTGCTTTGCTTTGTGTGCTTGCTGTGCTTTGTGAGCTTGCTGTGCTTTGTGTGCCTGCTGTGATTTGTGTAATTGCTGTGCTTTGTGTGCTTGCTGTGCATTGTGAATTTGCTGTGCTTTGTGTGCTTGCTGTGCTGTGTGTGCATTGCGCCGAAGGTGCTTGACCCCGTGTTGCTGCTTGCAGCTATATTTAGGGGTCAAGCACCGAAGGTGCTGAGACACCTATTGTAATTGTTAGTATTATTATTATTATTATTATTCTGCTTCTTCTTCTTAGCCATAGGTGTCTATGGCAGCCCTATGAACCGTACATAGGAAAATGATGAAATTTGGCCCAGTTGTAGTGGTGGTCTTAAAAAGTCATGTGACCAAAAATGGGGTCTCTAGTACTAACTCTATAGCGCCACCAGCAGTGCAAAAATTCAATGTTCAAAGGGTTATAACTTCTGATCCGCTTGATCTATGAAAATTCTACTTAGTACACGTGATTGCTCTCCTCATGCTTGTTGCTTTTAATACCTTACAGTAAAACTCCACCCATTACAGTAGCGGCCATTTTGAAATGTACAGTATTCCATTTTTTCGCTACTCCTCCTTCAAATGTTGTTCAATTCTTATGAGATTTGGCACAGATGATCTTTGGAGTAAGCCGCAGAGAAATGACTGAACAGAATTTTGATATTTATCTTTGTTTAAAAGTAATAAATGCGCAAACTTAACGAGGTTGACGCAAAAATGGTTCTGAAGCTGTAGCTCAGTCATTCTTTGATCAATTGAAATGAAATTTGGTACACTTCATGTCGACCATGAACTGGGGGTCCATGCCAAATTTGGTGACAGCGCCACCTATGGGTCATGAGATAGGAAAAAAGGCTATTTTTGCGCATAACTTCTGAGTCGTTTGTCAGAAAATTATGATATTTGTGTCTACGGATTCCTTACCTCATGCCGCATCTGTCGATGTGTATTATGCCGGGTTTGACCGAACCGCCTGTCCGCCATTTTGAAATTTGTCATAAATTGTTATAACTTTTGAAGTATTGGATATATTGGCGCAAAAATCGGTAGGAAGCTTCGGCATGATGTCCTGATTGTATCTGGGAAGTCAGAATACAGCGCCACCTAGGGGTTATAAACTATAACAGTTCTTATAGAACTGCTCATAACTTCTGAATACTTTGTCGGATATTAATTTTCTTTGTGAAATTGTATTCACTGGTTTATGCCGATTGCAACGATACCTCGTTTGTCATTTTCCATCATTCTGTTCATGTGTTATTGTAAGGCATATGGTAAATGATTTTTTCGCTACTCCTTTTACAAATTTTGTTTATTTTATGCCAGGTTCTGCTCGTATAATGTTTGGAGCAATCCGCACAGAAATGACTGAACAGATTTTTCTTGCACCTAGGAATTTTTTTGAGAAAAACCTCTGTAAAGTTGATCGTCCCTGTGATGTTGTCTATTTGTCATAGTTAATTACTTTATATTAAATTTTATAGCGTTACTCTACGGAATGTTCTTCTTGTCTTCAATCTCACTTGAGCTTTTTGATTCTCATATACATTGTATTTCTGTGATTTCTGCTCTGCGGTGTCATTTCTACATCTTTGGTGATTGGCACATGTCAATGCTTGCATTTCTGTAATCTCTTTCCTGCTGCCCCTTGAGCTGTCTCTGCTGAGTGGCGCATCCACTAAGTCGTATGCATAGAGATCCTGAGTTCATGGGTTCGAATCCAGCCTGAGGCAGGTGTTAATATCTTCTATTAAAGTTTTGTTCTTTCCCACCTATTCTTCCTGACCTGTCTGTAGTTCACATATGTTCTATTTTCGTCATGTTTTCTGTTGCTGCTCTGCACTGCAGTGGTTCTGATATGTGATTGCTACGTTTTGGGTACTTGCTGCGCCTTGTGTTTTTGATTGGGTGCTCAATGCGCATTGGGTGATTGATACCTTCTATGTTGTTTGCTATGCTTTGGGTGCTCATTTCGCTAAAGCTGCTTGGCCCCAAATCGCTGCTTGCAGCTATATTTAGGGGTCAAGCACCGAAGGTGCTGAGACACCTATTGGAATTGTACTTTTTTCTTCTTCTTAGCCATTGGTGTCTATGGCAGCCCTATGAACCGTATGTAGGAAAATGATGAAATTTGGCACAGTTGTAGTGGTGGTCATAAATAGTCATGTGGCCAAAAATGGGGTCTCTAGCAGTAACTCTATAGCGCCACCATCATCTCAAAAATTCAATGTTCAAATGGTTATAACTCATGATCCATTTGATCTATGAAAATTCTACTTAGTACACGTGATTGCTCTCCTCATGCTTATTGTTTTTAATACCTTACAGTAAGACTCCACCCATTACAGTAGCGGCCATTTTGAAATGTACAGTATTTCGTTTTTTCGCTACTCCTCCTTCAAATTTGGTTCAATTCTTATGAGATTTGGCACATGTGATCTTTGGAGTGAGCCGCATAGAAATGACTGAACAGAATTTTGATATTTTTCTTTATTTAAAAGTAATTAATGCGTGAACTTAACGAGATTGACGCAAAATTGGTTCTGAAGCTGTATCTCGGTCATTCTTTGATCAATCGAGATGAAATTTGGTACGCTTCATGTCGACCATGAACTGGGGGTCCATGCCAAATTTGGTGACAGCGCCACCTATGGGTCATGAGATAGTAAAAAAGGCTATTTTTGCGCATAACTTCTGAATCGTTTGTCAGAAAATTATGATATTGGTGTCTACGGATTCCTTACCTCATGCCGCATCTGTCGATGTGTATTATGCCGGGTTTGACCGAACCGCCTGTCCGCCATTTTGAAATTTGTCATAAATTGTTATAACTTTTGAAGTATTGGATATATTGGCGCAAAAATCGGTAGGAAGCTTTGGCATGATGTCCTGATTGTATCTGGGAAGTCAGAATACAGCGCCACCTAGGGGTTATAAACTATAACAGTACTTATAGAACTGCTCATAACTTCTGAATACTTTGTCGGATATTAATTTTCTTTGTGAAATTGTATTCACTGGTTTATGCCGATTGCAACGATACCTCGTTTGTCATTTTCCAACATTCTGTTCATGTGTTATTGTAAGGCATATGGTAAATGATTTTTTCGCTACTCCTTTTACAAATTTTGTTTATTTTATGCCAGGTTCTGCTCGTATAATGTTTGGAGCAATCCGCACAGAAATGACTGAACAGATTTTTCTTGCACCTAGGAATTTTTTTGAGAAAAACCTCTGTAAAGTTGATCGTCCCTGTGATGTTGTCTATTTGTCATAGTTAATTACTTTATATTACATTTTATAGCGTTACTCTACGGAATGTTCTTCTTGTCTTCAATCTCACTTGAGCTTTTTGATTCTCATATACATTGTATTTCTGTGATTTCTGCTCTGCGGTGTCATTTCTACATCTTTGGTGATTGGCATATGTCAATGCTTGCATTTCTGTAATCTCTTTCCTGCTGCCCCTTGAGCTGTGTCTGCTGAGTGGCGCATCCACTAAGTCGTATGCATAGAGATCCTGAGTTCATGGGTTCGAATCCCACCTGAGGCAGGTGTTAATTTCTTCTATTAAAGTTTTGTTCTTTCCCACCTATTCTTCTTGACCTGTCTGTAGTTCACATATGTTCTATTTTTGCCATGTTTTCTGTTGCTGCTCTGCACTGCGGTGGTTCTGCTCTGTCATTGCAACGCTTTGGGTACTTGCTGCGCTTTGTGTTCTTGATGCACCTTGGGTGGTCAGTGAGCATTGGGTGATTGATACCTTCTATGTTGCTTGCTGTGCTTTGGGTGCTCATTGCGCTAAAGGTGCTTGGCCCCGAATCGCTGCTTGCAGCTATATTTAGGGGTCAAGCACCGAAGGTGCTGAGACACCTATTGGAATTGTACTTTTTTCTTCTTCTTAGCCATTGGTGTCTATGGCAGCCCTATGAACCGTACGTAGGAAAATTATAAAATTTGGCACAGTTGTAGTGGTGGTCATAAATAGTCATGTGGCCAAAAATGGGGTCTCTAGCAGTAACTCTATAGCGCCACCATCATCTCAAAAATTCAATGTTCAAATGGTTATAACTCATGATCCATTTGCTCTATGAAAATACTACTTAGTACACGTGATTGCTCTCCTCATGCTTATTGTTTTTAATACCTTACAGTAAGACTCCACCCATTACAGTAGCGGCCATTTTGAAATGTACAGTATTTCGTTTTTTCGCTACTCCTCCTTCAAATTTGGTTCAATTCTTATGAGATTTGGCACATGTGATCTTTGGAGTGAGCCGCATAGAAATGACTGAACAGAATTTTGATATTTTTCTTTATTTAAAAGTAATTAATGCGTGAACTTAACGAGATTGACGCAAAATTGGTTCTGAAGCTGTATCTCGGTAATTCTTTGATCAATCGAGATGAAATTTGGTACGCTTCATGTCGACCATGAACTGGGGGTCCATGCCAAATTTGGTGACAGCGCCACCTATGGGTCATGAGATAGTAAAAAAGGCTATTTTTGCGCATAACTTCTGAATCGTTTGTCAGAAAATTATGATATTGGTGTCTACGGATTCCTTACCTCATGCCGCATCTGTCGATGTGTATTATGCCGGGTTTGACCGAACCGCCTGTCCGCCATTTTGAAATTTGTCATAAATTGTTATAACTTTTGAAGTATTGGATATATTGGCGCAAAAATCGGTAGGAAGCTTTGGCATGATGTCCTGATTGTATCTGGGAAGTCAGAATACAGCGCCACCTAGGGGTTATAAACTATAACAGTTCTTATAGAACTGCTCATAACTTCTGAATACTTTGTCGGATATTAATTTTCTTTGTGAAATTGTATTCACTGGTTTATGCCGATTGCAACGATACCTCATTTGTCATTTTCCATCATTCTGTTCATGTGTTATTGTAAGGCATATGGTAAATGATTTTTTCGCTACTCCTTTTACAAATTTTGTTTATTTTATGCCAGGTTCTGCTCGTATAATGTTTGGAGCAATCCGCACAGAAATGACTGAACAGATTTTTCTTGCACCTAGGAATTTTTTTGAGAAAAACCTCTGTAAAGTTGATCGTCCCTGTGATGTTGTCTATTTGTCATAGTTAATTACTTTATATTACATTTTATAGCGTTACTCTACGGAATGTTCTTCTTGTCTTCAATCTCACTTGAGCTTTTTGATTCTCATATACATTGTATTTCTGTGATTTCTGCTCTGCGGTGTCATTTCTACATCTTTGGTGATTGGCATATGTCAATGCTTGCATTTCTGTAATCTCTTTCCTGCTGCCCCTTGAGCTGTGTCTGCTGAGTGGCGCATCCACTAAGTCGTATGCATAGAGATCCTGAGTTCATGGGTTCGAATCCCACCTGAGGCAGGTGTTAATTTCTTCTATTAAAGTTTTGTTTTTTTCCCACCTATTCTTCTTGACCTGTCTGTAGTTCACATATGTTCTATTTTTGCCATGTTTTCTGTTGCTGCTCTGCACTGCGGTGGTTCTGCTCTGTCATTGCAATGCTTTGGGTACTTGCTGCGCTTTGTGTTCTTGATGCACCTTGGGTGGTCAGTGAGCATTGGGTGATTGATACCTTCTATGTTGCTTGCTGTGCTTTGGGTGCTCATTGCGCTAAAGGTGCTTGGCCCCGAATCGCTGCTTGCAGCTATATTTAGGGGTCAAGCACCGAAGGTGCTGAGACACCTATTGGAATTGTACTTTTTTCTTCTTCTTAGCCATTGGTGTCTATGGCAGCCCTATGAACCGTATGTAGGAAAATGATGAAATTTGGCACAGTTGTAGTGGTGGTCATAAATAGTCATTTGGCCAAAAATGGGGTCTCTAGCAGTAACTCTATAGCGCCACCATCATCTCAAAAATTCAATGTTCAAATGGTTATAACTCATGATCCATTTGCTCTATGAAAATTCTACTTAGTACACGTGATTGCTCTCCTCATGCTTATTGTTTTTAATACCTTACAGTAAGACTCCACCCATTACAGTAGCGGCCATTTTGAAATGTACCGTATTTCGTTTTTTCGCTACTCCTCCTTCAAATTTGGTTCAATTCTTATGAGATTTGGCACATGTGATCTTTGGAGTGAGCCGCATAGAAATGACTGAACAGAATTTTGATATTTTTCTTTATTTAAAAGTATTTAATGCGTGAACTTAACGAGATTGACGCAAAATTGGTTCTGAAGCTGTATCTCGGTCATTCTTTGATCAATCGAGATGAAATTTGGTACGCTTCATGTCGACCATGAAATGGGGGTCCATGCCAAATTTGGTGACAGCGCCACCTATGGGTCATGAGATAGGAAAAAAGGCTATTTTTGCGCATAACTTCTGAATCGTTTGTCAGAAAATTATGATCTTGGTGTCTACGGATTCCTTACCTCATGCCGCATCTGTCGATGTGTATTATGCCGGGTTTGACCGAACCGCCTGTCCGCCATTTTGAAATTTGTCATAAATTGTTATAACTTTTGAAGTATTGGATATATTGGCGCAAAAATCGGTAGGAAGCTTCGGCATGATGTCCTGATTGTATCTGGGAAGTCAGAATACAGCGCCACCTAGGGGTTATAAACTATAACAGTTTTTATAGAACTGCTCATAACTTCTGAATACTTTGTCGGATATTAATTTTCTTTGTGAAATTGTATTCACTGGTTTATGCCGATTGCAACGATACCTCGTTTGTCATTTTCCATCATTCTGTTCATGTGTTATTGTAAGGCTTATGGTAAATGATTTTTTCGCTACTCCTTTTACAAATTTTGTTTATTTTATGCCAGGTTCTGCTCGTATAATGTTTGGAGCAATCCGCACAGAAATGACTGAACAGATTTTTCTTGCACCTAGGAATTTTTTTGAGAAAAACCTCTGTAAAGTTGATCGTCCCTGTGATGTTGTCTATTTGTCATAGTTAATTACTTTATATTACATTTTATAGCGTTACTCTACGGAATATTCTTCTTGTCTTCAATCTCACTTGAGCTTTTTGATTCTCATATACATTGTATTTCTGTGATTTCTGCTCTGCGGTGTCATTTCTACATCTTTGGTGATTGGCATATGTCAATGCTTGCATTTCTGTAATCCCTTTCCTGCTGCCCCTTGAGCTGTGTCTGCTGAGTGGCGCATCCACTAAGTCGTATGCATAGAGATCCTGAGTTCATGGGTTCGAATCCCACCTGAGGCAGGTGTTAATTTCTTCTATTAAAGTTTTGTTCTTTCCCACCTATTCTTCTTGACCTGTCTGTAGTTCACATATGTTCTATTTTTGCCATGTTTTCTGTTGCTGCTCTGCACTGCGGTGGTTCTGCTCTGTCATTGCAACGCTTTGGGTACTTGCTGCGCTTTGTGTTCTTGATGCACCTTGGGTGGTCAGTGAGCATTGGGTTATTGATACCTTCTATGTTGCTTGCTGTGCTTTGGGTGCTCATTGCGCTAAAGGTGCTTGGCCCCGAATCGCTGCTTGCAGCTATATTGGTCATTGTTTCTGTTAGTAAATTTTTCTTCTTCCCCAATGGGAGTCTATGGCAGCCCTATGAAGCGTATGTAGGAAAATGATGAAATTTGGCATAGTTGTAGTGGTGGTCATAAATAGTCATGTGGCCAAAAATGGGGTCTCTAGCAGTAACTCTATAGCGCCACCATTATCTCAAAAATTCAATATTCAAATGGTTATAACTCATGATCCATTAGATCTATGAAAATTTTACTTAGTGCATGTGATTGCTCTCATCCCGCTTATTGAATTTGATACTTTACATTAAGACTCCACCCATTACAGTAGCGGCCATTTTGAAATGTACAGTATTTCGTTTTTTCGCTACTCCTCCTTCAAATGTGGTTCAATTCTTATGAGATTTGGCACAGGTGATCTTTGGAGTCAGCCGCATAGAAATGACTGAACAGAATTTTGATTTTTTTTTTATTCAAAAGTTATTAATGCGTGAACTTAACGAGATTGATGGAAAAATGGTTCTGAAGCTGTAGCTCGGTCATTCTTTGATCAATCGAGATGAAATTTGGTACACTTCATGCTGACCATGAACTGTGGGTCCATGCCAAATTTGGTGACAGCGCCACATATGGGTTATGAGATATGAAAAAAGGCTATTTTTGCCCATATCTACTGAATCGTTTGTCAGAATTATGATCGTGGTGTCTACGGATTCCTTGGCTCATGCCGCATCTGTCGATATGTTTTATGCCGGCTTTGACCGAATCGCCTGTCCGCCATTTTGAAATTTGTGATAATTTGCTATAACTTTTGAAGTATCGGATATATCGGGGCAAAAATCGGTAGGGAGCTTCGGCATGATGTCCTGAGGAAATCAGAGAATAGCGCCACCTAGGGGTTATAAACTTTAACAGTTCTTATAGAACTGCTTATAACTTCTGAATTCTTTGTATGGCATGTAAGCTCTTTTCTGCTGCTCCTTGAGCTGTGTCTACTGAGTGGCACATCTGTCTAAGTCGTATGCATAGAGATCCTGAGTTCATGGGTTTGAATCCAGCCTGAGGCAGGTGTTAGTTTCTTCTATTAAAGTTTTGTTCTTTCCCACCTATTCTTCTTGACCTGTCTGTAGTTCACATATGTTCTATTTTTGCCATGTTTTCTGTTGCTGCTCTGCACTGCGGTGGTTCTGCTCTGTCATTGCAACGCTTTGGGTACTTGCTGCGCTTTGTGTTCTTGATGCACCTTGGGTGGTCAGTGAGCATTGGGTTATTGATACCTTCTATGTTGCTTGCTGTGCTTTAGTTGCTCATTGCGCTAAAGGTGCTTGGCCCCGAATCGCTGCTTGCAGCTATATTTAGGGGTCAAGCACCGAAGGTGCTGAGACACCTATTGGAATTGTTAGTATTATTATTATTATTATCGTCCCATGGGAGTCTATGGCAGCCCTATGAACCGTACATAGGAAAATGATGAAATTTGGCACAGTTGTAGAGGTGGTCATAAATAGTCATGTGACCAAAAATGGGGTCTCTAGCAATAACTCTATAGCGCCACCAGCAGTGCAAAAAATCAATGTTCAAACTGTTATAAATAGTGAACCATTTGATCTATGAAAATTCTACTTAGTACACGTGATTGCTCTCATCCCGCTTATTGAATTTGATACTTTACAGTAAGACTCCACCCATTACAGTAACGGCCATTTTGAAATGTACAGTATTTAGTTTTTTCGCTACTCCTCCTTCAAATGTGGTTCAATTCTTATGAGATTTGGCACAGGTGATCTTTGGAGTGAGCCGCATAGAAATGACTGAACAGAATTTTGATATTTATCTTTGTTCAAAAGTAATAAATGCGCAAACTTAACGAGGTTGACGCAAAAATGGTTCTGAAGCTGTAGCTCGGTCATTCTTTGATCAATTGAAATGAAATTTGGTACACTTCATGTCGACCATGAACTTGGGGTCCATGCCAAATTTGGTGACAGCGCCACCTATGGGTAATGAGATAGGAAAATAGGCTATTTTTGCCCATAACTTCTGAACTGTTTGTCAGAAAATTATGATCTTGATGTCTATGGATTGCTTACCTCATGCCGCATCTGTCGATGTGTATTATGCCGGGTTTGACCAAACCGCCTGTCCGCCATTTTGAAATTTGATATAAATTGTTATATTTTTTGAACTATTGGACATATCTGCGCAAAAATTGATAAGGAGCTTTGACATGATATCCTGAAGGTACCTGAGAAGTCAGAATACAGCGCCACCTAGGGTTTATAAACTAATTTGACATATGTTAATCCTTGTAGCTTTCTAATCTCTTTTCTGCTGCCTCATGAGCTGTGTCATCTGAGTGGCGCATCAAGTTAATCATATGTATTGAGATTCTGAGTTCCTGGGTTTGAATCCCACCTGAGTCAGGTATTTTGTTCTTCCTCATCAGTTCTTCTCAACCTGTCTGTAGTTCAAATGTGTTCTATTTTTCCATGTTTGCTGTTTTTGCTCTGCATTGTGGTGGTTCTTGCTGTGCTTTCTGTGCTTTGTGTGCTTTGTGTGCATGCTGTACTTTGGGAGTTTGCTGTGCTTTGTGTGCTGGTTGTGCTTTGTGTGCTTACTGTGCTTTGTGTGCTTGCTGTGCTTTGTGAGCTTGCTGTGCTTTGTGAGTTTGCTGTGCTTTGTGAGCTTGCTGTGCTTTGTGAGCTTGCTGTGCTTTGTGTGCTTGCTGTGCTTTGTGAGTTTGCTGTGCTTTGTGAGCTTGCTGTGCTTTGTGAGCTTGCTGTGCTTTGTGTGCTTGCTGTGCTTTGTGAGTTTGCTATGCTTTGTGAGATTACTGTGCTTGCTGTGCTTTGTGTGCTTGCTGTGCTTTGTGAGTTTGCTGTGCTTTGTGAGCTTGCTGTGCTTTGTGAGCTTGCTGTGCTTTGTGTGCTTGCTGTGCTTTGTGAGTTTGCTATGCTTTGTGAGATTACTGTGCTTTGTGTGCTTGCTGTGCTTTGCGTGCTTGCTGTGCTTTGTGTGCTTGCTGTGCTTTGCGAGTTTGATGTGCTTTGTGTAATTGCTGTGCTTTGTGTGCTTGCTGTGCATTGTGAGCTTGCTGTGCTTTGTGTGCTTGCTGTGCATTGTGAGCTTGCTGTGCTTTGTGTGCTTGCTGTGCTTTGTGTGCTTGCTGTGCTTTGTGTGCTTGCTGTGCTTTGTGAGCTTGCTGTGCTTTGTGTGCCTGCTGTGATTTGTGTAATTGCTGTGCTTTGTGTGCTTGCTGTGCTTTGGGAGCTTGCTGTGCTTTGTGGGCCTGCTGTGATTTGTGTAATTGCTCTGCTTTGTGTGCTTGCTGTGCATTGTGAGCTTGCCGTGCTTTGTGTGCTTGCTGTGCTGTGTGTGCATTGCGCCGAAGGTGCTTGACCCCGTGTTGCTGCTTGCAGCTATATTTATTATTATATTTCTTCTTCCCCAATGGGAGTCTATGGCAGCCCTATGAACCGTACATAGGAAAATGAAAAAAATTTGCCACACTTGTAGTGGTGGTCCTAAATAGTTATGTGACCAAATATGGGGTCTCTAGCATTAACTCTATAGCGCCACCAACACTTCAAAAATTCAATATTCAAATGGTTATAACTGTAGAATCATTTGATCAACAAAAACTCTACCTAGTACACCTGATTCCTCTCCTCACGCTCATTACAATGACCACCTTACATTAAGACTCCACCCATTACAGTAGCGGCCATTTTGAAAAGTACAGTATTTTGTTTTTTCGCTACTACTTTTGCAGCGTTCATTGCATTGTTACGCAATTTGGCACAGATAATCTTTGGACCGAGGTGCGTAGAAATGACCGAACAGAATTTTGATTTTTATCTTTGTTCAAAAGTTATAAATGCGTACATTTATCGATGTCGACCCAAAATTCGTTCTGAGTCATTATCTCGGTCATTCTTTGATCAATTGAAATAAAACTTGGTACCCTTCATAAGGACCATGAACTGGGGTACCATGTCAAATTTGAGGACAGCGCCACCTATGGGTCATGAGATATGAAAAATGGCTATTTTTGCCCATAACTTTTGAAATGTTTGATAGAAAATTATGCTCTTGGTGTCTATGGATTCCTTGGCTCATGACAAATCTGTCGATATATATTATGCCAGAAATTACCAAACCGCCTGTCCACCATTTTGAATTTTGTCATATATTGTGATAACTATTATTCGATATAATGTATCGGCACAAAAATCGGTAGGGAGCATCGGTATGATGTCCTGAAGGTACCTGGGAAATCTGAAAACAGCGCCACCTAGGGTTTATAAACTATATAAAACAGCCTATAACTTCTAAAAACTTTGTCTGATATTCATTTTCTTTGTGAATTTTTATTCACTGGTTTCTGTCGATTGCAACGATATCTCATTTGTCAGTTTCCAACATTCTGTTAATATTTTATTACATAGCATATGTGAAGTAGTTTTTTCGCTACTACTTTTGCAAATTAAGTCTATTTTATGCCGGGCTCTGCTCACATAAACTTTAGAGCAATCCGCATAGAAATGACGAAACACATTTTTGATATTCTCTGCCATTCCCGAGAAATACCTCTCCAAAGTTGACTGTCCCTGTGACATTGTCTCTTTGTCATATTAAATTATTATGACTGTATTATAACATGTTGTGCATTCCTATACAACATGTTTTTCTTGACTTAAACTTTAACTGTTCTCACTTAAACTATCTGATTCTCATATAAATTGTAATTTTGTTATTTCTGCTCTGCAATGTCATGTCTGCATCTTCCTTGATTGGGCCATTTGAATGTTTGCAGCTCTGAAAACCTTGGCTAGCTACACTGCCTGTGTAGCGCAGTCTACTAAACGCATGCATCAAAACTCAGAGGTTGAGGGTTCGAATCCCACCCGATGCATGTGATATGTTTCACTAATAAGATTTTGTTTTGAGTTAATTCTCACCAATTATTCTTAACCAGTCTGTTTTCCATGTTCTGCACTGCTTGTCATAATTTGGTTGCCAATCGCCACCACCATTTCAAAAATGCAGTAGCAGCCATTTTGAAAAGTACAGTATTCAGTTTTTTTGCTACTACTTTTGCAGTGTTTCTTGAATTGTTACACAATTTGGCTCAAATTTTCTTTGGACGGAGCCGCAGAGAAATGACCGAACAGAATTTTGATTTTTATCTTTGTTCAAAAGTTATAAATGCGTACATTTATCGATGTCGACCCAAAATTCGTTCTGAGTCATTATCTCGGTCATTCTTTGATCAATTGAAATGAAACTTGGTACCCTTCATAAGGACCATGAACTGGGGTACCATGCCAAATTTGAGGACAGCGCCACCTATGGGTCATGAGATATGAAAAATTGCTATTTTTGCCCATAACTATTGAAATGTTTGATAGAAAATTATGATCTTGGTGTCTATGGATTCCTTGGCTCATGACAAATCTGTCGATATATATTATGCCAGAAATTACCAAACCGCCTGTACACTATTTTGAATTTTGTTTTAAATTGGGATAACTATTATTCTATATAATGTATCGGCACAAAAATCGGTAGGAAGCATTGGTATGATGTCCTAAAGGTACCTGGGAAATCTGAAGACAGCGCCACCTAGGGTTCATAAACTATATAAAACAGCCCATAACTTCTGAAAACTTTGTCTGATATTCATTTTCTTTGTGAATTTTTATTCACTGGTTTATGTCAATTGCAACGATATCTCATTTGTCAGTTTTCAACATTCTGTTCATGTCTTATTTCATAGCATATGTGAAGTAGTTTTTTCGCTACTACTTTTGCAAATTAAGTCTATTTTATGCCAGGCTCTGCTCACATAAACTTTGGAGCAATCCGCACAGAAATGACCAAACACATTTTTGATATTCTCTGCCATTCCCGAGAAATACCTGTCCAAAGTTGACTGTCCCTGTGACATTGTCTCATTAAAATTATTATGACTGTATTATAACATGTTGTGCATTCCTATACAACATGTTTTTCTTGACTTAAACTTTAACTGTTCTCACTTAAACTATCTGATTCTCATATAAATTGTAATTTTGTTATTTCTGCTCTGCAATGTCATGTCTGCACCTTCCTTGATTGGGCCATTTGAATGTTTGCAGCTCTGAAAACCTTGGTTAGCTACACTGCCTGTGTAGCGCAGTCTACTAAACGCATGCATCAAAACTCAGAGGTTGAGGGTTCGAATCCCGTCTGATGCATGTGTTATGTTTTTCTATTAATATTTGTTTTGAGTTTATTCTCACCTATTATTCTCAACCAGTCTTTTTTCCATGTTCTGCACGGCTTGCAGTAATTTGGTGGCCAAGCATCATCACCAGTTCAAATATGCAGTAGCGGCCATTTTGAAAAGTACAGTATTCAGTTTTTTTGCTACTACTTTTGCAGTGTTTGTTGAATTGTTACACAATTTGGCTCAGATTATCTTTGGACCGAGCCACATAGAAATGACCAAACATAATTTTGATATTTATCTTTGTTCAAAAGTAATACATTTGTCAACAGGAATAACTTTTAAACCATTTAATCAACTAAACTTCTATGGAGAATATTTGATGGGGTAATCTATGCCTTCCCAGTAGCTCAACCAAATGCGTGATAGGCATGAAATCCAGAGGTTGCGGGTTCAAATCCACCATACGGCGGCAATCAAAATGGTTGACAAATTTGTGTCATGTAGAGTCAAATGTTCGAACAGGTTTGACTACCTACAGGGGTTTTAAAAAATATTCTCTTCTTGAGAAAAATCTCTCCACACTTGAACATACACATTGTCACTTCAGCAATCTAACTTAAGCAGCTGTCTGTATGTATGTCTCCCCTGTAGCTCAACCAGATGAGTGACAGGCATGACACCTGGAGATCATGGGTTCAAATCCTGGCTAGGGCAGCAATTGAAGTCTCTTACTTTAGAGTCAAAAGCTTCAATTCATTATTTGTATTTTACTTTATTATTTTAACAGGTATTATTTCATTTGTGCTCTTTTGGTTTAAGTCTCATGTGTAACATGTATGATGCTTTAGTGGTTCAATTGTTTTCTAGGTCAGCATTGGACTAATCGGTCCTTCTTTCAACATGCACATAAATATTATACTTCAAAATTTTTATTTTTTCATTATGTTCATTCTCATCTCTGAGTCCTGTGTGCTGATAGTTCCCATACATATCTGCTACATTGCATTCTTCAATTGCATGTCCTCTCAGCTTCGTTGCGTGTTGCAGGACCATTGTTGCTTGGCCCCGTATCGCTGTCTACAGCTATATTTTTATGAATATGTTTGGATACTTCTTAAAATTTGCTGTATGTTTGCAAATAAATTCTCCATTTGAATCAGTTTTTCCTTACAGTAAAATGTGTCTTATGTCAAAGTCACATCATGTTGCCTTTATTTTATATCACAGACATCTTAGCAAGATTATAGCTTACCCTTGGGGTCAAAGGGTGAGTTTGAGTCCTGGGTTATGATAAGCAAATGTATGGCCTACTTTATATACTTTAACTCTCAAGTTCACATGTGAAAAAATATGTGATCACATGAGAAACCCATGTGATCACATGTGCATAATGTGATGTCAATTGTTTGTGCTTCACATGGAAATTCACATGTGATTCACACAAAAAAGTTCCAAAAGCACACATTTCCCATGTGCAAAACACATGTTCTGCATGTGATTCTAACATGTTTTCATGTGTCACATGTGATTTTAACATGTTTTCACACAATCAATTTCACATGTGAAATATGTGCTTTTGAAACATTTTTGTGTGAATCCCATGTGAAACACATGTGATCACATGTGCATAATGTGGTGACCATTTTTTTTTACATGTGCCACATGTGATCCACTAATTTCACATGTGTTTCACATGGGATTCACACAAAAATGTTCCAAAAGCACATATTTCACATGTGAAATTTATTGTGTGAAAACATGTTAAAATCACATGTGACACATGAAAACATGTTAGAATCACATGCAGAACACGTGAAATTGAAAGGGAATTTGCATGTGTTTCACATGTGAATTTGCATGTGCTTCACATGTGAGCCCATGTGATTCACATGTGAGCCCATGTGATTCACATGTGAATTTGCATGTGTTTCACATGTGAATTTGCATGTGTTTCACATGTGAATTTGCATGTGTTTCACATGGGATTTTGCATGTGTTTCACATGTGATCTCAAAGAAAACCAAGATGGCGGCATGTGTGGTTTGATGTGTGTTTGTCCTCTTAACCTAAACTAATTTGATTGTTTTTATGCACGTATATGGAGTAAGACATTTTTTTTGGACTCTATGAATGAGTTCTTTGGTTTTAGAAGAAATACTTTTTTATTGGATTATGGACAATCTTGCTGCGGAAAGCCACCACCTCCAGGCTTTACTTGGATTCTGAGGCCTTGTTAGCTTATAGGCCCTAGCAGTCAGCTTCTATCTCTAGGTCCCAGGCCCTGGTTGCACAGCTACCATCTCTAGGCTCCAGTCCCTACCAGCTCAACTACTATCTCCAGGCTCTGCCTGATTTCGGAGGCCCGCCTAGCATTAGGCACTAGGAATCATCTTCAGGCACCAGGCCCTGGTAGCCTAGTTACCATCTTTCTTCACTAACCCAGCCCCAGCCCAGCCTAGCTATCATCTCCGGACTCTAGGCCTTAGTAGCCCAGTGGATATCTTCTGGCTTTATTTTGGATCCAGGGGCATTTTTGGTCTCTTCAGGCCTTAGCAGCTTAGCTACCATCTCCATGCTCTAGGCCCGAGCAGCCTAGCTACGTGGATATTGAGGCCCTGTCAGCTCTTCCAGGTTTTGCTAACATCTTCTGCTAACATGATTCTTCTCTTAATGCTGCTTTCCTCACTGTTTGTGCAGAATTTAAGATCAAATGATTCACACTGGGTGAGTACATCTTACAACATTTGTGGCTCTTTGGATACAGCAGACATTGGATATGGTTTTAATTGTTCAGCCTTTGTGCATTCCCCTCAATTGCCAAAAGAGTTGGCAGATGACTTGATCTTAGGCGGGTTGTTGCACAGAGATATTCTTCAGCTTCAAAGTCTCTTAATTTTAAATGACTATTTTGCATTTGATGGCAGATATTACTGGGACTCTCATTTTAAAAACTCTACAGACTTTTCATATACTGTTGGTAAACAGAGATGGTTAATATTTTTATTGTTGCTTTTATCTGGTAATGTGCAACCAAATCCAGGCCCTGAGTTACAATGTATCTCATTACCATCTGATGTGAAATCCATGTGTGGTTTGAGAGTAATTCACCTTAATGTTCGCAGTTTGTTATCCAACATGGATCTGCTTAGAATTTGGGTGAATTCAACTGATGCAGATATTGTTGTGTTATCTGAAACCTGACTGACAAAATCAATCACTGATATGGATATCGGTATGAGTGGTTATAATGTGTTTCGTGCTGATAGACAAAGGAAGGGTGGTGGGGTTGCTATTTATATTAAATCTAAATTAAATGTGAAGCTAGTCCATTCAGAATCATTTGATAAGCAGCTAGAATTTTTAGCAGTGAAGGTGGAGTTGGCAAACAACCTTTATGTTACTGTTGTTGGGTGTTATAGGCCTCCCTCTGCCCCAAGCACTGCATTGCAGACTCTTATTCAACTCTTATCCAGGATGGACTATTCTGAAATTATTTTAATAGGTGACTTAAACTGGGATTGGCTGAAACCTTGTTAAGATGAGTTTAAGGCATTTTGTGATTCTGTTAATTTTACACAGTTAATCAATTCTTCTACTCGTTTAAATCTTAATTGTCATGAGAAATCCACCTTAATTGACTTAATTTTGACTAATGTCCCGCACAAATTTGCTGCTGTTGGTGTTTTTTGTAATGACCTAAGTGACCACTGTGTTGTTGCTGCTGTAAGGAATACTAAGATGCCTAAAAGCAAACCACGCGTAATATGTAAGAGGAATCTCAAAAAAATTAATGTACAGGGCTTTTGCCATGATTTGTTTAATTGTGATTGGAGTAGAATAGAGCTGATTCCCGATGTGGAGACAGCCTGGATTTTTTTCCGGGACAGCTTTTTGCAAATAATAAATAGACATGCCCCACTAAAGAGATTTAGAGTCAAGGGGCGGGACAATCCGTGGTTCACTCCTGAGCTTGGAGATTTTCTTCATGACCGCAACTTAGCATGGGCCGAAGCAAGAAAAACGGGCTCTTCGTCTGATTGGCTTGTTTTTAGGCAGTAAAGAAATAAATGTTCCTCTCTCATTAAGAAAGCAAAATCAGCCTATTATCTATCGGCCACTACCAACACCTTAAATGATCCCAGAAAACTTTGGAAGGCTATAAAATTACTTTCTTTAAACAAAGATATTATTAATATTCCCTCTTTTATTATGAAAGAGTCTACAGTAGTTCATGACAAGTTGGAGATAGTGAACAATTTTAATGAGCATTTTATTCAGTCTGGCTCTTTATTTGATACTGGTTGTCCTTATACTGTGACACCTTGTAGAGATGAACCAGTCTCTACAAGTGTCTTTAATCTTACCCCATTTTTAGTGGCCGATGTTCAAAAAGCTTTAAAAGGGCTGGCTCCTGAAAAACCTTCAGGCCCTGATCTTATAGAGCCATACTTCTTAAAAATAGCTGCAGACTGCGTAGCACAGCCTTTAACATACCTTTTTAATCTTACTTTAGAGAGCAATACTATTCCAAAAATATGTAAATCAGCATTTGTTTGTCCCATATTGTAAGGGGGTGACCCGTCAAATTTAAATAACTATCGGCCAATTTCTAATTTGTCCGTTCTAGCCAAAACGCTTGAATCCCTGGTGAGTGATCATCTGAAAAATTTCTTACATGCTCAGGACATTTTATCCCAAGATCAATCAGGTTTTAGAAAAAAAACACAGTACCATCACAGCTGCCATGAAGGTGATAAATTATATCTCTGTTGCTCGTGACAAGAAGCAGCATTGTGCATCACTTTTTATTGATTTGTCAAAAGCTTTTGACACGGTTGATCATGATGTTTTAAGGACTGGGCTTTTTAACTCGGGGTTTTCAGAGAATACTGTCTCCTGGTTCTCAAATTATCTTAGTGACAGAACCCAGTGTGTTAAGTATGATGGTGTTCAGTCTGGTATTTTACCAATTTTTAAAGGGGTTCCACAAGGTTCGGTGTTAGGCCCTATTTTATTTACTATTTATATAAATAATCTTAATCGAAATGTGTCTGATGCAAAGTTTCATTTTTATGCAGATGACACAGTCTTTTACTGTTGTGCCCCCTCTCTTAAACAAGCCATTGCAAATTTGCAGAATGCCTTTTTAGTGGTCCAAAACACATTGCTCCAGCTGAAACTTGTGCTCAATGCAGAAAAAAACAAATGTATGCGTTTCACGGGCCCCCGGAGTAGACCACTGAATATACCCTCAGTGGTTACTCTTGACGGACGTGAAATACAGATTGTCTCAATCTATAAGTATTTTGGTATTGTGATTGATGATTGCCTATCCTTTAAGCCTCATGTTCACTGTTTAGTGAGAAAGTTGAGGCTAAAATTGGGTTTTTATTTTCGAAACAAACTGTGCTTTTCTTTTAATGCAAAAAAAACGGCTAGTGGCATCCACTTTTTTTATCTGTGTTGGACTATGGGGACATATTATATATGCATTCATCTGTTCAATGCCTTCATATGATTGCCACAGCCTATCATGCATTGTTAAGATTTATTACTAATTGTAAAGCTCGCACCCACCACTGTGAGCTGTACTCTCGTGTAGGGTGGCCTGATTTGGCCACACGGAGGCTTTGTCATTGGTACACATTCATATACAAGGCTATTCTCGGTATGCTCCCATCCTACTTGTGTTCACTTCTTATGAAAAAAAGTGCTGGTCATTATTCTCTCCGCTCTCAGGCTGTAGTCCTGTTTTCAGTTCCACACGTAAGGACTGAGTTAGGTAAAAAGGCTTTTGTTTACTCTGCTCCTTTTACATGGAATTTGTTGCAGAATAACTTAAAACTCAGTGAATTGATTCCGTTGAGTGCTTTTAAAATAAGAATGAGATGTCTTGAGTTGAACTCCCTCACATGTCAATGTTTTTAATTGGGAATTCCTTGTAAGTGCATAATTGACTCTCAACTTGTTTTTATTTATTTATTTGTGTTTTTGTGTCCTTGTATGTATGTAATGTTGTGATGTAATTTAGCTGCCTATCTTGGCCAGGTCTCCCTTGAAAAAGAGATTTTTAATCTCAATGGGTTTTTCTCCTGGTTAAATAAAGAATAATAATAATGTGTTTCACATGGGAATTCACATGTGATTCACACAAAAGTGTTCCAAAAGCACACATTTCCCAAGTGCAAAACACAGGTTCTACATGTGATTTTAACATGTTTTCATGTGTCACGTGTGATTTTAACATGTGTTCACACATGTGAGCAGATGTGTATTGCACATGTGAGCAGATGTGTATTGCACATGTGAGCAGATGTGTTTTGCACATGTGAGCAGATGTGTTTTGCACATGTGAGCAGATGTGTTTTGCACATGTGAAATAAATGTGCTTTTTCTGTAAGGGAAGTAGCGCGTTACTTCCATCACTGGTTATTATTAGAGCCCGACCGATATATCGGCATTTTCTGAACTATTCATAATCGGCAATCATAATGGCCGATAAACGAATATTTAAAAAACAAATAAAGAAACACGACCGAAACAGCCTTCAACCATTTCATGAGTGTTGCCATTATATAGTTTATCCACCAGAGGGCACTTTACAACTACCCTGTAGGCAACACTCGTGTGTAACGCGTCACACATGCTGCAACCTGCTGATTTCAGCCAGACCAGGGCAGAGACGACAGCGGTTTAGTTGATGGTGAGTAGGTCACGAGACATACATTGCTTGAATAACAATTAAAAGAACATCCCAATCAGTTCTCTTAACTCAAATAAGCATGACAAAATTTGTGACTATCATGTCCAGTTTTGCTGCTGTTAAATAAGCTGAGAGTGAAGCGTAATAACCTAGTAATGTTACGTTGACTGACTGATAATGCGACTGTATTTCTTTAATAGCGTGACTGACTGACAATGCGACTGTATTTCTTTAATAGCGTGACAGTTAAAGCAATGAGACGCATCATCTCTCCTTAGCCTGTTATATTGAAAATGTATGTTTTACAATTTGCAGTGTGACGTTATTCTTTGCTAAATTATGTCTCGTGATAGACCTGCTAATGCCAGTATCAGTGGAAGACCGCTAACGTTAACGAGCTTGGAAACCACAACAAACTTATTCTGCCTTAATAAAGTAATGATTACTGTATTTATAACTAGCATATCTCTGGTTACAGTCCCTGCATTGTAAAATGAAAGTTAGACTTGCGGGGAGTGAACATTTAGACATAGAGAAAAGGTATCAAACGTAGCTTTTGCATAAAAGTTCGTTTTTCTTTTATACGTGTGTGAAATTCACTGACGCCAAGTGTGCGTTGCAGACTGTCATTCAGCCGCAGCATTAACGAGTCACATAATGGATTTAGATCGCTTAATAGTAGATTTATAAGTTTTATGATGATTGAAAATGGTTTGAAGAATTTAAAAACTGCAGGTAAAGGGATAAGCAAGCTGACATTGTAGTATACCGGAATATCAGACGAGTTTTTTTGTCCTAAAAATAGGTACAAAAAATATGGGGTCGTCTTATATTCGCGATATAGAAAAATTCACGGGGGGAAAGCACAACGGAATTCATCTGAAATAGTGTCTGAAAAGCAACCCATTAAGAAAAAAACAGCTCTCCCTTCTAATATGCATTTAAAATTAGAGCAGCAACATAAAATCTGTGTTTAACTGAATTAAAACGCTGCACGTTTACGGTTAACTAAAACTTGCCGAGAGAGAGTGAGAGAGAGAGAGAGAGGTGCGTGCACGAGAGAGAGGGAGAGAGAGAGAGAGAGGTGAATGCGCGAGAGAGGCAGGGAGAGAGAGAGAGAGAGGTGCGTGCGCGAGAGAGGCAGGGAGAGAGAGAGAGAGAGAGAGAGAGGGAGATGCAGAGACAGAGAGAGAGATAATAAAAAATTAAAATAAAATTATTTTCTGGTGAAAACCCAAAAATACATTTGGAAAATGGGGGGTCGTCGTATATGCGGGGAGGCAATATAGGGACTAATTATTACACACGCACACAAACATTTAGGAATGACCTTTATCTTGTTTAATATAAATGATGATGATAGTAATAATGTCATCATTATTTTTTGAAATTATTACGGTCAATAATAATAATAATAGAAGTAATAGTTCTGGCTGTAGCAGCAATCGGTTAGGGACATCTGTTAATGTTTTGTTGCGCGTTTCTGAAAAAAAAAATTATCGGCCGATATATCGGCTTATCGGTTTTTGAAACCAACAAACATTTGTATCGGTATCGGCCTTCAAAATCCTTTATCGGTCGGGCTCTAGTTATTATATATGTAAAAATGTATTTCAGTGTATTTCAGGTCCTAATGTAATAGGACAGTTAGCTTAAAAGCTGTTTTATGGACATGAATTTTGTACATGATGTGGGTTCACAGCCACAGCGTCCAAATGCAAATGCAAAACTAAGAATCACCTCCAGACCATAACACATGGGCGCGGGAAGTGGGGGTGCTGCAGCACCCCCTGGTGGCAAGGATTTAAAACTGTGATGACAATAAAATGATAGCTTATAAATATCTCTGATTGTTTGTTTCTGTTCCAAGACATTTTGTATGTCTTGCTTGGGGTGTGTGATGAAGAGAGGGATAATTTTAGTAATTTTAAAATGATTTAATTTAATTCAGTGTTTATTAGCCAATCAGATTTGTTTTGACGACGTGATTGCGATTCAGCCCTGCGCGAATACGTATAAGCATAACAGACAAGCATGCACACTCACAGCCACTCACACTCACAATGACGAATGCATGTATCTATCAGCTTCGCTATCTCTCAGAAGAGAATTTTGGATTTTTTTCAATCACACAGCCCAAAAGTCCCGAGGACTAGCGTTATTTCTCCAACTGACTCCTCATCCTGCCTATCAGAAAAAGGTCATCTTTTCAAAAACTATTTAAAAATATAGCCAAATTGTTTTGCGGTGTTTAATGCACATGTAAATGTTACAGAACATTTAAAGTAAACATTTAGAGTAAAAAAGATTGAATTAAATGATTAATACGACATGAAAGGAACTAAATTGTAAACCCTCGATGTACAATAAGGAACATGCGCATTTAAGAGTGGTGGGCATTTCAAAAATTAATATAAATTATTCTCATGCATCGAT
Organism: Paramisgurnus dabryanus; assembly: GCF_030506205.2. NCBI lineage: Eukaryota > Metazoa > Chordata > Actinopteri > Cypriniformes > Cobitidae > Paramisgurnus > Paramisgurnus dabryanus. Next base: position 45,940,679 of record NC_133343.1, read on the forward strand.
TTTAATGTTAAAGGTAGGGTAACAGATTTGATCCTGAAACATTTTTAGTTATGCTGGTTAAAAGTCTCCTCACATTCTGATAGCAATCACTGTGTTAAGTTGTTTAAATGTATTTGTAAAAATGTATGTCATCTGTGAAAGGCGTAGGACCAAAAAATGTTCAACAAATCATAGATTTCGGTCCGAACGGACGTTTCCTTTTATGTCCCTCATACGTAAGCGTAATTTGAATTCCCATGCGCAGCGAGTCCACGCAGATACCATACGTCATCGGCGCGTTCCCGTGCGCTCTGTCTGTAAACAGCGAGAACAGCAAACTTTTCTGCTGAATTGACAACCTACACAGGAGCAACAAAACTAAATGCATCTTTTATAACAACAACAGCAAAAACTGCCTGGATCATCAAGAGCAAAAACCCAAATTAACATCGGTAACTTTACTGCTTTACCGCGAGATGCAAACAGCTACAGGAGGCAAAGGGTCTGAAAGGGTCGTTGCACTGTTTATTTTGGTAAGGTAGGTACGCAATATGTTTGTATTGAGATGGATATCTGAATTCTACTTTGATGAAACGTTGTGTTGCTTATGAAATTTGTGTTCGTTTTCCGGATTAGCATAACGATATAGTTACTACGTCTACACAATCGAACGTGTGCTTAAACTAATTCTGATGTAAACCAGTTGTTTATGTTGGTTATTTTGGAAGTGTTATTCACTTTGTACTGCAAAGTTTTCTCACTGGTGAATGAGACATGAGACGTGACCGTCTGATCTGTGCGTGTTCATGTGTTTGGAAAGAGGCGTGACTTTGGATAGCGATTTGACTTGAGGGTGGGATCGGGATTTCATTGCTAGGCGGCTACCGTTAGCATTTTTCAAAATGTTTTACCCTACCTTTAAACATCTATAAATCCAAATGAATCTATATGGAATATATTCCGACAATTTAGGATATGATGTTTGAATTTTAAAGTCGAAACATATCTTATTTTTACACCGCCGTGCAGGAGGCATGGCAAACTGAAACAAAACTTAACACACAAATTTTACATTTACGTGTAAAAATAAAAATGGAATTAAATAAAACCCCGTAAATTAAAAGGTCCACTGATCGCCTTAACTCGAGTGATGTCAATAAAGTTTCAATGTTACAATTTAGAAATAGTAAAAACTTAAGCAAAGGAAAACAAAGAAGGCGTATAGGCTATTGGCACGAGTGAGAATGTATAACCTACATAAACTGTTTCCATGGATTCGACTTTCCTGCAAACTTGCTCAAAGTTAATTCTCCTGTTTTTCTTTTTCTTAACATCTTTAAACTCCATGTTGCACTTAAGCTACACCACACAGAACAGCAGACCCGGTGCGTGATGCGTGCCAGAGGAGACTCCGCACATGACTCGCGTTGCATTTTGTAATTTGTGTAACTTTTTGGACACCTTTGTTAATTTGGCCTAGTCTATAATATTTCTGATTATATGGCATATGGCTAATAAAGTAATGAATAAAGTAATGATGAAAAATATGCTTAATCAACGGCCCGGCGTGAGAATAGTAGCAGAAAATAACGACCCTGGCCCCCTGGCAGAGAATCTATGTTGCAATATAATTATGTAGTTTGTATGCGCCGTCAGCTCATCTTTACTTTATGGATGGGAGGTGCGAGTGAGTTTTTAAAAGAAGACATACATGGTAGAGTGGTCTGCAGAATAAAAAGCTTGTGAACAACTTTAAAATTTCATACCTCTATATATATGGGGGACAGGGGTGTCATAGTTTTTTGTAATTACCCTTGCCTATTTAAATGTAGCTAAAATAAATAGATTGCAACCACTTACCTTAAAAAAGTAGTAAATTCAATTTATATTTTTTGCATTGGTCATAAATAAATAATTTAAGCGGAAGTAGCATAATTAAATGGGCCTGAAATTACTATTTTTTTATACTAGAGTAACAAATTTTTTTTGTTTAAATGTAGCTTAAATAAATTGATTGCGACCACTTAAAAAATTGTAAATTGAATGAATCATTTTTTTTTCAGTGGAGAAGGTTAATAATGTTCATACAGTTTTAATATGTTCTATTATATCTTAAACTAACTACTACGTCTACACAATTAATAGGGATGATCTATCTGGGGGAATTAACTGGAGTATCTCCTACATCAATTCAAAACACATTTGTTATAATTTTAGAGTTTTTAAAGCTTAAACATGGTTGTGTGTGGGTTTATAGAGAGATTTTAAATGTGTTTAAAACAGGCATATTTACCCCTCAATATATATGTCATGACTGGTTTTACACAAAAGAGAGAACCCACACACAGACACGACTTGAGAGAAAAAACCTGAAAGAAACTGAAGGTTTATTACTTAAACACAAAACCCACGAGGGGGTAAAACAGATGATAAATAAACACGGTGATGAAACACGAAACAGAGGAACAAAACACTGGAACAAAATAACACTGATGTAGATAACAAAATTCAGAAACACAGAGAACATGAATCACACTGAATCCAGACGAACGAACGAGCACACGACAGAGAACGAGAGAGCATAATAAAGACACCACAACAATGGGGAACAGGTGAACATAATTAATTACGTAAGACACGAGTACATAAGGGAGTGGGGTAAAAGTGACAAGACACTGGCAACATGTGACACAAATACATAATGTGAAAACACGTGTCCCCACACAAAACACAATGCTGCCATGATCTTGCCCTCTGAAATTAGACCTGAATCTTACACAAAGGTCTGGCAAGACCATGACAGCGACAAGACACTGGGAACAAGTGGAAGCCACACACACAATATGACTCCACGTGTCCCCACACAGAACATAGTACTGTCATGGTCTTGCCAGATACACTCAGACCTGAATCTAGTACAAAAGGTCTGGCAAGCCCATGACAATATACTGTAGGTTATATCTGCAGAACCCTGAAATTCTGCAGAAAGGTGTAAATGCAAACAGTCCAAAAGAGTAAAAAACAATCCATAAAGTTCCTAAACATCAATGTGTAATTACATTTGTGATTAATATTGTATTATGGGTCATACAGTTGACCTATAAACAAACTGTAGACAAAAAACACTTTATATTTATATTTGCGTTGTGTCAGTTTTGTTTTGTGTTAGATTTTGTAGTCTTTTTTTAAAGATTATTTCTTACAATTCTAACAATTTCATCTTAGAAATTATGTAAATATTATTGGAGAGGTCAAAGCACACTTTAAAAAAAACATAGCTGAATTGTAGAAGAGTTGTTCAAATATTATTGACTGATTGTTTCACTAACTGATTAATAGAGCTACTGTATGTCTTGAAATAGAGAATATTGAGGATGATATACTTGAAAGTATTCATTTGCCAACATCTATAGTATTAGTTCAAGTTGTGACTTCTGCTTTGATTATGTAGTACATTTGTAATGCTTTGTTTTTCCACTTTCCTGTACTGGTATGTGCGAGTTTATTTGTTTAAGTTTGTTTCATCCCATCCTCCCAGGTGGTGCAGGTTTTTTACTGCACCAAAAGGGACAGCCTGGATCACTTAGACATGTGAATGATCTATAGTTTTTACCTAGGCAGATTGTCTGCAAGGTTGAAGAGATTAGTTGCATCTGGGGTTTTAAAGACCGTGGCAAATTGTGGCCTTTCTTTAGTGCAAGCGATAAGGCCTTAAATGAAGGGAGTCTTCTTATCAGCCTACTGCTAGCAATAAATCATGAATGCCTGCTCCCCGCAACTACCCCTGGTGGTTTCTATCTGCATTATGGGGTTAGGGGGAGCCCATCACCACCACAAAACAAGCACACACACCATTAGCCTTCTAAATCTTTTCACATACGTGCACACTCCAAATAGTGCATTGTTCACCTCTCTTCTCTTCCATTGTTGACAATTGCTATAGCCATTTCCACTTTTCTCTTCTGAATTTCTCTGAATGTGCTTTCTCAAGCTTTTAAAGAGAGTCTGTTAGAGCGGCGCTATCTGACTTTTATCCAGACAACAGTAATACATTCATACTAGCTCAAATAAATAGGACGAGAAAACAGCTTTTCGTGGAATATTGAGTCTCTTTTTTTTAATAAAGACAATTGAGTCAATAGCATTAGCTTTAATGATTTTTTTGTAAGTGATTCACTTATTTTTTTCTTTCCTATTAGTAATAATAGCTTTCATATGCATATGATGTTGACTGTGTAACTTTTAACTTTTTAATGTCTTTTAATGTGCTATTATTCGCAAGATGTTTATTGTTGTATTTCTTATCTTAGGTAGCTAACTGGAACATTAATGCAGTATGGCAGCAACATGCTAACAATAGTGGTGGATAGTTAAGGCTGGCTTAAGCACTGCAGTTTAAACCCTGTACTTCCCTCTTCTTGGCCAATAGATTAGACCCTGTGCATTTATTAGTTTGTGTAAATGAGAAAGCAGTTAGTGTTGGCCTGGCCATACTATGGCATTAGAACAAGTAGCTTAAGATGATATCACAGTACACACTGCCTGCAGCAGGCTGACTGCGGCTTACTAGGTCAGAATATTAAAAGCAGACTGATCTCACAGAAAGTCGTGTTATAGTCACGACAATTTGTATTAATTTATACGTGTCCATGGGATGACTTTTTCGTTTCATTTTATGTATTGTTTTCTCATTGGTTTTTTTTTATATGTTCTTACCATTGTTGATTGGGGTTGGGGTTAGAATCACTTTCTGTTATATTTTCAGACATCCTAACCCAAACCCCAACTCTAACCCCAACTCCAGGTGAGAATAGTTTTAAAAGAAGAAGAAAAACATGTAGAAACAAATACATAAAAGTACATTCTAACCCAAACCCCAAATCTAACTCCAACCCCAAGCGACAATGATTTTAAAATAGGGGGAAAAATTAGAAAACAATACATGAAGTGACACGAAAAATAAACTTGTGCCACAGATACGAAAAAAGCTGAATTTCGTGCCATAGACACATATAAATTAATCAATTTGACTATAACACGATTTTCCATGAGATCATGTCGATTGAAGAGTTAGGAAAAAGATATTGACAAACAATCTGGGGTTTAATAGGCATTTATTAGGGCCCGAGCACCGAGGAGCAGGCCAGAATGGCCTGCACCGAAAGGTGCGAAGCCCTATTGTTTTTGCTCGAATTTATTTATTTATTTATTTATTTATTTATTTTTTTTAACACTTTTGGACTTTTTGGGGGCCTTAACATACTCGAAAACTCTTGAAATTTGGCACAGCCGTCAGAGTCGTCCGTCATCGCAGAAATCCAAAGGCTGGAACACGGGCGTGGCACAGGGGCTCTGTAGCGCCCCCTGTAATGCAAAAAAAAACATTGATGCACAGATCGGGCAAAAATGTACGCACATGTACGGGACTTTGTACGCTTATAGATCTCATCGACCTGAACAACTTTCGCCCTCTAACATTTAAGCTCCGCCCAACAGGAAGTCGGCTATTTTGTATTGTTTCAAAAATGCATGCGGTGAACTTTTAAATACTCCTCCTAGGGGATACATGCAAATGACACCAAACGTGGTGATCATGATGCCGAGACATTGTACTTGCTAAATTGCGAAGGGATTTTTGATATCTCGAACGGTTCTGCCATGGCGAGGCAACAAATTTATGGCGAAATCAGAGAAACAGGAAGTGTCTAATATCTAAGGCAAAAAATATCTTATTGTGATGCCATGCGGGTAGTTTGTTCGTCTGAAGATTCCGATCGCATCGATGTGCCTATTGTGACTCCCGGGTATAGCGCCACCACCAGGCGCCAGGAAGTATGTCAGTCATGAACTTTTAAATACTTCTCCTAGGGAATTCATACGATTGACACCAAACATGGTGAACATGATGCTGAGACATTGGACTTGCTAAATTGCGAAGGGATTTTTGATATCTCAAACGGTGTTGCCATGGCGAGTCGACAAATTTATGGCGAATTCAATGAAACAGGAAGTGTCTAATATCTAAAGCAAAAAATGTCTTATTGGGATGAAACGCAGTGTGTATGTTCGGCCAAGGATTCCGATCGCATCGATGTGCCTATTTTGAGTCTCGGGTATAGCGCCACCAACAGGCACCAGGAAGTGTGGCAGTCACAAAAGGTGGATTTCTTCACAGTTGCATGTGGTGAACTTTTAAATACTCCTCCTAGGATTTTCATGCGATTGACACCAAAAGTGGTCAACATGATGCTGAGACATTGTAGATGATAAATTGCGAAGGGATTTTTGATATCTCTAACGCTGTTCCCATGGCAACACGTCAAAATTTACTTTCATATTTAAGCTCTGGGCGTGCACTTTGGGTGCCTTAACATGCTCGAAAACAACAGAAATTTGGCACAGATGTAAAAGTCACGTGCCACTAGGCTCATGCAAAGGCTGGAATATGGGCGTGGCAAGGGAGCTCTGTAGCGCCCCCTGTAATGCAAAAACAAACATTGGGGCACAGATCGAGCAAACATGTACGCACATGTACGAGAGTTGGTATGCATATAGATCTCATCGACCCAAACAACTTTCGCACTCAAACATTTTAGCTCCGCCCAACAGGAAGTCGGCTATTTTGGATTGTTTCAAAAATGCATGCGGTGAACTTTTAAATACTCCTCCTAGAGGATTCATGCGAATGACACCTAACGTGGTGAACATGATGCCGAGACCTTGTAGATGATAAATTGCGAAGGGATTTTTGATATCTCTAACGGTTCTGCCATGGTGAGGCGACAAATTTATGGCGAATTCAGAGAAACAGGAAGTGTCTAATATCTAAGGCAAAAAATTTCTTATTGTGATGACACGCGGGGTGTTTGTTCATCTGAAGATTCCGATCGCAGCGATGTGCCTATTGTGACTCCCGGGAATAGCGCCACCACCAGGCGCCAGGAAGTGTGTAGGTCACAAAGGTGAATTTTTTTGTCAGTTCCATGCGATGTTCTTTTAAATACTCCTTCTAGGATTTTCATGCGATTGAGAAGAGAAGTGGTCAACATGATGCCGAGACATTGTAGATGATAAATTGCGAAGGGATTTTTGATATCTCAAACGCTGTTCCCATGGCAACGCGTCAAACTTTACTTTCATTTTAAAGGCATATTTAAGCCTTTCAGTTGACGCCGATGTTCTTTTAAATACTCCTTCTAGCATATTCATGCGATTGACTCCATAAGTGGTCAACATGATGCCGAGACATTGTAGATGATAAATTGGGAAGGGATTTTTGATATCTCGAACGCCATTCCAATGGCAATGCTGCAAACTTCACTTTTATTTCAGGCATATTTAAGGCTCTTGACTTGTTTAGATTAACATTAAAGTTGACACACACATCAGAGTTTTCGGCTGTTAAGTGTGCACAAAAAGGTCAGACATAGGCGTGTCTCTTAAGTGGCTCACTAGCGCCCCCTTTTGTCTAAAGTCTGGGGTTTCTTTTAGCTACAGTCCCCAAATGGCTCAGTAACAACATTAAATAGCCCACTGATATTTACCCACTTGATGCCCTTGCCCACCGTGCATCGTTTTCTCGGACGCACCGTGTAGCGGTAAAAAAAATGTGCGAGGGCCCGCCATTGCTGCTTGCAGCTATATTTATATGTTAAGCCTGCATTGCCTTCCAACTGGAGAAAACACAAGCTTAGGAGACAAATGGGTATTGAACTTCATTAGTGACAGACAATTATCATTATGAGACCGAGGGAAGAGTTCAACTGAAATCCTCTGTAAACCACCCAGAGTTCATTTCTTCTTACTCTACCATTATTGCCCTATCCTGTTGCAAGACACCTTGCCCTGAATAGAAACCTGGCATATGTTTTTGCCACTGTTTTTGTGATGGTTGGGGAAAGAAACTGGGGTAGGTAAGGAGAATAGAATATACAGTTGTACAGTATAAAATGCATTGCGTCTATGTAATTGTAAACCATATATGCCAACGTGTGTGCGCATGTGTGTACCTGGTAATTATCACGTTGTGGGGACCAATTGTCCCCACAAAGATAAGAATACCAATAAATTTAAGACATTTTGAGGTCCCAATGAGGAAACAAACTTATAAATCTAACAGAATTAGTGTTAATTTCGTCAGACGAGACAAATCTAAATATGTTCGTCAATGACCTTTTTTCCATGATTAAGACGAGACGATGACGAGACTGCACAGATGTCCAAAAACGTGGACTAAAACTAAATTAACATGCATTATTGTTGACGAAAAAAGATGAGACTAAAATTATTTGCATAAAATAAAACTAAAATAAAAATCTCTCTTCATTTTCGTTAACAATCTCTCTACTAGAGATAGAATATTCAGCCATTACATTACGCCTTCAAAATACACTGAATGAGTTTGCGCTGTTGCTCAAGTTTGTACAGGTCTCATACTCCTGTTGTGGAGAGCCTGTGGCTGCAACACAAAACTACATTGAGCCAGAGCACAACACCCATAGATAGCGAACACGAGCGAGGAGCGCTGACATCATTTGTGAATGTGTCTCTTAAATCAGAAGACCAGACACGTTTAACAAAGTTGCATTCAACAAAAATAATTCAACAAGTGTATTTTGTCAGGTGATTATGACATTTAAACAATATTTGAGATGTGTGAAACACTATTTGACTGAAATGGGTATCAAATTTTTTTTTTCAGATAAAACTTGACCACTTGATACCTTGAGTTGTCTTTTGACTAAAACTAGACTAAAATTATGAGACTTTTTGGGGCGGTTTCCCGGACAGGGATTAGACTAGTCCTAGACTTAAACACAAACTGAAAATAACTTGCACTGACATATCTTAAAATATATCAGTGCCCTTTGTTTTACCTCAAAATGCACACAGGTAATGTTTTTAGTAAGGCATGTTTGTTAAAACTAGTTATATTTCCTAATTAAACTAAGGCCTAGTCCTGGATTAAGCTAATCCTGGTATGGGAAACCGCCCCTTTGTCTACTAAAACTTGACTAACAAAAAAAGATATGTGAATGACTGAATATGACTAAAATTAACAAGGATATTTGACACAAGACTAAGACTAAATTAAAAGATTAAACAGAATGATGTTTATTGAAAATCTAAGGTACAAGAAAGTTTTCTGTGATGGTTGGGGTTAGGGTTTGGGGAAAAGAATAGAATATACAGTTTGTATCGTATAAAATGCATTACAAACCAGAATGTGTGTGTGTGTGTACCTGGTAATTATCACATTGTGGAGACCAATTATCCCCACAAAGATAGGAATACCAGTATTTTTGTGACCTTGTGGGGACATTTTGAGTTCCCCATGAGGAAACAAGCTTATAAATCAAACAGAATGATGTTTATTGAAAATGTGAAGTACACTGTAAAAAATCCAATTAATAAAATGTTGGACGGGCAAAAATATATAAGTTAAACCAATTTTTTTGTTTGAGCTAGTTGAGAAGACATATTCTTTTAAGTCTAGATAAATCTGTGTTTAAAACATTAAATGAATGGTTATTTTCAAATCCAGTCAACATTCAGAATGGATAGTGTTGACTGAACTAATTAAGACAAATCAGGTAAATATGTGGACTTATGACAGCTTTGTTTCCTGACAACAAAATGCTCCTAATATTACTGTTATTTGGTCACAAAATGTAATTGTAAGAGTTGTTCAGGCGTGAATGTATGTGCTTAAAGTTTAAATATGCGGTCGGTTAATAAAGATAGCGTCTATTTAAAAATGTGCTCGGACACATTCGGACGGAGATTAGCTCCATATGAGCTCCAGAAAATCACCGGCGTTTAAGCGCTCACACCCCGCCCAGCGCAGCCTCGCCTCGGCAAGCGCATCAGAAATCGACTGCTGGCTCTGATATCTCTGTGGCGTTTAAAAGTGATTTAATTCATTTTAATTTCTCTTACTTAAAGCTCTACTGTGTACTTTATTGAGTTAATTCTTAGCAAAAACCCATGTTTTCTTTCAAAAGTATGTGCTCATTCATGTGTAATTACCTCCACCCCACTAATCAAAGTATTCTCGTAAGTGTAGAATCTGCTATTTAAAATGCATACCGTCGAAGCGCTTTCTGGCTGAATCCATGTTGTGCCTCCATCTTTGAAATACATTCGCCGACGAGGGACATTCCTGAAATTCAAGCTCCGCCTTTCACGCTTTCTCTCTACACTCACGCTGGCCGATAGCTGAAGCCTCCGGAGGTTGCATGTGTAGGCGGTATACGTCATCAAGACAGTCTTATTTCAGAATATTAACAATTATAAAGCTGAAAATTATTCTTAGTTAATTGTAAATTGATGTAATATGCTTATGACTTGTGAATGTAATTCTCAGTTAATTTAAATAAACCAGGCTTGATGACGTATGCAGCCTACGACCTGCGTAGCTGAATCCTTCTTCTGCGACTGCTGCAAACCGTGATGAACCTGCGATCTAATGCTTTGATTTGAAAGCCTGTTGAAGACATATTCTCGAGGACATTAAAACAAGTCGCCAAGGAAGCAAAACGGGGATTTTAAACGACAATGCGACAGGAAAAACATCAAGACCAAAGTCAATATTGGAGTTAGTTTTCCAAGATGGGGCTCAAGGGACACTGAAGTTGCTACTTTCTATATTCTCCACAGGTAATTCAGCATATTCGTTTACATCGATACAGTCTATGTTGTAAACTTGAATTTTTATAGTTCCTTGGCTAACTTTAGCATGATTATGCATAACACTTGTTAGTGTAAACACGCATGTGGTTTAATGTGTTCGAACAGCCACACGCCGTCTCTCCGCCCATTTATGTAATCTGAGGTACTGAGAAAAATGTTTTTCATCTTTTCTGACCTCTAGCACAAACACACGGTGACAGCCCTATTTTAGCCTTTCATTGATAAAACGCAGCTGATCTGCGCGTCTTTCATTTCATTTTACAAGCGTGTGAAAGTTGCGCGATCTTTTTTCACCACTATGAGAGAAAGCTCTTACATATACACGGACATGTAATGTTTACATAAAACATAAGCATTGGACTCTGACATAATATTCGCGTCCATTTAAACCCGTCATTACTCTCGCTCATGATTAAATGACAGGAGAGGGACTCGTCCACAGACCATCTCCTCAGTATTCTGGAGAGAAGCGGTCGAAAATGGACAAAAAGAGACGGATTAAAACACATATTTAATACCAAGTTTAACAGCCCCTGTGATATTTTTCCTCGCGTTGATGAAAAAGGAGTGTCTAAGCTACGTTTATGGTTGCTTTTTGTATGTGATTTTAAAGGGGCGGTGAATTTGTCGATTTTATTGTTTTATACTGTTGCCTGATGTCTACTTCTGATGTCCGCGTGGTTTTTACATTCAAAAACATCAAAAACAATAAGTAATAGGCTATTTTGTAACATAGATTAGTGGCTGTCTGGAGAAATGGTTCGTTTGAAGGGGCGGGCCGCATTGAAGACCTGGACGTAAACACCCACTGCTATGATTGGACGGCTTCATTCCCCGTCATTACAAGTGGGGAAATGTTTTAAAAACATTAATGTGATAAAAATAGCAGCCGAACACAAATATGTTTGAGCCACAAAAGATTCTGGGTGCTAAATATGATACACATAAATGACAATACGTATATTAAAGTAGAAACAAAACTCGACGTGACTAAATTACCGTATACAACACAGTAAGCGCGCATCAGAATCTAAACTGCGGCTAATAAATCCTTATCAATAACTTTGTATAATTCGATTGTGCTTGTGAGGTTGCTTTTACATTCACGTAATGTTAAATACCACAGTTATATGATAAAAAATAAGCTTTGTTGAGTGTTTGACCTTTCAAACGTAACTCGCCTAAATTACCGTATACAACACAGTAAACGGGCATCAGAATCTAAACTGCGGCTGATAAATCCTTCTTTATAAATAACACTATATATTTCTACCGTTAAATTACAGTCGTGTTGTTAAGTGGTGTATCTTTATTAATCGTTTAATGTTTTAAGTACATTAAAACAGTCAAACATACGTGTTTAGACACGGATGTTACAACAGACATATAAAGCGATCTCTTCTAACAAAGCAATAGTGAAACGCAGTAACTTAAATAAAGTAAAATGTCTTACTGTGTATAATGCTGTGTCATTGTTGTCAGATCCAATATAAGTGGTGCTTTTAATCACAGTCTCTCTGCAAATCCAGCATCGACTTCTTTCCAAATAAATCCGTGTACACAAAGTTAACAAACACTCCCCACACGAGCTGGAACTTCTTAAAAAGCAAACTTTTTCCAGGCATTTAATGTTATGTTCCAAGCCTCCGAATTAAAGTATTTAGCTTCTGTGTTGTTCCCACGCGGTTCTTCCACAACGGAAAATGCGTTTCCAGTCTATCATAACAGATCACCGCGTCAAAATAAAAGTCTCTCAGAAAAAATGTATTTAAAAGTCATTTTGGTTACATTTGTCAATCTTTAAAGACATATTTACTTGTTGAGACACACGTGTGTCACGCGAAGCTGTGGGCGGGACTTCAAAAGTGGTCCTTGTATTTGGCTATGGGGCGGTGCTTCAATTCTACTTTGACGTCATAGATTTCCGAATTCCACACTGGCTTGTTTTACTGGCTTGGTGCCAAAAACGGTTATATTTCAGTAGCACGGACGTTTTCAGTTCTGAAACTTGCAGGATGTTCATCTAAGTGATGACCTCTTATATAACAAATTATCAAGTTAAAATTGAGTATTTGATTCACCGCTCTTTTAAGCGGACATATCATGACAATCAGACTTTTTCCATGTTAAACATAAATCTGTGTGCTTTGATGGATCACAGGCAAAGGACATTGCAAATTGTTCATTTTTTTTTCATTGCTTTTGCTTTGTAGCTACTGGAAGCCATGTTAACCTTTGCATGACACGGGCCACCGTACGAGTTAAAACGCATTCCGAATGGGGGGGGGGGGGGGGCTAGAAAGTAATATTCAGTTGGTTGTCATATAGACTTTCACCGCTAGATGGGAGTAGATCTTACACAGTGGAGCTTTAACAATGAAAGGGGTATGTTTTAAATCATATTTTAGGATTGCACTTAATTGATATCGCTGTTGAGTGATGTTTCATATGCACATTAACTAACATTAACAAGAAGTAATACATGCTGAAAAACTATGCATGTCTGGAATATTATAGCCAAGAAATGTTCTGCTTAGCCCGACAAACACAAACACACACATTCTGGTTTCCATGTTTTGTGGGGACATTCCATAGACATAATGCATTTTATACCGTACAAACTGTATATTCTATTTCCTTCCCCTAACCCAAACCCTAACCCCAACCATAACAGAAAACTTTCTCCTACACTGTAAAAATAAATTGTTGGCTCAATGAATTACTTTTTAGTAACTAGTTCCACAGAAATTTTACGTTCACTCAATTTCTGACTCCAAAGTGTTACCTGGATTGATGTTTTTTAGTTGGCCCAATTTTGACTCAAATATAAAAAAAGTATGTTTGCTTTATAGCTCATTCAACTAAAATGTTTTAATCAGTTGAATCTTTAAAAACTTACAGCAAAGACTCTGTCAATTAAATTTTAAGTATTTACTCAATGTTTTATGTGTTACTTCAATTAATATTTATTATTTGGGAATTTTTAATAAACTTTTTAAAATTATTTATCAAATAATTTATGCTGGTGTTGTTAACAAATAATTAACTTCAGTCACATAAAAACAAAAGCTTTATTCACTTATCATACAGACTGAACATACAGAATTAAGTCTTCTCTAATAGTACACTGTAAAAAAAATCCGTAGAAATTGCAGCTGAGTTGCCGGTAACTTACCGTAGATTTAAATTCATGTTATTTACTGGCAACATTTTGATCAAAGTTAAATTAACATTTAACATTTACAAGTCTTTGTCTTTACAGAGTAAAACTAAAAAAACAGCATCAAGCAAAACATTTTGGGAAACAAAATCTGAAGCAAAAAACAGAAAAAGGTTGATGATGATTTCTGGTTTCCAGAATGCTTTGCATGAGGCTGTTATTGTATAGTTTTATTCTGTAAAGATAAAGACTTGTTAATATTTAAAATGTATTTAACTTTGAACAAACTCTTGCCAGTAAATAACATAAATTTATATATATGGTAAATTCCCGGCAACTCAGCTGCAATAACATTGTAATTTCTACGGAATTTTTTTTACAGTGAAGGCATAAAACCACCATGTATCCCTCTGGTCTGCCTCTCTCCACATCATCACCGCTCTGGTTTGATAAACAGAGGAATATAAATACACACACACACACATACATAAATACATGTTTAATATAATAAAGCTTGACGGTGAAAGACTTTATACCCTAAAATTGCCAAATTTCCCTCAGACATCACACGTAATTGAATTAAACACTATTGGGCGGTTTTCTCGGACAGGACTTATCACTGACTAAAATTCTGACATCTCTTAACATATGAGTGCTATTGTTTTGTCTCAAAATGCACGCCAGTATTGTATTTTATAAGGTTTGTTTGTAAAAATGTCCCAATTATAATTAAGACGGAGTAATAAACCCTGTCCGGTAATCTTAACTAAAATAGATCCACTTTAACTCGGACACATAACATAACACACCTTTATATAACTTATATCTTTACAGAAACGTTGAGTATTTGCGTCTTTGCCAATTAATATAGTTTAAAATTAACATTTATTTACAAACACTTACCTGACGTGAACTTGAGGAAACGGCTGATGACTTGTGTCATGTGAATCAGTTAGTGATTCAGGCTGTTAGGTGCGGATTGATCTCAGATGAAATGACCTGTGATCCAGATCCTTCCGAATAAAGACATTTTAAATTAAAAACTCATGCACATACTGTAGATACACACACGCGCACACGGGTACACACACGGGTATATTTAGAAGTTTTATTTAAGATTGTTATGATATTGGGACTATTTCTCCACCCACTCCTTCAGCTCTGAAGTTCAAATTCGCATGCAGTCAGGTTATAACAAATGTAAAAGATACTGTAGTAGCTCATGTTAGTTCATGGGGCATTTATGTTAACACTTACGACACTTGATTTTTTAAAAATGTATTAGTAAATGGAAAAAATGTACATTAACTAAGCTTAATAAATGCTGTAGAAGAAATGTTTATTGTAAGTTCATGTTAGCTAAAGCATT
The DNA here is from genome assembly GCF_030506205.2 of Paramisgurnus dabryanus. Lineage (NCBI taxonomy): Eukaryota > Metazoa > Chordata > Actinopteri > Cypriniformes > Cobitidae > Paramisgurnus > Paramisgurnus dabryanus. Next base: position 45,955,879 of record NC_133343.1, read on the forward strand.
AACTAATTTTTTAACAAATACAACCTTATTGTGCAGGGGTCTCCAACCCTGTTCCTCGTGAGCTAACATCCTGCAGATTTTAGCTTCCACCCCAATCAAACACAGGTGAACCAGTTAATCAAGGTGTTCAGGGTTGCTTGATAATTACAAACCATTGTGTTGGAGCTGAGTTGGAACTGAAGTCTGCAAGACGGTAGCTCACCTGAAGCAGGGTTTATTTTCTTTTGTATTCAGCTGAAAGGTCAGTAGCCGAGGCCCAATGAGTATGCTGTAGAGGGAGGAGGGCTTTAATTTTCCCATCTCAATGGTCCTGAACAATGCTTCCACACACACACACACACACACAAAAACGCTGCATTTACAAACTTATAATGCTGATCAGGCTGTCATGCAAGTCACATTCTTCTTATATGTGTAATTTTTCAATAGTCATATAGACTTTGATGAGTTGGAGTTAAGGGTGTAGCTAAACTCAACAATACGGAGTCAGAGTATGTATGTGTTTTTGAACAGAACTTCTCTGAAGAGGTCAGATCTTGTAAAGATAAGGGTCATTAACTGTAGTTTGCACACTCAATGGGAATTCAACTTATATAATGGAGGCCTTTCTGAGGCATTTAATATAATTTAGTAAGGTTGCATTCACACTGTATGTCCTAACAATGCTTTTATCAAACTTCAGGGCTGTACCCTGTATGTATTTTGTATGTGTTAAATGGGTAAATGGTTAAGAAAACGGCTTGGTATGATCTGATGGCAGAGGTCAAACTCGTGTTATTTCCTCCGAAGGATTTCTGTCAATGTTTGGACTGAGCTCTGTGGAAAGACGCAGGAGAAGGAAGGATGCAGATGACGGCAAGTAAGAAAGGAGGCTATTTGTATAGGTGATTTGTGTAAAGGATAAACAAAGACTAAAACTAATTACTGCTGGAGGTCAGCACTCTAAATGCATATTCAAAAGAGAGAGTTTTTTCAGCAAACTTACAGCGGTCACACTTATTTCGCAGTGAATCCAGATAGAAAGGGCACATGAAAAGTTGTGAAGAATTGATGACGGACTCTTTGAGAGTGAGCAAAATAAATTGACCATGAAATCTGGAACCTGGAATTAAATTGGCTAGAAGAAGAGACGAAAAATGGAGAAAAGGTACATGGTGTGACTTATAAAAAGTGTTTTTTTGTGAATGCCAAGGTTAATTTCCACATCGGTTAAATGGATTATTAAATTTTAGAGGATAAGTTTAAAGGAAGGAAACCATAATGGCCTGATAGATATCATTCAGAGTTGGATTAATGAAATCTGTGCAGCTTGTGAAGAACAGCTTTCCTTTAGCACTGAAGTTCAAAGGCGAATTATTCACATAGCAAACATATAAAATAATATGAATAATATTCAGTTAACAATGATTTGTATGGGAGTCAACTCAACAGATTTCAAGTTGTTTGATGGTTTCTCAGGGACGCAAGAAAATGCATTTCAAGAAGACATAAAAAAAAAAAAAAAAAAAAAACAACTGCATTTAATTTTTTTACTAGTTTTCAGATCTCACTTGATTTAATTTCTCATATTAACTTTTACCCCGCCAGCATTTTTTTTAAGTTGCCAGCCAGCACCAGCATTATGATTTTAATATAATTTTAATGCCTTTCAGAAAATTTTATTCTTTAAATATATATAAACATGCAATATATCAAATGAAAGAACAGACCCTCTGATTTCAAACAAAAAAAAAACGTTTCATCCAACCTTCATTTGTTCTCTTTTTATAACCAATCAAATATGGGTAGGTTTCTTCAAAAAAAAAAAAAAAAAAAAAAAAAAAAAATATATATATATATATATATATATATATATATATATATATATATATATATATATATATATATATATATATATATATATATATATATATATATATATATATATATCTAAGATCATTACATTTTTGTGAAGGACTTTTACTAGAGATCAGATTCAGAGCGATCCTCAAAACATACACAGAGTTTGAACTGTTTGCCTAAGGGAATACATATAAGTTGGGCAAGAGCCCACCTGGTGGATAATAGCGGAAATACGGATTGCCGGAAAAACTCGTCAATGGCAGGGAAGGGTTTTCTCTTAACTCGTCAATTCCGGGGAATGAGTTAAACTAATATACCTGTTTTTATTGAAAAAAATAAAAATAACGCTTGATACCTTACATACAGCACATCCAACAGCATCTATCACAGCCCAGATTGCCAGTCTGTGGTTACTTCAAAACAATCTACAGTCTTTTAAGGCCATATGGAGATTCAAAACCAATTGTAGAATATTAGCTGGGAAATAATGATGAGGAACTGACAAGGCTTGTTTTACTGAATGGAGTTTCTCCAAAGCGTGAAATTTGGATACTTGGCAACTAGGTAAACAAATCTTGCTGGTACATTGAGCAGCTACCCGATTTGACTTGAGTTGAAAGAAAGTAATTGTGGAACAGAGAGAAAATGGAAAGAGAGAGAGAGAGAGAGAGAGAGTGGGGGAGCAATGCCCTATTAGTTGTCTTTGGTCATCCACAATGGCAAAATGTGCCACACATCTCAGAATTGCAGACGAGGCAATAAGCACAAAGGGCTGATGGATAATTTATCACTCAATTTAACAGTTAATTCATTTCCATTCCTAGAAATATCTGTCACTTGAAAAAAATAAAGAGTGAGGCAAATTAAAGAGAGATAATGTAGAGAGCGACCACTGAAGAAAAGATCTGGAATGGGTGACAGTTTTAGAATGTCCTGTCTTTTTTGCCATCCCCTCTTTTGAAAGGAATAAAAAGACCTCTTCTCATCCTTTTCTTCCTTCACTTCTTTCTCTTACTTTTCTCTCTTAACCATTCCCATATCTCTTACTTTCCTTTGTCAGTAATTTTTTTTAATAATGTATGTGTGTGTCTTGTTAATAATAGCTATTTCTATAGACCTCAATGCATTCACCAAGACATTCATTGCATAATTGTTAATTTTAATGCCATAATGGCTTCAGATGGGAGGCCTGATTAGACATTTATTGCACAATTAAATGCAACATATTTAAAAACCACAAAAGGCTTCCATAATTATTTCAGGCCATTAATAAAATAGGCATTAAATTATATTGGACAAAGAGAAGTGAAATAGATTTCCATTAGAGGAATAGAGGCAGAGAGGGGGTAATAGATGAATTCTATTCTGAAATTAATTGTTGGCCAGCCTATTTCCACATACAGTGAAATAAATGAATAAGAAAGGAAGGGAAGGAGTTGGTGGCCATGAAAGAGGGTTGGGGGTGTGGTGGGAGTGACATTAGGAGTCTAAATATAAAGCCCTTTTGTTTGAGACCCTACTATAGCCATTATATTCAAAAGGGAAGAGAGAAAAGGAGAGAGAGAGAGAGAGAGAGAGAGAGAGAGAGAGAGAGAGGACTAGAGGTGTTTGGTGATTTAAAATGGATTTGAACGTTCGATGGATAGAAAATCCCCAAGTACCAAATCGCACCAATAATATATTGCTTCATTTAAAACTTTTATTTGTCATGGAACACGTTTACAAAGTGTAAAACAATATTCAAGTTAATTCTGACAAAATATACAAAAATTTTCACTAACAAAATATCTTACTTAAAGGCTTCTCATTGGCCACCACTAACAGCTTTTAAATAGATTTTATTTAACTTTTTTTAACTATATAATTACCTTGTCAGCAAATTCGGAAGGTCCTATAGACTACACATACTGTTAAGAAATCACAATATTTTCAGTGGATTCATATAAATGCTGTGGCGAAAGTTAATAAACAAGGTTTTAGAAAATAACAGAGTTTTCATCTCCAACAAACACACTGGAGGTCTTTAAACCAATTTAAAGGCAAATGATCTGAAAAGCGCTTCAGAGAGCAGTTCTAATGGGAAGCCAAATAGAATTGTCTTTTGAACTGCTGCTCTATTGAGATTCACAAAGTGTAAAGGAGAAGGATATAACAGATCCCCCTCCCAATAAAAAGAATCAATCAACACTTGATAGTAATGTAAATCAATTTATCTAAATCAATTTATCTACATTCAAAGGCATTCAGAATTTTTAATTTGACTCTCTTTTAGCATTGCCCTTTTGGTTTCCTTTCTTATTTTACTTACTATTTCACTGTGTTCCTTGGTTCCAAGCCTGGCTTGCTTGTGGGGTTTTTTCTCAATTAATTGTGTGTATCACTACTAGCGACAAAAAGAAAGTTAGAACCATCAGCATTTGTATTAAGTTTTTTTGTATGTATTGAACATTTAGAAATAATACTGATATTCCGAGTTTGTTAGCATGGTGTATATTAAAGGGTTATTTTACTTAAAGCAATAGTTCACCCAAAAATGAAAATTATGTCATTAATGACTCACCCTAATGTCGTTCCAAACCCGCAAGACCTCAGTTCTTCTTCGGAACACAGTTTAAGATGTTTTAGATTTAGAGCTTTCTGACCCTCCATTGAAAATGAAAATGAATGTAGGGTATACTGTCCATGTTCAGAAAGGTAAAAATAAATTTTGGTATAAAAAAAATATGACTTTATTCTGCATTGTCTTCTCTTCTGGGTCTGTTGCGAATCTGTGTACATGACACTGCAGTGACACTGCTGACGTACGACGCTGCTGACGTGTTATCGTTTACAGTCTGAGGGATAAGGACATCCGCGACATGCACACTTATGCACCATTTTTAAAATATAGCAATACCAAAATGCAAACAATGTAGAATAGCTTGAATCGAAACCAAGCTCGGCGCACCAGATAACACATCAGCAGCGTCGTACGTCAGCAGCGTCACTGCAGTGTCATGTGCGCGGATTCGCAACAGACCCGGAAGAAAAGACAATGCTGAATAAAGACGTATTTTTTTATTTTTGGACCAAAATGTATTTTCAATGCTTCAAAAAATTCTAACTGACCCACTGATGTCATATGGACTATTTTGATGATGTTATTACCTTTCTGTACATGGACAGTATACCGTACATAAATTTTCAATGAAGGGTCAGAAAGCTCTCGGACTTAATCTAAAACATCCTAAATTTTGTTCCAAAGATGAGCAGAGGTCCTACGGGTTTGCAACAACATGAGGGTGAGTCATTAATGACATATTTTTTTTTTTTGGGGGGGGGGGGGGGGTGAAATAACCCTTTAATAATGAATTGTCATTTTAGGATGTTTACTTTTAAATAATGCAGAACAACTGAAACGACAGCAATAATCACAACAAGGAAGTAGAGGAGTTAAATGTCTTCAGGACACTTAAAATATATGACACATTATGACACAAATATATTAACACTGTTGGATTATTTTGAAGTTGAAGGTCGTCACAATCCATGCCTATAGTAACCAGAAAACCCCAAACAACACCTTTTCGTGTGGGTTATAAAGAACAAGGGTTATAAAGAACAAGAACGACATTGGGGTTTCAAACAAAAGTTGTGGATAAACTATCCCTTTTAGGTATTCAGTAAAGTGCAAAGAGCTAATAGTGCAATAAAACTGGCACTTTCCATTGCCTATACTGATTTTGCTTCTTTTAGGGACTAACCTAATTCTTAGCTCTCAAAGAAAGTACATGTGCACCTCAAAGAAGACTAATAAGGATTTTGAATAAGATGAGAGACTTTTATGTTATTAAAAAAACTTTATATTTTTCATCTGCTGTCTTAGGATGCAAATCTAGCAAAGACTCTTGGAAACACAATTACCGATCAGGAAACTGAAAATGTGCTGCACGTCATCACAGCTCTAAGCATGGCTGTCTTCTTCTTAATGAAGGTCAGAGAAGAGGCCCCATTTCTCTTTTGGGGTGATAACTCATCTCTATCTCCTGTTATCTGTGTCTGGCCTCTTTAATCCTAATTGTATTGTATGATTGTGCGATGCGTGCTTCTGTGTCTCTGTAGCATTACCCTCCTCCCTTTATTACCAACCATTGCCTTGAACCTCTTTTACAGTAATTTCTATTCTGTTTTGTTTCATTCAATCACTGGCTCTTTCTTTAATTTTTTATTAACTTTGCCCTTTGCACACGGCAAGTGATTCTCTGAGAGGCACTTATTGGGTTCTTTCATAAAAAAAATATTTAAAAAATATTCAACCATGAAAATTGACATTTATATATGTCTCCCGTTGGTCATATATTTCTGTCTAATGCTCATTTCAGTTTTGATTAGGACTTGGTCCCAGCTATTGATAGTTATAGATTGATAGGTGGAGAGAATGAGAAAGAGGAAACAGATACGTAAAGAGCTGAAGATGGACGGGGGCCTAGATGTGACTGGACAATTTCCCAGACATGTGACCCAATCTTGAAGCATTGACTGCTTGGCTTTCACCATTTTCCCAAAATAGCATTATGCTAATCACTCTTACAGCCGCCCAAAAAAAAACTGTGATAGTGCATGGGCTAATGAAATGTCTCCAAACCAAACAGCATTTTTTTGTAAATATATATTTTGCAGAGGTTCCAGAAAAATGCTGGCTGTGACAGCTGACTAAAATCAATTTCCACACTGGAGAGAAATTTGAGCCAAGAGCCCTGCCAGAACAAACAGTAGCAATTTGAATATGTGAAATAATGTCAGTCTGTGATGAGACAGCGGGCTTGGGAAGGAGATGGAGGGGGTAGGTTGAGGCAAGATTCCACTTTTCAACCCACTGTCTCATAATGGACAGAATATTTTGAATTTCACCTTTAAGGCTAGCTGTCAGAGAGAAAAGTTGCTGGAGGTCATTGTCGGGGGGGTTGCTTAGTGTTTGCTCAAAACATGCCAAAACAACTTTTAACTTCCATTACAATTAAATAATTGGCTGACACACCAACCTTTAGGGGTGAAAAACTTTTATTCAGTTATTTTTTGTAAATACCAGTGGTCATAAAGTACATCATTTAACATCATATATGAAGAGTTCAGATGCAAAACCCATTGCTGAGTTTACACCAACCATGTTTCGGGCGTCAAAATCGCGTCTACCATGCGTGGTGTGCCGCTTGAACAATTTGGATGCATTCGCGCGTGTAGAGCGGAGTAGACGCGCGGAAAAAGCAAGCATTTGACGCGCGTCAGATTCAAACTCCGCTTCTTGTGGGAGGGGCAAGTGCTATGCGGTTGTCTGTTTGCAAGATGACTGATGTTGATTGTGCATTTATCAAGAGAGTTACCAGTTTGTATTTGGTAACCTTACTATAGGGGAAAATAAACGACGCTTGTCGATAAACGTCACATGACTCAAAAGTGAAGTGTGTATTACAATTGCCAGGTTGCCCAATGTCCTAAATGACACTCTTCCAAGCGAGGTCCTTTTTATTCCTGTCTCCTCTATAGAAATAAGAACTTGTGTGGTATAGCTCCGGGTGACTGCTTACGGACATCAAGCGTTGGTTGAATGAGTGACTCCGGGCGGGGCTGCAACCACAGCAGCAAGCAGGCTCCTGATTGGTTAACCCGGCACGAAATTCCGCCAAAGTTCAAATTTTTCAACTCGGGCGTCAGCCGCAAATTCGCGTGAACCGCAAAATGCACAAAAAGCACCATTTGCGCGCACGGCGCACAACGCTCAATTCGTGCCGGAAACGAGTCTTCCGCGCTGTGGAACCTCTTGACACGCGTCACATATGGAAAGAAATTAGACTCAACATTATTAACAAATACATGCACAGTTATCTGTGAACTGGATGCATGTTACAAATGTATTTTACTATCCACGAACAAATGTCTTAAGATTTGAATATGTGAAATTCAGAATTTGAATGAACGTGTATCGATTTGTACAAATGTACAAATACAAATGTTTTATTGTGTATTCAAATATCATAATTTGCGCGTGCAAAAAGGTAGATGTGCATTTGTGGATCAGGTGACACGCGTGCATTAATCCCGTTCTGTTCATTTGTATATTGAGACTTTTATTTTGCCGTTTAAAGCATTTTATGAGCCAAATACAAACAACTATCAATGAATGAACTAAACAGATGTCTTTGATTTTGTGTCTGTGAATTTTAATATTTACGTGAATGTGCATCGATTTGTACAAACAGAGACATATTTGTGAATTCAGTTGGTATATTTCGTATCATTATTTCACAATTTGTGCACGCAAATAAGAGGATGTGCATTTGTGGATCAGGCGACCCGCGTGCATTCATCCTGTTCTGTTCATACGAGTTTTGAGACTTAAGTAGCGTGGTTTGCATTAAAAGATCCACGAGCACAGCTGTGCTAAGAAAACAGTTACCACTAGGTGTCTGTCTAACGGAGTTTCACACATGGCGGCGAATTATGTTTTCTGTGTTTCCCTTTAGTCTGGTGTTTTTATAGCATTACGTTTATTATCTATATATATTAAATGTTTTAATGGTTTGGCTACTGAGATGTGTATGTGTGCATGTATGTAATGTATCTTTATTGTCCTTTAATGGTAAGTCAATTATTTTTACAGTATAATTCACTTAATTTTAAAAAGTAATACTTTCATGTATTATACTATACCATTTATTAAATATTTCATTATTTTCAATATTTCAATATTTCTTTTTACCTTATATATATCCTACGTGTTTGTTCTACAATTATTGTGTTACATGCATACAAATTAATATGCCCCAACCTGTTTATATATAAATAACACTTCACATCATGGGTGTGTGCTATATTTATTAAGAATGTCCACATAATAATTATTAACAATTTTTTATTAAAACAGGCTATAAAAATACCACAATAGAAAACTGTGGAAAGTATGAAATATTTAATAAACTGTATTATAGAATACATTAAATTATTGGTTTTTTTGTATAAACCATTCAAATCTTTAGTCTTTATAAATATATAAAAACATACCGTGATAAAAATGCTACACTAAAGGGAAGGGAACAGACTTTGACAAAACACCTGAAATCAGTTGCTTTGCTTAGGACCTACTTATTAATGCTGGTATCCCCAACACCAAACAATTATAATCTGATCTAGGAGTCTAAATTTATATTATTATTCAGATTATACGTTATTTAAGGTTATGTGAATAATAGCCTATATTTAAGCACTTATAAAATATTGTATTAACAAAGTACTTATACACACTTTAAAGTGCTGAACTGCTGATCGATTCATAACGAAAACATGATTTATAAACGTATATATTTAGTGTGATATAAATTGTAAAAAGTCTGTTGTATGTTGTAAAAATCTCTCCTCAGGCTTCGTCTTTGGGTCTTCAGAGGGATTACTCGCCCGAATATTAACATTTACTAAGTTTCCCAACGGCCCGTACCTGAGACTGATTGAGCGCGTCGCCTGTTCTTCATTTGGTGGACTTTATTTATTTAATTTAGATCTTCATTTAGATCTCACCAAACCTGTTCGGTGCGAAGTCTTGCTTTGCCTTGGTGAACGTTGCTGAGCGTTTCTTTGCCTATCTTTACCTGGATTTATATATCCCGACTGTTTATTGGATTATTGTATATGTATAATCTAATTAAAAATGTAATGTAGTGTCACCCAGATCAGGAAAGGCAGTAATACTTAAGGATCCTGATCTGAGTGACAGTACATTACACACACGGTAACTTTTTTTTTAATTAAGCTCCTAAATCAAATTACTGATTTAATTACAAATAATATTACTGAACTAGTTTTGTAGCTGTGAAGGACTTTCCCTTGCGGTGATTTTGCGTGCCGCTGTATGCGATTTTACGGCCTTTATTTACTAAAAATATAATTTAAATCCAGAACAACGAGTGTTCAGTCCGGGACCCTTAATAAATGTGTGAAGTCTGGAGCAGATTGAACAATGTATGCCTGAATTACAGCAGCTTCCTGTTTAATGTCAAAACATCACACTTTGCCAGGCCACCACGGACACACCCTTCGACGAAAAATCAAGATCTTCGCAATTTATCACCGCAAAGGGCTTAACATCAGTCTGACCAAATATGATGATGATTTGATTAAATCTCTAAGAACAGTAAATCACAGCGTAAAACATGGTATTTCATGCTACCACTAGGTGGCGCTGTGACTGAAGCTGAATATTGGCATTGAAATGTGTTCAGGCCAGGACACTTATCAAACGTGTGAAGCGTGGGGCAGATTGGACATTGTATAACTGAGTTAGAGCCACTTCCTGTATCATGGCGAAAACAACGAAATTTGGCAGGCTGCCACGGACACACCCTCCAACAAAAAGTCAAGATCTCCGCAATTTAACATTGCAAAGGCCTTTAAATAAGACTGACCAAATATGATGATGATCGGATTAAATCTGTAGGAGGAGTTTGTTAAAGTACGAAGCCTGGAAATGCCAAAATTTGCTCAGAAATCACAGTGAAAATTAAAAATGGCCAACTTCCTGTGGGGTTTAGAGCTTCGCTCCAAGAGACTTTTTTGTAGGTCTTGGGGTGATAGATGATCCTACTAAATTTCGTATCTGTATGTTTTTCGTAGCGGGGGGACTGTTCTCCTGAAATTTAGCAGGTGGCGCTATTGAGCCATTTCTACACGCCCACTTCCGGTGCCTATGCCACATGTAAATTTTCGCCACTTCTGACATGTGTGCAAAATTTCATGAGTTTTCGAGCATGTTTCGCCCCTCAAAAATGCGATTCACTTTGGAGAAGAAGAAGAATAAAATATAGCTGCAAGCAGTGATGGCGGGCCCTCGCACGTTTGTTTACCGCTACACGGTGCCTCCGAGAAAACGATGCACGGTGGGCATGTGCATCAAGTGGGTATATATCAGTGTACTATTTCATGTTGCTACTGACCCATTTAGGTACAGTAGGTAAAAGAAACCCCATATTTTAGAAAAACGGGGGCGCTAGTCAGTCACTAAATAGACACGCCTTTATCTGACGTTTTTGTCAACACTTGACAGCCGACAAATCAGATGTGTGTGCCAAATTTAAACTTAACTACGCTGCCAAGAGCCTGAAATATGCCTGAAATAAAAGTACGTTTGACGCGTTGCCATGGGAACAGCGTTCGATGTGTCAAAAATTCCTTTGCAAATTAGCGTCTTCAATGTCTCAGCATAATGTTGACCACTTCTGGTGTCAATCGCATGAATCCCATACGAGGAGTATTTAAAAGTTCACAGCATGTAACTGTCAGCCTTAAATATGCTGGAAAATGAAAACAAAGTTTGAAGCGTTGCCATGGGAACAACGTTTGAGAAATCAAAAATCCCTTTCCAATTTATCATCTACAATGTCTCAGCATCATGTTGACAACTTCTGGAGTCAATCGCATGAAAATCCTAGAAGGAGTATTTAAAAGAGCATCCCATGGAACTGTAAGGCTTAAATATGTCTTTGAAATGAAAGTAAAGTTTGATGCGTTGCCATGGGAACAGCGTTCAAGATATCAAAAATCCCTTCGCAATTTATCATCTACAATGTCTCTGCATCATGTTGACCACTTCTGGTGTTAATCGCATGAATATCCTAGAAGGAGTATTTAAAAGAACATTGGCGTCAACTGAAAGGCTTAAATATGCCTTTAAAATGAAAGTAAAGTTTGACGCGTTGCCATGGGAACAGCGTTTGAGATATCAAAAATCCCTTCGCAATTTATCATCTACTATGTTTCGGCATCATGTTGACCACTTCTGGTGTCAATTGCATGATTATTCTAGAAGGAGTATTTAAAAGTTAACTGCATGCAACTGTAAGGCTTAAATAAGCCTTTAAAATGAAAGTAAAGTTTGACGAGTTGCCATGGGAACAGCGTTTGAGATATCAAAAATCCCTTTGCAATTTATCATCTACAATGTCTCGGCATCATGTTGACCACTTCTGGTGTCAATCTCATGAATATTCTAGAAGGAGTATTTAAAAGAACATCGGCGTCAACTGAAAGGCTTAAATATGCCTTTAAAATGAAAGTAAAATCTGACGCGTTGCCATGGGAACAGCGTTTGAGATATCAAAAATCCCTTCGCAATTTATCATCTACAATGTCTCAGCATTATGTTGACCACTTCTGGAGTCAATCACATTATTTCCTCAGGAGGAGTATTTAAAAGTTTACCGCATGCAGCTGTAAGGTTTAAATATGCCTTAAAAATGAAAGTAAAGTTTGACAGGTTGCCATGGGAACAGGGTTCAAGATATCAAAAATCCCTTCGCAATTTATCATCTACAATGTCTTGGCATCATGTTGACCACTTTTGGTGTCAATCGCATAAACATTCTAGGAGGAGTATTTAAAAGAACATCGCATGGAACTGTCAAAAAAAATCCACCTTTGTGACTGACACACTTCCTGGCGCCTGGTGGTGGCGCTATACCCCGTAGTCACAATAGGCACATCGATGCGATCGGAATCTTCAGACGAACAAAAACACTGCGTGTCATCACAATAAGACATTTTTTGCCTTTGATATTAGACACTTCCTGTTTCTCTGATGTCGCCATAAATTTGTCGCCTCGCCATGGCAGAACCGTTTGAGATATCAAAAATTCCTTCGCAATTTAGCAAGTACAATGTCTCGACATCATGATCACCACGTTTGGTGTCAATCCCATGAATCCACTAGGAGGAGTATTTAAAAGTTCAACGCATGCATTTTGTAAACGATCCAAAATAGCCGACTTCCTGTTGGGCGGAGCTTAAATGTTAGAGGGCGAAAGTTGTTCGGGTCGATGAGATCTATAAGCGTACCAATTCTCGTACATGTGCGTACATTTTTGCCCGATCTGTGCATCAATGTTTTTTTTTTTGCATTACAGGGGGCGCTACAGAGGCCCCGTGCCACGCCCGTGTTCCAGCCTTTGAATTTCTGCGATGACGGACGACTCTGACGTCTGTGCCAAATTTCAAGAGTTTTCGAGTATGTTAAGGCACCCAAAAAGTCCAAAAGTGTTAAAAAATAATAATAATAAAAAATAAATATAGCTGCAAGCAGCAATGGCGGGCCCTCGCACGTTTTTTTACCGCTACACGGTGCGTCCGAGAAAACGATGCACGGTGGGCACGTGGATCAAGTGGGTAAATATCAGTGGGCTATTTAATGTTGTTACTGAGCCATTTGGGGACTGTAGGTAAAAGAAACCCCACATTTTAGACAAACGGGGGCGCTAGTGAGCCACTTAAGAGACACACCTATGTCTGACCTGTTTGTGCACACTTAACAGCCGACAACTCTGATGTGTGTCGCGACTTTTAGGTTAATCTAAGCACGCCAAGAGTCCTAAATATGCCTGAAATAAATGTAAAGTTTGGGGCGTTGCCATGGGAACAGCGTTCGAGATATCAAAAATCCCTTCGCAATTTATCATCTACAATGTCTCGGCATCATGTTGACCACTTCTGGTGTCAATCTCATGAATATTCTAGAAGGAGTATTTAAAAGAACATCAGCGTCAACTTAAAGGCTTAAATAAGCCTTTAAAATGAAAGTAAAATCTGACGCGTTGCCATGGGAACAGCGTTTGAGATATCAAAAATCCCTTCGCAATTTATCATCTACAATGTCTCAGCATTATGTTGACCACTTCTGGAGTCAATCACATTATTTCCTCAGGAGGAGTATTTAAAAATTTACCGCATGCAGCTGTAAGGTTTAAATATGCCTTAAAAATGAAAGTAAAGTTTGACAGGTTGTCATGGGAACAGCGTTTGAAATATCAAGAATCCCTTCGCAATTTATCATCTACAATATCTCGGCTTCATGTTGACCACTTTTGGTGTCAATTGCATGATTATTCTAGAAGGAGTATAATAAAAGTTCACTGCATGCAACTGTAAGGCTTAAATATGCCTTTAAAATGAAAGTAAAGTTTGACACGTTGCCATGGGAATAGCGTTCGAGATATCAAAAATCCCTTCGCAATTTATCATCTACAATGTCTCGCCATCATGTTGACCACTTCTGGTGTTAATCGCATGAATATCCTAGAAGGAGTATATTAAAGGAACATCGGCGTCAACTAAAAGGCTTAAATATGCCTTTAAAATGAAAGTAAAGTTTGACGCGTTGCCATGGGAACAGCGTTTGAGATATCAAAAATCCCTTTGCAATTTATCATCTACAATGTCTCGGCATCATGTTGACCACTTTTGGTGTCAATTGCATGAATATCCTAGAAGGAGTATTTAAAGGAACATCGGCGTCAACTGAAAGGCTTAAATATGCCTTTAAAATGAAAGTAAATTTGATGCGTTGCCATGGGAACAGCGTTTGAGATATCAAAAATCCCTTCGCAAGTTATCATCTACAATCTCTCGGCTTCATGTTCACCACTTTTGGTGTCAATTGCATGATTTTTCTAGAAGGAGTATTTAAAAGAGCATAGCATGGAATTGTCAAAAAAAATCCAGCTTTGTGACTGACACACTTCCTGGCGCCTGGTGGTGGCGCTATACCCGGGAGTCACAATAGGCACATCGATGCGTTCGGAATCTTCAGACGAACAAACACCCTGCGTGGCATCACAATAAGATATTTTTTGCCTTAGAAATTAGACACTTCCTGTTTCTCTAAATTCGCCATAAATTCGTCGCCTCGCCATGGCAGAACCGTTCGAGATATCAAAAATCCCTTCGCAATTTAGCAAGTACAATGTCTCGACATCATGATCACCACGTTTGGTGTCAATCCCATGAATCCACTAGGAGGAGTATTTAAAAGTTCAACGAATGCATTTTTTAAACAATCCAAAATAGCCGACTTCCTGTTGGGCGGAGCTTAAATGTTAGAGGGCGAAAGTTGTTCGGGTCGATGAGATCTATATGCGTACCAACTCTCGTACATGTGCGTAAATTTTTGCCCGATCTGTGCATCAATGTTTTTTTTTGCATTACAGGGGGCGCTATAGAGCCCCCGTGCCACGCCCGTGTTCCAGCCTTTGGATTTCTGCGATGACGGACGACTCTGACATCTGTGCCAAATTTCAAGAGTTTTCGAGTATGTTAAGGCCCCCAAAAAGTCCAAAAGTGTTAAAAAAAAAATAAAAAAAATAAAAAATAATAATAATCCGAGCAAAAACAATAGGGCTTCGCACCTACGGTGCAGGCCATTCTGGCCTGCTCCTCGGTGCTCGGGCCCTAATTAAAACTGCAAGCAGTGATGGAAGGGCCCTCGCACGCATGTGCACCGCCACTCTATGGCCTTAGTAAAGCAATGAACCAGGGGGATTGAAATTTCAGTGGGTAGATATAGGCGGATATTCAAAGGAACTTTGAAGTGCCACACCTCCTTTGTGCAGCAGATGGCGCTATGATTGTGATTGATTGTTGTAACATTGATGTGTTGAGGCCAGGACCCTTGTCAAACGTATGATGTCTGTGACAGGTCGGACATTGCATGCCTGAGTTACAACAGCTTTCTAATGGCGAAACATCACTTTTTGCGAGGCCGCCACGGACACGCCCTTCAACGAAAAGTCAAGATCTTCGCAATTTATCATCGCAAAGGGCTTAAGATCAGTCTCACCTGATATGATAATGATTTGATAAAATCTCTGAGAACAGTGAATCACAGCGTAAAACAAGGCATTTCCTGCTACCTCTAGGTGGCGCTAGGACTGAAGCTGAATATTGGCATTAAAATGTGTTCAGGCCAAGACTCTTATCAAACGTGTTAAGTGTGGGGCAGATTGGACATTGTATGCCTTAGTTATAACAACTTCCTGTTTCATGGCGAAAACGCTGAACTTTGTCAGGTCGCCACGGACACACCTTCCAACGAAAAGTCAAAAGCTCCGCAATTTAACATCGCAAAGGCCTTTAGATGAGATTGACCAAATATGATGACGATCTGACAAAATCTCTAGGAGGAGTTCGTTAAAGTACGAAGCCTGGAAATGACAAAATTTGCACAGAAATCACAGCAAAAATTAAAAATGGCTGACTTCCTGTGAGGTTTAGAGCTTCGCTCCAAGAGACTTTTTTGTAGGTCTTGGGGTGATATATGACCCTACCAAATTTCGTATCTGTATGTTTTTCGTAGTGGGGGGGCTGTTCTCTTGAAATTTTGCAGGTGGCGCTATCGAGCCATTTTTAGACGCCCACTTCTGACGCCTATACTACATGTAAATTTTCGCCACTTCGGACGCGTGTGCAAATTTTCATGAGTTTTCGAGTATGTTTAGCCCCTCAAAAATGCGATCCATTTCGGAGAAGAAGAATAAGAATAATAATAATAATAATAAACAGAGCAAAAACAATAGGGTCCTCACACCCTGGTGTGCTCGGGCCCTAAATATAGCTGCAAGCAGCAATGGCGGGCCCTCGCACGTTTTTTTACCGCTACACGGTGCGTCCGAGAAAACGATGCACGGTGGGCAAGGGCATCAAGTGGGTAAATATCAGTGGGCTATTCAATGTTGATATTGACCCATTTGGGGACTGTAGGTAAAAGAAACCCCACATTTTAGAAAAACGGAAGCGCTAGTGAGCGACTTAAGAGACACGCCTATATCTGACCTTTTAGTGCACACTTAAAAGCCGACAACTCTGATGTGTGTGCCAACTTTTAGGTTAATCTAAGCACGCCAAGAGCCTTAAATATGCCTGAAATAAAAGTAAGGTTTGGGGCGTTGCCATGGGAACAGCGTTTGAGATATCAAAAATCCCTTCGCAATTAATCATCTACAATGTCTCCGCATCATGTTGACCACTTTTGGTGTCAATCGCATGAAGATCCTAGAAGAAGTATTTAAAGGAACATCGGCGTCAACTGAAAGGCTTAAATATGCCTTTAAAATGAAAGTAAAGTTTGACACGTTGCCATGGGAACAGCGTTTGAGATATCAAAAATCCCTTCGCAATTTATCATCTACAATGTCTCCACATCATGTTGACCACTTTTGGTGTCAATCGCATGAATATCCTAAAAGGAGTATTTAAAGGAACATCGGCGTCAACTGAAAGGCTTAAATATGCCTTTAAAATGAAAGTAAACTTTGACGCGTTGCCATGGGAACAGCGTTTGAGATATCAAAAATCCCTTCGCAATTTATCATCTACAATCTCTCGGCTTCATGTCACCACTTTTGGTGTCAATTGCATGATTTTTCTAGAAGGAGTATTTAAAAGAACATCGCATGGAACTGTCAAAAAAAATCCAGCTTTGTGACTGACACACTTCCTGGCGCCTGGGGGTAGCGCTATAACCGGGAGTCACAATAGGCACATCGATGAGATCGGAATCTTCAGACGAACAAACACCCCGCATGGCATCACAATAAGATATTTTTTGCCTTAGAAATTAGACACTTCCTGTTTCTCTAAATTCGCCATAAATTCGTCGCCTCGCCATGGCAGAACCGTTTGAGATGTAGGAGGAGTATTTAAAAGTTCAACGAATGCATTTTTTAAACAATCCAAAATAGCAGACTTCCTGTTGGGCGGAGCTTAAATGTTAGAGGGCGAAAGTTGTTCGGGTCGATGAGATCTATATGCGTACCAACTCTCGTACATGTGCGTACATTTTTGCCCGATCTGTGCATCAAATTTTTTTTTTGCATTACAGGGGGCGCTATAGAGCCCCCTTGGCACGCCCGTGTTCCAGCCTTTGGATTTCTGCGATGACAGACGACTCTGATGTCTGTGCCAATTTTCAAGAGTTTTCGAGTATGTTAAGGCACCCAAAAAGTCCAAAAGTGTTAAAAAAAAAATAAATAAAAAATAAATAAATAAAAAATAATAAAAATAATAATCCGAGCAAAAACAATAGGGCTTCGCACCTTTCGGTGCAGGCCATTCTGGCCTGCTCCTCGGTGCTCGGGCCCTAAATATAGCTGCAAGCAGCAATGGCGGGCCCTCGCACGTTTTTTTACCGCTACACGGTGCGTCCGAGAAAACGATGCACGGTGGGCAAGGGCATCAAGTGGGTAAATATCAGTGGGCTATTTAATGTTGTTACTGAGCCATTTGGGGACTGTAGGTTAAAGAAACCCCACATTTTAGACAAACGAGGGCGCTAGTGAGCCACTTAAGAGACACGCCTATGTGTGACCTGTTTGTGCACACTTAACAGCCGACAACTCTGATGTGTGTGCCGACTTTTAGATTAATCTAAGCACGCCAAGAGTCCTAAATATGCCTGAAATAAATGTAAAGTTTGCGGCGTTGCCATGGGAACAGCGTTCGAGATATCAAAAATCCCTTTGCAATTTATCATCTACTATGCCTCAGCATCATGGTGACCACTTTTGGTGTCAATTGCATGATTATTCTAGAAGGAGTATTTAAAGGAACATTGATGCAACTGAAAGGCTTAAATATGCCTTTAAAATGAAAGTAAAGTTTGACACGTTGCCATGGGAACAGCGTTCGAGATATCAAAAATCCCTTCGCAATTTATCATCTACAATCTCTCGGCTTCATGTTGACCACTTTTGGTGTCAATTGCATGATTTTTCTAGAAGGAGTATTTAAAAGAACATAGCATGGAACTGTCAAAAAAAATCCACCTTTTTGATTGATACACTTCCTGGCGCCTGGTGGTGGCGCTATACCTGGGAGTCACAATAGGCACATCGATGCGATCGGAATCTTCAGACGAACAAACACCCCGCGTGGCATCACAATAAGACATTTTTTGCCTTAGATATTAGACACTTCCTGTTTCTCTGATTTCGCCATAAATTTGTCGCCTCGCCATGGCAGAACCGTTCGAGATATCAAAAATCCCTTCGCAATTTAACAAGTACAATGTCTCGACATCATGTTTACCACGTTTGGTGTCAATACCATGAATCCACTAGGAGGAGTATTTAAAAGTTCAACAAATGCATTTTTTAAACAATCCAAAATAGCGGACTTCCTGTTGGGCGGAGCTTAAATGTTAGAGGGCGAAAGTTGTTCGGGTCGATGAGATCTATATGCGTACCAACTCTCGTACATGTGCGTACATTTTTGCCCGATCTGTGCATCAAATTTTTTTTTTGCATTACAGGGGGCGCTATAGAGCCCCCTTGGCACGCCCGAGGTTCCAGCCTTTGGATTTCTGCGATGACGGACGACTCTGATGTCTGTGCCAATTTTCAAGAGTTTTCGAGTATGTTAAGGCACCCAAAAAGTCCAAAAGTTTTAAAAAAATAATAATAATAAAAATAATAATAATAATAAAAAATATAGCTGCAAGCAGCAATGGCGGGCCCTCGCACGTTTTTTTACCGCTACACGGTGCGTCCGAGAAAACGATGCACGGTGGGCAAGGGCATCAAGTGGGTAAATATCAGTGGGCTATTTAATGTTGTTACTGAGCCATTTGGGGATTGTAGGTAAAAGAAACCCCACATTTTAGACAAACGGGGGCACTAGTGAGCCACTTAAGAGACACGCCTATATCTGACCTTTTTGTGCACACTTAACAGCCGACAGATCTGATGTGTGTGCCAACTTTAAGGTTAATCTAATCACGCCAAGAGCCTTAAATATGCCTGAAATAAAAGTAAAGTTTGCTGCGTTGCCATGGGAACAGCGTTCGAGATATCAAAAATCCCTTCGCAATTTATCATCTACTATGCCTCAGCATCATGTTGACCACTTCTGGAGTCAATCGCATGAATATCCTAGAAGGAGTATTTAAAGGAACATCGGCGTCAACTGAAAGGCTTAAATATGCCTTTAAAATGAAAGTAAACTTTGATGCGTTGCCATGGGAACAGCGTTTGAAATATCAAAAATCCCTTCACAATTTATCATCTACAATATCTCGGCTTCATGTTGACCACTTTTGGTGTCAATTGCATGATTATTCTAGAAGGAGTATATAAAAGTTCACTGCATGCAACTGTAAGGCTTAAATATGCCTTTAAAATGAAAGTAAAGTTTGACACGTTGCCATGGGAATAGCGTTCGAGATATCAAAAATTCCTTCGCAATTTATCATCTATGATGTCTCGCCATCATGTTGACCACTTCTGGTGTTAATCGCATGAATATCCTAGAAGGAGTATTTAAAGGAACATTGGCGTCAACTAAAAAGCTTAAATATGCCTTTAAAATGAAAGTAAAGTTTGACGCGTTGCTATGGGAACAGCATTTGAGATATCAAAAATCCCTTCGCAATTTATCATCTACAATGTCTCGGCATCATGTTGACCACTTTTGGTGTCAATTGCATGAATATCCTAGAAGGAGTATTTAAAGGAACATCGGCGTCAACTGAAAGGCTTAAATATGCCTTTAAAATGAAAGTAAAATTTGACGCGTTGCCATGGGAACAGCGTTTGAGATATCAAAAATCCCTTCGCAATTTATCATCTACAATCTCTCGGCTTCATGTTCACCACTTTTGGTGTCAATTGCATGATTTTTCTAGAAGGAGTATTTAAAAGAACATAGCATGGAACTATCAAAAAAAAATCCAGCTTTGTGACTGACACACTTCCTGGCGCCTGGTGGTGGCGCTATACCCGGGAGTCACAATAGGCACATCGATGCGATCGGAATCTTCAGACGAACAAACACCCTGCATGGCATCACAATAAGATATTTTTTTGCCTTAGAAATTAGACACTTCCTGTTTCTCTAAATTCGCCATAAATTCGTCGCCTCGCCATGGCAGAACCGTTCGAGATATCAAGAATCCCTTCGCAATTTAGCAAGTACAATGTCTCGACATCATGATCACCACGTTTGGTGTCAATCCCATGAATCCACTAGGAGGAGTATTTAAAAGTTCAACGAATGCATTTTTTAAACAATCCAAAATAGCCGACTTCCTGTTGGGCGGAGCTTAAATGTTAGAGGGCGAAAGTTGTTCGGGTCGATGAGATCTATAAGCGTACCAAGTCTCGTACATGTGCGTACATTTTTGCCCGATCTGTGCATCAATGTTTTTTTTTTGCATTACAGGGGGCGCTACAGAGCCCCCGTGCCACGCCCGTGTTCCAGCCTTTGGATTTCTGCGATGACGGACGACTCTGACATCTGTGCCAAATTTCAAGAGTTTTCGAGTATGTTAAGGCACCAAAAAAGTCCAAAAGTGTTAAAAAAAAAAAAATAAAATAATAATAATAAATATAGCTGCAAGCAGCAATGGCGGGCCCTCGCACGTTTTTTTACCGCTACACGGTGCGTCCGAGAAAACGATGCACGGTGGGCAAGGGCATCAAGTGGGTAAATATCATTGGGCTATTTAATGTTGTTACTGACCCATTTGGGGACTGTAGGTAAAAGAAACCCCACATTTTAAAGAAACGGGGGCACTACTGAGCCACTTAAGAGACACGCCTATGTCTGACCTTTTTGTGCACACTTAACAGCCGACAACTCTTATGTGTGTGCCAACTTTTAGGTTAATCTAAGCACGTCAAGAGCCTTAAATATGCCAGAAATTAAATTAAAGTTTGCGGTATTGCCATGGGAACAGCGTTTGAGATATCAAAAATCCCTTCGCAATTTATCATCTACAATGTCTCAGCATCATGTTGACCACTTCTGGTGTTAATCGCATGAATATCCTAGAAGGAGTATTTAAAGGAACATCGGCGTCAACTGAAAGGCTTAAATATGCCTTTAAAATGAAAGTAAACTTTGACGCATTGCCATGGGAACAGCGTTTGAGATATCAAAAATCCCTTCACAATTTATCATCTACAATATCTCGGCTTCATGTTGACCACTTTTGGTGTCAATTGCATGATTATTCTAGAAGGAGTATATAAAAGTTCACTGCATGCAACTGTAAGGCTTAAATATGCCTTTAAAATGAAAGTAAAGTTTGACACGTTGCCATGGGAACAGCGTTCGAGATATCAAAAATCCCTTCACAATTTATCATCTACAATGTCTCGGCATCATGTAGACCACTTTTGGTGTCAATCGCATGAATATCCTAGAAGGAGTATTTAAAGGAACATCGGCGTCAACTGAAAGGCTTAAATATGCCTTAAAAATGAAAGTAAAGTTTGACACGTTGCCATGGGAACAGCGTTCGAGATATAAAAAATCCCTTCGCAATTTATCATCTACTATGCCTCGGCATCATGTTGACCACTTTTGGTGTCAATCGCATGAATATCCTAGAAGGAGTATTTAAAGGAACATCGGCGTCAACTGAAAGGCTTAAATATGCCTTAAAAATGAAAGTAAAGTTTGACACGTTGCCATGGGAACAGCGTTTGAGATATCAAAAATCCCTTCGCAATTTATCATCTACAATGTCTTGGCATCATGTTGACCACTTCTCGTGTCAATCGCATGAAAATCCTAGGAGGAGTATTTAAAAGAACATCGCATGATACTGTCAAAAAAATCCACCTTTATGACTGACACACTTCCTGGCGCCTGGTGGTGGCGCTATACACGAGACTCACAAAAGGCACATTGATGCGATCGGAATCTTCAGACGAACAAACACCCCGCGTGTCATCACAATAAGACATTTTTTGCCTTAGATATTAGACACTTCCTGTTTCTCTGAATTCGCCATAAATTTGTCGCCTCGCCATGGCAGAACCGTTCGAGATATCAAAAATCCCTTCGCAATTTAGCAAGTCCAATGTCTCGACATCATGTTCACCACGTTTGGTGTCAATCCCATGATTCCTCTAGGAGGAGTATTTAAAAGTTCAACGCATGCATTTTTTAAACAATCCAAAATAGCCGACTTCCTGTTGGGCGGAGCTTAAATGTTAGAGGGCGAAAGTTGTTTGGGTCGATGAGATCTATATGCGTACCAACTCTCGTACATGTGCGTAAATTTTTGCCCGATCTGTGCCCCAATGTTTGTTTTTGCATTACAGGGGGCGCTACAGAGCCCCCTTGCCACGCCCGAGTTCCAGCCTTTGCCGGGTCCTGATGGCCAACGACTCTGACATCTCTGCCAATTTTCAAGAGTTTTTGAGTATGTTAAGGCCCCCAAATTGCCCCGAAACGTAAAAAAAAAATAAAAAAAAAAAAAAAAATAATAAATCCGAGCAAAAACAATAGGGCTTCGCACCTTTCGGTGCAGGCCATTCTGGCCTGCTCCTCGGTGCTCGGGCCCTAAATATAGCTGCAAGCAGCAATGGCGGGCCCTCGCACGTTTTTTTACCGCTACACGGTGCGTCCGAGAAAACGATGCACGGTGGGCAAGGGCCTCAAGTGGGTAAATATCAGTGGGCTATTTAATGTTGTTACTGAGCAATTTGGGGACTGTAGGTAAAAGAAACTCCACATTTTAGACAAACGGGGGCACTAGTGAGCCACTTAAGAGACACGCCTATGTCTGACCTGTTTGTGCACACTTAACAGCCAACAACTCTGATGTGTGTGCCACATTTAAAGTTCAACTAAGCACGCCTAGAGCCTTAAACATGCCTAAAATTAAAGTAAAGTTTGACGCGTTGCCATGGGAACAGCGTTCAAGATGTCAAAAATTCCTTCGCAATTTATCATCTACTATGCCTCAGCATCATGTTGACCACTTCTGGAGTCAATCGCATGAATATCCTAGAAGGAGTATTTAAAAGAACATCGGCGTCAACTGAAAGGCTTAAATATGCCTTTAAAATTAAAGTAAAGTTTGACACGTTGCCATGGGAACAGCGTTCAAGATATCAAAAATCCCTTTGCAGTTTATCATCTACAATGTCTCAGCATTATGTTGACCACTTTTGGTGTCAATCGCATTATTTCCTCAGGAGGAGTATTTAAAAGTTTACCGCATGCAGCTGTAAGGCTTAAATATGCCTTTAAAATGAAAGTAAAGTTTGACACGTTGCCATGGGAACAGCGTTCGAGATATCAAAAATCCCTTCGCAATTTATCATCTACAATGTCTCGCCATCATGTTGACCACTTCTGGTGTCAATCGCATGAATATCCTAGAAGGAGTATTTAAAGGAACATCAGCGTCAACTGAAAGGCTTAAAAATGCCTTTAAAATGAAAGTAAAGTTTGAAGCGTTGCCATGGGAACAGCGTTTGAGATATCAAAAATCCCTTCGCAATTTATCATCTACAATGTCTCGCCATCATGTTGACCACTTTTGGTGTTAATCGCATGAATATCCTAGAAGGAGTTTTTAAAGGAACATCAGCGTCAACTGAAAGGCTTAACTATGCCTTTAAAATGAAAGTAAAGTTTGACGCGTTGCCATGGAAACAGCGTTTGAGATATCAAAAATCCCTTCGCAATTTATCATCTACAATCTCTCGGCATCATGTTGACCACTTTTGGTGTCAATTGCATGATTTTTCTAGAAGGAGTATTTAAAAGAACATAGCATGGAACTGTCAAAAAAAATCCGGCTTTGTGACTGACACACTTCCTGGCGCCTGGTGGTGGCGCTATATCCGGGAGTCACAATACGCACAACGATGCGATCGGAATCTTCAGACGAACAAACCCTCCGCATGGCATCACAATAAGATATTTTTTGCCTTAGATATTAGACACTTCCTGTTTCTCTGAATTCGCCATAAATTCGTCGCCTCGCCATGGCAGAACCGTTCGAGATATCAAAAATCCCTTCGCAATTTAACAAGTACAATATCTCGGCATCATGATCACCACGTTTGGTGTCAATCCCATGAATCCACTAGGAGGAGTATTTAAAAGTTCAACAAATGCATTTTTTAAACAATCCAAAATAGCGGACTTCCTGTTGGGCGGAGCTTAAATGTTAGAGGGCGAAAGTTGTTCGGGTCGATGAGATCTATATATGTACCAACTCTCATACATGTGCGTACATTTTTGCCCGATCTGTGCATCAATGTTTTTTCTTGCATTACAGGGGGCGCTATAGAGCCCCCGTGCCACGCCCGTGTTCCAGCCTTTGGATTTCTGCGATGACGAGCGGCTCTGACGTCTGTGCCAAATTTCAAGAGTTTTCGAGTATGTTAAGGCTCCCAAAAAGTCCAAAAGTGTTAAAAAAAAAAAAAAAATAAAATAAAATATAGCTGCAAGCAGCAATGGCGGGCCCTCGCACGTTTTTTTACCGCTACACGGTGCGTCCGAGAAAACGATGCACGGTGGGCAAGGGCATCAAGTGGGTAAATATTAGTGGCCTATTTAATGTTGTTACTGAGACATTTGGGGACTGTAGGTAAAAGAAACCCCATATTTTAGACAAACGGGGGCGCTATTGAGCCACTTAAGAAACACGCCTATTTCTGACCTGTTTGTGCACACTTAACAGCCTACAACTCTGATGTGTGTGCCAAATTTTAGGTTAATCTAAGCACGCCAAGAGCCCTAAATATGCTTGAAATAAAAGTAAAGTTTGGGGCGTTGCCATGGGAACAGCGTTCGAGATATCAAAAATCCCTTCGCAATTTATCATCTACAATGTCTCAGCATCATGTTGACCACTTTTGGTGTCAATCGCATGAATATCCTAGAAGGAGTATTTAAAAGAACATCGGATGGAACTGTCAAAAAAATCCACCTTTGTGACTGACAAACTTCCTGGCGCCTCGTGGTGGCGCTATACCCGAGACTCACAATAGGCACATCGATGCGATCGGAATCTTCAGGCGAACAAACACCCCTGTTGGCATCGCAATAAGAAATTTTTTGCCTTAGATATTAGACACTTCCTGTTTCTCTGATTTCGCCATAAATTTGTCGCCTCGCCATGGCAGAACCGTTCGAGATATCAAAAATCCCTTCGCAATTTAGCAAGTCCAATGTCTCGACATCATGTTCACCACGTTTGGTGTCAATCCCATGAATCCACTAGGAGGAGTATTTAAAAGTTCAACGAATGCATTTTTTAAACAATCCAAAATAGCCGACTTCCTGTTGGGCGGAGCTTAAATGTTAGAGGGTGAAAGTTGTTCGGGTCGATGAGATCTATAAGCGTACCAAGTCTCGTACATGTGCGTACATTTTTGCCCGATCTGTGCATCAATGTTTTTTTTTGCATTACAGGGGGCGCTACAGAGCCCCTGTGCCACGCCCGTGTTCCAGCCTTTGGATTTCTGCGATGACGGACGACTCTGACGTCTGTGCCAATTTTCAAGAGTTTTCGAGTATGTTAAGGCCCCCAAAAAGTCCAAAAGTGTAAAAAAAAAAAAAAATAATAAATTCTAACAAAACCAATAGGGCTTCGCACCATTCGGTGCAGGCCATTCTGGCCTGCTCCTCGGTGCTCGAGCCCTAATAAAAATAATAATCTGAGCAAAAACAATAGGGCTTCGCACCTACGGTCCAGGCCATTCTGGCCTGCTCCTCGGTGCTCGGGCCCTAATAATCCGAGCAAAAACCATAGGGCTTCGCACCATTCGGTGCAGGCCATTCTGGCCTGCTCCTCGGTGCTCGGGCCCTAATAATAAAAAAATAATAATAATAATCCGAGCAAAAACAATAGGGCTTCGCACCTTTCGGTGCAGGCCATTCTGGCCTGCTCCTCGGTGCTCGGGCCCTAAATATAGCTGCAAGCAGCAATGGCGGGCCCTCGCACGTTTTTTTACCGCTACACGGTGCGTCCGAGAAAACAATGCATGGTGGGCAAGTGAATCAAGTGGGTAAATATCAGTGGGCTATTTAATGTTGTTACTGAGCCATTTGGGGACTGTAGGTAAAAGAAACCCCACATTTTAGACAAACAGGGGCGCTAGTGAGCCACTTAAGAGACATGCCTATATCTGACCTTTTTGTGCACACTTAACAGCCGACAAATCTGATGTGTGTGCCAACTTTAAGGTTAATCTGATCACGCCAAGAGCCTTAAATATGCCTGAAATAAAAGTAAAGTTTGCGGCGTTGCCATGGGAACAGCATTCGAGATATCAAAAATCCCTTCGCAATTTATCATCTACAGTGTCTCGGCATCATGTTGACCACTTATGGAGTCAATCGCATGAATATGCTAGAAGGAGCATTTAAAAGAACATCGGCGTCAACTGAAAGGCTTAAATATGCCTTTAAAATGAAAGAAAAGTTTGACGCGTTGCCATGGGAACAGCGTTTGAGATATCAAAAATCCCTTCGCAATTTATCATCTACAATGTCTCGGCATCATGTTGACCACTTCTCGTCTCAATCGCATGAAAATCCTAGAAGGAGTATTTAAAAGAACATCGCATGGAACTGACAAAAAAATTCACCTTTGTGACCTACACACTTCCTGGCGCCTGGTGGTGGCGCTATTCCCGGGAGTCACAATAGGCACATCGCTGCGATCGGAATCTTCTGATGAACAAACACCCCGCGTGTCATCACAATAAGACATTTTGTGCCTTAGATATTAGACACTTCCTGTTTCTCTGAATTCACCATAAATTTGTCGCCTCACCATGGCAGAACCGTTCGAGATATCAAAAATCCCTTCGCAATTTATCATCTACAAGGTCTCGGCATCATGTTCACCACGTTAGGTGTCATTCGCATGAATCCTCTAGGAGGAGTATTTAAAAGTTCACCGCATGCATTTTTGAAACAATCCAAAATAGCCGACTTCCTGTTGGGCGGAGCTAAAATGTTTGAGTGCGAAAGTTGTTTGGGTCGATGAGATCTATATGCATACCAACTCTCGTACATGTGCGTACATGTTTGCTCGATCTGTGCCACAATGTTTGTTTTTGCATTACAGGGGGCGCTACAGAGCTCCCTTGCCACGCCCATATTCCAGCCTTTGCATGAGCCTAGTGGCACGTGACTTTTACATCTGTGCCAAATTTCTGTTGTTTTCAAGCATGTTAAGGCACCCAAAGTGCACGCCAAGAGCTTAAATATGCCTGAAAATTAAAGTAAAGTTTGACGTGTTGCCATGGGAACAGCGTTAGAGATATCAAAAATCCCTTCGCAATTTATCATCTACAATGTCTCAGCATCATGTTGACCACTTTTGGTGTCAATCGCATGAAAATCCTAGGAGGAATATTTAAAAGTTCACCACATGCAACTGTCAAGAAATCCACCTTTTGTGACTGCCACACTTCCTGGTGCCTGTTGGTGGCACTATACCCGAGACTCAAAATAGGCACATCGATGCGATCGGAATCCTTGGCCGAACATACACACTGCGTTTCATCCCAATAAGACATTTTTTGCTTTAGATATTAGACACTTCCTGTTCCCTTTCAGTCGGTCACTACGACGTCACGTCGTGACCGACGAATTGGGAACTCGCTTAGAGAGACCAATCTGCTTCGAATACTACTAAAACGCCAATGAACTTGGCATTGAGATATTTGCATAATGCTGGCGCCGCCCCGCCAGGTGCGTATATAAGCAGCAGGTGCAAATAGGGAAATTAGCTTTTTATCACTTCGAAAGCCGGCAGTATCTGCTACTGAGAAGCTACTTTACTCTGTTGGGATTTGATTGCTGAAGTTGGTTGGACTGGCAGTACCACAGCGGACGCTTCGCTTATTCCACGGCTCTACATCTGTTTGTTTGTTTTGAGTTTAGTGTGTGCGTTGCCCTTCCCTGTGCGGATCATCAACTGAGCATCTGAGTGAATTTCCCTAAAAGAGTGATACGAGAGAGCTTTGTGCCTTGTTAAAGGCAGCCACTCTCTCGTATATCCGGACATCAGCGTCCTTTTCAGGATGGCTTTTCGTCCGTGCGATCTTGGGTGCGGCAAATACATGGGTCCGAAGGACGGTCACGAGCGTTGTCTTTCGTGTTTGGGCATCGAGCACGCAGAGGCAGCGTTCGCTGGGGGTAAGTGTTCTCACTGCGAGAACATGTCCCTTGTGGATTTGCGGAGACGGTTGTCTTTCCTCCGGGAAAAGCGCAACCCTCGTCATGCGAGTGCTGAACGCCGCCACGGTGCGGCCGTGAAGCTCTCAAAGGACGACCTCCGCATCACTGTGCTGAGCCGGTCGGGGATTCGTCCTCATGCTCTCAGCCTCCTCATCCACAGCCGGTTGATGTGCCGATGGAGACTTCAGCGTCGTGTTCTACGATGTCTCTAGAATCCATCGTGCCTCCCTCCGGGTCCACCGACGCCGCAGCATCCGAGGGTGGGCCTCCTCCCCCTGACGTGGACCCCGACGCCCTTCCTCCCTCTGGTCGGGTTGGGACGCCGGAGTTCGATCCAGAGATAGTGGCCGTGCTCGCTCGAGCAGCGGAGACCGTAGGGTTAGAGTGGGTTCCCCCCCCTCAGCCCGAGCCGTCCCGCCTGGATGATTGGTTCTTTGGAGCTGCCCGGGTTTCACAACCCTCTCCACCGGTGCCTTTCTTCCCCGAGGTGCACGAGGAGCTGACTAGAACCTGGAAGTCGCCGTTTTCTACCAGATTACGGCCGTTTCAGCCCTCCCCCCTCACCTCCCTCACCAGCGGAGCCGCTAAGGGTTATACGGGGATCCCTCCTGTGGAGCGCGCGGTCGCGATGCAGCTGTCCTCCGGTTTAACGGGCGCTGCCCACCAGGCATGTGGAGAGGCGGCTTCAGCCCTGCACGCAATGGCGTTGCTGCAGGTTCACCAAGTAAAGGCCTTGAGGGATCTGCACGAGGGAGGACACGACTCGCCTGTCCTTTCGGAGCTCCGGGCTGCCACTGATCTGGCTCTTCGCGCTACGAAGGTGACAGCGCAGGCAATTGGTCGTGCCATGTCCA
This sequence comes from Paramisgurnus dabryanus, assembly GCF_030506205.2. NCBI lineage: Eukaryota > Metazoa > Chordata > Actinopteri > Cypriniformes > Cobitidae > Paramisgurnus > Paramisgurnus dabryanus. The sequence goes on from NC_133343.1 coordinate 45,985,365, forward strand.
CGATGGTGGTCCAGGAACGCCACTTATGGCTATGTCTGGCGGACATGTCGGACGCGGAGAAGAACAAGTTCTTAGACGCTCCATTGTCCCAGGCTGGCCTCTTCGGTGAGTCGGTGGAGTCTTTTGCCCAGCAGTTCTCCGCCGCCCAGAAGCAGACAGAGACGATCGCTCAGATCATGCCCCGGCGCAAGCGACCTGCATCTCGCCCTCCAGCGCCGGCGGGCCTGTCTGCTCCTCGCTGAGGGCGCCCTGCGGCGGCTGCCTCCACCCCCCCCACTAGAACATCTTCCAGGCCACGGAGGGGGAACAGCTGTCGGCAGCCCGCCACGCCGGCCCCACCCACTTCCTGTGGTAAACGGAAATCGAAGCGGCCCTGAGACGGGCGACCTGGATTCGGATGGGATCACTCTACGGGAGACGGTGATGGCATCGCTCCCTCCACCGGTAGAGGGCCGGGTGGAGAATCTTTGGTTTTGTTTTGTTTCTGTTCCGCCGGCTTCTCAGCCGGCACCCACAAAACCACAAAAAGAGTGCATTCCTATTCCTTCTCCAGGTCTTCAGAGGATCGAGAGAGATGTGAGCGGGCATTCACATGCTCTTCCTCCCTCTCCTCTATCGCCAGCGGGTGTCCTGAGGAGTCCCAGCTCTCCGCTGAGGAGACGGGACCACCAGCACCCTCATCGGAGTCTGTGCTCTCCGCTGAGGAGACCAGACGACCGTCACCCTCAGCGGGCTCAGGTCAGTGTCACACACACACATACTGTAGATACTTATGCTGTCACAGCAGACGTACCGGCAGTTCCGCCTGTCTCGCCTCGCCGCCCCACCGCGGGTACACCGGTAGTGCCGTTAATTCCCCTCGTACGGTCCCTGGGGGCTTGGCTTCAGCTTCCCAACCCGTCTCGTTGGGTTTTACGCACTGTCCGCCTCGGTTACGAAATACAATTCAACCGGCACACACCCAAATTCTCGGGCATTCGTTTCACCACGGTGAAAGCGTCCGATGCACATGTACTGCGTGCAGAGGTCGGAGTCCTGCTGGCGAAGGACGCGATCGAGCCGGTCCCTCCAACCGAGATGAGGTCGGGTTTCTACAGCCCGTATTTCATAGTACCCAAAAAAGGCGGTGGGCTGCGACCGATCTTGGATTTGCGCGTTCTGAACAAATCTCTGCAGAAGAGGTCTTTCAGGATGATAACACCGAAGCAAATATTCAATTCAATTCGCCCCCAAGATTGGTTTGCGGCAATAGACCTAAAAGACGCGTACTTCCATGTGTCCATTCTCCCTCGTCACAGACCGTTTCTCCGGTTTGCATTTGAGGGACGGGCATACCAGTACAAAGTTTTACCGTTCGGGCTGTCCCTCTCTCCCCGTGTGTTCACGAAAGTAGTGGAGGCGGCGTTAAAACCCCTCAGAGAGAGCGGTGTTCGCATATTGGCTTACCTCGACGATTGGCTTATAATAGCGCATTCTCGGCGGACGCTTTGCGAGCACAGAGATTTAACGCTTCGGCATCTCGCCCGTTTGGGTCTTCGGGTCAACTGGGAAAAGAGCAAACTCTGCCCCACGCAGAGGATCTCTTTTCTCGGTATGGAACTGGACTCGATCGATTTATCGGCGCGTTTGACAGAAGAGCGCGTCCAGTCAATTCTGACTTGCCTCGGTTCATTTCGAGGAAAGAATGCGGTCCCGCTGAAACAATTTCAGAAGCTCCTGGGGCATATGGCAGCAGCAGCGGCCGTGACACCGCTCGGACTGCTCCATATGAGACCGCTTCAGCGTTGGCTTCACGATCGAGTCCCGAGGAGAGCGTGGCGCGCCGGCATCCATGGTGTAGCTATAACACCTGCGTGTCGCCTAACATTCCCCCCGTGGTCGGACCCCGCGTTTCTCAGGTCCGGTGTGTCCATGACCCCGGATTTCCACCGACTGCGGAGCAGCTGCAGATCAGCTCCGCTGCGTTACGTCTCCGCACTCTGCCGTCCGCCAATACCCACCAGTTCCGTTTTTGTTGCAGAGCGGCTGCGTGATGAAGTGACGAGGTCTCGCAAATTCACGTGATGATCGCGCGATACCTAGTTCTGTCTCTGCCCATTATGCCGTTGAATTATGACGTTTTTACAAACCAGCCCAGATCACAACACGAGATCTCGCATAGACAGAGCAGTACATCAAATCCATCCAAAATTCAAAAAATAAGAAGGCTGCTAAAACATTTATATATGCTTTATCTTTAATGTATTTATTTGAAACTCCCCTGGCTCTGTTCCTGTCTATTATTTGTTGTTTCTGTATTAATGACTTTATTTGTGTGTGTTTGTAATGTTTGTATTGCAAAGATTTAATAAAAAAACACGAGTTCTCGTGAATTCAGGTATGATCACGCGATAAAGTCATGGCTCCGCCCTGCGGAGCTGTCCGGCATCCGTCAAAAATAGAAGCTCTGCGTATTTGTGTCGGAGGGCTGCGGATGGCCGGAGCTGTGACGGATTCGGAGTGCAGTCAGTGGAAATACACACATTGACTTGAATGGAAACCGATTGACTCCGCCGCCGTTGCGCAACGGATCCGCAGCCGTTCCGCAGTCGGTGGAAATCCGGGGTGAGACAGATCTCCCGGCATGCTGTTGTGCACACAGACGCGTCCGACACGGGCTGGGGTGCCACGTACGACGAGCTTACAGCTTCAGGGGTGTGGACAGCACCCCAGTTGCACTGGCATATCAATTGCCGAGAGTTGTGGGCAGTATATCTGGGACTTGTACGCTTCGCTACGGAGCTGCGAGGGAAGGATGTACTAGTACGCACCGACAACACTGCGACCGTTGCGTATATCAACCGTCAAGGCGGTTTGCGCTCCCGTCACCTGTCGCATCTCGCTCGTCATCTCCTCCTTTGGAGTCAGAAGCATCTGAGGTCCCTTCGTGCCATTCACATTCCGGGCTCGCTCAATACAGCGGCGGACGCGCTTTCTCGAGCTGCGCGCCCCGGCGAATGGCGACTCCACCCCCAGACGGTCCAGCTTATTTGGAAGAAGTTCGGTCGTGCGCAGATAGACCTGTTTGCGTCACCGGACGATACCCACTGTCGCCTATTTTATTCACTAACCGAGGGCAGCCTCGGCGTGGACGCATTGGCACACAGCTGGCCTCGGGGGATGCGCAAATACGCATTCCCCCCAGTGAGCTTAATCGCACAGACACTGTGCAAAGTCAGGCAGGACGAGGAGAGCCTTTTACTGATCGCCCCATACTGGACGAGCAGGAATTGGTTTCCAGAACTAATGCTCCTCGCGACAGCCCCTCCCTGGCGGATTCCCCTGAGGAAGGACCTTCTTTCTCAAGGAGGGGGCACATTATGGCACCCGCGCCCCGACCTGTGGGATCTCCATGTGTGGTCGTTGAGCGCGCGCAAGGTTTAGGTGATTTACCACAAGCGGTATCTAACACAATCGACGCGGCTCGAGCTCCGTCCACAAGACGGGCTTACGCGTTTAAATGGAACCTTTTCGTCACCTGGTGCTCTTCGCAACGCGAAGACCCCAGAGAATGCCCTATTAACATCGTGCTTTTATATCTTCAACATAGGTTAGACGGTAGGCTGTCACCCTCCACCATTAAAGTTGATATCGCTGCTATTTCTGCTCATCACTCACTTATCAACGGCAGATCAGTTGGCCAGCATGATTTGGTTATTAGATTTTTAAGAGGCGCTCGTAGGCTAAACCCCTCGCGCCCTCCTTCTATTCCTCCCTGGGACCTGTCCATGGTGCTGAAAGCCCTTCAGGCCCCCCCGTTCGAGCCTTTGCAGTCTGCGAGTCTTAAGCTTTTATCAATGAAAGCTCTGACCCTACTAGCATTGGCCTCAGTGAAGAGAGTAGGGGATTTACATGCATTCTCTGTTGACGATTCGTGCCTTCAGTTTGGTCCTGCTGCCTCGAGTGTAACATTGAGGCCCAGACCAGGCTACGTGCCCAAAGTTCCCACCACTCCTTTCAGAGACCAGGTGGTGAGCTTGCAAGCGCTGCCCCCGGAGGACGCAGACCCAACCATGGCTTTGTTGTGCCCCGTACGCGCACTGCGATTCTACGTGGACCGCACGCAAAGCCTCAGGACCTCAGACCAGCTCTTTGTTTGTTACGGTGGCCAGCAGAAAGGGAAGGCTGTCACCAAGCAGAGGATGTCTCATTGGATAGTTGATACTATCGCCCTGGCTTATAATCTTCAGGGCATTCCTTGCCCCTTTAATTTGAGAGCGCACTCCACACGGAGCGTTGCCTCATCTTGGGCTCTAGCTCGTGGTTCCTCGCTAACAGACATCTGTAGAGCTGCTGGTTGGGCGACACCTAATACGTTCATTAGATTTTACAGTGTTCGTATCGAGCCTGTATCCTCTCGTGTTCTTTCCTCACCAGGGAGGGCACGGAGAAAAGTCTCGCAGGTCGGCTTGCAGCCTCCAACTGATGCTTCATAACTGTGTCAGTATGGAAGGCCTTCAGAGCAAAGATGCGTAATGGTTTGAATTGTTCTTCCTCCGCTGCCTTGGCAGCCTTTGTTGCGGAGCATTGGCTGTCAGCCTTCACTAGCTGTATCCTCGCGAACCTACGTGTTGGCTCGGGCTCCACATTGTGTCCCACCGGGTTCCTTTGTGAGTATTTTTCCGTGGGGTTAATTCTACCAGCCCACGTTTCCCTTAGCACAGCACTGCTTTGCTTACAAAGCCACGGCTGTCTTTATTTTTATCGTCCACCATTAGCCCTTAAGAGGGGCGGTGGCTTCCGCAGCGTTCCTATCCCGCTCAGGTAGGGCGCTTCCCAGTCGCTGCCACTTCTGTGGGTTAAAGGAACATCTAGTGCCCGGCCTTTCTGCCCTATCCTATTTCTCCATTTCCCTAAGGGGATTTCGGAGGATTTTTCTGCAGACACTGGAAGAGGTCAGCCCCTAGTGGCGTTTTGGTGAGGATTCCCAGTTCGTCGGTCACGACGTGACGTCGTAGTGACCGACTGAAAGGGAACGTCTCGGTTACGGATGTAACCCTCGTTCCCTGAAGGAGGGAACGGAGACGTCACGTCCCGTCGCCACAGGTGCTGCCACCTGCTGTTACGGCCGGTCACACTTTCCGGCTTTCTCAACGAAAAAGAAGCTAATTTCCCTATTTGCACCTGCTGCTTATATACGCACCTGGCGGGGCGGCGCCAGCATTATGCAAATATCTCAATGCCAAGTTCATTGGCGTTTTAGTAGTATTCGAAGCAGATTGGTCTCTCTAAGCGAGTTCCCAATTCGTCGGTCACGACGTGACGTCTCCGTTCCCTCCTTCAGGGAACGAGGGTTACATCCGTAACCGAGACGTTTCATTGAATTCGCCATAAATTTGTCGCCTCGCCATGGCAACACCGTTTGAGATATCAAAAATCCCTTCGCAATTTAGCAAGTCCAATGCCTCAGCATCATGTTCACCACGTTTGGTGTCAATCGTATGAATTCCCTAGGAGAAGTATTTAAAAGTTCATGACTGACATACTTCCTGGCACCTGGTGGTGGCGCTATACCCGGGAGTCACAATAGGCACATCGATGCGATCGGAATCTTCAGACGAACAAACTACCCGCATGGCATCACAATAAGATATTTATTGCCTTCGATATTAGACACTTCCTGTTTCTCTGATTTCGCCATAAATTTGTTGCCTCGCCATGGCAGAACCGTTCGAGATATCAAAAATCCCTTCGCAATTTTGCAAGTACAATGTCTCGGCATCATGATCACCACGTTTGGTGTCATTTGCATGTATCCCCTAGGAGGAGTATTTAAAAGTTTACCGCATGCATTTTTGAAACAATACAAAATAGCCGACTTCCTGTTGGGCGGAGCTTAAATGTTAGGCAAAAGTTGTTCGGGTCGATGAGATCTATAAGCGTACCAAGTCTCGTACATGTGCGTACATTTTTGCCTGATCTGTGCATCAATGTTTTTTTTTTGCATTACAGGGGGCACTACAGAGCCCCTGTGCCACGCCCATGTTCCTGCCTTTGGATTTCTGCGATGACGGACGACTCTGACGTCTGTGCCAAATTTCAAGAGTTTTCGAATATGTTAAGGCCCCCAAAATGGCCAAAAGATAAAAAAATAAAATAAATAAAATATAGCTGCAAGCAGCAATGGCGGGCCCTCGCACGTTTTTTTTACCGCTACACTGTGCCTCCGAGAAAACGATGCACGGTGGGCAAGGGCATCAAGTGGGTAAATATCAGTGGGCTATTTAATGTTGTTACTGAGCCATTTGGGGACTGTAGCTAAAAGAAACCCCAGACTTTAGACAAAAGGGGGCGCTAGTGAGCCACTTAAGAGACACGCCTATGTCTGACCTTTTTGTGCACACTTAACCGCCGAAAACTCTGATGTGTGTGCCAACTTTAAGGTTAATCTACGCACGTCAAGAGCCTTAAATATGCCTGAAATAAATAAAGTTTGCGGCGTTGCCATGGGAACAGCGTTCGAGATATCAAAAATCCCTTCGCAATTTATCATCTACAATGTCTCGGCATCATGTTGACCACTTTTGGAGTCAATCGCATGAATATGCTAGAAGGAGTATTTAAAAGAACATCGACGTCAACTGAAAGGCTTAAATATGCCTTTAAAATGAAAGTAAAGTTTGACGCGTTGCCATGGGAACAGCGTTTGAGATATCAAAAATCCCTTCGCAATTTATCATCTACAATGTCTCGGCATCATGTTGACCACTTCTGGTCTCAATCGCATGAAAATCCTAGACGGAGTATTTAAAAGAACATCGCATGGAACTGACAAAAAAATTCACATTTGTGACCTACACACTTCCTGGCGCCTGGTTGTGGCGCTATTCCCGGGAGTCACAATAGGCACATCGCTGCGATCGGAATCTTCAGACGAACAAACACCCCACGTGTCATCACCATAAGACATTTTGTGCCTTAGATATTAGACACTTCCTGTTTCTCTGAATTCGCCATAAATTTGTCGCCTCGCCATGGCTGAACCGTTCGAGATATCAAAAATCCCTTCGCAATTTATCATCTACAAGGTCTCGGCATCATGTTCACCACGTAAGGTGTCATTCGCATGAATCCTATAGGAGGAGTATTTAAAAGTTCACCGCATGCATTTTTGAAACAATCCAAAATAGCCGACTTCCTGTTGGGCGGAGCTAAAATGTTTGAGTGCGAAAGTTGTTTGGGTCGATGAGATCTATATGCATACCTATCTCGTACATGTGCGTACATGTTTGCTCGATTTGTGCCCCAATGTTTGTTTTTGCATTACAGGGGGCGCTACAGAGCTCCCTTGCCACGCCCATATTCCAGCCTTTGCATGAGCCTAGTGGCACGTGACTTTTACATCTGTGCCAAATTTCTGTTGTTTTCAAGCATGTTAAGGCACCCAAAGTGCACGCCAAGATCTTAAATATGCCTGAAAATGAAAGTAAAGTTTGACGTGTTGCCATGGGAACAGCGTTAGAGATATCAAAAATCCCTTCGCAATTTATCATCTACAATGTCTCAGCATCATGTTGACCACTTTTGGTTTCAATCGCATGAAAATCCTAGGAGGAGTATTTAAAAGTTCACCACATGCAACTGTCAAGAAATCCACCTTTTGTGACTGCCACACTTCCTGGTGCCTGTTGGTGGCGCTATACCCGAGACTCAAAATAGGCACATCGATGCGATCGGAATCCTTGGCCGAACATACACACTGCGTTTCATCCCAATAAGACATTTTTTGCTTTAGATATTAGACACTTCCTGTTTCATTGAATTCGCCATAAATTTGTCGCCTCGCCATGGCAACACCGTTTGAGATATAAAAAATCCCTTCGCAATTTAGCAAGTCCAATGTCTCAGCATCATGTTCACCACGTTTGGTGTCAATCGTATGAATTCCCTAGGAGAAGTGTTTAAAAGTTTATGACTGACATACTTCCTGGCGCCTGGTGGTGGCGCTATATCCGGGAGTCACAATAGGCACATCGATGCGATCGGAATCTTCAGCCGAACAAACCCCCCGCATGGCATCACAATAAGATATTTTTTGCCTTAGATATTAGACACTTCCTGTTTCTCTGAATTCGCCATAAATTTGTCGCCTCGCCATGGCAGAACCGTTCGAGATATCAAAAATCCCTTCGCAATTTAGCAAGTACAATGTCTCGGCATCATGATCACCACGTTTGGTGTCAATCCCATGAATCCACTAGGAGGAGTATTTAAAAGTTCAACGAATGCATTTTTGAAACAATACAAAATAGCGGACTTCCTGTTGGGCGGAGCTTAAATGTTAGAGGGCGAAAGTTGTTCGGGTCGATGAGATCTATATGCGTACCAACTCTCGTACATGTGCGTACATTTTTGCCCGATCTGTGCATCAATGTTTTTTTTGCATTACAGGGGGCGCTATAGAGCCCCCGTGCCACGCCCGTGTTCCAGCCTTTGGATTTCTGCGATGACGGACGACTCTGACGTCTGTGCCAAATTTCAAGAGTTTTCGAGTATGTTAAGGCCCCCAAAAAGTCCAAGTGTTAAAAAAAAAAATAATAATAATAATAAATATAGTTGCAAGCAGCAATGGCGGGCCCTCGCACGTTTTTTTACCGCTACACGGTGCATCCGAGAAAACGATGCACGGTGGGCAAGGGCATCAAGTGGGTAAATATCAGTGGGCTATTTAATGTTGTTACTGAGCCATTTGGGGACTGTAGCTAAAAGAAAACCCACATTTTAGACAAACGGGGGCACTAGTGAGCCACTTAATAGACACGCCTTTATCTGACCTTTTTGTGCACACTTAACAGCCGACAACTCTGATGTGTGTGCCAACTTTAAGGTTAATCTAAGCACGTCAAGAGCCTTAAATATGCCTGAAATAAAAGTAAAGTTTGCAGCGTTGCCATGGGAACAGCGTTCGAGATATCAAAAATCCCTTGGCAATTTATCATCTACAATGTCTCGGCATCATGTTGACAACTTCTGGAGTCAACCGCATGAATATCCTAGAAGGAGTATTTAACACTAGAACTACCAAGGCAGTCATTTTGACCGTTTTAAAGATTTGCAATGTAATAACTTTGTTGAAATAAAACCCATATAACTACAGTTCCATGACTTTTCTTAAATTAATGTAAATTTTATTTTAACATTGTTATTTTATTAAAATTACAAAACACAAACGAGTTCTGAGTATTTCTACCTCTAATGGCCATAGCGGTCAATTTGACCGCACATTTTACAGGCGTTTTATCTCATCAGCGCTTTTTCCAGCCGTTAAAGATGTGCGTAGCTGTTGCCTAGCAACCTTTCTCTGGCAGTTTTGTATGCTTTTGCTAAGCTAAAACTTAGCTTTACCGTCAAAATGGCAACAAGAAAGAAAATGACTGTCACTGAGGTTTTATCCTTGCTTGAGAACATTGATGATGCAGAGTCTGATGGAGGAGCAGAGAGCGATGTCTCTTGGTCTCTTGACAGTTCGGTCAAAATGTTTATTATCTGTCCTAATATAACAGAACTATTTATTCATTCTAGATTTCATTAGAGGCTGCATAAAATTGTTTCCGATTCGTGTGTCAATTATTTCCGATAATGCTAAAGCATTGTAAACTCCAAAAGTCAAAATGTATTGAATAAAGACAGATGTAATCATTTCCAAAATTCACAATATGTTTTTATCTAACGAAATATTCTGCTTTATTTTATATTTGTTGACATTTAGACTTTCAAAAACAACATTTTAACTGCGGTGAAAAACTTTGATCTCCAGCTTGCCGGATGCAAATTGCGAAAAGCAAATTGCGGCATGCACTTTTGTGGGAGGTCTAGTCGCTCTTACACAATAATATCACAAATATATTATATTATGTATGCTTAAATTACCCCACATTTTTCATAAAACATGACCATAGAAGCTTTGAAGTAAATATAACATGACAACTGGTATGAACAGTCAAAATGACCGCTATTGGCAGTTCTAGTAGTTATAGAATTCCGGTAGTGCTAGTGTTAAAAGAACATCGCATGCAACTGTCAGGTTTAAATAAGCCTTTAAAATGAAAGTAAAATTTGAGGCGTTGCCATGGGAACAGCGTTTGAGATATCAAAAATTCCTTTGCAATTTAGCATCTACAATGTCTCGGCATCATGTTGACCACTTCTAGTGTGAATCACATTATTTCCCTAGAAGGAGTATTTAAAAGAACATCGCATGCAACTGTCAGGTTTAAATAAGCCTTTAAAATGAAAGTAAAATTTGAGGCGTTGCCATAGAAACAACGTTCAAGATATCAAAAATTCCTTCGCAATTTATCATCTACAATGTCTCAGCATCATGTTGACCACTTCTGGAGTCAATCGCATGAATATTCTAGAAGGAGTATTTAAAAGAACATCGGCGTCAACTGAAAGGCTTAAATATGCCTTAAAAATTAAAGTAAAGTTTGACGCGTTGCCATGGGAACAGCGTTCGAGATATTAAAAATCCCTTCGCAATTTATCATCTACAATGTCTCGGCATCATGTTGACCACTTTTGGTGTCAATCGCATAAACATTCTAGGAGGAGTATTTAAAAGAACATAGCATGGAACTGTCAAAAAAAATCCAGCTTTGTGACTGACATACTTCCTGGCGCCTAGTGGTGGCGCTATATCCGGGAGTCACAATAGGCACATCGATGCGATCGGAATCTTCAGCCGAACAAACCCCCCGCATGGCATCACAATAAGATATTTTTTGCCTTAGATATTAGACACTTCCTGTTTCTCTGAATTCGCCATAAATTTGTCGCCTCGCCATGGCAGAACCGTTCGAGATATCAAAAATCCCTTCGCAATTTAGCAAGTACAATGTCTCGGCATCATGATCACCACGTTTGGTGTCAATCCCATGAATCCACTAGGAGGAGTATTTAAAAGTTCAACGAATGCATTTTTTAAACAATCCAAAATAGCGGACTTCCTGTTGGGCGGAGCTTAAATGTTAGAGGGTGAAAGTTGTTCGGGTCGATGAGATCTATATGCGTACCAACTCTCGTACATGTGCGTACATTTTTGCCCGATCTGTGCATCAATGTTTTTTTTGCATTACAGGGGGCGCTATAGAGCCCCCGTGCCACGCCCGTGTTTCAGCCTTTGGATTTCTGCGATGAGGGACGACTCTGACGTCTGTGCCAAATTTCAAGAGTTTTCGAGTATGTTAAGGCTCCCAAAAAGTCCAAAAGTGTTTAAAAAAATAAAATAAAATATAGCTGCAAGCAGCAATGGCGGGCCCTCGCACGTTTTTTTACCGCTACACGGTGCGTCCGAGAAAACGATGCACGGTGGGCACGTGCATCAAGTGGGTAAATATCAGTGGGCTATTTAATGTTGTAACTGAGCCATTTGGGGACTGTAGGTAAAAGAAACCCCACATTTTAGACAAACGGGGGCGCTAGTGAGCCACTTAAGAGACACACCTATGTCTGACCTGTTTGTGCACACTTAACAGCCGACAACTCTGATGTGTGTGCCGACTTTTAGGTTAATCTAAGCACGCCAAGAGTCCTAAATATGCCTGAAATAAATGTAAAGTTTGGGGCGTTGCCATGGGAACAGCGTTCGAGATATCAAAAATCCCTTCGTAATTTATCATCTACAATGTCTCGGCATCATGTTGACCACTTCTGGTGTCAATCTCATGAATATTCTAGAAGGAGTATTTAAAAGAACATCAGCGTCAACTTAAAGGCTTAAATAAGCCTTTAAAATGAAAGTAAAGTTTGATGCGTTGCCATGGGAACAGCGTTTGAGATATCAAAAATCCCTTCGCAATTTATCATCTACAATGTCTCGGCATCATGTTGACCACTTCTTGTGTCAATCGCATGAAAATCCTAGGAGTAGTATTTAAAAGAGCATCGCATGGAACTGTAAGGCTTAAATATGCCTTTAAAATGAAAGTAAAGTTTGACAGGTTACCATGGGAACAGCGTTCGAGATATCAAAAATCCCTTCACAATTTATCATCTACAATGTCTCGGCATCATGTTGACCACTTCTTGTGTCAATCGCATGAAAATCCTAGGAGTAGTATTTAAAAGAGCATCGCATGGAACTGTAAGGCTTAAATATGCCTTTAAAATGAAAGTAAAGTTTGACAGGTTACCATGGGAACAGCGTTCGAGATATCAAAAATCCCTTCGCAATTTATCATCTACAATGTCTCGGCATCATGTTGACCACTTCTTGTGTCAATCGCATGAAAATCCTAGAAGGAGTATTTAAAAGAACATCGCATGGAACTGTCAAAAAAATCCAGCTTTGTGACTGACACACTTCCTGGCGCCTGGTGGTGGCGCTATACCCGGGAGTCACAATGGGCACATCGATGCGATCGGAATCTTCAGACGAACAAACACCCTGCATGGCATCACAATAAGATATTTTTTGCCTTAGATATTAGACACTTCCTGTTTCTCTGAATTCGCCATAAATTCGTCGCCTCCCCATGGCAGAACCGTTCGAGATATCAAAAATCCCTTCGCAATTTAGCAAGTACAATGTCTCAGCATCATGTTTACCACGTTTGGTGTCAATCGCATGCATCCTCTAGGAGGAGTATTTAAAAGTTCAATGCATGCATTTTTTAAACAATCCAAAATAGCCGACTTCCTGTTGAGCGGAGCTAAAATGTTAGAGGGTGAAAGTTGTTCGGGTCGATGAGATCTATATGCGTACCAAGTCTCGTACATGTGCGTAAATTTTTGCCCGATCTGTGCCCCAATGTTTGTTTTTGCATTACAGGGGGCGCTACAGAGCTCCCTTACCACGCCCGAGTTCCAGCCTTTGCCGGGTCCTAATGGCCGACGACTCTGACATCTCTGCCAATTTTCAAGAGTTTTTGAGTATGTTAAGGCCCCCAAATTGCCCCGAAACGTAAAAAAAAAATAAAAAAAAAAAAAAAATAATAAATCCGAGCAAAAACAATAGGGCTTCGCACCTTTCGGTGCAGGCCATTCTGGCCTGCTCCTCGGTGCTCGGGCCCTAATAAAATATAGCTGCAAGCAGCAATGGCAGGCCCTCGCACGTTTTTTTACCGCTACACGGTGCGTCCGAGAAAACGATGCACGGTGGGCAAGGGCATCAAGTGGGTAAATATCAGTGGGATATTTAATGTTGTTACTGAGCCATTTATGGACTGTAGGTAAAAGAAACCCCACATTTTAGACAAATGGGGGCACTAGTGAGCCACTTAAAAGACACGCCTATGTCTGACCTGTTTGTGCACACTTAACAGCTGACAACTCTGATGTGTGTGCCGACTTTTAGGTTAATATAAGCACGCCAAGAGCCCTAAATATGCCTGAAATAAAAATAAAGTTTGACGCATTGCCTTGGGAACAGCGTTCGAGATATCAAAAATCCCTTCGCAATTTATCATCTACAATGTCTCGGCATCATGTAGACCACTTCTGGTGTCAATCTCATGAATATTCTAGAAGGAGTATTTAAAAGAACATCGACGTCAACTGAAAGGCTTAAATATGTCTTTAAAATGAAAGTAAACTCTGAAGCGTTGCCATGGGAACAGCGTTTGAGATATCAAAAATCCCTTCACAATTTATCATCTACAATGTCTCGGCATCATGTTGACCACTTTTAGTGTTAATTGCATGAATATTCTAGAAGGAGTATTTAAAAGAACATCGACGTCAACTGAAAGGCTTTAATATGCCTTTAAAATGAAAGTAAACTCTGAAGCGTTGCCATGGGAACAGCATTTGAGATATCAAAAATCCCTTCGCAATTTATCATCTACAGTGTCTCGGCATCATGTTGACCACTTTTAGTGTCAATTGCATGATTATTCTAGAAGGAGTATTTAAAGGAACATCGGCGTCAACTAAAAGGCTTAAATATGCCTTTAAAATGAAAGTAAAGTTTGATGCGTTGCCATGGGAACAGCGTTTGAGATATCAAAAATCCCTTCGCAATTTATCATCTGCAATCTCTCGGCTTCATGTTGACCACTTTTGGTGTCAATTGCATAATTTTTCTAGAAGCAGTATTTAAAAGAACATAGCATGGAACTGTCAAAAAAAATCCAGCTTTGTGACTGACGCACTTCCTGGCGCCTGGTGGTGGCGCTATACCCGGGAGTCACAATAGGCACATCATTGCGATCGGAATCTTCAGACGAACAAACACACCGCGTGTCATCACAATAAGACATTTTTTGCCTTAGATATTAGACACTTCCTGTTTCTCTGAATTCGCCATAAATTCGTCTCCTCGCCATGGCAGAACCGTTCGAGATATCAAAAATCCCTTCGCAATTTAGCAAGTACAATGTCTCGGCATCATGATCACCACGTTTGGTGTCAATCCCATGAATCCACTAGGAGGAGTATTTAAAAGTTCAATGCATGCATTTTTTAAACAAACCAAAATAGCCGACTTCCTGTTGGGCGGAGCTTAAATGTTAGAGGGCGAAAGTTGTTCGGGTCGATGAGATCTATATGCGTACCAACTCTCGTACATGTGCGCACATTTTTGCCCGATCTGTGCATCAATGTTTTTTTTGCATTACAGGGGGCGCTATAGAGCCAAATTACAAGAGTTTTCGAGTATGTTAAGGCACCCAAAAAGTCCAAAAGTGTTAAAATAAATAAAAAAATAAAAAAATAATAATAATAAAAATAATAATCCGAGCAAAAACAATAGGGCTTCGCACCTTTCGGTGCAGGCCATTCTGGCCTGCTCCTCGGTGCTCGAGCCCTAATAAATATAGCTGCAAGCAGCAATGGCGGGCCCTCACACGTTTTTTTACCGCTACACGGTGCATCCGAGAAAACGATGCACGGTGGGCAAGGGCATCAAGTGGGTAAATATCAGTGGGCTATTTAATGTTGTTACTGAGCCATTTGGGGACTGTAGCTAAAAGAAAACCCACATTTTAGACAAACGGGGGCACTAGTGAGCCACTTAATAGACACGCCTATGTCTGACCTTTTTGTGAAAACTTAACAGCCGACAACTCTGATGTGTGTGCCAACTTTAAGGTTAATCTAAGCACGTCAAGAGCCTTAAATATGCCTGAAATAAAAGTAAAGTTTGCAGCGTTGCCATGGGAACAGCGTTCGAGATATCAAAAATCCCTTGGCAAATTATCATCTACAATGTCTCGGCATCATGTTGACCACTTCTGGTGTCAATCTCATGAATATTCTAGAAGGAGTATTTAAAAGAACAACGGCGTCAACTTAAAAGCTTAAATAAGCCTTTAAAATTAAAGTAAAGTTTGACGCATTGCCATGGGAACAGCGTTTGAGATATCAAAAATCTCTTCGCAATTTATCATCTACTATGTCTCGGCATCATGTTGACCACTTCTGGTGTCAATCTCATGAATATTCTAGAAGGAGTATTTAAAAGAACATCGGCGTCAACTTAAAGGCTTAAATAAGCCTTTAAAATGAAAGTAAAGTTTGACGCATTGCCATGGGAACAGCGTTCGAGATATCAAAAATCCCTTCACAATTTATCATCTACAATGTCTCGGCATCATGTACTCCACTTCTGGAGTCAATCTCATGAATATTCTAGAAGGAGTATTTAAAAGAACATCGGCGTCAACTTAAAGGCTTAAATAAGCCTTTAAAATGAAAGTAAAGTTTGACGCGTTGCCATGGGAACAGCGTTCGAGATATCAAAAATCCCTTCGCAATTTATCATCTACAATGTCTCTGCATCATGTTGACCACTTCTGGTGTCAATCTCATTAATATTCTAGAAGGAGTATTTAAAAGAACATCGGCGTCAACTTAAAGGCTTAAATAAGCCTTTAAAATTAAAGTAAAGTTTGACAGGTTGCCATGGGAACAGCGTTCGAGATATCAAAAATCCCTTTGCAATTTATCATCTACAATGTCTCGGCATCATGTTGACCACTTTTGGTGTCAATCGCATAAACATTCTAGGAGGAGTATTTAAAAGAACATCGCATGGAACTGTGGAAAAAAATCAACCTTTGTGACTGACACACTTCCTGGCGCCTGGTGGTGGCGCTATATCCGGTAGTCACAATAGGCACATGGATGCGATCGGAATCTTCAGCCGAACAAACCCCCCGCATGGCATCACAATAAGATATTTTTTGCCTTAGATATTAGACACTTCCTGTTTCTCTGAATTCGCCATAAATTTGTCGCCTCGCCATGGCAGAACCGTTCGAGATATCAAAAATCCCTTCGCAATTTAGCAAGTACAATGTCTCGGCATCATGATCACCACGTTTGGTGTCAATCCCATGAATCCACTAGGAGGAGTATTTAAAAGTTCAACGAATGCATTTTTTAAACAATCCAAAATAGCGGACTTCCTGTTGGGCGGAGCTTAAATGTTAGAGGGTGAAAGTTGTTCGGGTCAATGAGATCTATATGCGTACCAACTCTCGTACATGTGCGTACATTTTTGCCCGATCTGTGCATCAATGTTTTTTTTTTGCATTACAGGGGGAGCTATAGAGCCCCCGTGCCACGCCCGTATTCCACCCTTTGGATTTCTGCGATGACGGACGACTCTGACGTCTGTGCCAAATTTCAAGAGTTTTCGAGTATGTTAAGGCCCCCAGAAAGTCCAAAAGTGTTAAAAAAAAAAAAAAAAAATATATAGCTGCAAGCAGCAATGGCGGGCCCTCGCACGTTTTTTTACCGCTACACGGTGCGTCCGAGAAAACGATGCACGGTGGGCAAGGGCATCAAGTGGGTAAATATCAGTGGGCTATTTAATGTTGTTACTGAGCCATTTGGGGACTGTAGCTAAAAGAAACCCCACATTTTAGACAAACGGGGGCGCTAGTGAGCCACTTAAGAGACACGCCTATGTGTGACTTGTTTGTGCACACTTAACAGCCGACAACTCTGATGTCTGTGCCGACTTTTAGGTTAATCTAAGCACGCCAAGAGTCCTAAATATGCCTGAAATAAAAGTAAAGTTTGCAGCGTTGCCATGGGAACAGCGTTCGAGATATCAAAAATCCCTTGGCAATTTATCATCTACAATGTCTCGGCATCATGTTGACAACTTCTGGAGTCAACCGCATGAATATCCTAGAAGGAGTATTTAAAAGAACATCGCATGCAACTGTCAGGTTTAAATAAGCCTTAAAATGAAAGTAAAATTTGAGGCGTTGCCATGGGAACAGCGTTCGAGATATCAAAAATCCCTTCGCAATTTATCATCTACAATGTCTCAGCATCATGTTGACCACTTTTGGTGTCAATCGCATGAATATTCTAGAAGGAGTATTCAAAAGAACATCGGTTTCAACTGAAAGGCTTAAATATGCCTTTAATATGAAAGTAAAGTTTGACGCGTTGCCATGGGAACAGCGTTTGAGATATCAAAAATCCCTTCGCAATTTATCATCTACAATGTCTCAGCATCATGTTGACCACTTTTGGTGTCAATCGCATGAATATTCTAGAAGGAGTATTCAAAAGAACATCGGTTTCAACTGAAAGGCTTAAATATGCCTTTAATATGAAAGTAAAGTTTGACGCGTTGCCATGGGAACAGCGTTTGAGATATCAAAAATCCCTTCGCAATTTATCATCTACAATGTCTCAGCATCATGCTGACCACTTCTGGAGTCAATCGCATGAATATTCTAGGAGTATTCAAAAGAACATCGGCGTCAACTGAAAGGCTTAAATATGCCTTAAAATGAAAGTAAAGTTTGACGCGCTGCCATGGGAACAGCGTTCGAGATATCAAAAATCCCTTCGCAATTTATCATCTACAATGTCTCGCCATCATGTTGACCACTTTTGATGTCAATCGCATAAACATTCTAGGAGGAGTATTTAAAAGAACATTGCATGGAACTGTAAAAAAAATCCACCTTTGTGACTGACACACTTCCTGGCGCCTGGTGGTGGCGCTATACCCGGGAGTCACAATAGGCACATCGATGCGATCGGAATCTTCAGACGAACAAACACCCCGCGTGTCATTACAATAAAACATTTTTTGCCTTAGATATTAGACACTTCCTGTTTCTCTGATTTCGCCACAACTTTGTCGCCTCGCCATGGCAGAACCGTTCGAGATATCAAAAATCCCTTCGCAATTTAGCAAGTCCAATGTCTCAGCATCATGATCACCACGTTTGGTGTCAATCGCATGAATCCCCTGGGAGGAGTATTTAAAAGTTCAACGCATGCATTTTTTAAACAATCCAAAATAGCCGACTTCCTGTTGGGCGGAGCTTAAATGTTAGAGGGCGAAGGTTGCTTGGGTCGATGAGATCTATATGCGTACCAACTCCCGTACATGTGCGTAAATTTTTGTCGAATCTGTGCCCCAATGTTTGTTTTTGCATTACAGGGGGCGCTACAGAGCCCCCGTGCCACGCCCGTGTTCCAGCCTTTGGATTTCTGCGATGACGGACGACTCTGACGTCTGTGCCAATTTTCAAGAGTTTTCGAGTATGTTAAGGCACCCAAAAAGTCCAAAAGTGTTAAAAAAAAATAAAAAAATAATAATAAAAATAAATATAGCTGCAAGCAGCGATGGCGGGCCCTCGCACGTTTTTTTACCGCTACACGGTGCCTCCGAGAAAACGATGCACGGTGGGCATGTGCATTAAGTGGGTAAATATCAGTGGACTATTTCATGTTGCTACTGACCCATTTAGGTACAGTAGGTAAAAGAAACCCCATATTTTAGACAAACGGGGGCGCTAGTCACTGACTAAATAGACACGCCTATATCTGACCTTTTTGTGCACACTTAACAGCCGAAAACTCTGATGTGTGTGCCAACTTTAAAATTAAACTAAGCACGCCAAGAGCCTTAAACATGCCTGAAATTAAAGTAAAGTTTGACCCGTTGCCAGGGGAACAGCGTTCGATGTGTCAAAAATTCCTTTGCAATTTAACATCTACAATGTCTCAGCATCATGTTGACAACTTCTGGAGTCAATTGCATGAAAATCCTAGAAGGAGTATTTAAAAGAACATCGCATGGAACTGTAAGGCTTAAATATGCCTTTAAAATGAAAGTAAAGTTTGACAGGTTGCCATGGGAACAGCGTTCGAGATATCAAAAATCCTTTCGCAATTTATCATCTCCAATGTCTCTGCATCATGTTGACCACTTCTTGTGTCAATCGCATGAAAATCCTAGAAGGAGTATTTAAAAGAACATCGCATGGAACTGTAAGGCTTAAATATGCCTTTAAAATGAAAGTAAAGTTTGACAGGTTGCCATGGGAACAGCGTTCGAGATATCAAAAATCCCTTCGCAATTTATCATCTACAATGTCTCTGCATCATGTTGACCACTTCTTGTGTCAATCGCATGAAAATCCTAGAAGGAGTATTTAAAAGAACATCGCATGGAACTGTAAGGCTTAAATATGCCTTTAAAATGAAAGTAAAGTTTGACAGGTTGCCATGGGAACAGCGTTCCAGATATCAAAAATCCCTTCGCAATTTATCATCTACAATGTCTCTGCATCATGTTGACCACTTCTTGTGTCAATCGCATGAAAATCCTAGAAGGAGTATTTAAAAGAACATCGCATGGAACTGTCAAAAAAATCCAGCTTTGTGACTGACACACTTCCTGGCGCCTGGTGGTGGCGCTATACCCGGGAGTCACAATTGGCACATCGATGTGATCGGAATCTTCAGGCGAACAAACACCCCGCATGGCATCACAATAAGATATTTTTTGACTTAGATATTAGACACTTCCTGTTTCTCTGATTTCGCCATAAATTTGTCGGCTCGCCATGGCAGAACCGTTCGAGATATCAAAAATCCCTTCGCAATTTAGCAAGTACAATGTCTCGGCATCATGATCACCACGTTTGGTGTCATTTGCATGAATCCCCTAGGAGGAGTATTTAAAAGTACACCGCATGCATTTTTTAAATAATCCAAAATAGCCGACTTCCTGTTGGGCGGAGCTTAAATGTTAGAGTGCGAAAGTTGTTCGGGTTGATGAGAACTATATGCATACCAACTCTCGTACATGTGCGTACATGTTTGTCCGATCTGTGCAACAATGTTTGTTTTTGCATTACAGGGGGCGCTACAGAGCCCCCCTGCCACGCCCGAGTTCCAGCCTTTGCCAGGTCCTAATGGCCGACGACTCTGACGTCTGTGCCAAATTCCAAGAGTTTTCGAATATGTTAAGGCACCCAAAATGCCCCAAAATGTAAAAAAAAAAAAATTAAAAAAATAATAAAAAATAATAAATCCGAGCAAAAACAATAGGGCTTCGCACCTTTCGGTGCAGGCCATTCTGGCCTGCTCCTCGGTGCTCGAGCCCTAATAATCCGAGCAAAAACAATAGGGCTTCGCACCTACGGTGCAGGCCATTCTGGCCTGCTCCTCGGTGCTCTGGCCCTAATAAAAATAATAAATCCGAGCAAAAACAATAGGGCTTCGCACCTACGGTGCAGGCCATTCTGGCCTGCTCCTCGGTGCTCGGGGCCCTAATAATAATAAAATATAGCTGCAAGCAGCAATGGCGGGCCCTCGCACGTTTTTTTACCGCTACACGGTACGTCCGAGAAAACGATGCACGGTGGGCAAGGGCATCAAGTGGGTAAATATCAGTGGGCTATTTAATGTTGTTACTGAGCCATTTGGGGACTGTAGCTAAAGGAAACCCCACATTTTAGACCAACAGGGGCACTAGTGAGCCACTTAAGAGACACGCCTATGTCTGACATTTTTGTGCACACTTAACAGCCGACAACTCTGATGTGTCTGCCAACTTTAAGGTTAATCTAAGCACGTCAAGAGCCTTAAATATGCCTGAAATAAATGTAAAGTTTGGCGCGTTGCCATGGGAACAGCGTTCGAGATATCAAAAATCCCTTCGCAATTTATCATCTACTATGTCTCGGCATCATGTTGATCACTTCTGGTGTCAATACCATGAATATTCTAGAAGGAGTATTTAAAAGAACATCGTCGTCAACTGAAAGGCTTAAATATGCCTTTAAAATGAAAGTAAAGTTTGACGCTTTGCCATGGGAACAGCGTTCGAGATATCAAAAATCCCTTCGCAATTTATCATCTACAATGTCTCAGCATCATGTACACCACTTCTGGAGTCAATCGCATGAATATTCTAGAAGGAGTATTTAAAAGAACATCGACGTCAACTGAAAGGCTTAAATATGCCTTTAAAATGAAAGTAAAGTCTGACACGTTGCCATTGGAACAGCGTTCAAGATTTCAAAAATCCCTTCGCAATTTATCATCTACTATGTCTCTGCATTATGTTGACCACTTTTGGTGTCAATTGCATGAATATTCTAGAAGGAGTATTTAAAATAACATCGTCGTCAACTGAAAGGCTTAAATATGCCTTTAACATGAAAGTAAAGTCTGATGCATTGCCATGGGAACAGCGTTTGAGATATCAAAAATCCCTTCGCTATTTATCATCTACAATGTCTCAGCATTATCTTGACCACTTCTGGAGTCAATCAAATTATTTACTCATGAGGAGTATTTAAAAGTTTACCCAATGCACCTGTAAGGTTTAAATATGCCTTAAAAATGAAAGTAAAGTTTGACAGGTTGCCATGGGAACAGCGTTTGAGATATCAAAAATCCCTTCGCAATTTATCATCTACAATGTCTTGGCATCATGTTGACCACTTCTCGTGTCAATTTCATGAAAATCCTAGGAGGAGTATTTAAAAGAACATCGCATGGAACTGTCAAAAAAATCAACCTTTGTGACTGACACACTTCCTGGCGCCTGGTGGTGGCGCTATACCCGGGAGTCACAATAGGCACATCGATGCAATCGGAATCTTCAGACGAACAAACACCCCGCGTGTCATCACAATAAGACATTTTTTGCCTTAGATATTAGACACTTCCTGTTTCTCTGAATTTGCCATAAATTTGTCGCCTCGCCA
The DNA here is from genome assembly GCF_030506205.2 of Paramisgurnus dabryanus. Classification (NCBI taxonomy): domain Eukaryota; kingdom Metazoa; phylum Chordata; class Actinopteri; order Cypriniformes; family Cobitidae; genus Paramisgurnus; species Paramisgurnus dabryanus. The sequence continues at coordinate 46,007,327 of NC_133343.1, forward strand.
TGGCAGAACCGTTCGAGATATCAAAAATCCCTTCGAAATTTATCATCTACTATGTCTCTGCATTATGTTGACCACTTTTGGTGTCAATTGCATGAATATTCTAGAAGGAGTATTTAAAAGAACATCGTCGTCAACTGAAAGGCTTAAATATGCCTTTAAAATGAAAGTAAAGTCTGATGCATTGCTATGGGAACAGCGTTTAAGATATCAAAAATCCCTTCGCAATTTATCATCTACAATGTCTCAGCATTATCTTGACCACTTCTGGAGTCAATCAAATTATTTACTCATGAGGAGTATTTAAAAGTTTACCTAATGCAGCTGTAAGGTTTAAATATGCCTTAAAAATGAAAGTAAAGTTTGACAGGTTGCCATGGGAACAGCGTTTGAGATATCAAAAATCCCTTCGCAATTTATCATCTACAATGTCTTGGCATCATGTTGACCACTTCTCGTGTCAATTGCATGAAAATCCTAGGAGGAGTATTTAAAAGAACATCGCATGGAACTGTCAAAAAAATCCACCTTTGTGACTGACACACTTCCTGGCGCCTGGTGGTGGCGCTATACCCGGGAGTCACAATAGGCACATCGATGCGATCGGAATCTTCAGACGAACAAACACCCCGCGTGTCATCACAATAAGACATTTTTTGCCTTAGATATTAGACACTTCCTGTTTCTCTGAATTCGCCATAAATTTGTTGCCTCGCCATGGCAGAACCGTTCGAGATATCAAAAATCCCTTCGCAATTTAGCAAGTCCAATGTCTCGACATCATGTTCACCACGTTTGGTGTCAATCCCATGAATCCTCTAGGAGGAGTATTTAAAATTTCAACGCATGCATTTTTTAAACAATCCAAAATAGCCGACTTCCTGTTGGGCGGAGCTTAAATGTTAGAGGGCGAAAGTTGTTTGGGTCGATGAGATCTATATGCGTACCAACTCTCGTACATGTGCGTAAATTTTTGCCCGATCTGTGCCCCAATGTTTTTTTTTGCATTACAGGGGGCGCTACAGAGCCCCCTTGCCACGCCCGAGTTCCAGCCTTTGCCGGGTCCTAATGGCCAACGACTCTGACATCTCTGCCAATTTTCAAGAGTTTTTGAGTATGTTAAGGCCCCCAAATTGCCCCGAAACGTAAAAAAAATAAAATAATAATAATAAATATAGCTGCAAGCAGCAATGGCGGGCCCTCGCATGTTTTTTTTACCGCTACACGGTGCGTCCGAGAAACGATGCACGGTGGGCAAGGGCATCAAGTGGGTAAATATCAGTGGGCTATTTAATGTTGTTACTGAGCCATTTGGGGACTGTAGCTAAAAGAAACCCCACATTTTACACAAACAGGGGCGCTAGTGAGCCACTTAAGAGACACGCCTATATCTGACCTTTTTGTGCACACTTAACAGCCGACAACTCTGATGTGTGTGCCAACTTTATGGTTAATCTAATCACGCCAAGAGCCTTAAATATGCCTGAAATAAAAGTAAAGTTTGCGGCGTTGCCATGGGAACAGCGTTCGAGATATCAAAAATCCCTTCGCAATTTATCATCTACAATGTCTCGGCATCATGTTGACCACTTGTGGTGTTAATCGCATGAATATCCTAGAAGGAGTATTTAAAAGAACATCGGCGTAAACTGAAAGGCTTAAATATGCCTTTAAAATGAAAGTAAAGTTTGATGCGTTGCCATGGGAACAGCGTTCGAAATATCAAAAATCCCTTCGCAATTTATCATCTACAATGTCTCGGCATCATGTACGCCACTTCTGGATTCAATCGCCTGAATATTCTAGGAGTTTTTAAAAGAACATCGGCGTCAACTGAAAGGTTTAAATATGCCTTTAAAATGAAAGTAAAGTTTGACGCGTTGCCATGGGAACAGAGTTCGAGATATCAAAAATCTCTTCGCAATTTATCATCTACAATATCTCGGCATCATGTACGCCACTTCTGGAGTCAATCGCATGAATATTCTAGAAGGAGTATTTTAAGGAACATCGGCGTCAACTGAAAGGCTTAAATATGCTTTTAAAGTGAAAGTAAACTTTGACGCGTTGCCATGGGAACAGTGTTTGAGATATCAAAAAATCCCTTCGCAATTTATCATCTACTATCTCTCGGCTTCATGTTGACCACTTTTGGTGTAAATTGCATGATTTTTCTAGAAGGAGTATTTAAAAGAACATAGCATGGAACTGTCAAAAAAAATCCAGCTTTGTGACTGACACACTTCCTGGCGCCTGGTGGTGGCGCTATACCCGGGAGTCACAATAGGCACATCGATGCGATCGGAATCTTCAGACGAACAAACACCCCGCGTGGCATCACAATAAGACATTTTTTGCCTTAGATATTAGACACTTCCTGTTTCTCTGATTTCACCATAAATTTGTCGCCTCGCCATGGCAGAACCGTTCGAGATATCAAAAATCCCTTCGCAATTTAACAAGTACAATGTCTCGACATCATGTTTACCACGTTTGGTGTCAATCCCATGAATCCACTAGGAGGAGTATTTAAAAGTTCAACGCATGCATTTTTTAAACAATCCAAAATAGCCGACTTCCTGTTGGGCGGAGCTTAAATGTTAGAGTGCAAAAGTTGTTTGGGTCGATGAGATCTATATGCTTACCAACTCTCGTACATGTGCGTACATTTTTGCCCGATCTCTGCCCCAATGTTTGTTTTTGCATTACAGGGGGCGCTATAGAGCCCCCGTGGCACGCCCGTGTTCCAGCCTTTGGATTTCTGCGATGACGGACGACTCTGGTGTCTGTGCCAATTTTCAAGAGTTTTCGAGTATGTTAAGGCACCCAAAAAGTCCAAAAGTGTAAAAAAAAAATAATAATAATAATAATAAAAAATATAGCTGCAAGCAGCAATGGCGGGCCCTCGCACGTTTTTTTTTTACCGCTACACGGTGCGTCCGAGAAAACGATGCACGGTGGGCAAGGGCATCAAGTGGGTAAATATCAGTGGGCTATTTAATGTTGTTACTGAGCCATTTGGGGACTGTAGCTAAAAGAAACCCCAGACTTTAGACAAAAGGGGGCGCTAGTGAGCCACTTAAGAGACACGCCTTTATCTGACCTTTTTGTCAACACTTAACAGCCGAAAACTCTGATGTGTGTGTCAACTTTAATGTTAATCTAAACGAGTCAAGAGCCTTAAATATGCCTGAAATAAAAGTGAAGTTTGCAGCATTGCCATTGGAACGGCGTTTGAGATATCAAAAATCCCTTCGCCATTTATCATCTACAATGTCTCGGCATCATGTTGACCACTTCTCATCTCAATCGCATGAAAATCCTAGAAGGAGTATTTAAAAGAACATCGCATGGAACTGACAAAAAAATTCACCTTTGTGACCTACACACTTCCTGGCGCCTGGTGGTGGCGCTATTCCCGGGAGTCACAATAGGCACATCGCTGCGATCGGAATCTTCAGATGAACAAACACCCCGCGTGTCATCACAATAAGACATTTTTTGCCTTAGATATTAGACACTTCCTGTTTCTCTGAATTCGCCATAAATTTGTCGCCTCACCATGGCAGAACCGTTCGAGATATCAAAAATCCCTTCACAATTTATCATCTACAAGGTCTCGGCATCATGTTCACCACGTTAGGTGTCATTTAAAAGGAGGAGTATTTAAAAGTTCACCGCATGCATTTTTGAAACAATTCAAAATAGCCGACTTCCTGTTGGGCGGAGCTAAAATGTTTGATTGCGAAAGTTGTTTGGGTCGATGAGATCTATATTCATACCAACTCTCGTACATGTGCGTACATGTTTGCTCGATCTGTGCCCCAATGTTTGTTTTTGCATTACAGGGGGCGCTACAGAGCTCCCTTGCCACGCCCATATTCCAGCCTTTGCATGAGCCTAGTGGCATGTGACTTTTACATCTGTGCCAAATTCCCGGTGTTTTCGAGCATGTTAAGGCACCCAAAGTGCACGCCAAGAGCTTAAATATGCCTGAAAATGAAAGTTAAGTTTGACGTGTTGCCATGGGAACAGCGTTAGAGATATCAAAAATCCCTTCGCAATTTATCATCTACAATGTCTCAGCATCATGTTGACCACTTTTGGTGTCAATCGCATGAAAATCCTAGGAGGAGTATTTAAAAGTTCACCACATGCAACTGTCAAGAAATCCACCTTTTGTGACTGCCACACTTCCTGGTGCCTGTTGGTGGCGCTATACCCGAGACTCAAAATAGGCACATCGATGCGATCGGAATCCTTGGCCGAACATACACACTGCGTTTCATCCCAATAAGACATTTTTGCTTTAGATATTAGACACTTCCTGTTTCATTGAATTCGCCATAAATTTGTCGCCTCGCCATGGCAACACCGTTTGATATATCAAAAATCCCTTCGCAATTTAGCAAGTCCAATGTCTCAGCATCATGTTCACCACGTTTGGTGTCAATCGTATGAATTCCCTAGGAGAAGTATTTAAAAGTTCATGACTGACATACTTCCTGGCGCCTGGTGGTGGCGCTATACCCGGGAGTCACAATAGGCACATCGATGCGATCGGAATCTTCAGACGAACAAACTACCCGTATGGCATTACAATAAGATATTTTTTGCCTTAGATATTAGACACTTCCTGTTTCTCTGATTTCGCCATGAATTTGTCGCCTCGCCATGGCAGAATCGTTCGAGATATCAAAAATCCCTTCGCAATTTAGCAAGTACAATGTCTCGGCATCATGATCACCACGTTTGGTGTCATTTGCATGTATCCCCTAGGAGGAGTATTTAAAAGTTCACCGCATGCATTTTTGAAACAATACAAAATAGCCGACTTCCTGTTGGGCGGAGCTTAAATGTTAGAGGGCGAAAGTTGTTCGGGTCGATGAGATCTATAAGCGTACAAAGTCCCGTACATGTGCGTACATTTTTGCCCGATCTGTGCATCAATGTTTTTTTTTGCATTACAGGGGGCGCTACAGAGCCCCTGTGCCACGCCCGTGTTCCAGCCTTTGGATTTCTGCGATGACGGACGACTCTGACGTCTGTGCCAAATTTCAAGAGTTTTCGAGTATGTTAAGGCCCCCAAAAAGTCCAAAAGTGTTAAAAAAATAATAAAAAAATAAAAAAAAATAATAATAAATACGAGCAAAAACAATAGGGCTTCGCACCTTTCGGTGCAGGCCATTCTGGCCTGCTCCTCGGTGCTCGGGCCCTAATAATAATCCTAGCAAAAACAATAGGGCTTCGCACCTACGGTGCAGGCCATTCTGGCCTGCTCCTCGGTGCTCGGGCCCTAATAAATCCGAGCAAAAACAATAGGGCTTCGCACCTTTCGGTGCAGGCCATTCTGGCTTGCTCCTCGGTGCTCGGGCCCTAAAAAATAATAAATCCGAGCAAAAACAATAGGGCTTCGCACCATTCGGTGCAGGCCATTCTGGCCTGCTCCTCGGTGCTCGGGCCCTAATAAATTCGAGCAAAAACAATAGGGCTTCGCACCTTTCGGTGCAGGCCATTTTGGCCTGCTCCTCGGTGCTCCGGCCCTAATAAATCCGAGCAAAAACAATAGGGCTTCGCACTTTTCGGTGCAGGCCATTCTGGCCTGCTCCTTGGTGCTGGGGCCCTAATAATAATCCGAGCAAAAACAATAGGGCTTCGCACCTACGGTGCAGGCCATTCTGGCCTGCTCCTCGGTGCTCGGGCCCTAATAAATCCGAGCAAAAACAATAGGGCTTCGCACCTTACGGTGCAGGCCATTGTGGCCTGCTCCTCGGTGCTCGGGCCCTAATTAAAACTGCAAGCAGTGATGGAAGGGCCCTCGCACACATGTGCACCGCCACTCTATGGCCTTAGTAAAGCAATGAACCTGGGGGATTGAAATTTCAGTGGATAAATAAAGGTGGATATTCAAAGGAACTTTGAAGTGCCACACCTCCTTTGTGCAGCAGGTGGCGCTTAGATTGTAATTGATTGTTGTAACATTGATGTGTTGAGGCTAGGACCCTTGTCAAACGTATGATGTCTGTGACAGGTCGGACATTGCATGCTTGAGTTACAACAGCTTTCTCATGGCGAAACATCACTCTTTGCCAGGCCATCACGGACACGCCCCTTTAACGAAATGTCAAGATCTTCACAATTTATCATTGTGAAGTCCTTAAGTTCAGACTTACCAAATATGATGATGATCTGAATAAATTTCTATGAGCAGTAAATCACAGTGTGTAAAACATGTTATTTCCTGCTTCCAGCAGGTGGCGCTATAACTTTTACTGAATATTGCCATGTTGATGTGTTCAGGCCAGGACACTTATCAAACTTGTGAGGCGTGGGTCAGATTGAACATTTTAAACCTAACTTCCTGTTTCGTGGAGAAACAAAAAAATTTGGCAAGCCGCCACGGACACACCCTCCATTGAAATGTCAAGATCTCCGCAATTTAGCATTGCAAAGCCCTTTAGATGACACAGACCAAATATGATGATTATCTGATTATATTTCAAGGTGGAGTTCTTTAAAATACGAAGGCCAGAAATGGCAAAATTTGCACTAAAATTAAAGATAAAATTTTGTACTACTTTTATGTAGGTCTTGGGTGATACATGATCCTACCGCATTTGGTATCTGTACGTTTTTCGTAGTGGGGGGGCTGTTCTTTTGAAATTTTGCAGGTGGCGCTATCGAGCCATTTCTACACGCCCACTTCTGGCGCCTATGCCACATGTAAATTGTCGCCACTTCTTATATGTGTGCGAAATTTCATGAGTTTTTGAGTATGTTTAGCCTGTCAAAAATGCGATTCATTTAGCGATACTTTGCGAGGCCGCCACGGACATGCCCTTTAATGAAAAGTCAAGGTCGTTGCTCTTTATCATCACACAAGGTCTTGAGATTACACTGGTGAAATATGATGTTGATATGGTTAAATTTCTAAGAGCAGTAAGACACAGCGTAAAACATGGTATTTCCTGCTGCCTCTAGGTGGCGCTATGAGTGTTACTGAATTATGCCATGTTGATGTGTTCAGGCCTGGACCCTTATCAAATGTGTGAAGTCAGGGGCAGATCGGACAATGTATGCCTGAATTACATCAGCTTCCTGTTTCATGGCAATACATCACACTTTCCCAGGCCGCCAAGGACACGTCCTCCAACGAAAAGTCAAAAGCTCCGCAATTTAGCATCGCAAAGGCCTTTAGATGATACTGACCAAATATGATGATGATAAGATTAAATCTCTAGGAGGAGTTCGTTAAAGTACGACGCTTGGAAATGTCCAAAAATGACAGAGAAAATTCAAAATGGTCGACTTCCTGTAGGGTTTAGAGGTTCGCTCCAAGAGACTTTTTTGTAGGTCTTGGAGTGATAGATGATCCTACCAAATTTCGTATCTGTAAGTTTTTCGTAGTGGGGGGGCTGTTCTCTTGAAATTTTGCAGGTGGCGCTATTGAGCCATTTTTACACGCCCACTTCTGACGCCTATACTACATGTAAATTTTCGCCACTTCTGACGCGTGTGCAAATTTTCATGAGTTTTCGGGTATGTTTAGGCCCTCAAAAATGTGATCCATTTCGGAGAAGAAGAAGAAGAAGAATAAACAGAGCAAAAACAATAGGGTCCTCACACCCCGGTGTGCTCGGGCCCTAATAATAAACGGAGCAAAAACAATAGGGTCCTCACACCCTGGTGTGCTCGGGCCCTAATTAAAGCTGCAAGCAGGGATGGAAGGGCCCTCGCACGCATGTGCACCGCCACCCTATGGCCTTAGTAAAGCATTGAACCAGGGGGATTTAAATTTAAGTGGGTAAATATAGGTGGATATTTAAAGGAACTTTGATGTGCCACACCTCTTGTGTGCAGCAGGTGGCGCTGTGACTGTAACTGATTGTTGTTATATTGATGTGTTCAGGCCAGGACCCTAATCAAAAGTGTGAAGTATAGGGCAGATCGGACAATGTATGCCTGAATTGCAACAGATTACTGTTTCATGGCAAAATATCACTCTTTGGGAGGCCGCCACGGACACGCCCTTCAACAAAAAGTCAAGATCTTTGCAATTTATCATCGCAAAGGGCTTAAGATCAGTCTCACCTGATATGATAATGATTTGATTAAATCTCTGAGAACAGTAAATCACAGCGTAAAACAAGGCATTTCCTGCTACCTCTAGGTGGCGCTAGCACTGAAGCTGAATATTGGCATTAAAATGTGTTCAGGCCAAGACTTTTATCAAACATGTGAAGTGTGGGGCAGATTGGACATTGTATGCCTTAGTCATAACAACTTCCTGTTTCATGGCGAAAACGCTGAATTTTGTCAGGCCGCCACGGACACACCTTCCAACAAAAAGTCAAAAGCTCCGCAATTTAACATTGCAAAGGCCTTTAGATGAAATTGACCAAATATGATGACGATCTGACAAAATCTCTAGGAGGAGTTCGTTAAAGTACGAAGCCTGGAAAGGACAAAATTTGCACAGAAATCACAGCAAAAATTCAAAATGGCCGACTTCCTGTGGGGTTAAGAGCTTCACTCCAAGAGACTTTTTTGTAGGTCTTTGGGTGATAGATGACCCTACCAAATTTCGTATCTGTAGGTTTTTCGTAGCGGTGGGGCTGTTCTCTTGAAATTTTGCAGGTGGCGCGATCGAGCCATTTCTACACGCCCACTTCTGGCGCCTATGCCACGTGTAAATTTTCGTAACTTCTGACGTGTATGCAACGTTTTATGACTTTTTGAGCTTGTTTAGCCTGTCAAAAATGCGATTCATGTAACAATATTTTGCGAGGCCGCCACGGACACGTCCTTTAATGAAAAGTCAAGGTCGTTGCTTTTTATCATCACACAAGGTCTTGAGATTACACTGGTGAAATATGATGTTGATATGGTTAAATATCTAAGAGCAGTAAGTTACAGCGTAAAACATGGTATTTCTTGCTGCCTCTAGGTGGCGCTATGAGTGTTACTGAATTATGCCATGTTGATGTGTTCAAGCCTGGACCCTTATCAAACGTGTGAAGTCGGGCAGATCGGACAATGTATGCCTGAATTACACCAGCTTCCTGTTTCATGGCGAAACATCAGACTTTGCCAGGCCGCCACGAACACGCCCTCCAACGAAAAGTCAAAAGCTCCGCAATTTAGCATTGCAAAGGGCTTAAGATGATACTGACCAAATATGATGATGATCGGATTAAATCTCTAGGAGTAGTTCGTTAAAGTACGACGCCTGGAAATGTCAAAAAATGACAGGGAAAATTCAAAATGGCCTACTTTCTGTGGGGTTTAAAGCTTAGCTCCAAGATACTTTTTTGTAGGTCTTGGAGTAATAGATGATCCCACCAAATTTCGTATCTGTAAGTTTTTCGTAGTGGGGGGGGGTTGTTCTCTTGAAATTTTGCAGTGGCGCTATCGAGCCATTTTTACACGCCCACTTCTGACGCCTATACTACATGTAAATTTTCGCCTCTTTTGACGCGTGTGCAAATTTTCATGAGTTTTCGGGTATGTTTAGGCCCTCAAAAATGCAATCCATTTCGGAGAAGAAGAAGAAGAAAAATTAAAGCTGCAAGCAGCGATGTAAGGGCCCTCGCACGTATGAGCACCGCCACCCGATGGCCTTAGGAAAAACTGTGAACAGTGGGGATATGAATTTTAGTGTGCAAATATATGTGGATATTTTAATTAGACTGACCAAATATGATGTTGATATTGTTAAATTTCTTAGAGCAGTGAATCAGTGTTTCCTGCTGCATCTAGGTGGCGCTATGACTGTATCTGTATTTTGCTATGTTGATGATGGTTTCAGGCCGGGCCCCTTATTAACCATGTGAAGTATAGGGCAGGTCAGACATTGTATGCCTGAATTACAACAGCTTCCAGTTTCATGGTGAAAAATCAAACTTTGCCAGGCCGCCACGGACACACCTTTCAACGTAAAGTCAAAATATTTACAATTTATCATTGCAAAGTCCTTAAAATCTGTCTGACCAAACAAGATGATGATCTAATCAAATTTCTATGAGCAGTAAATCACAGTGTAAAACCTGACATTTCCTGCTGCCAGCAGGTGGTGTTATGACTGTTTGTGAATAATTCCATATTGATGTGTTCAGGCCAGGGCACTTATCAATCATGTGAAGTGTGGGTCAGATTAGATATTGTAAGCCTGAGTTAGAACAACTTCCTGTTTTATGGCGAAAAACAGAAATTTGGTAGGCCGCCACTGACACACGCTCCAACGAAAAGTCAAGATCTCCGCAATTTAGCATCGCAAAGGCCTGTAGATGACACAGTCCAAATGTGGTTTTAATCTAATGAAATCTGTAAGAGGAGTTTTTTAAAGTATGAAGCCTGGAAATGGCAAAATTTGCACTCAAACTACAGAGGAAATTCAAAATGGCTGACTTCCTGTGGGGTTTATAGCTTGGCTCCAAGAGACTTTTTTGTAGGTCTTGGGGTGATACATTATCCTCTCACATTTCATATTTGTACGTTTACCGTAGCGGGGGGGCTGCTCTCTTAAGTTTTTGTAGGTGGCGCTATAGAGCCATTTTTACACCTCCAGTTCTAAAGCCTATTTCAAAAAAAAAAAATAATCACATTTTACACGTATGCAACGTTTCATGACTTTTTGAGCTTATTTAGGCTGCCAAAATTGCGATTCATTTGTCGATACTTTGCAAGGCCACCATGGACACGCCCTTTAACGAAAAGTCAAGGGCGTTGCTCTTTATCATCACACAAGGTCTTGAGATTAGACTGATGAAATATGATGTTGATATGGTTAAATCTCTAAGAGCAGTAAGTCACACTGTAAAACGTGGTATTTCCTGCTGCCTCTAGGTGGCACAATGACTGTTACTGAATTATGCCATGTTGATGTGTTCAGGACAGAACCCTTATCAAATGTGTGAAGTCGGGGGCAGATCGGACAATGTATGCCTGAATTACAACAACTTCATGTTTCATTGCGAAACATCACACTTTGCCAGGTCGCCAAGGACACGCCCTTCAACGAAAAGTCAAGATATTCACAATTTATCATCGCAAAGGGCTTAAGATCAGTCTGACCAAACAAGATGATGATTTGATTAAATCTCTAAGAGCAGTAAATCACGGAGTAAAACATACCATTTCCTGATGCATCTAGGTGGTGCTATGACTGAAGCTGAATTTTGGCATGTAAATGTGTTCAGGCCAAGACCCTTATCAAACATGTGAAGCGTGGGTCAGATTGAACATTGTATGCCTGAGTTAGAACAACATCCTGTTTCATGGCGAAAACACTGAAATTTGTCAGGCCGCCATGGACACACCCTCCAATGAAAAGTCAAAAGATCCGCAATTTAGCATCGCAAAGGCCTTTAGATGATACTGACCAAATATGATGAAGATCGGTTTAAATCTCTAGGAGAAGTTCGTTAAAGTACGAAGCCTGGAAATGCCAAAATTTGCACAGAAATCACAGCGAAAATTCTAAATGGCCGACTTCCTGTGGGGTTTAGAGCCTGGTTCCAAGGGACTTTTTTGTAGATCTTGAGGTGATACATGACCCTACCAAATTACGTATCTGTACGTTTTTCGTAGCGGGAGGGTTGTTCTTTTGAAATTTTGCAGGTGGCGCTATCGAGCCATTTCTACACGCCCACTTCTGACGCCTATACCACATGTGAATTTTCGTCACTTCTGACGTGTGTGCAAAGTTTCATGAGTTTTCGAGCATGTTTAGGCCCTCAAAAAATGCAATTCATTTCGGAGAAGAAAAAGTAGAAGAAACTGAGCAAAAACAATAGGGCCCTAGCACGCATGTGCACCGCTACTCTAAGGCCTTAGTAAAGCAATGAACCCAGGGGATTTAAATTTCAGTGGGTGAATATAGGTGGATATTCAAAAGAACTTTGAAGTGCCACAGCTCCTGTGTGCAGCAGGTGGCGCTATGATTGTAATTGATTGTTGTAACATTGATGTGTTCAGGCCAGGACCCTTGTCAAATGTATGATGTCTGTGACAGGTCGGACATTGCTTGCCTGAGTTACAACAGCTTTTTCATGCCCCTTTAACGAAATGTCAAGATCTTCACTCTTTATCATTTTGAAGTCCTTCTGACTGTCCTTCTGAAATTCAGACTGACCAAATATGATGATGATCTGAAAAAAAATTCTATTAGCAGTAAATCACAGTGTAAAACACGGCATTTTCAACTGCCAGCAGGTGGCATTATAACTTTTACTGAATTTTGCCATGTTGATGTGTTCAGGCCATGACACTTATCAAACATGTGAAGTGTGGGTCAGATTGGACGTTTTAAGCCTGAATTATAACAACTTCCTGTTTCATTGAAAAACACAGAAATTTGGCAAGCTGCCACGGACGCACCCTCCATCCAAATGTCAAGATCTCCGCAATTTAGCATCGCAAAGGCCTTTAGATGACACAGACCAAATATGATGATTATCTGATAAAATTTCTAGGAGGAGTTCGTTAAAGTGTGAAGGCCAGAAATGGCAAAATTTGCACTCAAATTACAGAGAAAATTCAAAATGGCTGACTTCCTGTGGGGTTTAGAGCTTTGCTCCAAGAGACTTTTTTGTAGGTCTCGGAGGGATACATAATCCTATTGCATTTCGTATCTCTACGTTTAACGTGGCGGGGGGGCTGCTCCATTGAATTTTTGTAGGTGGCGCTATAGAGTCATTTTAACACCCCCAGTTCTGAAGCCTATATCACATGAAATTTTTCACCACCTTTGACACGTGTGCAACGTTTCATGACTTTTTGAGCTCGTTTAGGCTGTCAAAAATGGGATTCATTTAGCGATACTTTGCAAGGCCGCAACGGACACGCCCTTTAACGAAAAGTCAAGGTTGTTGCTATTTATCATCACACAAGGTCTTGAGATTAGACTGATGAAATATGATGTTGATATGGTTAAATCTCTAAGAGCAGTAAGTCACAGCGTTAAACATGGCATTTCCTGCTGCCTCTAGGTGGCGCTATGACTTTAACTGAATTATGCCATGTTGATGTGTTCAGGCCGGGACCCTAATCAAACGTGTGAAGTCGGAGGCAGATCGGACAATGTATGTCTGAAATACATCAGCTTCCTGTTTCATGGCAAAACATCACACTTTGCCAAGCCGCCACGGACACGCCCTTCAACAAAAAGTCAAGATCTTCGCAATTTATCATTGCAAAGGGCTTAAGATCAGTCTGACCAGAAATGATGATGAATTGATTAAATCTCTAAGAGCAGTAAATCCCAGCGTAAAACATGTTTTTTCTCCTACCTCTAGGTGGCGCTATGACTGAAGCTGAGTATTGGCATTGAAATGTGTTCAGGCCAAGACCCTTATCAAACATGTGAAGCGTGGGGCAGATTGGACATTGTATGCCTGAGTTAGAACATCTTCCTGTTTCATGGCGAAAACGCTGAAAATTGTCAGGCTGCCACGGACACACCCTCCAACGAAAAGTCAAAAGCTTCGCAATTTAGCATCGCAAAGGCCTTTAGATGATACTGACCAAATATGATGATGATCGGATAAAATCTCTGGGAGGAGTTCGTTAAAGTACGACGCTTGGAAATGTCAAAAAAAGACCGAGAAAATTCAAAATGGCCGACTTCCTGTGGGGTTTAGAGCTTAGTTCCAAGAGACTTTTTTGTAGGTCTTGGGGTGATTAATGATCCTACCAAATCGTGTCTGTACGTTTTTCATAGCGTGGGGGCTGTTCTCTTGAAATTTTGCAGGTGGCGCTATCGAGCCGTTTCTACACGCCCACTTCTGACGCCTATACCACATGTAAATTTTAATCACTTCTGACGCGTGTGCAAAATTTCATGAGTTTTTGATCATGTTTAGGCCTTCAAAAATGCGATTCATTTCGGAAAATAATAATAAATATAGCTGCAAGCAGCGATGGCGGGCCCTCGCACGTTTGTTTACCGCTACACGGTGCCTCCGAGAAAACGATGCACGGTGGGCATGTGCATCAAGTGGGTAAATATCAGTGGACTATTTCATGTTGCTACTGACCCATTTAGGTACAGTAGGTAAAAGAAACCTCATATTTTAGACAAACGAGGGCGCTAGTCACTGACTAAATAGACACGCCGTTATCTGACCTTTTTGTCAACACTTAACAGCCGAAAACTCTGATGTGTGTGCCAACTTTAAAGTTCAACTAAGCACGCCAAGAGCCTTAAACATGCCTGAAATTAAAGTAAAGTTTGACGCGTTGCCATGGGAACGCGTTCGAGATGTCAAAAATCCCTTCGCAATTTATCATCTACTATGTCTCGGCATCATGTAGACCACTTCTGGTGTCAATCGCATGAATATTCTAGAAGGAGTATTTAAAAGAACATAGGCGTCAACTGAAAGGCTTAAATATGCCTTTAAAATGAAAGTAAAGTTTGACAGGTTGCCATGGGAACAGCGTTTGAGATATCAAAAATCCCTTCGCAATTTATCATCTACAATGTCTCAGCATTATGTTGACCACTTCTGGAGTCAATCACATTATTTCCTCAGGAGGAGTATTTAAAAGTTTACCGCATGCAGCTGTAAGGTTTAAATATGCCTTTAAAATTAAAGTAAAGTTTGACAGGTTGCCATGGGAACAGCATTCGAGATATCAAAAATCCCTTCACAATTTATCATCTACAATGTATCGGCATCATGTTGACCACTTCTCGTGTCAATCGCATAAAAATCCTAGGAGGAGTATTTAAAAGAACATCGCATGGAACTGTCAAAAAAATCCACCTTTGTGACTGACACACTTCCTGGTGCCTGGTGGGCGTGCTATACCTGGGAGTCACAATAGGCACATCGATGCGATCGGAATCTTCAGATGAGAAAACACCCCGCGTGTCATCACAATAAGACATTTTTTGCCTTAGATATTAGACACTTCCTGTTTCTCTGAATTCGCCATAAATTTGTCGCCTCGCCATGGCAGAACTGTTCGAGATATCAAAAATCCCTTCGCAATTTAGCAAGTCCAATGTCTCGACATCACGTTCACCACGTTTGGTGTCAATCGCATGCATCCTCTAGGAGGAGTATTTAAAATTTCAACGCTTGCATTTTTTAAACAATCCAAAATAGCCGACTTCCTGTTGGGCGGAGCTTAAATGTTAGAGGGCGAAAGTTGTTCGGGTCGATGAGATCTATATGCGTACCAACTCTCGTACATGTGCGTAGATTTTTGCCCGATCTGTGCCCCAATGTTTGTTTTTGCATTACAGGGGGCGCTACAGAGCTCCCTTGCCACGCCCGAGTTCCAGCCTTTGCCGGGTCCTAATGGCCGATGACTCTGACATCTCTGCCAATTTTCAAGAGTTTTTGAGTATGTTAAGGCCCCCAAATTGCCCCGAAACGTAAAAAATAATAATAATAATAATAATAATAAATAATTATAAATCAGAGCAAAAACAATAGGGCTTCGCACCTATGGTGCAGGCCATTCTGGCCTGCTCCTCGGTGCTCGGGCCCTAATAATAATAATTTTTTTTAGTTTAACTTTATTGTCCAGTCTGTTTTCACAGAGCGGAAATTTGTCTTTGACACTGCATCATACAAACACATCACACATCAACAACAAAAATCATACAATTAAACACTTTTAAAAAGATAAAAACAGCCCTTCTATTGCTTCACTTAAAATACTGTACGATTCAAAAAATTAATAATAATAATAAACGGAGCAAAAACAATAGGGTCCTCACACCCTGGTGTGCTAGGGCCCTAATAAACGAAGCAAAAACAATAGGGCTTTGCACCCACGGTGCAGGCCATTCTGGCCTGCTACTCGGTGCTCGGGCCCTAATTAAAACTGCAAGCAGTGATGGTAGGGCCTCCGCACGCATGTGCACCGCCGCTCTATGGCCTTAGTAAAGCAATGAACCAGGGGGATTGAAATTTCAGTGGGTAAATATAGGTGGATATTCAAAGGAACTTTGAAGTGCCACACCTCCTTTGTGCAGCCGGATGGCGCTATGATTGAAATTGATTGTCGTAACATTGATGTGTTGGGGCCAGGACCCTTGTCAAACGTATGATGTCTGTGACAGGTCGGACATTGCATGCCTGAGTTACAACAGCTTTCTCATTGCGAAACATCAAACTGTGCCAGGCCACCACAGACACGCCCCTTTAATGAAATGTCAAGATCTTCACAATTTATCATTGTGAAGTCCATAACTTCAGACTGACCAAATATGATGATGATCTGAATACATTTCTATGAGCAGTAAATCACAGTGTTAAACATGTCATTTCCTGCTTCCAGCAGGTGGCGCTATAACTTTTACTGAATATTGCCATGTTGATGTGTTCAGGCCAGGACACTTATCAAACTTGTTAAGCGTGGGTCAGATTGGACATTTTAAACCCAAAGTAAAGACAACTTCCAGTTTCATTGAAAAACACAGAAATTTGGCAAGCCGCTACGGACACACCCTCCATTGAAATGTCAAGATCTCTGCAATTTAGCATTGCAAAGCCCTTTAGATGACACAGACCAAATATGATGATTATCTGATTAAATTTCTAGGAGGAGTATGTTAAAATACGAAGGCCAGAAATGACAAAATTTGCACTCAAATTACAGCGGAAATTCAAAATGGCTGACTTCCTGTGGGGTTTAGAGCTTTGCTCCAAGAGACTTTTTTGTAGGTCTTGAAGTGATACATGATCCTACCGCATTTCGTATCTGTACAATTAACGTAGCGGGGGGCTGCTCTATTGAATTTTTGTAGGTGGCGCTATAGAGCCATTTTAACACCCCAAGTTCTGAAGCCTACATCACATAAAAATATTCGCCACCTTTGACATGTGTGCAACGTTTCATGACTTTTTTAGCTTGTTTAGGCTGTCAAAAATGCGATTAATTTAGCGATACTTTGCGAGGCCGCAACGGACACACCCTTTAACGAAAAGTCAAGGTCGTTGCTATTTATCATCACACAAGGTTTTGAGATTAGACTGATGAAATAAGATGTTGATATGGTTAAATCTCTAAGAGCAGTAAGTCACAGCGTTAAACATGGCATTTCCTGCTGCCTCTAGGTGGTGCTATGACTGTTACTGAATTCTGCCATGTTGATGTGTTCAGGCCGGGACCCTGATAAAACGTGTGAAGTCGGGGGCAGATCGGACAATGTATGCCTGAATTACAACAGCTTCCTGTTTCATGGCGAAACATCACACTTTGCCAGGCCGCCACAGACACGCCCTTCAACGAAAAGTCAAGATCTTTGCAATTTATCATCGCAAAGGGCTTAAGATCAGTCTGACCAGATATGATGATTATTTGATTAAATCTCTAAGAGCAGTAAATCACAGTGTAAAACATGGTATTTCCTGCTACCTCTAGGTCGTGCTATGACTGAAGCTGAATATTGGCATTGAAATGTGTTCAGGCCAAGACCCTTATCAAACATGTGAAGCGTGGGGCAGATTGGACATTGTATGCCTGAGTTAGAACAACTTCCTGTTTCATGATGAAAATGCAGAAATTTGTCAGGCTGCCACGGACACACCCTCCGACGAAGTCAAAAGCTCCGCAATTTAGCATCACAAAGGCCTTAAGATGATACTGACCAAATATAATCATGATCAGATTAAATCTCTAGGAGGAGTTTGTCAAAGTATGACACTTGGAAATGTCAAAAAATGACAGAGAAAATTCAAAATGGCTGACTTCCTGTGGGGTTTAGAGCTCAGCTCCAAGAGACTTTTTTGTAGGTCTTAGGGTGATAGATGATCTTCCCAAATTTCGTATGCGTATGTTTTTCGTAGTGGGGGAAAAAAATTTTTTTTGCAGGTGGCGCTATCGAGCCATTTCTACACGCCCACTTCTGACGCCAATACCACATGTAAATTTTCACCACTTCTGACGCGTGTGCAAAATTTCATGAGTTTTTGAGCATGTTTAGGCCTTCAAAAATGCGATTCATTTCGGAAAATAATAATAAACGGAGCAAAAATAATAGGGTCCTCACACCCGGTGTGCTCGGGCCCTAATAATAAACGGAGCAAAAACAATAGGGTCCTCACACCCCGGTGTGCTTGGGCCCTAACAAGCTATATCACAGCTACATTTAAACAAAAATACATAAATAAATTAAAGAACATGGTTTAGGCTTGTTAAGTGCAAATTTTCAGAGCATCGGTAAATACAGAACACTGCGCTGTAACTGTACAAAACGAATGCAATACACAAGGCACTGCATATTAATTTAGGCCATTTTCAATAATATATTAGTATTCTCATGAAATGCTAGCACGCAGTGTGATTATCGTGCAATACATAGGCATAAAATTACAATTTTGAGTGAATATGATACGCAAGTCCTTCCTGTTCCCTTATGGCTCATCTATTCGTGTTTTTTAATAATTGGTTTCTCATTTGCTTTTTACCATTGTCTCTTGGGTTTGGGGTTAGAGTACAATTTTGTAAAATAAAATGATATCCAAACGCAAACCCCAATTCTAACCCAAACCCAATCGGCAATGGTTTAAAAAACAGACAAAAAACCAATGAATAAAACTACACCAAACGATGCGCCATTTAAGTGAATGGGAAGGACTGGCGTATGCACGCAAAACTGGAATTTGGCGTAGGCACGATAATCACACTGCTTGCTATTCATACGCATTTGATGGTAATAGGTTGATTAGATGAATTAATGTGTATCTATAAAGTATGAAAACGAATGAATCAGTATTTTGGCTAAATTAAGATGGATCATTTCAAGATCATTTTCAGTCATTTAGATTTTGTCATCATTTCAGAACAAGCTTATTCTATCTATAAAAACTTACATTATATCATGTGTGTTTCTTGAATATATGTTGAAATATGTGCAAGTAAAAAAGTACAAAATAAAATCGTTCAGCTCATGGGGAGTGAACAAAAAGACGTTAAAGTCTCTCCGCAATAACGCAGAGGACGTGCTGAAACGAGTCGACAGATGATCATCATGTTTAAAATGTTTCACCCATAAATTATTAATGAAAACTTGAATATCTAAATGCCCAGGTAAGAGTCAAGTGTTCAGTCAGTTCACAATAAAGAAAAAAGCCAACGGCATTGGCTGCAGCTTCCTCATCCACGGGGCGGATGCTGCAGATAGGCTACACAAAGAAAAAAACTATAAATGTTTTAATGCTGGTAAAAAAATCAATTATATTATGGCATTTTATATTTGTGTTGATCAGTTAAAGTTATTTTAATCTTTAATACTGCATCTGCAGACAATCTGCAGACGACGCTATCATTCTATTATCTCAGTTTCACTTTCTCACGCATTCACTGTAGCCAGACCCGGATTAACACAGTAAAGTGCCCCCCCAATATATTTAATTAATTTATTAATTAATTTATTTATTTATTATTTTAAACTAGTCATTCAGGGCTCCAGACTAACTTTTTTGTTATTAGGAGCACTGTAGCCCCTGACTGAAAATTTAAGGAGCGCTAGCAGAAAATAGGGCACACCTTAAATAAGCCTGCAATGCAATTTTTGACATTTTCCCAAAATAACTGCATTACTGAAAAATACTAAATAGACGTAACTATGCAGTTGCTGCACATGTCATCATTATGCACAATTAATGAAACTTTAAGAATAGGAAGTTATGAACCTAAGATTCATACAACCCCCTTAACTATACACTGTAAAAAAATTCCGTAGAAATTGCAGCTGGGTTGCCGGTAACTTACCGTAGATTTAAATGTATGTTTTTTTTCTGGCAACATTTTGTTCAAAGTTAAATGAACATTTAACATTTACAAGTCTTTGTCTTTACAGAGTAAAACTAAAAAAACACCATCAAGCAAAACTTTCCTTGAAACAAAATCTGAAGCAAAAAACAGAAAAAGGTTGATGATGATTTCTGGTTCCCAGAATGCTTTGCATGAGGCTGTTATTGTATAGTTTTATTCTGTAAAGGTAAAAGTTATTTAACTTTGAACAAACTCTTGCCAGTAAATAACATAAATGTAAATCTACTGTAAATTACCGGCAACCCAGCTGCAATAACATTGTAATTTCTAGGGAATTTTTTTTACAGTGTAGGCATAAGATACATATAGGCTAAAATAAGTTATATCTAGATAGCATACTTTAATGAGATGAGTGGCAGGGCAGCAGTTTACATGCTTGTATCCTTTACACATTTCTCATCTTTTATCTAGTTTTCCTTGGGCACTGATGTAGACCTTTATTCTCGTCTATAATGTTTTTAGTGTTAATGTAGGCTAAAAGTTGTCCCACTCTCTTTATCTCTCATCGCTGTAATGTTTAACCGGCGCGTCTCCTTGCGGTTCTGAGTGAGATGTGTTGACTTTACCAGGGCTGCGTAGATCCATCGGTAAAATTAACTGAGCGCATGGTGACATAAAACGATATACGCGATTACGCGTCATGCAATTGAGCGGTTAACACCCGATCGCACATTCCGTAGTGCCCGCACATGCTCGAGTACTTGTAAAAACATTTTGGCCGCAGTCTGGAGACCTTGGTGCCCCCCTATTGCCTGGGGCACTCGCCCAATATTGACAATCCAGCCCTGGCTGTAGCCTGTGATTTAACGAAATGACCCTTTTAACTCTTACCAATTTATTTGGCCTTCATTATACATGTATGATGTGAAAAACAAGAAGGTCATAGCTAATTTCATTAATTTAACATAAAAAGTGCCGTGGTTGCATTCATGCGGTAGGCTTGTCAGTGCGGTAATACAGGATTGCGTTAACCCACTAAACACAGGACGTCGGATAGACGTGCAGATCATGTCTATATTGGGTCCGTCGGTCCATGACCAATTTTGGACAGGTATTCGACGTCCAAACTAGGTCCACTATTTGGACGTCCCACCATGACCCTATTTGGACGTCATATTGACGGGCAACATTTGACGTTTAAACTGAGTTATTTTTTGGACGTCATTTGGACGTCATATTTATGGGCAACGTTTGACGTTTAAACTGGGTAATTTTTTGGACGTCATTTGGACGTCATATTTACGGGCAACATTTGACGTTTAAACTGGGTAATTTTTGGACGTCATTTGGACGTCTATGACAGGTCTATGTCTATATTACATGATTAGGCCTATAAAAATGTTTTTATTTACAAATATCAGCATTATTGTACCAACATGATTAATACATACGAATAGTCTATATTATTATTACAGTACTGTTTTTTTCTGCTTTCTTGAATTACGTACAAAATTCATCTAAATGTACCATTAAAAATATGTAATTAAATGTGTAGTTCGTTATATTAAACGTATATGACCATACTAACAATTGTGGCCGAGTGGTTAGAGAGACTTGTTTGTAACACGGAGATCGGGAGTTTGAATCCCACAGCCGGCAGGAAATGTCTGAAAGGTTTCGGTGCGGTGGATGGGTGAAGTGCAGAGGCAATCATGTCTTTTCGATTTTTTCATGTCTCTTTTCCTTACACGGCGGTCCTACGGTTGTCAACATTTTTAGACGTGCAGAACACGTCGAAAAAAAGACGTCACCTGGTGTTACAAAACAACCCCTTTTATGGACTGGATTCGGACGTCCAAAAATTACATGAAAAAGACGTAATTCCGACGTCACTTTGCGCAGTGGGAATGAGTAGGTCCTAAGGCTAAGCAAAGCAACTGATTTCAGGTGTTCTGTCAAAGTCTGTTCCCTTCCGTTTAGTGTAGCGTTTTTATCACGGTATGTTTTTATATATTTATAAAGACTAAAGATTTGAATGGTTTATACTAAAAAAAACAATAATTTAATGTATTCTATTAAATATTTCATACTTTCCCCAGTTTTCCATTGTGGTATTTTTATAACCTGTTTTAATAAAAAATTGTTAATAATTATTATGTGGACATTCTTAATAAATATAGCACACACCCATGATGTGAAGTGTTTTATATATAAACAGGTTGGGGCATATTAATTTGTATGCATGTAACACAATAATTGTAGAACAAACACGTAGGCTATATATATAAGGTAAAAAGAAATAATAGAAAATAGGAAAATTATGAAATATTTAATAAATGGTATAGTATAATACACGAAAGTATTACTTTTTAAAATGAAGTGAATTATACTGTAAAAATAATTGACTTACCATTAAAGGACAATAAAGATATAAAGATACATTACATACATGCACACATACACATCTCAGTAGCCAAGCCATTAAAACATTTAATATATATAGATAATAAACGTAATGCTATAAAAACACCAGACTAAAGGGAAACACAGAAAACATAATTCGCCGCCATGTGTGAAACTCTGTTAGACTGACACCTAGTGGTGACTGTTTTCTTAGCACAGCTGTGCTCGTGGATCTTTCAACGCTACTTAAGTCTCAAAACTCGTATGAACAGAACAGGATGAATGCACGGGCGTCGCCTGATCCACAAATGCACATCCTCTTTTTTGCGTGCACAAGTTGTGAAATAATGATACGAAATATGCCAACTGAATTCACAAATATGTCTCTGTTTGTACAAATCGATGCACATTCACGTAAATATTAAAATTCGCAGACACAAAATCAAAGAAATCTGTTTAGTTCATTCATTGATAGTTGTTTGTATTTGGCTCATAAAATGCTTTAAATGGCGAAATGAAAGTCTCAATATACAAATGAACAGAACGGGATTAATGCATGCGTGTCACCTGATCCACAAATGCACATCTCCCTTTTTGCACGCGCAAATTATGATATTTGAATACACAATAAAACATTTGTATTTTTACATTTGTACAAATTGATACACGTTCATTCAAATTCTGAATTTCACATATTCAAATCTTAAGACATTTATTCGTGGATAGTAAAATACATTTGTAACATGCATCCAGTTCACAGATAACTGTGCATGTATTTGTTAATAATATTGAGTCTAATTTCTTTCCATATTAACGCGTCTTCACATTGACTTAACATTGAAATCACTCGCGCTTCACGCCTTTAACGCGTTTGGTGTAAACGCAGCATAAGTGCTACTGACATTTTGATTGTACATTTTAAAAAATGTATCAGGCTCTTACACTGTAAAAATGTATATTTAAAATAATTTTGGAAACTGAAAGTTAAGTATTGACTCAACATATTACTTTCAAATAATTCTCTCCAAACAAAAATGTGCATTGTGGTAATAAAACTTAAGGTATTGGGGTAAAACAAAAATATATATTCAAATAACACATTAAACTCTGCTCAGCCAATTTATCTGGTCAAATGAAAAATATGAGTTGACTGAGCCTAGTTTGTAGCCAGATAAGCGTATGGGCATGCACCTGAAATAAGGGGTGGGTGCGCAGGAGTTGATGATCAACATTTTCTACAATAAAGTGATGGTAAGTACTTAAATATTTACTTTTAAGTTCTGTTTAAGTATTTGTTAAGTTGTTTTCAAGTTAAACTGAGTGAAAATCTGAATAATTACAGCGTACAAACAAAATCATATTGCCGAGCCAGAGGAACTATAAGCAAGACAGATTATCCGATTGTTTTAATGTTTTAAAATGAGTGTTTAACTTTATTGCAATTGTATTGATTGTTTGAGACACTAGGTTAGTAGGTATTAGGGCTGTCACTTTTTATTCAATATTCGAATATGCATTCGAACATGACGTGAAATATCCGTATTCGAACTTTAAATAAACCATCCGGTTTTTTAAATGCCATATGTAACGCATTTTTTACAGTAACACCTCGTAAGGAAGGAGGCTGAGAGTGAGACCGACGACGGCAACTGTGCGCACGAGAGGGAATCAAATGGGACCAACATGAACCTATTGTGCATGTCAAGATAGAATTATAGTTCGTATATAAAACGACATATTAATTTTTATAGTGTTAAATATTATAGCAGAATAAAAGCTTGTGTTAATACGTTTGCATTATGAAATTAGCATGAATGAAGATAATTTTATTATTTTTAAAACGCAATGTAAACTTTATATTAAACAACAACAGCATTTGTCTTGTAAACGGATTTGAAATGATCATGTGCTGACTGTCATGCGTAACATAGACGACAGAGTCAAGTGAGATCTGCTTAACTCAGCGGTAAGTTTTATTTCATCTCAAGTATCAAAGGGTTTGTGCTCTCTATCATTGAAAACGGGCGAGCAAACAGCACGCGCAGGGTTAATGTACTCTCCACTGACGGCTCACAAACGCGCAGGATAGGCTTTGTATGTGTCCTTGTTGTCAACGAGATTACTTCTCACAAACACACTCAAGCGCGGGATATGTGTGCTTATCAATGACGGGCATTAAATCTGCAGAATTCCGCGGAGTTTTCTGCCGAAATCTGCGGGTGTGAATTCCGTTTGGGCTCCTATACTCCTGCTGCTGTTTAAGTTGTCACGTTATTGTCCGTAACTGTTCTGATTCGTTTTTTCATATATAAGTTTTGTATTCATACGTTGATAACCTGCTGTTTCAAACATTAATTAAAAAGGTCATCCAGACAGCCCAGTTTATGACTGTCACTGTTAATAATTTTGTGATTAAATCTCCATTACGGTGGGTTTTTGATGCGTGCCGGGGGGGGATGCCCAGATATTCGAATATATTCGGATACATTGCATGATATTCGAAATCCGTTCGAATTTGATTTTTCTCAAAAGTGACAGCCCTAGTAGGTATACGATTTTTGTTATAAACTGATGTTTTCTCCTCAGTGTAAGGTTAACGCACCGAGCTAACAACGCTTCATTTAGTGAGTAAATGGCAAGGCCACTACAACTTTCACAGTGAGTATATTATATTTATACTTCTTATATAACATATTTGAGTGAAAATTGTTAGCTGTTTCAAGATTTATGTGTGGTTGTTTGATTGAGAGCCGCTGCGCCATATGGCGCCCACACATGTGCACACATAGGGGCCATGCACACCATAGCTTTTATGCCGGCGGCCACATATTTTAAACAAACTTATTATAATCGAAAACAAATATTGCCTGTTTATATAATCTGCATTGAAGTAAAGAGAGTACTGTTTTTCCTGGCTGACTTTATTATCTTTAATGCGGTCACGCCCAGAGGCGGTACCCGCTGTTCACATAGTAATGAACAGATGAACATTTCAAAAAATAACAAACAAAGTGTAGAGTTTTATCATATTTTAAGACTTTACCACATGTTTGGATAATAAACTTTATACGCAAACGTGAGGAAGATCTTCATTTAAGTCTGGACATTGAGAAAGAGCAGCTTTTATCTTTAACGTTACCAAAGAAGAACAATGGAAGGGTATATTTCAAGAAGGATATATTCCAGAAAGTAAGAAATTTATCCTGCGTAATATGCTTATGGCTTGTGCAGTTCAGCCTACATAAGCGACCTCAACAGACTGCACGCTTCGGATTGAAAAACTTTTGCATTGTTTACAAACGAGGACATGTGAACTCATGTAATGGCGGATAACTGTTACATGTATTACAGTGTTAAACACAGTTATTCACTTTTGTATCCTTCATGGCAACTTTCAGTAAGGCTTCACTGCAGGATCTTTTAAGTGTGTGCTGTAATATGATTCCATATATTGTTTACATGCAACAAAATTCCATACATTGCGCTTTACATGCGACACAGTTCTTTATGAGCGCCGCATTGTTTACGCGGAGAAGCGAGTACTTGCGCACATGGTTGCCAAATCCGATGTGTGTTTAAAGTTCATACAAGCATACAGAAACGCGTTAAAAACAGAAGCTAGACAATCAGTTGACGGTCATCTGAAAACAGCTTTTTATAAAACGAACCACTGCAGATGTTTATCTGAGATGTTCTGAATTTAGTTTATGTACATGATAGTTTATCTGAATGTAGTGCTATCAGTGATATTTACCTATCAGTTATGTATGTAAGCTTATGTGGTATTTCTGTGGACAATTTATGCTAACAGCTGTTTATAACTCTCTTACAGGTCTGCATCCTCTCATCAGTACAATACTATGAAGCGGAAAAACATATTCACACTTTTTGGACATAAAGTTATATAGTAACATGAGTCACATAAGCAGCTCTGTTGTGTATCAGTTTCTTAGTTTATACAAGTTAAGTTTTTGAATAGGGATTGTTTCCAAATAAACTAAAAATGTCCTACTGACCTTCATTTCTATTTTGATTATATTGTTAACTTCTTAATAAACCACAAACAAACATGTATATATTTATTTTGTCCTCACTTTCTTTACTGTAGTTCTCTCTCACATTCCTGCCTAAAGGCTCATTATGCGCTCCTTTTGTTTACTTAGCTGTCAATAAATCCTTCTTGCATACGGCCCCTCTAAAAAAAGTGTCTTACAATTTCTAAATCAATATATTGTTTTATGTGAATGAGTAGGCTGAATGATTTTCACATCATTTTAAAGAAAAAACTCTAGACTACTAGATTATGTTTAGAAAAGTCTTATAAAAACATGTTTAGTATGGGTTTTGTGGAAGTGACTTAAATTTTTTTTTGTTGATCTTTGTTCTCTCAAAAATACAAACATGTACATACATGTAGCTCATATAATATTGTAGCCCAGTTTGTGCTGAACGCAGTGTTATGAGACACTTGTCATTAATATGTTTAAAGCAACTGATAAAAGACTAATGTTAAATGTCACATCTGACAGTGTCCCAAAATGGTCGGACCCCAGAGGGTTAACCTAAACCTGCATACAGTGGAACTGCGTACAGCTGGCTCCAGTAGTGGAACATAAATACATTCTTGTGCAGGAGGCTGTAGAACATACACATGAGAGAAATTATGACCTACAGCCAGGGTTCTAAATAAACACCAACCAAATGCAGGTTAAAATTCATTTTGCGGGTTGTTAATAAAAACTAACTAGCCAGTTTGGCCGGTGATGCATGATGCATTGCATGCATGATACATAAAGCTCTGTTCTCGGTCATTTATTCCTCTGGCAGTACTTCCATGAACACTGTGCCGTAATGCTATGTGATAATGTTTTATAAGCCAATTGGCTGTGCGCAGTTTGCAGCAACCAGTGCGAGAAACCATGGAAACGAACTGAGCGCGTCCACCAGAAAACACAAGGAAGAAAGAGAACGAACCGGCAGAGCAGGGAGGATAGACTGAAAGACGGGGTGTCACTAGACCCCTTTTACTGGGGCACGTGCCCCAGTGTAAATCTTTTGTGCCCAGGTGTAAATCTCAAGTTTAAATTTTAACAGTTAACTAGTGTATTCCTTTACAAAGATAATTGTGGCAAAAACAGATCTATATGCAATGTAGTTACTAGGGCTGTCACTTTTTATTCGATATTCAAATATGCATTCGAACATGACGTGAAATATCCGTATTCGAACTATAAATAAACCATCCGGTTTTTAAAATGCCATGTGTGGCGCATTTTTTACAGTAACACCTGAGAGTGAGACCGACGACAGCAACTGTGAGCACGAGAGGGAATCAAATGGGACCAAAATGAACCTCATGTGCATGTCAAGATAGAATTATAGTTTGTATATAAAATGGCATATTGTTTATAGTGTTAAATATTATAGCAGAATAAAAATACGTGTTAATACGTTCGCATTATGAAATTAGCATGTATGAAGATAATTTCATCATATTTACAATGCAATGTAAACTTTATATTA
Source organism: Paramisgurnus dabryanus (assembly GCF_030506205.2). Lineage (NCBI taxonomy): Eukaryota > Metazoa > Chordata > Actinopteri > Cypriniformes > Cobitidae > Paramisgurnus > Paramisgurnus dabryanus. The sequence goes on from NC_133343.1 coordinate 46,034,987, forward strand.
AACAACAACAGCATTCGTCTTGTAAACGGATTTGAAATGATGATGTGTTGACTGTCGCGCGTCACATAGACGACAGAGTCAAGTGAGATCTGCTTAACTCATCTATAAGTTTAATTTCATCTCAAGTTTCAAAGGGTTTGTGCTCTCTATCATTAAAAACGGTCAAGCAAACAGCACAGCACGCACAGAGATAATGCACTTGTCAATGACGGCTCACAAACGCGCGGGTTATAGGCTGTATGTGTGCTTGTTGTCAATGAGATTACTTCTCACAAACACGCTCAACCGCGGGATATGTGTGCTTGTCAATTGACGGGCATTAAATCCGTCAAATTTCGCTGAGTTTTCTGCCGAAATCTGCGGGCGCGAATTCCATTTGGGTCTGCCTATATATTCCTGCTGCTATTTAAGTTGTCACGTTATTGTTTGTAACTGTTCTGATTCGTTTTTTCTATATATATAAGTTTGTTATTCATAAGTTGATAACTTGCTGTTTCAAACATTAAGTAAAAAAGTAATCCAGACAACCCTGTTTATGACTGTCACTGTTAATAATTTTGTGATTGAATCTCTTTTACGGTGGTTTTTTTTATGCGCACGAGGGGGGGGGGTTGCTAGATATTCGAATATATTCGGATATATTGCATGATATTCGAAATCCGTTCGAATTTGATTTTTCTCAAAAGTGACAGCCCTAGTAGTTACCTAATTTACGCTTGTAAAACGACGAAGCGGTCGCACTGACGCGTGCACGCATCTATCCATGTGTGCACGCATCTTTGTGTTCATCTGCGCACAACTGCATTCAAAAGGTGATGCCACGCGAGTAATTATGAAAACATGACGAGAAGTAAGTTTCTAAATAATAATGATAATTTTATTTTGACTGGATCATTTTTGGATTCCGTAAAGACATCAGAAATGTTTTGTGCAAAGCAGGGAAAGGGAAGCAGAAAGGAGAGATTAGGAGTTTAATGGAGGTAAGTGTTATGTGGATGAGGACGAACCCAAGTGCAGACAGATGTATATGAACAAAAAGACTTTTATTATATAATACAAACAGAAAACAAAACCCACGAGGGGGCAAAACAATGAAAACAGGATAACTATAAACAGAAGGAGTGAACACTAAACAGGACTAGATACAAAACTACACTGAAACACTAAACTGGATTACACTTAACAAAGAACTTGACAAAACACAACTATATATTACACTTGACTAGACTAGACTTTGGACAGCGTACTTACAGGACTTTGGAAACAATGCACAAGCACAGGACAACAAACACAAGGATCTTAAAAAGAGGACAACTAATGAGGGCAACAGGTGACAGGAATTAAACAATAATGAGGAGGATGACAAGGGAGCGGGGTAAAAGAGACAAGACACTGGGAACACGTGGTCTAGTAAATCAATACTAAGACCACGTGAACCCACACAAAACATGGGTCTGTCATGATTCTGCCACAAGACTAGATTAAACAAAGGACAAGATGGCAGAACCATGACAGAATCCCCCCCTAAAGGAGCGGCTACCAGACGCTCCCCAGGGGAACACTAGACATGGGACAAGACAGACTGACAGATAGACAAACACCAAGAAAACATGACAAATATACACAGGGGCAGACAAGATAAAATAACAAGAGGGTTGGGGTGACACAATAAAAACAACAAACAAGGGAGGGGGGGCGGAGGCAAAACAAAGTTCATGTGAGGAAGTCCAGGTGGGGTGGAGCTGGGTGGGCAAGGGGTCTTGGGTCCAGGGGTAGTGGAGGGCTTAGGACGAGGAGTCCGGGCAGGCTTGGTGGGGATCTTGGAGGGAACAGGCTTGGTTGGGGATGCAGACTGGGTAAGGGGAACAAAAGGAGGCAAGGTAGGGTTCCAGGGCGTGGTAGGGGTAGACAAGGGAGCAGATGGGGGCGAGCCAGGACTCACAGGGTAGGAGAGAGAGTCAAGGGAGGACATGGAGACAGTGGCAGGGGACCAGGCAGACGGACAGGATGACAGTGCTGGGGAGGAAGCAACAGAAGGAGCTGGAGAGACAGGGGGCGCTGCGTCCGGCAGCGGAGACGAGACAGGAACAGAGACCGGGGGCGTTGCGTCCGGCAGCGGAGACGAGACAGGAACAGAGACAGGGGGCGCTGCGTCCGGCAGCGGAGACGAGACAGGAACAGAGACAGGGGGCGCTGCGTCCGGCAGCGCAGACGAGACCGGGACAGAGACAGTGACAGGGGGCGCTGCGTCCGGCAGCGCAGACGAGACCGGGACAGAGACAGTGACAGGGGGCGCTGCGTCCGGCAGCGCAGACGAGACCGGGACAGAGACAGTGACAGGGGGCGCTGCGTCCGGCAGCGCAGACGAGACCGGGACCGAGACAGTGACGGGGCGCTGCGTCCGGCAGCGCAGACGAGACCGGGACCGAGACAGTGACAGGGGGCGCTGCGTCCGGCAGCGCAGACGAGACCGGGACAGTGACAGGAGGCTGCAGCGGAGGCTGCGCAGACGGCAGGGGCTGCAGCGGTGGCTGCGCAGACGGCAGGGGCTGCAGCGGTGGCTGCGCAGACGGCAGGGGCTGCAGCGGTGGCTGCGCTGACGGCAGGGGCTGCAGCGGTGGCTGCGCTGACGGCAGGGGCTGCAGCGGTGGCTGCGCTGACGGCAGGGGCTGCAGCGGTGGCTGCGCTGACGGCAGGGGCTGCAGCGGTGGCTGCGCAGACGGCAGGGGCTGCAGCGGTGGCTGCGCAGACGGCAGGGGCTGCAGCGGTGGCTGCGCAGACGGCAGGGGCTGCAGCGGTGGCTGCGCAGACGGCAGGGGCTGCAGCGGTGGCTGCGCAGACGGCAGGGGCTGCAGCGGTGGCTGCGCAGACGGCAGGGCCTGCAGCGGTGGCTGCGCAGACGGCAGGGGCTGCAGCGGTGGCTGCGCAGACGGCAGGGGCTGCAGCGGTGGCTGCGCAGACGGCAGGGGCTGCAGCGGTGGCTGCGCAGACGGCAGGGGCTGCAGCGGTGGCTGCGCAGACGGCAGGGGCTGCAGCGGTGGCTGCGCAGACGGCAGGGGCTGCAGCGGTGGCTGCGCAGACGGCAGGGGCTGCAGCGGTGGAATTCCGCGGAGTTTTCTGCCGAAATCTGCGGGTGTGAATTCCGTTTGGGCTCCTATACTCCTGCTGCTGTTTAAGTTGTCACGTTATTGTCCGTAACTGTTCTGATTCGTTTTTTCATATATAAGTTTTGTATTCATACGTTGATAACCTGCTGTTTCAAACATTAATTAAAAAGGTCATCCAGACAGCCCAGTTTATGACTGTCACTGTTAATAATTTTGTGATTAAATCTCCATTACGGTGGGTTTTTGATGCGTGCCGGGGGGGGATGCCCAGATATTCGAATATATTCGGATACATTGCATGATATTCGAAATCCGTTCGAATTTGATTTTTCTCAAAAGTGACAGCCCTAGTAGGTATACGATTTTTGTTATAAACTGATGTTTTCTCCTCAGTGTAAGGTTAACGCACCGAGCTAACAACGCTTCATTTAGTGAGTAAATGGCAAGGCCACTACAACTTTCACAGTGAGTATATTATATTTATACTTCTTATATAACATATTTGAGTGAAAATTGTTAGCTGTTTCAAGATTTATGTGTGGTTGTTTGATTGAGAGCCGCTGCGCCATATGGCGCCCACACATGTGCACACATAGGGGCCATGCACACCATAGCTTTTATGCCGGCGGCCACATATTTTAAACAAACTTATTATAATCGAAAACAAATATTGCCTGTTTATATAATCTGCATTGAAGTAAAGAGAGTACTGTTTTTCCTGGCTGACTTTATTATCTTTAATGCGGTCACGCCCAGAGGCGGTACCCGCTGTTCACATAGTAATGAACAGATGAACATTTCAAAAAATAACAAACAAAGTGTAGAGTTTTATCATATTTTAAGACTTTACCACATGTTTGGATAATAAACTTTATACGCAAACGTGAGGAAGATCTTCATTTAAGTCTGGACATTGAGAAAGAGCAGCTTTTATCTTTAACGTTACCAAAGAAGAACAATGGAAGGGTATATTTCAAGAAGGATATATTCCAGAAAGTAAGAAATTTATCCTGCGTAATATGCTTATGGCTTGTGCAGTTCAGCCTACATAAGCGACCTCAACAGACTGCACGCTTCGGATTGAAAAACTTTTGCATTGTTTACAAACGAGGACATGTGAACTCATGTAATGGCGGATAACTGTTACATGTATTACAGTGTTAAACACAGTTATTCACTTTTGTATCCTTCATGGCAACTTTCAGTAAGGCTTCACTGCAGGATCTTTTAAGTGTGTGCTGTAATATGATTCCATATATTGTTTACATGCAACAAAATTCCATACATTGCGCTTTACATGCGACACAGTTCTTTATGAGCGCCGCATTGTTTACGCGGAGAAGCGAGTACTTGCGCACATGGTTGCCAAATCCGATGTGTGTTTAAAGTTCATACAAGCATACAGAAACGCGTTAAAAACAGAAGCTAGACAATCAGTTGACGGTCATCTGAAAACAGCTTTTTATAAAACGAACCACTGCAGATGTTTATCTGAGATGTTCTGAATTTAGTTTATGTACATGATAGTTTATCTGAATGTAGTGCTATCAGTGATATTTACCTATCAGTTATGTATGTAAGCTTATGTGGTATTTCTGTGGACAATTTATGCTAACAGCTGTTTATAACTCTCTTACAGGTCTGCATCCTCTCATCAGTACAATACTATGAAGCGGAAAAACATATTCACACTTTTTGGACATAAAGTTATATAGTAACATGAGTCACATAAGCAGCTCTGTTGTGTATCAGTTTCTTAGTTTATACAAGTTAAGTTTTTGAATAGGGATTGTTTCCAAATAAACTAAAAATGTCCTACTGACCTTCATTTCTATTTTGATTATATTGTTAACTTCTTAATAAACCACAAACAAACATGTATATATTTATTTTGTCCTCACTTTCTTTACTGTAGTTCTCTCTCACATTCCTGCCTAAAGGCTCATTATGCGCTCCTTTTGTTTACTTAGCTGTCAATAAATCCTTCTTGCATACGGCCCCTCTAAAAAAAGTGTCTTACAATTTCTAAATCAATATATTGTTTTATGTGAATGAGTAGGCTGAATGATTTTCACATCATTTTAAAGAAAAAACTCTAGACTACTAGATTATGTTTAGAAAAGTCTTATAAAAACATGTTTAGTATGGGTTTTGTGGAAGTGACTTAAATTTTTTTTTGTTGATCTTTGTTCTCTCAAAAATACAAACATGTACATACATGTAGCTCATATAATATTGTAGCCCAGTTTGTGCTGAACGCAGTGTTATGAGACACTTGTCATTAATATGTTTAAAGCAACTGATAAAAGACTAATGTTAAATGTCACATCTGACAGTGTCCCAAAATGGTCGGACCCCAGAGGGTTAACCTAAACCTGCATACAGTGGAACTGCGTACAGCTGGCTCCAGTAGTGGAACATAAATACATTCTTGTGCAGGAGGCTGTAGAACATACACATGAGAGAAATTATGACCTACAGCCAGGGTTCTAAATAAACACCAACCAAATGCAGGTTAAAATTCATTTTGCGGGTTGTTAATAAAAACTAACTAGCCAGTTTGGCCGGTGATGCATGATGCATTGCATGCATGATACATAAAGCTCTGTTCTCGGTCATTTATTCCTCTGGCAGTACTTCCATGAACACTGTGCCGTAATGCTATGTGATAATGTTTTATAAGCCAATTGGCTGTGCGCAGTTTGCAGCAACCAGTGCGAGAAACCATGGAAACGAACTGAGCGCGTCCACCAGAAAACACAAGGAAGAAAGAGAACGAACCGGCAGAGCAGGGAGGATAGACTGAAAGACGGGGTGTCACTAGACCCCTTTTACTGGGGCACGTGCCCCAGTGTAAATCTTTTGTGCCCAGGTGTAAATCTCAAGTTTAAATTTTAACAGTTAACTAGTGTATTCCTTTACAAAGATAATTGTGGCAAAAACAGATCTATATGCAATGTAGTTACTAGGGCTGTCACTTTTTATTCGATATTCAAATATGCATTCGAACATGACGTGAAATATCCGTATTCGAACTATAAATAAACCATCCGGTTTTTAAAATGCCATGTGTGGCGCATTTTTTACAGTAACACCTGAGAGTGAGACCGACGACAGCAACTGTGAGCACGAGAGGGAATCAAATGGGACCAAAATGAACCTCATGTGCATGTCAAGATAGAATTATAGTTTGTATATAAAATGGCATATTGTTTATAGTGTTAAATATTATAGCAGAATAAAAATACGTGTTAATACGTTCGCATTATGAAATTAGCATGTATGAAGATAATTTCATCATATTTACAATGCAATGTAAACTTTATATTAAACAACAACAGCATTCGTCTTGTAAACGGATTTGAAATGATGATGTGTTGACTGTCGCGCGTCACATAGACGACAGAGTCAAGTGAGATCTGCTTAACTCATCTATAAGTTTAATTTCATCTCAAGTTTCAAAGGGTTTGTGCTCTCTATCATTAAAAACGGTCAAGCAAACAGCACAGCACGCACAGAGATAATGCACTTGTCAATGACGGCTCACAAACGCGCGGGTTATAGGCTGTATGTGTGCTTGTTGTCAATGAGATTACTTCTCACAAACACGCTCAACCGCGGGATATGTGTGCTTGTCAATTGACGGGCATTAAATCCGTCAAATTTCGCTGAGTTTTCTGCCGAAATCTGCGGGCGCGAATTCCATTTGGGTCTGCCTATATATTCCTGCTGCTATTTAAGTTGTCACGTTATTGTTTGTAACTGTTCTGATTCGTTTTTTCTATATATATAAGTTTGTTATTCATAAGTTGATAACTTGCTGTTTCAAACATTAAGTAAAAAAGTAATCCAGACAACCCTGTTTATGACTGTCACTGTTAATAATTTTGTGATTGAATCTCTTTTACGGTGGTTTTTTTTATGCGCACGAGGGGGGGGGGTTGCTAGATATTCGAATATATTCGGATATATTGCATGATATTCGAAATCCGTTCGAATTTGATTTTTCTCAAAAGTGACAGCCCTAGTAGTTACCTAATTTACGCTTGTAAAACGACGAAGCGGTCGCACTGACGCGTGCACGCATCTATCCATGTGTGCACGCATCTTTGTGTTCATCTGCGCACAACTGCATTCAAAAGGTGATGCCACGCGAGTAATTATGAAAACATGACGAGAAGTAAGTTTCTAAATAATAATGATAATTTTATTTTGACTGGATCATTTTTGGATTCCGTAAAGACATCAGAAATGTTTTGTGCAAAGCAGGGAAAGGGAAGCAGAAAGGAGAGATTAGGAGTTTAATGGAGGTAAGTGTTATGTGGATGAGGACGAACCCAAGTGCAGACAGATGTATATGAACAAAAAGACTTTTATTATATAATACAAACAGAAAACAAAACCCACGAGGGGGCAAAACAATGAAAACAGGATAACTATAAACAGAAGGAGTGAACACTAAACAGGACTAGATACAAAACTACACTGAAACACTAAACTGGATTACACTTAACAAAGAACTTGACAAAACACAACTATATATTACACTTGACTAGACTAGACTTTGGACAGCGTACTTACAGGACTTTGGAAACAATGCACAAGCACAGGACAACAAACACAAGGATCTTAAAAAGAGGACAACTAATGAGGGCAACAGGTGACAGGAATTAAACAATAATGAGGAGGATGACAAGGGAGCGGGGTAAAAGAGACAAGACACTGGGAACACGTGGTCTAGTAAATCAATACTAAGACCACGTGAACCCACACAAAACATGGGTCTGTCATGATTCTGCCACAAGACTAGATTAAACAAAGGACAAGATGGCAGAACCATGACAGAATCCCCCCCTAAAGGAGCGGCTACCAGACGCTCCCCAGGGGAACACTAGACATGGGACAAGACAGACTGACAGATAGACAAACACCAAGAAAACATGACAAATATACACAGGGGCAGACAAGATAAAATAACAAGAGGGTTGGGGTGACACAATAAAAACAACAAACAAGGGAGGGGGGGCGGAGGCAAAACAAAGTTCATGTGAGGAAGTCCAGGTGGGGTGGAGCTGGGTGGGCAAGGGGTCTTGGGTCCAGGGGTAGTGGAGGGCTTAGGACGAGGAGTCCGGGCAGGCTTGGTGGGGATCTTGGAGGGAACAGGCTTGGTTGGGGATGCAGACTGGGTAAGGGGAACAAAAGGAGGCAAGGTAGGGTTCCAGGGCGTGGTAGGGGTAGACAAGGGAGCAGATGGGGGCGAGCCAGGACTCACAGGGTAGGAGAGAGAGTCAAGGGAGGACATGGAGACAGTGGCAGGGGACCAGGCAGACGGACAGGATGACAGTGCTGGGGAGGAAGCAACAGAAGGAGCTGGAGAGACAGGGGGCGCTGCGTCCGGCAGCGGAGACGAGACAGGAACAGAGACCGGGGGCGTTGCGTCCGGCAGCGGAGACGAGACAGGAACAGAGACAGGGGGCGCTGCGTCCGGCAGCGGAGACGAGACAGGAACAGAGACAGGGGGCGCTGCGTCCGGCAGCGCAGACGAGACCGGGACAGAGACAGTGACAGGGGGCGCTGCGTCCGGCAGCGCAGACGAGACCGGGACAGAGACAGTGACAGGGGGCGCTGCGTCCGGCAGCGCAGACGAGACCGGGACAGAGACAGTGACAGGGGGCGCTGCGTCCGGCAGCGCAGACGAGACCGGGACCGAGACAGTGACGGGGCGCTGCGTCCGGCAGCGCAGACGAGACCGGGACCGAGACAGTGACAGGGGGCGCTGCGTCCGGCAGCGCAGACGAGACCGGGACAGTGACAGGAGGCTGCAGCGGAGGCTGCGCAGACGGCAGGGGCTGCAGCGGTGGCTGCGCAGACGGCAGGGGCTGCAGCGGTGGCTGCGCAGACGGCAGGGGCTGCAGCGGTGGCTGCGCTGACGGCAGGGGCTGCAGCGGTGGCTGCGCTGACGGCAGGGGCTGCAGCGGTGGCTGCGCTGACGGCAGGGGCTGCAGCGGTGGCTGCGCAGACGGCAGGGGCTGCAGCGGTGGCTGCGCAGACGGCAGGGGCTGCAGCGGTGGCTGCGCAGACGGCAGGGGCTGCAGCGGTGGCTGCGCAGACGGCAGGGGCTGCAGCGGTGGCTGCGCAGACGGCAGGGGCTGCAGCGGTGGCTGCGCAGACGGCAGGGGCTGCAGCGGTGGCTGCGCAGACGGCAGGGGCTGCAGCGGTGGCTGCGCAGACGGCAGGGGCTGCAGCGGTGGCTGCGCAGACGGCAGGGGCTGCAGCGGTGGCTGCGCAGACGGCAGGGGCTGCAGCGGTGGCTGCGCAGACGGCAGGGGCTGCAGCGGTGGCTGCGCAGACGGCAGGGGCTGCAGCGGTGGCTGCGCAGACGGCAGGGGCTGCAGCGGTGGCTGCGCAGACGGCAGGGGCTGCAGCGGTGGCTGCGCAGACGGCAGGGGCTGCAGCGGTGGCTGCGCAGACGGCAGGGGCTGCAGCGGTGGCTGCGCAGACGGCAGGGGCTGCAGCGGTGGCTGCGCAGACGGCAGGGGCTGCAGCGGTGGCTGCGCAGACTGTGAGGTCAACCCCCTTCTCCTCCTCTTCTTTCTCGGGCGTGGTGCAGATGCGGTGGCAGGTGAGGTGAGGACAGTGGTGAGAGCAGCAGGCTCCGAAGAGGACCCCTCGGACGGCGACTCCCACGAAACCCTCCTCTCACGCTTACCACGAAGGTCAGGGGGCTGGACAGAGCTGGCAGGAACTGTAGTGGTCATCGCTGGCTCCTCCAGCGCCAGAACTCCCACGGTGAGACCCTCCGGGATGGCAGACAAAGGGATGGGACCAGCGGTTCTGGCTGGCTCCCTTCTAGAATTGACCCCGGGTCCAAACAGGAGAGGATCGTACCAGGTGGGACCCGGTTCAAGTACAACAGAAAAACTGCGTCCTCTCCTAGCGCAGCGACGGTACATCCAGTCCGCTGGGTTCTTAACTGGCTTGTGCATTCTGTTATGTGGATGAGGACGAACCCAAGTGCAGACAGATGTATATGAACAAAAAGACTTTTATTATATAATACAAACAGAAAACAAAACCCACGAGGGGGCAAAACAATGAAAACAGGATAACTATAAACAGAAGGAGTGAACACTAAACAGGACTAGATACAAAACTACACTGAAACACTAAACTGGATTACACTTAACAAAGAACTTGACAAAACACAACTATATATTACACTTGACTAGACTAGACTTTGGACAGCGTACTTACAGGACTTTGGAAACAATGCACAAGCACAGGACAACAAACACAAGGATCTTAAATAGAGGACAACTAATGAGGGCAACAGGTGACAGGAATTAAACAATAATGAGGAGGATGACAAGGGAGCGGGGTAAAAGAGACAAGACACTGGGAACACGTGGTCTAGTAAATCAATACTAAGACCACGTGAACCCACACAAAACATGGGTCTGTCATGATTCTGCCACAAGACTAGATTAAACAAAGGACAAGATGGCAGAACCATGACAGTAAGACAAACAGTTAGCAGTAACTATGACTGAGATTATTTAGTATAGCAGTCATAAAATGACTGGTTTCTTAAAATATTCTTGTAAAAATAAGTTATTAATCATTGCTATCATTTGTATAATGTAGAGAATATTTCTCTGCTGTCATTATTTCCAAACATTTTATGCCATTTATGCCTCCAAACATGTTAATAATGTTAGGTATGATGAAGAAGATTATACTTAAATATTTTTAAATACATATTTATCTTTCCTGTATTACCTGTTGCACTGTAGAATAGTGTGTTAAGCAAAGGACATTGTATAGAAGTGTTGCACACTTCTTGCACACAGCAGGCTTTCAAAAAAAGTCAGCAAAAAATGGGGGGCCTGTGCCCCAGTAAAGGTTTATGTCTATCGTCAGAGAAACAAAGAAAGCTTATGTTTGATCACGAAAATGTTGTCATGTTTTTTTGTCAGGATTGTCGCATGTATGCAAAAGAAAAAACGAATCATTGTTGCATTCAGTGGTACTCATAATTTCTCTTATTTTCACTGAAAAAAAATTTGGCTAGTGGAAATGCTGATTGGCTGGTGGTCAAAAAAGTTAATTTAGAACCCTGCCTCGCCCTAGAGAAGCAAAGTCGCACAGGGGTATCTGGGCCGCTTAACTGACAGCGAACGGTAGGCTTGTCTTGGACGGCACGCGGCGCCCCTTAGATGATTTTTCCCGGCCCGTGGCGAATTTCCCCAGAAAGCCTGGCCCCAGCTTAGTCTGCGTCGTCGATTAGGTGGGGGCTGTCATCCCGCAGAACACCTATCGTCGCCGCAGAGGCGATCAGTTTAGGTGACGGCCGGCACGTCCACCGGGCGCCTATCGTCCCCCTTGGTGCACTTTTGCAAGGGGTCTCCCGGCTCCCGCCCGCAGCTTAAATGACGGCCCTGCATCCTGTCCACCACCTATCACACCTATCACCGCCTACCCCTCCCGTGAAAGGCCTAAACCTCCCGCGGTACGCTTACAGGGATCCCGCGGAAGGCCTAAACATCCCCCTGACCGACTACATCCCGGAAGCAGCCTAAACGACCACAAGGTCATCCCCCTGTCCGCCTGGTATTTGTCCCCCTGACCGCCTACGCTCTCCCGCGGAAGGCCTATTCGTCCCCCTGACCGCTTAGCTAGGCGGTGTGAAGTGCCGAGTTCCGGGCCCCTGCGACCTTCCTGCCAAACAGAAAACTCCCATAAGCGACTTGTTAGACGCCAAACGGACATGCCTCCCGTACGGTACCCGAGGGCCCGACGGGCCCCAAACGTCGCACGGGTTTGCGTCGCGCGGCCCTTGACAAACGGCAGGCGCGAGAAACTGTTTTTCATTTCACCATGTGCTGGCGGAGCGTTTTTTTTTTTTGCCACGAGACGCGCTCCGGAAGGGCCAGGAGACATGGAACACCGGGCCCCGACCCGTGGGCCCAAGTCAATATGCCGTGCCGAGTTTCGGGCCCCTGCGTCCTTCGACCCCCGGGATATAGAGCTTTCCGTCTGCCGCCTAATAAGTTACGGATGGGACTTCCTGGTTCGCAGGGAGGGCACCAGGAGACGCGGAACCCTTTGTCGGGGCCCCGGCAGACGCGACGTGCCGAATTCCGGGCCCCGAGGGCCTCCCGAACCCTACCCCTACCTTCAACGGCCTACCGTATTATGGCGTGAGTTTGGCACATCCGGGGGTCCTGTTCGGCCTCCGAGCGCCCGACGGGCCCCCGACTTTGCAAACAATTTCTAACATTTTTTTTTTGCATAAGAGGCAAAAAATCATACTTAGGAACGATGCTGAGGGCCGAAACTTTGGGGGTCAGTTACGGGGCCCATCAGGTGCCACCGACCCAAATTTGGAGGCTCCCGCGACCTTCGACCTTAGAGAAACGCAGCGTCTGGTAACAGCCTAAGAAAATAGGCTGTTGCTGGCTTTTGGGGCCGATCGAGCGCTTAACGGGGCCCGGGGGCCGCGGAACTTTGTAGGCGGGGTTGGTGGCCCGCGACGAGAAAAACGAGCCCTGTGTAGATACGCCGCCGTACATCCGCCGCTTATTTGACCGTAGACGAGAGTGTGGGGGATGGGTAGGCGGTCAGGGAGATGAAATAGGACGTCTGCGGACCGAGGAAGACTCCAGTGAGGCTAGGGGGTCAGGGGGATGAATAGGCGCTCCCTGGACGAGATGAAGAAAACTAAGCGGTCAGAGGGACGAATAGGTTTTATGCGGGATGAGGAAGACTCTGGCGAGGCTAAGGGGTCAGGGGGATGAATAGGCGCTCCATGGACGAGATGAAGAAACTAAGCGTTCAGGGGGACGAATAGGCTTTCCGCGGGATGAGGAAGACGAGGAAGACTACGGTGCGGCCAGGGGGTCAGAGGGACGATATGACGGTCCCTGGACGCGATGAAGAAAAATAAGCAGTCAAGGGGACGAATGGACTCTATGCACGACGGTGCTTGACGTATTTCCGGTGAAATCTCAGGATGCTGGACTACTTCCGCCAGTCATAGAGCTCAATGATATTCAGGAACGTTGGTTGCCAAAATAGCCAAAATAACACTGCAAATTTTGTTGATGGTTGTTTAATTTACATAGAAATAACTTATACTTCACATTTAATACCATAATGACATTTAAACGTATGAAAGTATATTTTTATAGACGGGAGAACCGAACTTCTAGCCACCACTGGTGTGTGTCATAGTGTTTACAGCATTAGACTCAAGCATGACAACTTCTACACTGCTACCCTGTATCTGCATTAACACTAGTTTTAGATAGAAATTGCACTGATAACAGTGCTATTCATCTGTTGTTGATATACTTATGAATTTTGTATAATTGTTATCATCAGTACTAGCGAAGATAACATCTGTGGTTATACAAGCAAAATGTTAGAACAGTAAAAAACGTGTATTTTGCGCATTTATGCTTTATTAATAACAAATGCAAAAGACAAATAGAACATTCATATCAATGACAACAAGAATAACTTCAGAGAAAAATAAAACACACACACAACAAACTAAATACACGGGGTATTAAAATAAACAAACAGCACAAGAAATAAACAAATAATGGAATAGATTTCTTAAATGGACTTTACCATAGTCAATAGTTCTTTTTGCGTTGTTATTTATATCCTATAAAGTTCCAAGATATGACTCAAAAATATCCAAGTAAAAATGTTTTGACAATCGACGTGAATATACAAAAAAAAAAAGGTATTAAACGTCACATTTAATATAAGTCCTGCTGCAGTTCGTGTTGCTTTTTCCTCATATAGCAGTGAGATTTCATTTACGTCTTTTAATTTACCTGACACTTTAAGATAACATTACAAAGACATTAATCCTGAATCATAAAAACAGCACAATGTAAGCTCTGCTAGTATGATGAACATATCATAATGATTACAGAGATAAGACGACTTGCAACCTTTCTCGAGTTTGCACATCTGGACAATTCTTCACACATCACAGGTTGTAAATTTGGGTAAATCCAGCAAACAACGAGTAAATTTAGCGATTCTGCCGTCACTCCGCTTTAAATCTCCCGTACCGGAAACTGAAGAGCAGCCTTGAGTCAAACGCGGAAGTTAAGCGTGCATAGAGTCCATAGGCTTCCCGCGGGATGAGGAAGACTACGGTGCGGCTAGGGGGTCAAGGGGACGATACGACGGTCCCTGGACGAGATGAAGAAAAAAAGGCGGTCAGGGGGATGAATAGGCTTCCCACGGGCACCAGATAACAATGGTAGGCACTCAGGTGGATGAATAGGCTTGCCGCGGGACTCTCTCGAATGACGAGAGCTCCCCTAGTGGTGTCCGTACTCTGCCTATGCGGGAAAACGGCCCCTTGTCCGTGGTAAGGGGGAAAAGGCCCGGTCGTAACTTAAATAGACAGTCCGTGGATGTACACGAAAGGTCTACGAGCCCTCCGACCGACTATGGGTACAATGGCAATCTATATGAATAGGCTCAACTCCCACGAAAATGCTAGTTGCCCTTACTCCAGCCATTGCTTTATTGTTCCAAAAAGGAGAAGACTTGTAAATCGTTCAGGGATGCAGCTCAGTCCTATGCTGTGACTGAGACAGATTGTGATTTAATCAGATCCGAGGACTGATTCCTTACATTAGAGCTTATGTTTCCGTTCAACACGGCAGGTTTTCACCCGAGGGGAAACCCGTCTCGCATGATCAAAGTCATGCACTGTTGTTTGCGTGTTCTGGTAACATGAAGAAAGCCATGGCTTCTGTCCCAAGGTCCTGTGTTGGGTGCACATTGTCGACATGTGAAGCTGACAACAGGCGTCCCTCAGGTTTGTGCGATTATGGCAAACCAAGAGGATCAAAATCGCTTGGAAACTCATCATCGGCTATGGCACTGAAATTGCCTTGGAAATGATGGTTGTATGGATTGAACTCCCATTTCCTTCCAGACCTGAGAAGCCATCATGTGCTTGTCCAGACAGACATCACATCGGTGGCTGTGTGCTCTGGTGGTGTGGAGGAAATCTTGGTTTCTATCCTAAGGCCTGTTTTTGAGTGCACGTTACTTGCATGTGACGCTAATAACAGACGCATCCCCCACAGGTTGGAATACAGTTATGGAAGGCTGAGAGAGACAAAATCACTACATTATCGATTTTGGGATAATGGCATTTGAGGTCTCTAGACAATCTGTGTTGTTGACGACAGTTTAGGTCCCAGGCCACTTGATGCCCTGTAGGGCAACTGTAGGGCAACACCCATTGCTGGGGAGTTGAGACTCCAAGCCAGATATGGTGAAACACATCTGGAGAAGATTTGGACACGCAGAGGTGGATCTGTTTGCGTCTCAGGACACCACACACTGCCTAATGTGGCTTTCTCTTCTTTTCCCCAATCTCTCTGCCATAGAAGTTTTGGACCCTCGAGAGAGCTTTATGCCCTTATGTGGAGAATCTTTCACCTATTGGTGTTTAACTCACATAACGAACCCAGTCAACTGCCCTGTTGATGTGGCAATTCTCTGCTGGCTTAACTCCTTCCATCCTTAAGGTCTAGGTGGCAGTAGTCTCGGTCTACCATACACCTTTGGAATGATCTTATGCTCCCAAATGAGGTTGTGGAGACCATATGATTACTCCACCTTTAAGGTATAGGTGGCAGCAGTTTCTGCCTACCATACACTTCTGGACTCACTGAGGGCAGTCTACATACCAGGCCACCTGAATGTGGCAGATGCCCTGTCGAGACAACAGACATCACCGGGGGAGTGGAGACTTTATTTGGTTACCCACATCTGGACTAGATTTGGATGCACAGAGGTAGATCTGTTTGCATCCCAGGACACCACACATTGCCCTATTTTTTATGAGTTAGGGAGGCACATTTTTTACAGTGTGTGTTTAAGTTCAGTAATTTCACTTTAATGGCAATAAAAAAGGTGAATGCAAGCTTTTTTGGCAAAAACCTCCACATCTTTGGATCACTAAACTACAAACTTTGCAAATAATGAAAGTCGGAATGCAAAAAAAAAAAAAAAAAAACACATTAGGGTCCCTTTGATGTGACTGCCACATACAGGTTATATTCAGGTCTAAGTAATCACAAGGGACTTAAGTTTGAATGTGATCCACGGTCGTTTTGCACATCATCGTTCATCCTAGAGGACAAGTCCACAAAGTCGACAAGGCGGATTCTGCCAACAAATCAGTGGCTATGTTTACATGCACAAAATTTTGTCAATCTAGCTGCATGTAATACGATTTAAGGTTACAACGATACAGTTTACATGCACCCTAAACATTAAAATAGTAGTATACTTTAGTGTATTAGAAATATGATTGAAGTACATGAACTATAAAACAAGTATGCTTCTACTTGTTGTGCTTCATTTAAAGAGTGTTTAATATGTACTTTTTAAAAGTATACTTTTAGTGTATGCACAAAATGTATTTAAACATTATAATCTGCCCTGCAATGCCTTTTTAAGTATATTTCCATTAGAATGGCGATGCAATGCAGTTGTACTGTAAGTGTGCTTAATTGCTCATGAATCTTGATTTTCAGTAGTGTATTTTAGTGCACTTGAAGTTTAACATAGTGGTCTGCGCAGCGTCGCATGAACTTGAAGGTTAATGGCGGCGGCAGGTGGCTGTGGGGGTTTTGCAGTGGCCATGAACCTACTGATTTTTACAGCTATACAACTGTGGGGAAACTGGTCTGCTGCTTGTGAACGCTCATCTCGGAATGCCATCTTATTGGAAGACCTCGCTGTTCCACTTGATTCAAGTAGTCAGTACGTTTTGTATTCCAACTTTCTGGATGATGGACGAGCATTTACTCGGTCCCCGTCTAGCCAACGTGAGCAGCGTAGACAGAAAACGACCTCCATATCGGTAAAACAGGATTATTATTCCATCATCTTCTGTAGTATTCTGCTATTATGTGGGGACATCCATCTAAACCCTAGGCCTGAGACCTATGAGTTACAACTTGCGGAAAATTGGAAGTCTGCTGTTCCCCGTGATGGACAAATGGCAAGATCGATGATTCACTTATGTGATGCTCTCCCTGCAGGATTATGAGGTAAAAAAATCAAGGACTGAACCTGTAGATGCCCACACACTGTTAAAAACGGGTCCATGTAGTAAGACAAATGCTTCACAGACTGCCATCGTATTTTCTAAACAGCATCAAACAAAACCGTTTCAGACTGTTCACCATGCAAGCGTTTTATGGAACCCAAAAACAAAACCGAAAGGAGTTTTTGGTGGACATTTAAATAAACGTAGTGTTATATCAAAAACTGAGCAATTGGAACACCTGTTAACAGACTCAAACCTTGACTATCTGTGTCTCACTGAAACTTGGCTAACTCCTAAAACTCCTTTATCTGTATTTAATATCCCAGGTTATATGGTGTACAGACGAGACAGAAGTCAAGGGAAAGGCGGTGGGGTTTTAATTTATGTTAAGGAAAGCATTCGAAGTAAACAAATAGATCTGAATTAAAACACCTTAGAGGGTGTAGGGGTTACTATCACGTTGTCCCCCGAAATGTCATTTGTTGTCTTTGCAGTTTATCGTCCACCTAATGTTACAAATTTTATCTGAAATCCTTAAACAACATGAAAGGAAAGAAGTTATACTTATGGGTGACTTTAATTTAAACTGGCTTGATAAATCATATAGGAAAAAGCTTAAGGACATTGCAAAGACATTTAATATGGTACAAAAGATAAATTAACCCACACGAATAACTAAATCTTCCCAAACATTATCAGATTTAGTTTTTACAAATGTACCAGAAAGGATAACTAAAACATACAATCTTGTTACTGGCCTGTCAGATCATAATCTTACATTAGTTGCTAGAAAACTGCCTAAATTACGGTACAGGGACCAAAAAACAGTAAAAATAAAAATATACAAGTAAAAATATACAAAAATAATACCTAGAAAACCTAGAGCTAAACATAGATTGCCTTGGTTCAATAGTCATCTCTGGCAACTAATGAAAAAAAGAGATGCCTCTCTAAAAAGCTTTCTAAAATCGGGTTTACCTACTGATCATCTAATCTATAAAGGTTTAAGAAATAAGGTTACAATGCAGCTTAGGAAGGCTAAAGCATCCTTTTTTCTTGAAATCATTAGAGAGGCAAAAGGGAATAGTAAACAACTATGGAAGACCATTGATAAATTAACTGGCAAGGACAAGTCCAAGTATGAAAGTGTACAGCTTAAAATAAATAATGATATTAAAAGTGACAGCCTAGAAATTGCAACAGAATTCAACAATTATTTTTTTAAACTCAGTGGAAACACTGGGTAAGAATTTTACTAACAAGACTTTTAATTACTCCTAGTTATTGATAATGAGGGTTTTAATATAACACCCACAAATTATATAAAGGTTAATAAAATACTATCTACATTAACTAATAGTAAAGCAAATGACATTTTTGGTCTTGATACTGCTCTCTTTAAAACTCATAAAGAATTTTTAGCTGCTCCTTTAACTAATTTATTAAATAAATCTATTAATGAAAGTATCTTTCCAAGTATCTTAAAGCTTGCTATTGTGACCCCGGTCTATAAATCTGGTGACAAACAAGAGGTTTGCAATTACTGGCCTATTAGCATTCTACCAGTCATCTCAAAGGTTATTGAGAGAGTGGTAGCAGAACAATTAATTGCTCACCTTGACTCTAAGGCCTCATTGCATCCTATGCAATTTGGTTTTAGAAAAAAACATTCAACTGAAACAGCCTGCTGCTACTTCCTTGAACAAATCAAAACAAATTTAGATCAAGGTGGAGTGGTGGGTGCAGTTTTTCTAGATTTAAGCAAGGCTTTTGATATAGTCAACCATGAGATATTATTAAGCAAATTGGCACATTATAATCTTTCATTAAATACACAAAATTTGTTTAAATATTACTTGAGTTGACGACATCAGTGTGTCCGAATGAACAATGCATTCTCCCCATTAAAAAGATGTACTATGGGGGTCCCGCAAGGGTCGATTTTAGGGCCGCTGTTCTTTAGTATATATATAAATGACCTTCCATTAGTATGTAATGATATTGATTTGGTGATGTATGCAGATGATACTGTGCTGTACACTCATGGGAAGAATGCTACAGAGGTTGCTTTAAAATTAATGAATGTAAGGCATAAGGTTGTGGAATGGTTACATAGCTCATGTCTCACTTTGAATATTGAAAAGAGTGTAACCATGTTTTTCAAAAATAGATGTAAACTTAAAGAATGCCCTGAGGTATTAGTAAATGGGCATATAATAAAAAATGTGGACAAATTTAAATATCTGGGTGTTATCCTGGACCCAACTCTTACTTTTAAAAAACATGTAAAAAAATTGAGTAGTACACTTAAATTTAATCTTTTAAATTTCAGACATATAAGAAACTCTCTTACTATTGAGGCATCAACTACTTACTTAAAAGCAATGATTGTTCCGCACTTTTTGTATTGTATAACAAGTTGGTCTCAAGCAAGTAAGACCGCATTGAGACCACTTGAATCATTATATAAAACAGCCCTTAAGATCCATGATAAAAAAACACGTCAATATCACCATTGCAAAATAATGACTAAATACAATATTTTAAGTTTTGAAAATTTGATAATGTATTCAAATGTTTGTCTACTTTTTAAAATAATTCATAATGGTGTCGCTCCTCCACTAAAAAAAAAGTATTGCACTCAACTCAGAAAAAAAGAGCTACTCGATCAGCCACTAGAGGAGAGTGCAATATTCCCAATCGTAAAACTTCTTTTGGCAAATCATCTTTATCTTTTGTGGCTATAACTCAGTGGAATACTCTCCCCACACACCTTATTACATGTACAAATCCTTTCATCTTCTCGGGTTTGATAAAAGCTTGGTTACTGTCACAACAAAACTGTACACACTTGTGATGTGTGTGTGATTGAAATTGGGATAGGTAAGGATTTATTGCATATTTGTGTTTGGGTGGGATTCATTTTTTGAAGGGGGATTAATTGAGAAAATGAAAGTCTTTTTTTAATTAAGAGTGATTGTGATGTAAATTTAAATGTTTTTGTATTTTATTTGTATTGAATTTTTTTATTATTGTGTTACTGACCTGCCAAGGAACTACAGGCGGAAAATAGCACTTGTGCAACAACCTGGCACAAGGCATCTCTCCTTGTTTTTATACAAGGTTAATGTTAATTTTGTGCATTGTCCCTGCTTAAATAAAATGAAACTGAAACTGAAAACTGAAAAAAAAACGTTGTTCCATTTTAGTATACTATTTACACTTGAAGTGTAGTTAAATAAATGTTAAGTTGAAGTTAATACATAATTGAATACACTTAACTACACTTGGATTTTGACAAAATAGTACAAAATGTAGAAAATATACTTAGTACATTTTTTTAAAGTATATTTTTAATAGAATTATTTTTCACCTGGGTTGCAATCTGATTAAAATGTTCGTTTACATGTACATTCTATAGAATCGAACCAAACATCTGCGCAAGCGTACAGCCAGTGTTGCCAGATTCGCGTATCAAAACCATCTGAATGGACATTCAAAACTAGCCCAAAAGCATCTCAATGAATATTTAGAGTCCAAATACCAATAACTATCTTCAACCCACAGAAAAAACAACTGGTGAAAACAGTTTAAACAGAGCCGAAATCTAAACTCGAAAAAAGCAGAGGACTTGACAACGCACCGGCGCACAGCATCTCTCATCGAGTTCACGCTTTATCTCCGGATAAAAGTCAAAACTGAGTTGGAGAAAGTTGCTCTTAAGAAGTTTTCAGATATAGGTAATGAAAAAACACTTTTCAAAAAGCACAATGCTATTTACTGCTTTAAGTAGCCAAATATTTTAAAAGTACACATAAACGCTGCAGAATGTACATTGTGTGTACAGCGCGAGACCCCATTAACGTTACCTTAATTATGCGCATTGGTATTGCATGTTTCTGTAATGAGAATCATGTGATATAAGAGGTGAACTTGAGCACAAATGTTCTGCACATGTGCACAATGTTTTTTTGCATCCGGTTGAAAAAATACTATGATGACCACAGCCAATCTTTCTCAGGTAACTGGACTCGTACTTTCTCCTTTGGAGGGCTCGTAGCTGTAAACACAGGATGATACTTTACAGGTAACTGGGACTTTTCTCTCATGCAGGTGCCTCGTAGCAGCGGACATGGTAAGTATGTCTCAGGTTACTGGACTCGTACTTTCTCCTTCTGAGGGCTCGTAGCTGCAAACACAGAACAATACTTTACAGGTAAACTGGGACTTTTCTTTCTTTCAGGTAACTGGACGTTACACCGGTCTCCACGCAGCGTCGCCAAACAGCATATATTAAAGAGGTACTTCACCAGCCTCAACGTTTCCTTGTTCCCCACGACTAGTTCCGTCTAGAGTGGCTACTGACAACATAAGCACAGCATTCCACTGCAATACTTCAAGTGTACACACACAGCAAAGTCAAGGACTCACCCACTGTACTCCACAGTTGGACGTTGTCACAGTGAAGGGCCAGGAGATGGACGTTGCTGTTGCGACTGCTTTACCTCCCGGTATTTGTATGCTTCCCGGCTCACCCACCACTCTGCTCCGTGATAACCGGTTCGCTAAGGGCTCACAACATACGTTGAATAATGCACTTTCCACAATAACATCCAAATCGATGTCCCATGTACTCACAGTAAATAATAACACTCTCTCCTTGTTTCCTTCGCCTTCTAGTTGGCTGGTTCCTCTTCGCCCCGCATGTAATCCGGTGAGTAATTCCTCCAACTGTCGCTCAAACACATCAATGATGCATGTAAGGGTGTCACGATTTGGACGTTGCTGTTGCGACTGCTTTACCTCCCGGTATTTGTATGCTTCCTGTCTCACCCACCACTCTGCTCCGTGATAGGGCCGCTAACCGGTTCGCTAAGGGCTTACAACACACGTTGAATAATGCACTTTCCACAATAACATCCAAATCGATGTCCCATGTCCTCACAGTAAATAATAACACTCTCTCCTTGTTTCCTTCGCCTTCTAGTTGGCTGGTTCCTCTTCACCCCGCACGTAATCCGGTGAGTAATTCCTCCAACTGTCGCTCAAACACATCAATGATGCATGTAAGGGTGTCACAATTTCGATTTTAAATCGAAATCGATCGAAATTAAGTCCCATCCTTGAACTTCGAATTAAAAAATGTGATCGTCGATGCTGCCACGCCGCCATGTCACGTCCGGTCGGCTTACCAAGTGGGGAAAAACCTCTCAGATATTTATATTTTAAACACGAGGGATGTATTAATACTTGAAATGCATATCATAAACAGGATTACTACCTACTGATCTGCCTTCGGACAGAGCACAGCTCTCTGCACGTGCGTGAGAATGAGGCGCCAAGATGCAGCAGATTAAATTTCAAACAAAAGGGATAGTTTGCCACAGCTCGCATGAAACGCATAAAACTGAACAAATAGGTAAGGATTACTACTATTTTAGTTTATGTTTAGACTTCGGACAGATGCTAGAGGACTCAAGTCCGAGTTCTTAAAGGCCGAGTCCAAGTCGAGTCCGCCCAAGTCCAGAAAGTAATTAAATTGAAAAAAGATACAAAATTTGTATTGTAAATGGTTACTTTCTATTAATGCTTTAACCCTTCAACCTATTTAACCAATGGCAATATAAAAATAGGTAATAAAATTACCTCTATTGCATCTTGTCATTGCCACTGAACATTTTTATTCTATGTCAACTTGTTTCCTATCAAAACTGATTTCAAAGAAAAGAAAGGGATATAAAGGTATCTTCTTTTTACCAGATGTCTTGCAAATAATTATCTATGATTTTCGTAAGCAAAACAAATTATTGCTGACTTTGGAGGGGAAAAATAAAAGGAGGGGAGACCGTCCCGTACACACTGCATATTAAATTGGGTTGTCACTTCACCTTTTAATGCTTAATCCTGTTCTGTACCCACACACTTCAGTAATTTACGGTATTTATGTACAAAAAAGCCGAGGACCTGGAAACACTGCAAGACTGCGCGCTGTGAAGCAGCCTCACAAAAGAAGCGTACAATACACAACGCCCGAACGGAGGTTCATTGCAAAACACAATGCTGTTAGATTATTTTGGTCAAAGCTGTGAGTGATAAGCACGCGAGACGGCAGAACGTTGCTATGGTTATTTCTGTGTCAATCATCACATTTTCGGGAGTGAGTCTTGTGCCATACAGACATGAAACGAACATTTAGGGGATTCACTCTCGAAAGTTTGCAGTGTGTACGAGACGAGACATTAATTAATTTCTCATCTCAAGTTCATGCTGTTTTTAATGTTGCACATGACGTGGACTCGACTGTACTTGGGATATTTTCCGAGTCCAAAATGCCCAAGTCTGTGTCAAGTCCGAGTACAAATTCACCCGAGTGCATGACAAGTCCGAGTTCATTCAAAATTGAACTCGAGTCCGGACTCGAGTCCGAGTCCAAGTTCGAGTACCCCAACTCTATGTGTTTATGAACTGCTCTCATGTACTCCCTCTTATTTAAAGGTATAGCGGAAGATTTTCGTTTTCCGGGTGGATCACCACTGTTATTAGTCATCCCAGATGTCAATCATTCTGATTATATGTTGACGTATAACCGCCGTACGTGCTCGCCTCTACGTTCGCTTTCTGCACATGCGCCCTTTCACGTGTATGTGTGTTGTGCTACGGTTTCAACCATTCATTGAAGGTTGCATTCTCACTGTGTTTTTTTCAAAATGTCTGAGGGTCGCAAGAGAAAAAGTGTCTACGAATTGTATGACAAGAAGAGAAAGGACTATAAATAAAGAAACAAGACCAGAATGTTTATGGGAGACTATTTCACACGCTGGCGTGAGCTAAAAGGACAGGTTGGGCTTCCCACGCGAAGTTTCTACTGGAAAGGTACATTTTGTCATGCTATTTGGAGAAATCCATTTAAAATCACTGCTAGTAAAAGTTGATGTAAGCTATGATTTGCGATGCTAGCCCTGGCACAAGTCACGAACTGCACAGACACGGTAAACATGCCGACAGCAACTTGTAAACAGAGCGAAGAGAAGAACTGAGCTCCTGCATGCTCTCTCTCTGTCTCGTGCACGCGTTTAACAGGCGTTCCCTCTCGGGAGCATTTTTTAAAAAATATCGAGGGGCGGTTCTTTTAAATAATTTGGGAAAATCTTCCGCTATACCTTTAATTGTGTAATATATTCATTTTCATTTTTTCCTCAGCTTTGCATACATAAAGTTCAATAAAATGTGTTTGAAGAAAAAAGCTATTCTGTTTGGTTTCATGAGCTAATTTTTATTTTTTGGTTAACATGTTTATGTATGTCATTGTCCTTGAGAAGATAAGGAAATAGGAGATTAAAGATCAAAATAGGGGATTATATGGCTATACCATTAGCATATCCAACATGTATCTGCCTACCTGGCAAAAATTGTACTGAGGACCAGGGACCTTGGTCTTTTGAAGCGCAGTGGTTGTTCTCACTTTCCTTAAAATAACCAGCAATGAAAATGTATAAAAATTTAGTCTAGTCATTCAGGGCTAACTTTTTTTGTTATTAGGGGCACTGTAGCCCCTGACAGAAAATGTTAGGAGCGCAAGCAGAAAATTTTGAGCACACCTTAAATGCAGTTCTAAACGTAGGTTCAGGAGGAGCCTGAATATTCAGGCCTGTCAATCATCATCATCATGGGCGTATATAAGGCAGCCTTTCCAGCTGCTTTCTTTTCCGGATTTTGGCCCCGCCCGTTTCCGGAATCACGTCTACACAACGAGCTCCAGGCTCCTACTAACTTGGGAAATATATTTTTAAATACCAATGCAGCAGCTTTTTTAGTACCCGCTCTCACTACCGCTGTAGTTGATGTCAGGGGCTGTGCTCAATATTTTTGCATTTCGGATGTTCTTTTACACGACAACCGCATTCTCGATTGCAAACGCTGTTTGACAACGGCGACGTGACATCATGCGCTTCTGTTAATTCCGTCTACGCATGGGCGATCGACCAAAACAACAATGGCGGCCCACAGGACTGTGTTGCACTTGTTTTCGCGTTTATTAATCCATTTTCCATCAAAGCTAACAATTATCGGAGCTTTATAATCCAGAGTTAATCGTAGTGAAACCTACCTTATTGTCAATTCAATCAAACTGCTCGTTTTTTCGTTCTTCTCGATAGTTAATTTTTTCTCACAGCTCTGTAGAAGAATTCGCTACACGCTCCCGCGTTCTTCCATCCAAGGCAACACCGCATTCCACTGGCCCCGCATGCATACATGATATGACAGTCTCCGCGGACGGGCAAGGATGCCCACGCAATGGTCTACAACGAGCCTCCGCTTTTCGCGCACACGTCTCAGGCGAAAGGCATGACGTGCTAACTGTTGCACTTTTCTTTGAACCGACAGCATTGAGCAATTGAGTTCAAAAAACCCAACACAAAGCTAAGGATAGAAAAAGTCGTCTGTCGGAACAACCCTATTGTTGTAACACAAAAACTCGACACATATAAGAACATGAACAAAATAACAATCTCATAAATATGTCTTTATTAAACTTTCATTTCATTTACGTTTTTACTTTTCAAGCAATGCAGAAATCGGATTGTAGTTATTTCCTCATCCAGGGTACATTCTATATAAATATAAGATAGCCTATCTCGTGTTTTAAATGGCAAGTTTCTATACTTCATAGTAAAGACGCATATACATTAAATAGCATTGTATTGCATGGATCAATCAAAGAGATTTGTTGCAGGCTTGCCTGATCACACAGGCTCGCCACGAGTCCGGTTAAGTATTATTTAAAGCTGATCTTTCTGTCGCTTTATCTCTACCGCAGTAGGGATCTCAGTTCACATTTATCCTATTATTATCAATTTTCTCTCCGTTACAGAACCGCCGCTCGCACTATCACGGTAAGCTAGTCCACTTTCATCAACCTAATAAGCATATAATGTTTATTCGTTAAATATATTGCTTCTTCATTGCTTTAAATATTATTCACAATTGATTAGAACATCTCAAAAAACGCGGTTCGGTTGATGCTTAGTGCTTAATTAACAGGCGACCTAACCCCGGTCTCATTGCTATTCACAATTTGTCCAACAGCCAAACCACAGTGTTTATTAAAACATTTAAACACGCTTCGCAATTTGAAATTGTTCTTCGGTATTGTCTCTCATCGCCGCACCATTAAATTGATATCAGGTCATTAAATATCACGCCACGGAGTTATGCCAATAAACTTTATAGACTTTATGGACTAAAGAAGATTTGTCTGTATTAACTCACCTCGTAACCAACTGCAGGACTTCATCCCTAAACGCCGGTTTCTACTAGAAGCGCACATAATTAGCCTTTACCATCGAATAATTTCCACCTGTCTCACCTAAAGTTCATTCCCTCAGCCGCAGCAGCAACCACAAACACCGCTCCCGCACTTGATTTCATTTTCAATCTCAAGGCCACAGCAGTTATCTGACCAACCGCAATTGCACCAGTTAAAATCCATTTCTCACTGCCGCAGCAGTGTTCTCGGACTCCGATTATTCACCAGCCCCAGTTAAACTTGATATTTCTCCACCTCAGTAATTTCGTCCTCTCACGATACTTTGTCAGAGAAAATTGACAATTTTTTCTATTTGCAGTTGTGATCCCGGTTTCGTCCTCTCACCCAGCTTTTAAATTAATTTTACTTCATTGCTTCAGCAATGAATTCGGCCACTTCTTTCACAATAATTCGTCAGAGTAAATTTACAATTTTTCTTCCACAGTAGTGATCCAGCCTCCATCCTAACACCCAGCTTTAAATTTATTTTACTTCATTGCCGCAGCAATTATTTCGGCTGCTTCTCCCTTGATAATTGTCAGAGAAAATAACTTTTTTCCTACCACATCAGTGATCCAGGTTTTCTTCATCACACCCAGCTGATTAAATTATTTTTACTTCATTGCCGCAGCAATGATTTTGGCTGCTTCTTTTACGATCATTTGTCAAAGATCATTTTTATATTTCTCTACCGCAGCAGTGACTCCTGTTTTCGTCCTCACACCCAGTTTCTAAATTAATTTTACTTCATGGCCGCAGCATTTATTTTTTTTCGGCTGGTTTTTCACGATAATTTCGTCACCACACCCAACTTTTAAATTCATTTTACTTCATTGCCATAGCAGTGATTTCGGCCGCTTACTTCACTATAATTTGTCAGAATTTTTATTTCTCTTTACCGCTGCAGATCCTGGCCTTCGTCCTCACGGCCAGTTTTCAATAAGCTTTAATTTAAAAAATGTTAGGGGCGAGAGGGAACTTTCCGCTGTCATCGACAGTCTTAAATATAGTTTATGAACTTCTAGCTTCGTTCTTGGATTTTTTGTTTTGTTAAGCTAAACTTTACTTTTGAGAATTGATCACAGATTAAAGATCAATTGTTCACAAAACGAGAGCACCTTACGTTTGCAATCTAGGGCACAGTCAAACTTACAACAATGGCTGAGCCGCAGTATTCATGTATGTGGGTGCGTCTCCGTGTACCAGTCGATAGCCGGCGAACGAGCCGTTTGCTCTTGCGTTTGTAATAATTTTTTCATACAAGAGTGCTTCTACATTGCTGATAGCACACATACACGTCTATTTGATGTCTACGCTACATTTTCACCTGCAAGATGTAATTTTTAATAATTAAATTGCACATCTGCAATACATGACTCGCCCTTCTCAAATTCTCACTATACGCGCTGCAGAGATGTGGTGCGTGCGCGACGCGAATGCTCTGCTCATGAAACTGATCAACGATTTTTCTATTGAATGCCAAATTCGGAAAGTTTGACTTTGGTTCATAAAAGCAAAGCGGCTGGCTGGCAGCAGGCCAATTGGGCGGCAGGCTGCCGGGAAATTTTATTCCAGGTTGTTATGAGATGTTTACTCACCCAGATTTTTTTTCCCCAGAGCTCCAGATCCTTATAATGCTTTTTCAGTCGTACCCGTGCTGTCTAGGTGTCCAGAGGTGTCATTTCAAACGCATCCCTGATAGCACACATACATCTCGAAGATGTCTATTTGATGTCTGTGTTTACATCTGCAAGTCACATTATTTAGATTGTTTGCTCATCTGCAATACGTCTCTGGGACTTTTCCTAAAAGATGTCATAGACATATTAAAGATGTTTTTGATTTATAATGTATGTAAAGCAGCCCTTTCTAAGACCTTTATAAGATGTTTTTACACACCAAATGTATTCCACTTCTCAAGATCTTTATCAGACATCTAACAGTCGTACCTGTGCTATCTGGGATTAAACGGTGCCGTACTAGCTGCAAAGCTAAGTGGATCACGTCTTTGGGCTTTGATCTCACAGCGTAGTCTACGTATTATAACAATCGAGAAACCCTGCTTTTTTCCCATAAACTGACCGGCCGCAGATGCATATTCTATAACATCCATATATTTTTTATACATATTCACGCTTTTTCAATTGCGAGGCGATGAAACAAAAATGTCAGTCTTCCGTTCCAGTTTTAATTTTCTTATTTGTTGACACTTATATCAACGAGAAACCCCAAAACCATTAGCTTTCTTTATCTGCCCAGTCCCACCCGCAGCAAAGGTAAGATGCATGCTCCCACAAGGTTCGAGTTGGGTCCCGCTGGTCCCACCGGATACCAACCTCTTAACACAGTTCTCTAAAGTAAGCAGACGAGCCCACAAAATAGTCACAAGATGTTCTTATTTTGCGGTTTTCCTCCTATAGAAATTTATCATAAATAATATAGTCTGTTGCTCCAAAAAACGTGTTCACGATTGTTTCCAATGTTCGTGTGTTTTTTGCGCAGTTATTTGTCAACAAAAATCTAATGAACATGTTGGCTAATTATCAACCACAATCAGCCTCTAACAACCTTTCGCTCGATAACGCATTGATTTCAGCAGTGATTTTGTCCCGCTCATACTACCACAGTATTGATCCCAGCCGATCGCGCTCTTATTTAACAGTTGCCGCAACCTTTTTTCTCACTGCCTTAGTAGTGATCTTATCCCGCTCGCTCCGAAGCCCCAGACAGCGCATTTCCTACTCCCGCAGGAGTTATTATTTGTTTATTTGACAGGGACCATACAAGCAAACATAGTTACAATACATAGCCTGTAACTGATGCGTAGCATATAGTGTTTATAGCTAGAGCTAAAATAAGCCCAAATTTCGCACACTTTTTTCCGTATAACTTTGCTCACTGCCGCAGCAGTGATTTCATAACGCTCGCACTCCCGCAGTAGTGATTCAGCCTTGCTCCCGCAGGAGCCCCAGTCCGTTTGCTTCCCAGTAACTCCCGCAGGAGTCTGAAGCCAAAAATTTCGCACAGCTTTTTCTGTATAACTTTGCTCACAGCCACAGCAGTGATTTCATAACGCTCGCACTACTGCAGTAGTGATTCAGCCTGCTCCCGCAGGAGCCCCAGTCCGTGCGCTTCCCAGTAACTCCCGCAGGAGTCTTAAGCCAAAATTTCGCACAGCTTTTTCTGTATAACTTTGCTCACTGCCGCAGCAGTGATTTCATAACGCTCGCACTACCACAGTAGTGATTCAGCCTTGCTCCCGCAGGAGCCCCAGGCCGCACGCTTTCCATTGACTCCCGCAGGAGTCTTAAGCTGAAACTTTGCACATCTTTTTCTGTACAATTCTTTCACTGCCGCAGCAGTGATTTCATCTTCGCTCTTACTACCGCAGTAGTAATTCAGTAAGAGGAAGAAGAAATGGTTTGATGATATTCTACCCATTTTTTGGGGGGGAGAGAGAGGATAAATCTTACAGACCTTAATTACTCGCAGGCTCCTGCTCAACTTGCTGTCCATCAAACACTCTTTTGGGGGTTGAACTTGTGGCTCGAGCCCCAGCCTCAGGTTCGCTCTCTCTGAAGGTTCAGAGCTCAGGTACAGAGCTCCCTTCGAGGACAGCAAGCCAAGTTTGTTTACCATTTATCATTAAGGACCTGAATGCGCAGGCGAACTAGTGAAATGCAGTTCTAAACGTAGGTTCGGGAGGAGCCTAAACATTCAGGCCTGTCAATCATCATCATCATGGGCGTATATAAGGCAGCCTTCAGGCCTTCCTGTCCAGCTGCTTTCTTTTCCGACATCCCTCCTCCTCCCCATCTCCTCCTTCACTCTCTCCTTCTTCCTCTTTGCAGTTCCGTTGCAGGGGGTTGAACTTGTGGCTCGAGTCCCAGCTTCAGGTTCGCTCTCTCTGAAGGTTCAGAGCTCAGGTACAGAGCTCCCTTCGAGGACAGCAAGCCAAGTTTGTTTACCATTAATCATTAAGACCTGAATGCGCAGGCGAACTAGTGAAATCAGCCTGCAATTGTTCACATTTTACCCAAAATAACTGCATTACTGAAAAAATACAAAATAGACTTAACTCTATTCAGTTGGTTTCAGAATAAAAAGTTATGAACCAAATAATCATACAACCCCCTTGACTAATTCAAGGCATTAGATTCATATACATTAAGTTATATCCAGATAGCATATTGTAATGAGATATATACATACTTGTATCTTTTACACGTTTCTCGTCTTCTATGCAATTTTCCTTAACTAGGCATCTGATGTCTAAGACCTTTCTAATCTGTAATGTTTTTGGTGTTAATGTAGGCTAGAAGTTCTCTCATCTCTCCAATGTCTAAATTTAAACCCGCGCGGGCGCGTCTTCTCGCGGTTCTGAGTGAGATGTGTTGACTTTACCCGGGCTACGTACCCAGTCAACACATGAGATCACACGAGATCACAGTAAATTCACACCATTCTCATACCATGATAATTCACAGTGTAAGCTATCTTTGAGCTCATTGTGATTTTAAAATGTTGAGCACCTTAAAAGGAGGCAATACAACACAAGTAGGGCATTCTACTTCCTATATCTCACTAGAAAAAGGTAGATACTGGAGGATCACAGTGACGTCCCACCGTTCTCATCCTGTGATAATCACAGTGTGAGCTGTATGTGAGCTTATTGTGAATTCAGAATGTTGAGTTCATGGTATGAGTGCACAATGAGTGTGCCATGACTTTACATAGTGACCATAATGAGCACACTTTGAGTGTACCATAACCTCACATCGTGACCATAGTATGAGTCAGGATCTGTGACTCATATTATGGTCACAATGTGAAGTCACCCCACACTTACTGTGTGCTCATACTATGGTCATAATTTTAGGGCAGTGGTTTTCAAACTGGGGGCCGGGGCCCCCAGGGGGGCCGCGAGATGGTGCCAGGGGGGCCCCAGTTTTATGACATTTTATAAAATACATTCATTTATCATGAATTCTGTGTAATTAAACCTAAAAAATAATAAGCCAACTAACCAACTGCACTACTAGGTATAATTTTATATGTTTTGTTTAATTAAAATATTACATTTTAAAACGGGGGGCCACGAAAAAATGCACTGTACACAAGGGGGGCCGCACGCTGAAAAAGTTTGGGAACCACTGTTTTAGGGGAACGGCACACTCATTCTGTTATAGCAGGACATCACACATGTCTGGAAAATGTTGGCCCAAAATTAGAATGTCACCCTTCCTACCTATAATTTCTAAGAAATATTATAGGAATGATCATAGGATCAAATTTAGGACACTTTCTGCACAGCATATTATAGTCATATACATGGTATGTAATGTATATATCATATAAAATGTCAACAACAACGTTATGGCATCAAGAAGCCTAAATAAAGGTTTTAGAAAGCTCACACAGATTGGAAGTAAAAGTGACCAGGATTGTTTTGTCCAATTATTGAGGCCTAGTGGTTAGAGAGTCAGACTTGTGTGTGTGTAACCCAGAGGTTGGTGGTTCGATTCCCACAGCTGGCAGGAAGTGATTGATTGTCGGGGTGTTGCAGTGATAATTGCCATGTGTGTGTGTGTGTTTATGACTTGCAGTGGATGGCTTCACTACTCAGTGGAGGGGTTAAATGCAGAGACAATCATGTCTCTTTTACTTTTTTATTGTCCATATATTATTTGCAATTAAATGCTGATGTCTCTGCGACATGTTTCCGATTTGCAAACGCTAGAAAATTAGTTCTCTGAGCGACATCTGGTACTTTTCATACCATGTGCTTTATGGGTAGTATAAGCTCCCAGTGAGTGTGCAGAGACCTCATATGGTAACCGTAATATATGAGCAAACCGTGCGTGCGCTGTGTGGTTACAATTTTAGCTCACTGTGACGCACACATTGTGACAACATTTTGAGGATCTTGTAAGCTCATGGTGACTTGATGTGCAGTGTTGACTGGGTAGTTAAACGATTGAGCTGGTCATGCAAATAATCGGTAAAAACCCGATCCTGCATTGCGTATTGTTGTCACAGGTGCCCTGGACATGCATGAACACTTGTTAAAAAAACAGCTCGCGCTGTGTCAAAAACTCAATTTGGTCGCAGTTTGGAGCCCTTGGTGCCCCCTGATTGCCCACTCGCCCAATCCTGTCTATGGATATTCCGGCTCTGCTCAAATTTATAAAACATGCGCCATTATAGACATACTAGTGTTACTAGTGTACAAGATATTTGTTCACCGTTGCAAGACGTTCAGCTGCTCTGCTGTGGAACTTCAGCTCGCTGCACTCAGGGGGAAGAGTTAAGAGGTTTGACTGACAGTTTGAGCGGATCCAAAAATATATATATTTTTTAATACCTTTTATTTGATAAATATATTTGTAAAATATATTTATCAGACGTACAGATGTAAAGGGTTACCGATAGCATTGATTTTTTAAAGGAAAAAAAATGTAACAAAATTGTTTAGGACAAAAGTGTAAGGACAAAAAGGGCATGTGTTCTACAGGTTGAGCCCTATCTGTGCACGTGCCTACTCAATCGTATTGATTAAGGTGTTTACATGAAGGCTTTTTAATACGATTGAGCTTTAAGACCTTGGGGAATCCCTGGGAAGAGTGACATAAGAGGGAACTTGCGCATTAATTAAATATCTCTAAAAAAACAACAACAGATAACTAAATCACGATAATAAAATCAGTCGTCCAGTGCAATTTACGTTATTTACAGCAGTAATCTGATATTAAATCGATTTTAACCGATTAATTAGTATTCCATCTCCCACTTGACATCATCAACTACCAACATGGTTCAAACGCCGAATGTGCGACAAAGTTACTATGTCTTGACAAGGTAGTTAGTTTCTCCAACTATGCATCGTACTATGGTGGTTCAGCACCGAGTTACGCCGCTGTTCGGGAAACGAGAGATAATTTTCAGTTCCAAGCATGCTTTGCATGGGACTACATTAAAAAAAGTAGATTAAGTTCAATTTTATGTATTTTTTAGTAAAGAGAAAGACTTGTTAGTGTTTAATGTTCATCAATGTTAGAGATTCAGAGGAGTTTACAAGATTTTTGTGGTTAAGAAGAGTGTTGATTATGGTTGGGCTGTGGAAGGTGTATTGCTTTAATTAGTAAAGTGAAACAGGAACAGGAATGGTGATGGCACTGTGGATAAGACTTAGTTTTAAGTTGGTATGAGGTTTGCTTTTTTTGTTAAGGCTACAGGTTTCCACAATTTGTTTAAGTAAAGTCAACTAATCATTTTTACAGTGTACTTTATTTAGACTTTATGAAGTGTTATGGATTTATTTACTTGACTGTAATTCAATTTTCAATTTTAACTGATTAAACAGAAAACGTGCTTGGTTCCTTGTGATCATGTTCACATAAAAATATTCCCCCATTAGGTCATTTTCAATGTATTTTAACATGGATTTTGACATTGTTTATTTAGGTGATGTAATAGAAAAAGCAAATCTTTTTAGTAAACCTTTGTCGATGTATGTGAAAGTTTTATAAAGCTACAAAAAATCGTAGCTGATATACAACACATTAACGAATTTGAACTGTTATTAAAGAAGTAAAATAGGCTAATTGGTGGCTTGTTCAGTTTTATCATGACGGTTGCCTTTAACATAATAGAAATCAGTTGCTGGCCTGCATAAGATGACTAGCAGTAAAATAACTTGAATAATGACTGCATTCCCAGTACTGCAGGTCAGACATTTTAAATTATCTTCATATGCAACATGATCTCACAAAGTTCCGTGGGATTGTCGTTGTGTTTGAAAGCATTTCCGTTGTAAATAGTCTCCATTTCAGCTGGTGAATTCGCGATGATGCGCACAGAACTTAACTCCAAGGGAATGCAGCGTACTCGCAGAGGTTTCTTGGCAGAGCACACTACCAAATTCTTGGGGGGAAAATCTATTGCCGCATCATGCGAGCAGAATCACGGCAGTAAATGGGATGTAAGAAGGATAAAAAGCATTGAAATGTCAACACGGGTTTGTTAGGAGTCTTGAGTGCGACCGCAAGTTAGCAGTGGAAAAAGCCCCTTAGCGCATCAGGACCATGGACAGCTACTGTACCACCAAATCCATATCATAAACACTGTCTGAAGCATAAGGGACTGAACGGGATTCACCGTGTCACTCCCGATACTGAGAATGTAATACAAAATCGCGTTAATGTCGCGCTGTGTTGTTCAGTTAGAACTATTGTTGCTATTTAAATGACTTTTACTCCATTAAGAGTAAAAAATACTCTTAACTCTTAACACAAAATACGTGTTTTACATTTATGCGTTTCAAATAGGCATATGTTAATAAAAATACACTGAATTATATTAATATTTATATAAATAAACATATAATAATAAATGCTGGTTGTTATGTATAAAAACATATGTATAGTAATATAGCAATAATGTACAATTATAGACCTCAATGACTTTACGCTCAGAGAAATTGATCAGCCCAACGTTCTGGCAATTGCAAAAATATTGCAGTGTCATGTATTTTTTCAGAATGAGACTAGGCTATATGCCAATTTAAAATTTTTGAGGATTAGTTTAAGTTATTTCTTTTCAATGAAGTGGTATTTTTAAAGTAATTTATTTTGAACAATGGTTAATTATTATTTAAGAACTATGAACGTTCAGTTAAGTAGTCCGTGTAGGTTGATCTTAAAAGAAAAATGAAGAAAGAATGATTCTAAAATATAAAAAATATACTAGGGCTTTAACGACTCTTTTATATCGACCTGTTTTGCCTTTGTGCAAGCCACATAACCTGCAAATTCCTTGGTATATTCAAACTTTAAGAGGCGGTTTTCCGGATTAGATTATTCCAGGATTTAGTTGTTTTAGGACATTTAAATAGATTTTACAAACAAATCTTACAAAAAACTATACTGCTGTGCATCTTGAGACAGAACAATGGTACTGATATATGTAAAAAGATGTCAGTGCCATGTGTTTTGAAATTAAAGCAGCTCAAGCATGCATAGTCTCGGACTATGATAAACCCTGTACGGGAAACCGCTCCAATAAGAAATTATAATCCTATAACTTTCTGAATGAAATGATGTTCGAGTAACTGTATGTGTTCAGCAGCCCATTCTGGCTTGGCTGGCTAGAGTTTTTGATTGGAATAGTATTCTTTAGTCTTTGCCCTTAAAAGTAATTTCGAAATTGTCTCTGATACGCCAAAAAGCTGCAATAGTTCACACTGGGCACGTAAACCATTCGCATCTCGAATATCTCCTCCATTAGGACGACCTCACATTTAATGACGCTCGCACCTCAGCATGCTTGATTTCACAAATCTCACTTCATTTGGATTTAAGTACATCATCTGTATGTCAAAAGCTGTGTGCCCCAATAATTTCTGTTGTAATTTCTGTTTCTATCAGACTGCTGCTCTTCGGATTTCAAGCTGCACTGCTCTCGGATGTGTTCTGAAATGGAGAGGGAGGCTAAGAGGCGGTGGAACGGTAAAGCTTGATGGATATCGAGCCAACACCACTAAAAAAACCCGTTATGGTCCCACGCATTTTACAATCAGTTCCTCGCTTAAGTTTCAAGTAAAAACGTACATGGGCTATACATGAGTTTCATTTAAGCAAACAAAAAGCTATAAAAATTGACGGCTTTGCACTGATTTTTGCAGCTTGAGAATTGCTTTCTATCTTTCTATGATGTGGCGCATATATATATATATATATATATATATATATATATATATTGATTGATTGATTGATTGATTGATTGATTGATTGATTGCTCAGCCCAATATTTTTTACAGTATATGTCAAAAGCTGAAAAGTATTCATCTGCATGGGGCAAGGTAACAACTCTTTAAAAAAATTCCTTGCATACTTGAAAATCTATCCATTTGAATTTAAATAAGACCTATATGGTGAATCTGCAACATTTTGATTTTATACAAATTAAGTATATATAATGAAGTCTATAAATTGCTCACCTATCAGAGAAATAGGTCAGACACTGAATATCTAAAAGATAGAAATACATAGGCAGAACGCACAATATGATAGACTGACGAGTCAATTTATATTTAATATTTACAAGTATGACAAATTAATACATATTTGTACTTACGTACAACAATGTTATATTTAAACAATGAAAGAAATTTCGATTGTTATGAAATAACGGTGCATCGTTTAGCTCAGTGTAGACAATATATGTTGATGTGCTAAATTGCAGACAGATCTCTCTTCATGTCACGCCTGAAGGCCCCTTCACGAGATATCACATAACTTATACATTTCACTTAATAATTGCATTCGTCCTTCTCATGTATCAAGCTCCTGGCCTCGGGCTCAATAGGACCCTAGTGTTTAAAAACTCAAATTTGCATGTTAAATCTTTTGTTACTCGAACCTTAACACAGCACATTACCTTGAAATAGTTATATTGCTATTTAGACATCTGGCAAAATTTTAACAATAGTAAATTAATACAAACGTTTATTTGTCGAGAGAGAGAGAGAGAGAGAGAGAGAGAGAGAGAGAGAGAGAGAGAGAGAGATCATGAAAAAAACAATGATAATTAACCTTAACTTTGACCATGAATTTAATGTTTTAAGCAATTACATGAAATCCGAATATTCTAATAAAATGCTTGTTTTAACAAAGAGACAACGAAATCATCACTAAGCTCAAGTTTTTTTTTTTACATTTTATAAATTTGATTATCTATTGTATTTAATTATACAATGACCAAAGGGTATTTAAAATGACAATATTTCGTGCTTATGTTAACGTTCCAAAAAGGGCTATGGAGCATGCTCTAAACATCTGAGATTACAGCAACAAAACAGGTGCAAGCACCAAACGAGCCTGTCCCAGGGGAGCTTTGGACATTTGTTCTCATTTCGGAAATATTTTCCCGGGGGCCACTGCTTCAGACAGCACGCTTATATTCGGAGATTATACCGTTTGTCTTTTTTTTCACCCTCTTGTTTAGACAGCTCAATACTTGGTGCTTTGTGGTTTTAATGCTTAATCTTTTGCAGTTTGTATAGGACATAGACATGCTTTGCAAACCTACCTCAAGGATTTTAGTGATAAAAAAGCTTGCAAAACAAGAGTGAACATAATCTGTAAATCTTTATACCTAAAAAATAAATCAAAATATAAGGCAAGCAATTTAAACGTGATAAATTGCAATGTTTAAAGATTAGGTGCTCATGTAGTTCACATAAGCTCTACAGTGTTTAAAATAAAGTTTAAACTATTCTTCAGGCATCAGTCTCTGAAGTATTGACGCTGGTTGATGTCAGGTTTTATTACAAAAATGTTGAAGGTCTGTGTTTGTAGATCTAAACTAAATGGATTTGGGGAGGAAAGAGAGTCACCTCCTTTTCCTTCCAGGTCTTTTGTTTGTGTGGTAATATACATATTTTGGTAGGTTTTATGTGGATTTCTCAGAGCTGATTGGGCACTCAGGTTGCGGCGTGAACGCCCTGCGATTATGTCAGATCGCGTGCAGAGCGAACCAGCCCAGCCTTTGAACTTCAACGCTTTTGGCTCTTATTCACTCGCTTCTCCTCACTTCTTAGCCAGGTGCTTCGCGGGGCGAGAATCCTCCGAGAAAAAGCGCACGAGCACACCGCGGAAAGTTCGCTTCCCGCGCTGGATTTTGCGGAGCGAGGGGTTGTTCTTGCCTGAGCCCCCAGTGTCGTTTTGAAGAAGAAACATCTTTCATAAACACGACCACACGGAAGAATTACTGGATTTTTTTTCATTGAAATCGTTTTCCCACTTCTCCAGATTTTCAGAAGTTGCATGATCCGTGTCTGTCTACATAACAGGTGAATACTTTATCTTGGTCGAAGAACTTCTTGTCGTTATTTTGAAAGAGAACTTTAAACGGCGCTGTGAAAATGTCAAAGCCGGCAGATCACATCAAGAGACCCATGAACGCCTTCATGGTCTGGTCAAGAGGCCAGAGGAGGAAAATGGCTCAAGAAAATCCCAAAATGCACAATTCAGAAATAAGCAAAAGACTCGGCGCCGAATGGAAACTGCTTTCAGAATCCGAGAAACGACCATACATCGACGAGGCCAAGAGGCTCCGGGCTCAACACATGAAAGAACACCCAGACTACAAATATAGACCCAGGCGGAAACCCAAAAACCTTCTCAAGAAGGACAGGTATGTGTTTCCTCTGCCCTACTTGGGTGACACAGATCACCTGAAAGGACTTCCGGTCACTGCCACGGACTCTCTCTTAGGTTCTACGGAAAAAGCTCGTGCATTTCTGCCACCAACATCTGCCCCTTACTCCTTCCTCGACCCGAGTCAGTTTAGCACCAGCGCCATCCAGAAGATGACAGAGATGCCCCACACGTTGGCCACCAGCACTTTACCCTACGCATCATCTCTGGGATACCAGAACGGCGCATTCGGGACCCTGGGTTGTCCCAGCCAGCACACCCACACCCACCCTTCGCCTACAAACCCTGGGTATGTGGTGCCCTGTAACTGCACCGCTTGGTCGGCATCGAGTTTACAACCGCCTGTTGCCTACATACTGTTCCCAGGTATGACCAAGAGTGGGATTGACCCATACTCAACAGCACATGCCACTGCTATGTGACTCCACAACTAAAACATTCTACTCTTTGAAAACTTGAAAACACCAATGCATGTAAGAAGAGAGGAATGGTCAAGACATTTGTACTGAGTCCGTGTGGAGATGAACTTTTCACCAACTACGACAGGTTCCTTGGATCTTGGAATAAATGTAAGGCAGGTGCCCAGTACTGTAAGAAATGTAAATGTTGAAACGTTTATTATTATTATGGCAATCGGATTCAGATGCCTTTTATTTATTATGTACAATTTGATGCTAAAATGATAAATGTGTTTTGACAGTAAATATAATTGTAATTATCATCATATTATTATTTGAATGACTTTAATTTGCACAAATATCGGTTAAGATTGATGTTTTTTGTAAAGCTTATTGTATTTACTGCTGTTTTTAGCACTCTGAAATTCAAATTATATGACTATTAGGGATTTTAAAGTTGGAAATTCAACGTTTAATAGATTATACGGGTTATACTGATTAAAAAGATCTAACCGAGTCCTGCAATTAGACAGTCTATTCAAAATATAAAATGGCAAAATCGTCCTTTTTTAGTATCCTTAATTTTGGCATCTTATGTGTTTTAGTGCTAGTCACTCGTTCTTTTGATTTGAAAAGAACTAAAAGTTTGAAGCGAAGCTGTCCATCTTGTATTTTTATCTGCGATGGTAACTTAAATCCTGTCATGTTAATGGAAAGGAAAATGTATCTAAATTGGGTGATGCCTCGATTCTTTGTTCATTTGCCGAGCAAAGACATTTTAAATAAAGACATCTGTCTTTAGAATACACATCTCTTGTTATGTTGCATATTTAAATTAATAAAAAAATTGTTTTGGCGATTCTCTTCTACAGTAGTGCCTTAAGGCAAAAGAGCAAATGCATCAAAAAGCCCTGCTGTATCGATTTGCATTAAGTGCGAATAATTCGTTTAATAATTGTTTGCTCTTCCGTTATTATATTAGGTTAATTGCTTTAATTTCTGGAGAACTTTACAATTAATTTGGTCGATCAGAAAAAAGACATTCCTGCCAAATATAATCTTACACCAGAAATTACACTGATTAGATACTGCAAACAATTAAAGGGCACTGCTCAAGTAGTCTCATGTTTTTGTTGAAGGCTGCCTAATATAACAATCTGGCTTTTCGGCATAGATTTTAGATAAACTCTGTCAAGGCGTGGCATTTCCGACTGATATACAAGGTAGCGTGAAAAATTAAATTGCAAAACAATTAATGTAGAGGGACGCTTAGGTAAACTGAGGGAGAAAATGAATTGCAATTTACCCTAACACGGGCAATATAATGGAAATTGGAGGAGGGGTGTTTTGAGGCATGTCATATTACAAAACATTTTCTTATAAAAAAAATCAAACAAAGCGTCAAGTGCTTTAAAATCTCAGACTTTACAAATTTTGCAGCGCTGACAAACGCGTAGTGATAAATATGCGTCGACACATTACACAAGACTGCATATTTAGCATCTGCCAGTTTGCATTTCTATTGTCTATTCGGCTTGATGAGTTCTTTTTTTGTGGTTTTAATTTATATTTTGCAATC
The DNA here is from genome assembly GCF_030506205.2 of Paramisgurnus dabryanus. Taxonomy (NCBI): domain Eukaryota; kingdom Metazoa; phylum Chordata; class Actinopteri; order Cypriniformes; family Cobitidae; genus Paramisgurnus; species Paramisgurnus dabryanus. The sequence goes on from NC_133343.1 coordinate 46,075,700, forward strand.
GTTTTTGCCCATATTTTTTGCAATCGTGTGTGTGCGTGTGTGTGTGTGTGTGTGTGTGTGTGTGTGTGTGTGTGTGTGTGTGTGTGTGTGTGTGTGTGTGTGTGTCATGTCTCCGAATCGAAATAAGAATATCACACACTTTGATGTGTGTATGTCTAAGAGACGTTTTAGGGCCTATAATTGTGTTGTTATATTGTCTATTTCTATATTTAAATTAAAACGTTATCACATTATAGGCTATACACGGCCATATTACCCCCACCAACCCAGACAGCACACATACATCTGGCCGACGTTGTGCCGACTTTCAAAGTTCCATCGGCAAGATGTCGCTCAGGGAGCGTTTGCTCATTGGGAAGATGTCGTCTAGATGTCGGCATCTCGTCGCAAATGCCCTCGGGCCGATATTTAAACGATGCAATTTCAGCCGCTCTGCACGGGCTTTACCGGGCATTTATTTATTAATTTAAACCTTTATTCATTCACATTTATTCAGAATAATGTGCTTCTTTGCAATAATAACTAAAAACAAGTACACCACTGTCAATAACCGTTGCAAATTTATTCATTTGACAAATATAACACATAAACAACTTGGATAAATCAGTAACAGAATATTTAGATGTGTCACACATAAATTACATATTCTGTAACTATTATACACTGCTATACTACTGTGTAAACGTTTTACTTACACTTAACTTAAATATTTCTTATACCCTTCAAAATAATATACTCTTATATGATTCAATTACGTTTGTGGACAAAAATATAGTCTCAACATATACATTTATTTCAATTGAGAACTAAAATTTAATTTAAAACTTTTTCAAATTACTTGGACAAAATGATAAAATAAACAAGTAATTCAAGCCCATAATACATGGAAATTTCTTTAAAAATATCTCAGGGTGAGATCTCAAAAAATTACTGAAAAAACCCAAGGGTATATATTTCACATTCTAGGCAAAGGGTGGCTGCATTTGAAATGCTAAAATATAACAGTTTGGATTTCAGAAGTTTTAGTCTCAAGATAATTCACATATGTTGTACAAATGGGAAAAACACGGCCTGTGAAAACCCAGCAAAGTATTTCTTTGTGACTTACTGTTTTCTACATAAAATCATCCTACACAATTCAGAAAACATTCTCTGAAAAATTAATCTTGACATCTTCAATACTGACTGAGTAAGGTCATGCCAAAGACTGAACTCAATGTTAAATCAGTAAATTCAAACTTTAGATGTCATAAGATGTTAAGACAGTAGCCTGGATTTCATATACAAGGTCACATATTTATGTATCTCAGAAATATATTGTAAATAATAATGTGCATGTACATAACAAAAACATTTAATCATAAAACATTCTCGTCAGGTCTTCTGTCTTTATTTTCTGCACTCGTCTCTGCAAGCAGTGCCTTTAAACCTTAGAGGTTCCTCTTTGTTGCCTTCGTTTCCTGTCCCGAACACCGCCTTTTAAACATCTGGACACCACTTCTTCCTCTCCATGGTTCCTCTTTGTTGCTTTAGGATCACCTAAATGGAAACATCCAACAAAAAATTATTAATCATACGATCACATTTTATATTTAAATTTAAGTGCCTATGGCAAACATGAACAATCGTGTATATTGGATAGATAATCAAAAAGTGGACCCACAAAGCATACAGTACTTTATGTAAGCATATAAAGCATCTGGTCTACTGTGTTGTTGCATTCCTGAATGTCTGGCTGTGCATTATAAACAGTGTTAATTCTTCTTTGCATCCTCAGCTACAGCTACAGCTATACTTAAAATGAGTGCTATAGGAGGAATTAATGCAAATGTCTTGAAAATTATACATTTTATTGTTAGAGATATCTAAAGTTAACAGTCACCCACTTGCTTACCACCAAACTTTGTTGAACAAGTGCTTGCATCGGTGTTCGTGTAATCGAGTAAAGTATAACCTTATTCACACAGCACTTTGGTCCCAGAAAATATCCATAAAATTGGCAGAGAGGCATTTGTGTGAATGCAAACATGTGTCGTAGATGTTCTGGGATTGTTCCAGGAAAGAGGACCTAGTAACATTACTGTAAGATACCTGGAAAGCCCTCTTTGTGAATGAGAAGCAGAAACAATAGCGTAGTTTTGAAGTTATGGTTCAGCTCTTTAAAACAAGGGTTTTACAAAGGTCGGCAAACTGGACCGAAGCAGAGATCAGAGAGCTCGTCACTATCCACGCTGAAGCAGAGATCATTTAGCAGCATAACTGTTCTAGCGCATCAGGCGCTCACATGAGCTTATATTAAACAAAATACATGTGCGTCATCGCAACAAGATATACCGTTCAGCTCTTTAAAACGGGGGTTTAAATGAACATTTACATTCACGATGAGAAATGTCTGCAAACTGGACTAGGACAGAGTTCAGGGAGTTTCAAATATCCACTTTGAAATTGGGTTAATTCATGTGCATACTAGAACAGCGCATCACGCATTCCATTATAGTCTTATCATAAACAAAAATGCAGTCTTCTGCAGAGAGAAATAACCAATAATAACAAACCTTCAGACACTGTGGATAAAACCTATCAAGTGCAGGACTTTAAACCCATCATGTGTCTTTACGGCATAAACACAGATTACGGAAAATCATTGGCAGTGTGAATGAACCAAAAATCTAATGGTCCTGGACCAAGTTTAAGTATAATATGAATGGGCCCTTCTTCAATGTATCGTGTCTAACAGATACCAAGTTGCAAAGTTTGTCTCACCTGTGGGCTACAACACTTAGTTCTGTCCTAGTATACGCCTTAGTCCTCGGTCTAGATCTCACCCAAACACTGTAAACGGAGCAGAACAGAAATGTTCATTTGTAAGTAGAAATGATAAGTGGACCCAGATTTGTTCCAGAATGTATTAAATGAAGTTAACATGGCCTGCTTTGTCTAAGATAAAGGATAAAATGCACTGTTAAATAAAAGACATTTTAAAAGGGTTGAGTTGTCTGAACAAAGTCATCTTGTTGCTTTGACGTCTTTGTTTTAGTTTATCTTTACCCTTCTGCTTGTTAACAGCACACATCATCAGTAATGTTCAATTATTACTTTATGCATTACTTTATTATTGTATGAATGTTAAACACACCTTCAGGATCGTCAGTGTACTCAAATAGATAAGACTGAGCAGTGTTGAATTACCACCAGGGATTTTGATCTGTAAATGAATTCAGTCAAAGCAACAAGATGACTGTCTGATGACTCAAATGAGTTAAAGGATTACTCCTCCCACCAAAATGAAAATTGACTGATTATTTAAATTCATGTCATCCAAGAAGTTATCGATTACTTTTTTAACAGAACACAATCAGAGTTATATTAAATAATTTCCTGGTTCTTTACATTTATATATTGTATTTATATTTTTGCTTTATAATGTCATTGACTGGGATCAATGTTTTTCAAAGCTTAAAAGTATATCCATCCATCATTAAAGTAATCCATATGTAACCAGTGGATTAATAAATGTCTTCCGAAGCGAAACAATACATTTGTGAGAAAAACTATTCATATTTATTGCTTTTTGTGATAGAGACAAGACATTTACAAAGTTAAAAAGACAATTTAAATATGGCAGCACGTGTTATCGCATTGGATGTTATGCATCTCATGACTAGTCGTAATATGAATTGTGATGAAACGCAGTAGAGACACGTGAGAAACAATGCGATTGAGTTGTTATAGTCTGTTTACATAACATATGCATCGTAACTCGCTTAAAGCTTAAAATATAAAGTTTTTCTCACAAGCCTATCATTTTGCATCAGAAGAACCACTGGGTTATATATGGATCACTTTAATGATGAATGGATGCACTTTTGGAACTTCAAAACATTGATGCCCAGTCAATGCCATTATTAAGCATTGAAGAACCAGGACCAGTGGCGGACAAGGACTTATTTTCCGAGGGCGCACAATGCAATGCGAAGCTCATCCCAACATGTATGTAGCCCGTCATGTGTGTGGTTCGTCATTTTAAAATATGTGTTAGGCGTGAATTAACCAAAATCAAATAATCCCGAACAACTCCCGGATGTGTACTCTGTATTTTTTCCATAATATGTGTGTGAAAAGGGCTACAGACATTAACCATTCATTGAAAGCAAGTTGTCCACTGAACCTTAAATGTCCTTGTCAGTATCGGGAAAGCGGTCCTGAAACAAATATCCTTGTCGTAAGAGATGTACGGCGTACTGTCTCGAGTAAACATATGGAGTCCTTCTTTAGGATCTCTGACTGCCGCACTCTGATGTTGTTCACCTGGCGTGTAACACGACAACCCAAATTGTCTTCATTATCCCAGGCACCTGCACAGAAACATTGAGAACACAAGCACCAGGGAAGCAGTGAGTGTGCGTCTTACCTACACCTAATGTAGCGTGTACATGCCGGGCGATGGAGGCCCCGGTGATCCCAACATAGGGGGGATAATCAGTTATAAGTGAGTAACAGCTGGTTAAAAACAACTTACAGCAAATGATGTTGTGATCTGTTTTGCAAAGACATAAATTATAACAATTGAATATTACAGATTTACATAAATGATGTCCAGTTACACACACTAAAATGTCTTGAGGTGTCTGTCAGTGAAATACTTACACAGCAGTGCCAATGACCTGTTAACACACAAGAAGAGAGGAAACAAATATGAGGCAAATATTAGCTAAGGAAAAAGGCAAGAAATTTATTCAGTCATTTCCAGCCCTTGATGTGTTTAAAATCCACAGTATGGCAAATGACTATGATATGAAACACCTGTTCATTAAATCACTGTACATTTCATACATCTGACATAAAATAACTTAAGTCAGATTGCATTGTGCATAACAAAATGGTTGTCAAAGAAGCTGAACTAACTTACATAATGCCAATGTAAACATCTCTTGTTTGTTTTGTTTTTAAATTTGCTCCCATTGTAAGCACTCAAACTATCATAGAGATCATAATAATACACTTTATACAGTAACTAAAACTGCCAGAGCATCATAAATATATATAGAGACAAAAAGCATATTATTCACACTCACTAAATGTGTTTAAAATGACAATTTACCTCAGACAAGATATTTGCAAAAGCTTTTCTAACAAACGGGACAGAACAATTAACCATAATATTATGTTGATCATTTAAACATCAAACAAACACTCATAATGAAATGAAACAACCCAAATTACTATGTTATTGAACTCAATTATATAATCATCGATAATCATCCTCATATTTTTCCTAAAATGTAAATTACCTCAGAATACTTCCAACTGCTGTTCAGAAAAGCAATGGCCATCTGCCTATTAAGTTCATCGTTTATATAGCAACAAAAACACAATAAGTTACTGAACAAGTGAAAGGTATTTAGACTGATTTCAAGTACCATGTTTTTGTCATATCATAAAAAAATTAGACGAGAAATGACCTTTCTGTCCTCACGTTAACATTACCTCTAGTCGGTCAGACTATACATAACAACAAGCTGACACGTATTGTTTTACAGAAACATTTTAGAACAACAAAAATTAATGGAAATTATAATCTCTATTAAATAATACACAAACATTTTAGCAAAAATGCCTCAAATCTGAATAGCGCTGCTAATACTACAAACGTATGACTTTATTAGCTGTACTGTAGTAGACGGAGTGCCTTATACCAACTTTTAAGACTTTTAATATAAGATTTTTGTCAAAAACTTACCTGAACCACGTACGTCTGCGAAGTCAGCTCCCGCATTTTTTCCTTGTTCATGGCAAGACGAGACTGGAGTGGCTTCTCTGGGTTAAGGAATATATCGCCATCTGTTGGTTTGGCATGCTCATGACAATGCTTCATACCGGGGTTTTGCGTGTTCGAGTTGACGTGGAATTGTCTGTTTTTTTACGAAGGAGGGGAACACAAAACAATGATACGTGTAAAACAAGCCAATAATCCCTTATTTGTCCTCACTTTCCCGAGTTGTCTTCTCTAACTTACTTGAGTATTAACGGCGGCTGGCAACCAGCGTATGTACATTACTGCCCCCTACTGCTTCGGAATAACGGAATTTAGCAGCTGTGTGTCATTAAAAGCAAAGAAAGCGCTGCTATTTTATTTATTTTTACTTGTATATTATATTAAAACATTTACATTTACTTAACGGATTCCATTTTTCTCCACTTATTATCATTTACTTAGTTCTTGTACATACTTGATACACCCATGATGTCGCCTTTGCTCTGGTGGGTTGCAAAGGGAGGAGTAACTGGGCACGCACCAACAGAGAGAAGCGCGGCATCGGCCTCCGGTATAGTTATCCGACCCAAAGCCGACGTAACAGACAAGCTTGATGAGCGGGAAATACCGTTGACTTGACTGAAGATTTGGCCGATGCCTGGCCGATACTTATTAGATGTTTCAGATAAGGAGGCCGACGTACGCTCTTGAGCCGACGTCGGGCAGACGTACGTGTGCTGTCTGGGAAATATTATCATTTTGTAATTTTAATTTTGTGTAACACCTGATATATTATTATTAAAAAAGATAAATAACAAATGCAATGCCAACAAGCTCTTCATAGGCCCCTAAACTAAGTTTGTTCGCTTATTTCAATATTATATTTTACTGTGACATTTGGTTTAATACTGTGTTTACCAATGAAAGATTCAATATCAAATGTGAACAGTAAGGCATATAACAGCTCAGAATAATTGCGGGTCTACGTTTCTCACATTTTGACCCCAATCAAATAATAATGAAATTTATCCCAGCGGGTAAAAGCGCCCCGGTTTTAGAAAGTAAAGCAGTTGCTGAAAGTAAAGCAGTCTATTAAAATGGAAAATGGGATTCACTCAAAGGAAACAAGCTTGCAGAACAATTGGGTTTGAGCTGCAAACAGAGGATTGGAATTGGCCTTTACTTTTGTCCATTGTAGCGGGAATGGGTAATGGGATTTAAACGCAGATGTGTAAGATCATTACTATATTAATAAAAATTTTAATATCACATCCAGATTGTTTACTTATCTTCCAGGAACATATGCTGTAAGAAGTTAAGATTCACGATTCTGCACCTTTGCCCAAGGTGCAGTTCGATATAAAGGGCTCTGATTTTTATGACAGACTGTGTTTTTGTCTTCGTTATACATTAGGGCGATACTCCTTTGAACAGAATAGCACGTTTTATATCAACTTTGAAATTAGACGATGGTAATTAGGCAACCTTAAAGATTAATTCTGTAAAAATGGCATGGAAAAGCGGGTTCTCTACAACACTAGATTATTTAAACAGTAAGACCTGATCCTATATTAAACTCTCCCCAACTTAAATATTTACTAAATTTATAAGTCTTGAAATGCAACTTTAGGTTTAAAAACAGGACACTGCACTACTGCACAGAGGCCCTAAACCATTTTATAATTTGAACTGTTGATCCATATAACATGACATAATAAACAAAGTGACAAACCAACAAGACCTCACAATTAATTACTATTCAGATAATTTTGTTTAGTTGGTAAGCACTTCTCAGATAGGTCTATTAATAAACTGCGATTATTGAAATATTTTTCTCAAGTAGTCTGTAAAATAAAACGTCGCAAAAAAGCATAAATGCAATAAATTAGATGTGAAAATTATGATTTGAAATTACAGACCCCTACGTCTTTTCTAAGACGTTTTTATGTGAGCTCAACGGAGAGCCCGAATTCAATCTGTCTTATCTCCCCAAGACTCCTTTCAACGGGAGATCAGAGAAAAAGAGAGATAGTTGTTCTTCATTTTATTTAATTTAATGCGACAGGCTGTGCTTTCAGATCATTTATAAGCTTAATTTAGCGATAAAATTCAAGGAGGTGGGAGATACATGGCGCTTTCTTTTTGAAACACCTTAGTGGAAAATATAAAACGCATGAAACAAAATTCAGAGGACATGACAGTTTTCAGTGAATGTCATGGGTCATTTACATTATTGTCTTCTAATGTAACCCTAAATACATGGTCGCAGAATTTAGTTAGATATGTAGCTTATGGATGTCTTTTGCTGAATCTTGCCATGCTAATTTTATAGACTTGTTTTCTTTGTCAATTCTCTGTGCTTATTTTAGTTTTGTTAAACAAGTCAGATTTTTGCTGTAGAAACAGACCAATAGGTTCTTTATTATGTTTAAATATTTATTCAAAAACAACAGCTATTTTATTCAAATTAGGCTACATATGGTATTATTGGCCTAATTATTATAAATTTAATAATGCATTATTATAACACACACAATATATTTTATAGTAAGTAAAACATGCTTATATGGGGAACAACAATTTATTACTAGTACATTTAAATATCGTAATATATTAAGTTTGATGTAACGCGGATCTCATTTCCAAAATGTTAACTATTGCCCCCCCCCCTCGGAAAGTCTTAAAAGCATCATTGCTGCAGTCTCGTCCATCTAAAATTGGATCATGGATAGCATTTGGACAGAAGAAAAGTAAACCGCAGTCTTGTTTGAAGCACCGGCCTTGAATTTGGGGGTCCCTGAATTCTCAAGTGAAATAAATTAAACTGTTAAAATGCGGTGGTTTAACCGAAATTATATATTATTGTACAAATAGCCTAAGAAATGAATATTCGAAGAGAAAAGTTTATACAGAACAGTGAGTTCGTCAAGGATCACAATATTCCGGAGCGTCTCTTAAGTTCATAAAAATATACAGTTAATTAAGAGTCTGGAGCTTTATTCACAAAGTAACATCCCATACGGCAATTCTGGCCAAAAATATATTTTAAATATATGCTAAATACATTTTGTAGAATGTTATGCTCAATTTAATAAATTTTTTTGAATTTGAAAATATATTTAGTTTTAACCTTCATATATCAACATATATTTCAAAATGAATTTCAAGGGCAAACAAATACATTTCTAATTTTACATCTCATACGGCAAAAAAATAAATATATTAAATAAATATATGCTAAATACAAGTTAATTTTACAAAGTATATGTTTAAAGTTGAAAATATATTTGATTTTAACCTTTTTATTGTTATGTTTACAGGTTCGTAACATAAACAATGCTTTAAAAAATTTTAATGCTTTAAGATGTATTTACTTTTAAAATATATTTTTGAATGTTTACAGAAATATAATTTTCACCGATATATTTTTTGTATATTTTGAAATGTATTTCAGCCTATATATATATATATGCGGTATGGGATAAACTGTATGGAAAACGTGTCGTGTGTTAAGAGTTTTACATTTATTTTAACTTTATTAATTAATTAAACATAATAAGCCTACATAATATATAATTACCAACTATTTTCCTCAATAAATAGCTTTTTAAAAATGTTACTCAATTATGTGACAAAAGTATGCATTAGGCCTATATGGCAAATTAAAAGCTGTTATAGTGCCTAGACAATGCTAGAACATTCCCTAATAAATCTTTAACGCTCTACTGAAATAGTCATAAAAAATGCTTCCAGTCTAGAGAAGGGGTCAAACTTGTATCATAGCAAATTCCACAAGTTTGGGACAGTTAAAAGTTTGTTTTTCGTAAGGGAAAATGGACAATGATAGTTTCGCTTAAGCTTAACTGGTTGCATAATTTAAAAAAAAATAAGTTATTAAGTCCCAACACAAACAGAATTATACTCATTTATTTATTTTAAATCCATGGAGGGTATGCTTGGTTGAATATAAATCATGATTGTGCTATAACATGTGAACCAACCAAATATTTTTTTTTTACTGTATAAACATAAAATAATGTTTTTACTGTATATATGATCTACCTTCCGTTTTTGGTTGCTACTGTAGGCACTGCCAAGATCATATTAAACTCAAACACACCTGGAAACATACACTTTGAATTAGTTGCTAGTCTAAATATGTAAAATGTACAACATGTTTGAATAATTATCATTATCATTATTAACTGATCTGCTGTTTAAAGCTATTATATGGCAAATTAAAAGCTGTTATAGTGTCTAGACAATGCTAGAACATTCCCTAATAAATCTTTAACGCTCTACTGAAATAGTCATAAAAATGCTTCCAGTCTAGAGAAGGGGTCAAACCCTGTTTTTTGTTAAGGAAAATGGACAATGATAAAAATATTGTGCTGTGATTGAAAAAACTATATTGAAGAAATATTAGGTAGCCTGTATGGCATAATGTATAGTTTCGCTTAATCTTAACTGGTTGCATTTTTTTTTAAATCGTTATTTAGTCCCAACACAAACAGAATTATATTTATTTATTTATTTCAAATCCATGGAGGGTATGCTTGGTTTAATATAAATCATGATTGTGCTATAACATGTGAACCAACCAAAGAGATTTTTTACTGTATAAACATAAAATAATGTTTTTACTGTAAATATGATCTACCTTCCATAGGTTGCTACTGTAGGCACTGCCAAGATCATATGAAACTCAAACACACATGGAAACATACACTTTGAATTAGTTGCTCTTTACAATACTTTATATCCAAATTCATGCGTAGCAGTATTTCAATACACTGTAAAAAAAATCCGTAAAAATTGCAGCTGAGTTGCCGGTAATTTACCGTAGATTTACATTTATGTTTTTTTCTGGCAACATTTTGTTCAAAGTTAAATGAAAATTAAACATTTACAAGTCTTTATCTTTACAGAGTAAAACTAAAAAACAGCATCAAGCAAAACATTCTGGGAAACAAAATCTGGACCAAAAAACAGAAAAAGGTTGATGATGATTTCTGGTTCCCAGAATGCTTTGCATGAGGCTGTTATTGTATAGTTTTATTCTGTAAAGATAAAGACTTGTTAATATTTGAAATTAATTTAACTTTGAACAAACTCTTGCCAGTAAATAACATAAATGTAAATCTACGGTAAATTACCGGCAACCCAGCTGCAATAACATTGAAATTTCTACGGAATTTTTTTACAGTGTATATCTCATCATAGTGTAAAGTGTGTGCAAACATTATTAAACTTAGATGATGTTTTTCATCACTCATAGCTTTTTCACAACATGTGAAGGCCGCCCAAAAATTACCTTATTTAGAAATACAATTTATTCATTTCTAAAAATTATATCTAAATATGTAAAATGTACAACATGTTTGAATAATTATCATTATTAACTGATCTACTGTTTAAAGCTATTATATTGAGTTAATTCCCAATTGTATATTTTTTATTTTACACTACAAGATATGCATACACTCTAAAAGGTATGGGTTATTTTCAACCCAGCATTGAATCAGAAAGGGACAAGCCTAGCTATTGGGTTAAATTAACCCAGAAAATGTTTTATAAACAACCCAGGATAGGTTAAATTAAATCCATATGCTGGGTTGCAACTAATCCAGCATTTTAGAGTGTAAAAAGGACAAAGACTTTGGCTTTTAACCCTAGACTGTAAACATGTTTGTCAAATCAACATTTATTTTTATGTATGTTACTTTAACATAAAAAATAAGTTATACAATTTCAACTTGTTTTTATAACTAATGTCAATTTAACATAGGTCAAAACTAGTAGGTGAACTGACTTCACACACACACACACACACACACACACACACACACACACACACACACACACACACACACACACACACACACACACACATTCTGGTTTCCATGTTTTGTGGGGACATTCCATAGACGTAATGCATTTTATACTGTACAAACTGTATATTCTATTCCCCTTACCTGCCCCATTCCCTAACCCCAACCATCACTGAAACCATTCAGCTACTTCACATTTTCAATAAACATTATTCTGTTTGATTTATAAGCTTGTTTCCTCATGGGGACATCAAAATGTCGCCACAAGGTCACAAAAACACTGGTATTCCTATCTTTGTGGGGACAATTGGTCCCCACAACGTGATAATTACCAGGTACACACACACACACACTGGTTTCCATGTGTATTGGGGACATTCCATAGACATAATGCATTTTCATAATTCATTTTATACTGTACAAACTGTATATTCTATTCCCTAACCCAAACCCTGACCCCAACCATCACAGAAAACTTTCTGCTACCTTAGATTTTCAATAAACGTCATTCTGTTTGATTTATAAGCTTGTTTCCTCACAGGGAGCTCAAAATGTCCCCACAACGGTACTGGTATTCCTATCTTTGTGGGAACAATTGGTTCTACCAATCAAGCTAAACTTCAAAAGCTGGCTTCTCTTTCATTGTTCCATTTACATTTCATTAGCATGCATTTGTAGCATAAATATTTTTATTTACTATTAACAAACAATAAAACAAATCAGAGCTGACTGATTATAATTTTTAGTGGAAAGGGAAAAAACAGCTATTGTCAGTTTGCTAGTTAAGATGAGGTGAAAAAGTTTTGTTTCACTGCTTGGTTGAGGAAGTTTTCAGGCTCCACTCCAGATCTGTAGGTTTTTGGTCAACAAAGTGTAGGGAAAATAATTGAGGGGAAAGATTTTAATTTTAAAGCTATAAGGCATAATCTACATTTACAGTGACATAGCTTTTTTATTTTAATTTTTGCTTTCCTATTTTTCTTTCAAATGATTTTTTATTTATTAATTTATAATTAATGTAATTAGACTTTTTATTTTAATCCCTTATAACATTCTGAGCATAAAACATGTTTTAGAAACATTGTAAAAAAAATGCATGATTTAAAAAGAGACATGTTGTAGCTAATGGTTGGAACAGTTGTTGGGGCCCACAGGTTCAAAAGGGCTCACAACAATTTCCCAATTGTTTCCCAATTCATTTTAAAATGTATAGCAATATACTATAGTCTACATTCAGGGGTCCCAGAAATCCAAGCTTCAGTCCTGGTTTATCATTTAAATAATTTATGTAGGTATGTGTCAGTACAGAGCCCTACATGTGCACCACAGGCAACCATGAAAGCTTTTTTTTAGCATCGAAGCATACCATTTTAATATAAAAAAATAAGTGTCCCATCATCCTATGTGTCATGTCCTATGCAAATGAAAACATTATTTACTGATGTTGCCTAAGCAGTAGTGGAAGAATATTTATTGACAAAACTGGGCCTCGTGACACTTTTTGACATTCAGGTTGACAAGCTATCAATCACCCTTTGGTGTGCAGCATATTACCTAGCTGATGAAAGCCTAAACCCCAGTCAATGGTCTGAGACCTTTGTGACTGGTTTGTGGGTCCAGATGCCACTTGTTTCATTCAGATCCAGTCACCTGGATCCCCTGTCAGGAACACACAGCAATCAAATTACCCTGAAGCAACAATAAACTGTTCATTGTCATAGCCCAGAAACTAAGTAAAGGGAAAATTGTCACTGCAGTGCTGTCTCAATTGAGCGAGGAAGTTCTAAAGAAGGAATGCATCTGGAAACCCAGGATTCAATGTGAAAATTTAATTGGCAAATTTATCTTTGAATTGTTATTACAACAAGATAAATGAAAGGTTTTCAGTGTTTACTCTTAAACCACAGAGTATGTTAACTTTATTAAGACCTTTATAAAAGGTATCTCTCTAAGATAAATTATGTCAGAAAAAAACTTTCCAGACACTCTCAGTTGAGTAGAAAAACTAAAGCACTTTTGTTGCAGGAAGCACATCAAATGTAATTAAATTTAGTTCACAGTTATATTAACTCATAACATGTTTCAACACAACATCTGTTTGGGATGGTGAGGAGGGGATTTTTCAGACTATTTTAGGCCTAAGTGAGCTAACAAGACTCATTTCAGAAAACTTACCTTCAATAATGCCATGTGCTCTATAAAGCATAATAGACAGCTCTGTTTCTGTCAACTGTATATTAATTAGTCACTGCCATACAAATACTTTGAATTTTTTGTGAAATTAATTACCTTGCATTCAAGGACTTTGATTGCAGGTCTGTGGATGACTGTGTGCATGTTTGTGAAAAGAGAGAGTGTGAGCTGAGTGGATGCTAATCGCTGCTCCCTGTGCCAGAGCATGTCTTCCTGGTCCAAATGAGATTAAAGCGCTGGATGCGTGGGGCTGTGGAGGTGAAAGGTAAAGGCACTTATCAGAAGGGTTTCCCTCAGGGGCTGCAGTGACTGACTCAATCAGAACCCCGGCACGCACTTCTCACTGGATTAGACTAATCAGGAAGAAGCAGAAGGGATGTATAGACCGCTTATCGAGACAAAAAACATTGGGCTCCCTTTACCTTTAAACAGACCTTAAAGAAATTTTTGTTACATTTGTTTATTGCAGGGTGTTTTTACAGTAGGAATGTTCCACAGCATCATTAAAAATGGCTCTATGATACCCAAAAGCCACTCGCTGTTTACATGTCACAAAGACAGCGGAGTCTGTGATGTTTTAAGACTCCCGTTCACTTATGTGTTCATTATATATTTATTTTTCTTACTCTATTTGTTTTGCAGCCACTGACCAGTAGTCAGTCAAATGAAAAGCATGAATTTTTATATTGACGCAATCTTCAGGAGCTAATTGGGCCTTTAGTTTGCTTGTGAAAGCATATGTACATATGAATGTCCCGTAGTTACACACTAAGGAAAAGTTCTTAACAAAATCTTTGTGGCCTTAAAGGGGAGTGCATAAAGGGGATGTTTCTTAAAGCATTGTTTTGAATGGGCAAGGCCCTTCCAGAAAATTTAATGAATTCATAATTTATGATCCTGGAATCTGTATCCTTACAGTTGCTTTTAATGTAACACTTGTTTGAGTTGTTACCTGTAATTTAACGGGAATGGGAAATTTAATGGGAAACATATTTACATATTTCCAAATTAGTTTTCTTCAAGCACCATACTTACACTCTAAGAAAGGATGTTTTGTGTTATGCTATATAACACATTGGGCCCTATTTTAATGATCAAAGCGCATTGTCTAAAGCCCACGGTGCACAGTCTAAACGGGCGTGTCCGAATCCACTCTTGCCAATGACGGGAAAAAATGGTTTGTGCACCAAGCCAACATGCTAAAAGGGTTATTGCTATTCCTATTCTCGTAATGAGCAATGGGTTTGTTTTGGGTGTACAATAAACCAATGAGAGTCTCAGCTCTCATCCCCTTTAAAAGCCAGTTTAATCGCCATACTGATTCCCTATTTAGATGCTACCTTAGATGCTAAGGTTTTCAGTGTTTACTCTTAAACCACAGAGTATGTTAAGCTCTCATCCCCTTTAAAAGCCAGTTTAATCGCCATACTGATTCCCTATTTAGATGCTACCTTAGATGCTAAGGTTTTCAGTGTTTACTCTTAAACCACAGAGTATGTTAACTTTATTAAGACCTTTATAAAAGGTATCTCTCTAAGATAAAGGGGATGAGAGAGGTACCTCTCTCATCCCCTTTAAAAGCCAGTTTAATCGCCATACTGATTCCCTATTTAGATAGCAAAATTTGTAAACTGAAAAACTAAACAGAGGAAGAACACTCCCACTTTAAGATTGATGAAAAAAAAAATTCATTAAGGCCAGAGGACCGAGAAGCAGGCCAGAAAGGCCTGCACTGAAAGGTGCGAAACCCTATTGTTTTTGCTCGGAGTATTATTAGGGCCCGAGCACCGAGGAGCAGGCTAGAATGCCCTATTGTTTTTGCTCAGATTTAGTAGGGCCCGATCACCGAGGAGCAGGCCAGAATGGCCTGCACCGAAAGGTGCGAAGCCCTATTGTTTTTGCTTCGTTTATTAGGGCCAGAGCACACCAGGGTGTGAGGACCCTATTGTTTTTGCTCCGTTTATTATTATTATTATTATTATTATTCTCCAAAATGGATTGCATTTTTGAGGGGCTAAACATACTCGAAAACTCATGAAAATTTGCACACACGTCAGAAGTGGCGAAAATTTACATGTAATATAGGCGTCAGAAGTGGGCGTCTAAAAATGGCTCGATAGCGCCACCTGCAAAATTTTAAGAGAACATACAAAAAACATACAGATACGAAATTTGGTAGGATCATCTATCACCCCAAAACTTACAAAAAAGTCTCTTGAAGCTAAGCTCTAAACCCCACAGGAAGTCGGCCATTTTGAATTTTTGCTGTGATTTCTGTGCAAATTTTGTCATTCCTAGGCTTCGTACTTTAACGAACTCCTCCTACAGATTTTATCAGATCGTCATCATATTTGGTCAATCTCATCTAAAGGCCTTTGCGATGTTAAAATGCGCGAAGCTTTTGACTTTTCGTTGGAGGGTGTGTCCGTGGCGGCCTGACAAAGTTCAGCATTTTCGCCATGAAACAGGAAGTTGTTATAACTAAGGCATGCAATGTCCAATATGCCCCACACTTCACATGTTTGATAAGAGTCTTGGCCTGAACACATTTCAATGCCAATATTCAGCTTCACTCCTAGCGCCACCTAGAGGTAGCAGGAAATGCCTTGTTTTACGCTGTGATTTACTGCTCTTAGAGATTTAATAAAATCATCATCATATCTTGTCAGACTGATCTTAAGCCCTTTTACGATGATAATTAGCGAAGATCTTGACTTTTCGTGGAAGGGCGTGTCCGTGGCAGCCTGGCAAAGTGTGATGTTTCGCCATGAAACAGGAAGCTGTTGTAATTCAGGCATACATTGTTCGATCTGCCCCAGACTTCACACGTTTGTTAGGGGTCCCGGCCGGAACATGTCAATATAACAATAATCAGGTACAGTCATAGCGCCACCTACTGCACACAGGCGTTGTGGCACATCAATTTTCCTTTGAATATCCACCTATATTTACCCACTTTAATTCTTATCCCCCTGGTTCACTGCTTTACTAATGCCATAGGGTAGCGGTGCACATGCGTGCGAGGGCCCTTCCATCGCTGCTTGCAGCTTTCATTATTATTATTAGGGCCCGAGCACTGAGGAGCAGGCCAGAATGGCCTGCACCGTGGGTGCAAAGCCCTATTGTTTTTGCTTTGTTTATTATTAGGGCCCGAGCACACCGGGGTGTGAGGACCCTATTGTTTTTGCTCGGTTTATTATTATTATTATTATTAGGGCCCGAGCACCGAGGAGCAGGCCAGAATGGCCTGCAACGAAAGGTCCGAAGTCCTATTGTTTATGCTCGGATTATTATTAGGGCCAGAGCACCGAGGAGCAGGCCAGAATGGCCTGCAACGAAAGGTCTGAAGTCCTATTGTTTATGCTCGGATTATTATTAGGGCCAGAGCACCGAGGAGCAGGCCAGAATGGCCTGCACCGAAAGGTGCGAAGCCCTATTGTTTTCCTTAGGATTATTAGGGCCCGAGCACAGAGGAGCAGGCCAGAATGCACCGTGGGTGCAAAGCCCTATTGTTTTTGCTTCGTTTATTAGGGCCCGAGCACACCGGGGTGTGAGGACTCTATTGTTTTTGCTCGGTTTATTAGGGCCCGAGCACTGAGGAGCAGGCCAGAATGGCCTGCACCGTAGGTGCAAAGCCCTATTGTTTTTGCTCAGATTCTTCTGCTTTTTCTTCTCCGAAATGAATCACATTTTTGAGGGCCTAAACATGCTCGAAAACTCATGAAACTTTGCACACGCGTCAGAAGTGACGAAAATGTACATGTGGTATAGACATCAGAAATGGGCGTGTAGAAATGGCTCGATAGCGCCACCTGCAAAATTTCAAAAGAACAACCCTCCCGCTACGAAAAACGTACAGATACGAAATCTGGTAGGATCATCTATCACCCCGAGACCTACTGTTATGGTGATTGGTAAGGACTGTATAGTTGAGTGGTCCTTTAATGGTTGCAGCCACCACGGAGCATTGATCAGAATGCTGACAAGATGTTCTCTTTAGGATGTTTTATTAAAGAAAGTATTTGTGTGTGGTTCTGAAACAGAGATACAGGAATATATATATATATATCAGTAAAACGTATATCAAATATTTAACAGGTATAATAAAGCAAACACAATCAAGAATTAAATTATAATTTGTTATATATGAAACCTTTAAATGTAGTGCCATAATAAATGCTTATCACTAAGCAAATACACTAAA
Organism: Paramisgurnus dabryanus; assembly: GCF_030506205.2. NCBI lineage: Eukaryota > Metazoa > Chordata > Actinopteri > Cypriniformes > Cobitidae > Paramisgurnus > Paramisgurnus dabryanus. The sequence continues at coordinate 46,093,683 of NC_133343.1, forward strand.
CAGGCTTTAATACACTACATCCCTTAAACGTATCTTTCGAACATTAACTACAAAATACACAATATACTGAATGCAGATTAACATATAATAATCATGAACTAAAGAATTCCTCCTTATTATAAACATTACACATTGTGCAAATGTACTAAACATACATTAGGTTTCCAAAGAACCATCTACATTAATATTTAACATTCTATATATACGCACGGGTAGCACGAGGCTCCGCCATTATATTATAACATGCCACTACATGCAACGAAATGATCAAAGTGCATTAACATAGCATTAGCGTAACATTATTGTGATGACAAACATCAGTTTTACTTACTGGTAGTTGCACGCACACATTACTAAAACTCTTAAGAACAGCAACACTCTCTTATATTATTTATTAACTGCACAGTATTCCAACGTCAGCGCTCTCTTTTGAGCTTTCGAAACTGAAACTTAACCTGTCCGCTTCCGCTGGTCGCAGAGCGCAATGACGCTCCTGATTGGCTGATTCTCACGCAGACAGGTCTATCTGCCTGAAAGGGGTCGTCCTTCGTCACACCTACAAAAATGTCCCTTGGAACCAGGCTCTAAAACCCACAGGAAGTCGGCCATTTTGAATTTTCGCTGTGATTTTTGTGCAAATTTTGGCATTTCCAGGCTTCGTACTCTAACGAACTCCTCCTAGAGATTTAATCCGATCATCATAATATTTGGTCAGTATCATCTAAAGTAGAGCCCTGCATTTCAGCCCGAGCCCGACGGGGCCCGACCTGTTTACGCCCTTCGGGTCGGGTTTCGGGCCAATTTTAACGTCACAGCAGATACGCGGGCCGGACCTCGGGCTTATTTAGGCTGCCGCTTCTCCATCTTTTTATAGTTTTCAATTTAATTAAAAGAATCTTTTAACAGACATTTATGATTGCAAAACAAACATTGGAAGAGGTTTAACCTATCGCATGAGTCCGCTACGCACAGCCACACATTTACAATGCAGCTGTTTTAACAGTGCATTTAAACAGCAGGATCTTCAGCGCACCAGGAAAAATTATAAATGGAGTACTAGATTAAAACCTTGGATACTGTAAATAATCTATGCAGACAGCATCCAAGACATAATCTATTAAAGACTTCTCCCTGTATTAATTTCGTGTAAGAAGGCTGTGTCTTTATTTCTTGTTTGTGTATGGATCGACTTTTTTATTAGTTTAACTGTTGGATGGATACATGAATAGCCATGTTCTGTGGTAAATCCTTACATTTAAAAAAAAATGTATATGCAAAAGCGAAGTTGTAAGATAAGGTAGCATGCATGTTTATTCTGTTTCATGTTTATTTCGTTTCGTTTTGTATAGCCCTTTTTATTTTTTTATTTCTGCACCCGTTGCAACTGCGAGCAGCAGAGCAACCTGCCTTCGCTTTTTAAAAAAAGTATGTGTTGATAATAAACGTTTAAACTAACATTGTGATATGCTGAAAATATTTATTTTATATAGTTGATATTATAGGCAAGTGAAGTTTTGATTTGAGAGGATCAATTCATCAAACATGTCGTCAACTTGCTGTCGGCCGCTAACCACTTGGTTATCATAAAAAACTTTAACAAACAAAAACTGCTCTAAAATGTTAATAAAAAAGAAATATAACTATTTTGCCATTTAAAACAAAACTGAACTGCTTTAATTGCTGCAAGAGTACAGCTGTACAAGCTGTGTAAGGAGTTATTTTTTGCTATTTCTTTGGATTTCTTTTGCAAAATCTATGCGGAATTTTGCAGAAAGATTTAAAATGTTTTAAAATGATCCGAGAGAATGTGCGCTGGGAATATTACAAAACAATAAAATATTTTATAACTATATATTACATTTTATTAAAGGATTATCCTGAATTAAACTGGACCAACATGAACCAACAGATAATGGATAATGTGCTGTCATGACCATAGTTTTATATAATATACATATTACTGTCTACAGTGTAAGAGTAAAAAGAAAAGGCTTCTCATAATGAATGTAGCGTATATAGCAAGATAATTTCATCAGTTTAACAACACAATGTATATATATATATATATATATATATATATATATATATATATATATATATATATATATATATATATATATATATATATATATATATATTTATCTTGTAAACGGATTTGAAATAATAAATAATTCTCGCGTCATGTAGCAAGAGAGACGATAGAGATCTCATTAACTTCTCCGCAGAAAGTTTTATTTCAAATTCAAGTTTTACATATTAAATAGGCTATTAAAAAGTTTGTGCTTCTCTCATAAAAACCTCACAGCAGACAGCACAGACTTCTACTCACAAACACACACGATGCAGTGACTATATCTGCGGACACAGATTCCTAATGGGGAGAATTAAAAAGTTCGGACTCGGGTCGGACTCGGGCTGAGAATTCTGATAAGCTGTCGGACAAGGGCCGGGCTAGGGCCTAAGCTTCTCGGGCCAGGGCCGGGTCAGGGCCTAGATTTTTGGCCCGTGCAGGGCTCTAATCTAAAGGCCTTTGCGATGTTAAATTGCGGAGCTTTTGATTTTCGTTGGAGGGCGTGTCCGTGGCGGCCTGACAAATGTCAGCGTTTTCGCCATGAAACAGGATGTTGTTCTAACTCAGGCATACAATGTTCAATCTGACCCATGCTTCACATGTTTGATAAGAGTCCTGGCCTGAACACATTTCCATGCCAAAATTCAGCTTCAGTCATAGCGCAACCTAGAGGAAGCAGGAAATGCCATGTTTTACACCATGATTAACTGCTCTTAGAGATTTAATCAAATCATCATCATATCTGGTCAGACTGATCTTAAGCCCTTTGCGATGATAAATTGCGAAGATCTTGACATTTTGGTGAAGGGCGTTTCCGTGGCGGCCTGGCAAAGTCTGATGTTTTGCAATGAAACATGAAGTTTGTTGTAATTCCGGCATACATTGTCCAATATGCCCCCGACTTCACACATTTGATAAGGGTCCTGGCCTGAACACATCAACATGGCATAAATCAGTAACACTCATAGCGCCACCTAGAGGCAACAGGAAATACCATGTTTTACGCTGTGACTTACTGCTCTCAGATATTTAACCATATCAACATCATATTTCACCAGAGTAATCTCAAGACCTTGTGTTATGATAAAAACCAACAGACTTGACTTTTCATTAAAGGGCATGTCCGTGGCGGCCTCACAAAGTATCGCTAAATTAATCGCATTTTGACAGCTCAAAAAGTCATAAAACATTGCACACACATCAGAAGTGGCAAAAATTTACATGTGGCATAGGCGCCAGAAGTGGGCGTGTAGAAATGGCTCGATAGCGCCACCTGCAAAATTTCAAGAGAACAGCCCCGCTGCTACGAAAAACCTACAGATACGATATTTGGTAGGGTCATCTATCACCCCAAGACCTACAAAAAAGTCTCTTGGAGTGAAGCTCTAAACCCCACAGGAAGTCGGCCATATTTAATTTTTGATGTGATTTCTGTGCAAATTTTGTCATTTCCAGGCTTCGTACTTTAACAAACTCCTCATAGAGATTTTGTCAGATCGTCATCATATTTGGTCAATCTCATCTAAAGGCCTTTGCGATGTTAAATTGTGGAGCTTTTGACTTTTCGTTGGAGGGTGTGTCCGTGGCGGCCTGACAAAGTTCAGCGTTTTCGCCATGAAACAGGAAGTGGTTCTAACTCAGGCATTCAATGTTCAATCTGCCACACACTTCAGATGTTTGATAAGTGTCTTGACCTGAACACATTTCAATGCCAATATTCAGCTTCAGTCATAGCGCCACCTAGAGGTAGCAGGAAATGACTTGTTTTACGCTGTGATTTACTGCTCTTAGAGATTTAATCAAATCATTATCATATCTGGTCAGACTGATCTTAAGCCCTTTGCGATGATAAATAGTGAAGATCTTGACTTTTCATTGAAGGGCGTGTCTGTGGCGGCCTGGCAAAGTGTGATGTTTCGCCATGAAACAGGAAGTTGTTATAACTCAGGCATACATTGTCCGATCTGCCCCTGACTTCACACATTTGATAAGGGTCCAGGCCTAAACACATCAACATGGCATAATTCAGTAACACTCATAGCGCCACCTAGAGGCAGCACAAAATACCATGTTTTACGCTGTGACTTACTGCTCTTAGATATTTAACCATAACAACATCATATTTCACCAATGTAATCTCAAGACCTTGTGTGATGATAAAAGCAACGACCTTGACTTTTCATTAAAGGGCGTGTCCGTGGCGGCCTCGCAAAGTATCGCTAAATGAATCGCATTTTTGACAGGCTAAACAAGCTCAAAAAGTCATAAAACGTTGCACACACGTCAGAAGTGGCGAAAATTTACATGTGGTATAGGCGTCAGAAGTGGGCGTGTAGAAATGGCTCGATAGCGCCACCTGCAAAAATTCAAGAGAACAGCCCCCCCGCTACGAAAAACATACAGATACGAAATTTGGTAGGATCATCTATCACCCCAAGACCTACAAAAAATTATCTTGGAGCAAAGCTCTAAACCCCACAGGAAGTCGGCCATTTTGAATTGTCTCTGTGATTTCTGAGCAAATTTTGGCATTTCCAGGCTTCGTACTTTAACGAACTCCTCCTACAGATTTAATCCGATCATCATCATATTTGGTCAGTCTAATATAAAGGCCTTTGCGATGTTAAATTGCGGAGCTTTTGACTTTTCGTTGGAGGGTGTGTCCGTGGCGGCCTGCCAAATTTCTTTGTTTTCGCCATGAAACAGGAAGTGGCTCTAACTCAGGCATACAATGTTCAATCTGCCCCACGCTTCACACGTTTGATAAGGGTCTTGGCCTGAACACATTTCAATGCCAATATTCAGCTTCAGCCATAGCACCCCCTATAGGTAGCAGGAAATACCATGTTTTACGCTGTGATTTACTGCTCTTAGAGATTTAATAAAATCATTATCATATTGGGTCACAATGATGTTAAGCCCTTTGCGGTGATAAATTGAGAAGATCTTAACTTTTCGTTAAAGGGCGTGTCCGTGGCGGCCTGGCAAAGAGTGATGTTTCGCCATGAAACAGGAAGCTGTTGTAATTCAGTCATAAATTGTCCGATCTGCCCCTGACTTCACACGTTTGATAAGGGTCCCGGCCTTTTTTTGTAACGATAAATAGCGACGACCTTGACTTTTCGTTGAAGGGCGTGTCCATGGCGGCTTGGCAAATTATGGCTAAATGAATCACATTTTTGACAGCCTAAACAAGCTCAAGAAGTCATTAAACATTGCACACGTGTCAAATGTGGTTACATTTTTCATTTGATATAGGGTTCAGACCTGGGGCTGTAAAAATGGCTCAGTAGCGCCACCTACAAAAATTCAAAAGAGCAGCCCCCCCACTAGGTTAAACGTACAGATACGAAATGTGGTAGGATCATGTATCACCCCAAGACCTACAAAAAAGTATATTGGATCAAAGCTCTAAACACGACAGGAAGTCAGCCATTTTGAATTTTATTTGAAATTTGAGTGCAAATTTTGTCATTTCTGGGCTTCGTACTTTAACAAACTCCTCTTACAGATTTCCTTAGATTAAAACCATATTTGGTCTGTGTCATCTAAAGGCCTTTGCGATGCTAAATTGTGGAGATCTTGCCATTTCGTTGGAGGGTGTGTACCATGGCAGCCTGCCAAATTTCGTCTTTTCGGCATAAAACAGGAAGTTATTATAACTTAGCCTTACAATGTCTAATCTGACCCACGTTTCACATGTTTGATAAGTGCCCTGGCCTGAACACATCAACATGGAATTATTCACATACAGTCATAGCGCCACCTGCTGCACAAAGGAGGTGTGGCACTTCAAAGTTCCTTTAAATATCCACCTATATTTACCCACTGAAATTTCAATCCCCCTTGTTCATTGCTTTACTAAGGCCATAGAGTGGCAGTGCACATGCGTGCGAGGGCCCTTCCATCACTGCTTGCAGTTTTAATTAGGGCCCGAGCACACCAGGGTGTGAGGACCCTATTGTTTTTGCTCCGTTTATTCTTCTTCTTCTTCTTCTTATTCTTCTTCTCTGAAATGGATCGCATTTTTGAGGGCCTAAACATACCCGAAAACTCATGAAAATTTGCACACGCGTCAGAAGTGGCGAAAATTTACATGTAGTATAGGCGTCAGAACTGGACGTGTAGAAATGGCTCGATAGCGCCACCTGCAAAATTTCAAGAGAACAGCCCCCCCACTACGAAAAACGTGCAGACACAAAATTTGGTAGGATCATCTATCACCCCAAGACCTACAAAAAAGTCTCTTGGAGTGAAGCTCTAAACCCCACAGGAAGTCAGCCATTTTGAATTTTCTCTGTCATTTTTTTGACATTTCCAAGCATCGTACTTTAACGAACTCCTCCTAAAGATTTAATCTGATCATCATCATATTTGGTCAGTATCATCTAAAGGCCTTTGCGATGCTAAATTGCGGAGCTTTTGACTTTTCATTGGAGGGTGTGTCTGTGGCGGCCTTGCAAAGTGTGATGTTTCGATATGAAACAGGAAGCTGATGTTATTCAGGCATACATTGTCCGATCTGCCCCTGACTTCACACGTTTGATAAGGGTCCCGGCCTGAACACATCAACATGGCATAATTCAGTACCACTCATAGCACCACCTAGAGGCAGCAGAAAATACCATGTTTTACTCTGTGACATACTGCTCTTAGATATTTAACCATATCAAAATGATATTTCACCAGTGTAATCTCAAGACCTTGTGTGATGATAAAAAGCAACGACCTTGACTTTTCATTAAAGGGCGTGTCCGTGGCGGCCTTGCAAAGTATCGCTAAATGAATTGCATTTTTGACATGCTAAACAAGCTCAAAAAGTCATAAAACGTTGCACACACGTCAGAAGTGGCAAAAATTTACATGTGGCATAGGCACCAGAAGGGGGCGTGCAGAAATGGCTCGATAGCGCCACCTGCAAAACTTCAAGAGAACAGCCCCGCTGCCATGAAAAACCTACAGATACGATATTTGGTAGGGTCATCTATCACCCCAAGACCTACAAAAAAGTATCTTGGAGCGAAACTCTAAACCCCACAGGAAGTCGGCCATTTTGAATTTTTCCTGTGATTTCTGTGCAAAATTTGTCATTTCCAGGCTTCGTACTTTAACGAACTCCTCATAGAGATTTTGTCAGATCGTCATCATATTGGGTCAATCTCATCTAAAGGCCTTTGCGATGCTAAATTGCGGAGCTTTTGACTTTTCATTGGAGGGTGTGTCCGTGGCGGCCTGACAAAGTTCAGCGTTTTCGCCATGAAACCGGAAGTTGTTATAACTAAGGCATACAATGTCCAATCTGCCCCACACTTCACATGTTTGATAAGAGTCTTGGCCTGAACACATTTCAATGCCAATATTCAGCTTCAGTCCTAGCGCCACCTAGAGGTAGCAGGAAATGCCTTGTTTTACGCTGTGATTCACTGTTCTCAGAGATTTAATCAAATCATTATCATATCAGGTGAGACTGATCTTAAGCCCTTTGAGATGATAAATTGCGAAGATCTTGACTTTTTGTTGAAGGGCGTGTCCGTGGCGGCTTCGCAAAGAGTGATGTTTCGCCATGAGAAAGCTGTTGTAACTCAGGCATGCAATGTCAGATCTGTCACAGACATCATACGTTTGACAAGGGTCCTGGCCTCAACACATCAATGTTACAACAATCAAATACAATCATAGCGCCACCTGCTGCACAAAGGAGGTGTGGCACTTCAAAGTTCCTTTGAATATCCGCCTATATTTACCCACTGAAATTTCAATCCCCCTGGTTCATTGCTTTACTAAGGCCATAGAGTGGCGGTGCACATGCGTGCGAGGGCCCTTCCATCACTGCTTGCAGTTTTAATTATTCTTCTTCTTCTCCGAAATGGATTGCATTTTTGAGGGCCTAAACATACCCCAAAACTCATGAAATTTTGCACACATGTCAGAAGTGGCGAAAATTTACATGTAGTATAGGCGTCAAAAGTGGGCGTGTAAAATTGGCTCGATAGCGCCACCTGCAAAATTTCAAGAGAACAGCCCCCCCACTATGAAAAACTTACAGATACGAAATTTGGTAGGATCATCTATTACTCCAAGACCTACAAAAAAGTCTCTTGGAGCTAAGCTCTAAACCCCACAGGAAGTCAGCCATTTTGAATTTTCTCTGTCATTTTTTGACATTTCCAAGCGTCGTACTTTAACGAACTCCTCCTAGAGATTTAATCCGATCATCATCATATTTGGTGAGTATCATCTCAAGGCCTTTGTGATGCTAAATTGCGGAGCTTTTGACTTTTCATTGGAGGGTGTGTCCGTGGCGGCCTGGCAAAGTGTAATGTTTCGTCATGAAACAGGAAGCTGATGTAATTCAGGCATACATTGTCCGATCTGCCACTGACTTCACACGTTTGATAAGGGTCCAGGCCTGAACACATCAACATGGCATAAAGCAGTAACACTCATAGCGCCACCTAGAGGCAGCAGGAAATACCATGTTTGACGCTGTGACTTACTGCTCTTAGGTATTTAACCATATCAACATCATATTTCACCAGTGTAATCTCAAGACCTTGTGTGATGATAAAAAGCAACGACCTTGACTTTTTATTAAAGGGCGTGTCCGTGGCGGCCTGGCAAAGTATCGCTAAATGAATCGCATTTTGACAGGCTAAACAAGCTCAAAAAGTCATAAAACGTTGCACACACGTCAGAAGTGACAAAAATTTACATGTGGCATAGGCGCCAGAAGTGGGCGTGCAGAAATGGCTCGATAGCGCCACCTGCAAAATTTCAAGAGAACAGCCCCGCCGCTACGAACATCCTACAGATAGAAAATTTGGTAGGGTCATATATCACCCCAAGACCTACAAAAAAGTCTCTTGGAGCGAAGCTCTAAACCTCACAGGAAGACAGCCATTTTTAATTTTTGCTGTGATTTCTGTGCAAATTTTGTCATTTCCAGGCTTCGTACTTTAACAAACTCCTCCTAGAGATTTTGTCAGATCGTCATCATATTTGGTCAATCTCATCTAAAGGCCTTTGCGATGTTAAATTGCGGAGCTTTTGACTTTTCGTAGGAAGGTGTGTCCGTAGCGGCCTGACAAAGTTCAGCGTTTTCGCCATGAAACAGGAAGTTGTTATAACTAAGGCATACAATGTCCAATCTGCCCCACACTTCACATGTTTGATAAGAGTCTTGGCCTGAACACATTTTAATGCCAATATTCAGCTTCAGTCCTAGCGCCACCTAGAGGTAGCAGGAAATGCCTTGTTTTACGCTGTGATTTACTGTTCTCAGAGATTTAATCAAATCATTATCATATCAGGTGAGACTGATCTTAAGCCCTTTGCGATGATAAATTGCGAAGATCTTGACTTTTCGTTGAAGGGCGTGTCCGTGGCGGCCTCGCAAAGAGTGATGTTTCGCCATTAGAAAGCTGTTGTAACTCAGGCATGCAATGTCCGACCTGTCACAGACATCATACGTTTGACAAGGGTCCTGGCCTCAACACATCAATGTTACAACAATCAATCACAATCATAGCGCCATCTGCTGCACAAAGGAGGTGTGGCACTTCAAAGTTCCTTTGAATATCCGCCTATATTTACCCACTGAAATTTCAATCCCCCTGGTTCATTGCTTTACTAAGGCCAAAGAGTGGCGGTGCACATGCGTGCGAGGGCCCTTCCATCACTGCTTGCAGTTTTAATTAGGGCTCGAGCACCGAGGAGCAGGCCAGAATGGCCTGCACCGAAAGGTGCGAAGCCCTATTGGTTTTGTTAGAATTTATTATTTTTTTTTTCTTATTAGGGCCCGAGCAACGAGGAGCAGGCCAGAATGGCCTGCACCGTAGGTGCGAACCCCTATTGTTTTTGCTCGGATTTATTATTTTTATTATTATTTTTATTAGGGCCCGAGCACCGAGGAGCAGGCCAGAATGGCCTGCACCGAATGGTGCGAAGCCCTATTGTTTTTGCTCGGATTATTATTATTAGGGCTCGAGCACCGAGGAGCAGGCCAGAATGGCCTGCACCGAAAGGTGCGAAGCCCTATTGGTTTTGTTAGAATTTATTATTTTTTTTAGGGCCCGAGCACCGAGGAGCAGGCCAGAATGGCCTGCACCGTAGGTGCGAAGCCCTATTGTTTTTGCTCGGATTATTATTTTTATTTTATTTTTTTATTTTATTTTTTTTAACACTTTTGGACTTTTTGGGGGCCTTAACATACTCGAAAACTCTTGAAATTTGGCACAGATGTCAGAGTCGTCCGTCATCGCAGAAATCCAAAGGCTGTAACACGGGCGTGGCACGGGGGCTCTATAGCGCCCCCTGTAATGCAAAAAAAAACATTGATGCACAGATCGGGCAAAAATTTACCCACATGTACGAGAGTTGGTACGCATATAGATCTCATCGACCCGAACAACTTTCGCCCTCTAACATTTAAGCTCCGCCCAACAGGAAGTCGGCTATTTTGGATTGTTTAAAAAATGCATTCGTTGAACTTTTAAATACTCCTCCTAGTGGATTCATGGGATTGACACCAAACGTGGTGATCATGATGTCGAGACATTGTACTTGCTAAATTGCGAAGGGATTTTTGATATCTCGAACGGTTCTGACATGGTGAAGCGACAAAGTTGTGGCGAAATCAGAGAAACAGGAAGTGTCTAATATCTAAGGTAAAAAATGTCTTATTGTAATGCCATGCGGGGCGTTTGTTCGTCTGAAGATTCCGATCGCATCAATGTGCCTATTGTGACTCCCGGGTATAGCGCCACCACCAGGCGCCAGGAAGTGTGTCAGTCATGAACTTTTAAATACTTCTCCTAGGGAATTCATACGATTGACACCAAACGTGGTGAACATGATGATGAGACATTGGACTTGCTAAATTGCGAAGGGATTTTTGATATCTCGAACGATGTTGCCATGGCGAGGCGACAAATCTAAGGCGAATTCAGATTAACAGGAAGTGTTTAATATCTAAAGCAAAAAATGTCTTATTGGGATGAAACGCAGTGTGTAAGTTCGGCCAAAGATTCCGATCGCATCGATGTGCCTATTTTGAGTCTCGAGTATAACGCCACCAACAGGCACCAGGAAGTGTGGCAGTCACAAAAGGTGGATTTCTTGACAGTTGCATGTGGTGAACTTTTAAATACTCCTCCTAGGATTTTCATGCGATTGACACCAAAAGTGGTCAACATGATGCTGAGACATTGTAGATGATAAATTGCGAAGGGATTTTTGATATCTCGAACGCTGTTCCCATGGCAACACGTCAAACTTTACTTTCATTTTCAGGCATATTTAAGCTCTTGGCGTGCACTTTGGGTGCCTTAACATGCTCGAAAACAACGGACATTTGGCACAGATGTCAAAGTCACGTGCCACTAGGCTCATGCAAAGGCTGGAATATGGGCGTGGCAAGGGAGCTCTGTAGCGCCCCCTGTAATGCAAAAACAAACATTGGGGCACAGATCAAGCAAACATGTACGCACATGTACGAGAGTTGGTACGCATATAGATCGCATCGACCCAAACAACTTTCACACTCAAACATTTTAGCTCCGCCCAACAGGAAGTCGGCTATTTTGGATTGTTTAAAAAATGCATGCGGTGAACTTTTAAATACTCCTCCTAGGGGTTTCGTGCGAATGACACCTAACGTGGTGAACATGATGCCGAGACCTTGTAGATGATAAATTGCGAAGGGATTTTTGATATCTCGAACGGTTCTGCCATGGCATGGCGACAAAATTGTGGCGAAATCAGAAAAACAGGAAGTGTCTTATATCTAAGGCAAAAAATGTCTTCTTGTGATGACACGCGGGGTGTTTGTTCGTCTGAAGATTCCGATCGCATCGATGTGCCTATTGTGACTCCCGGGTATAGCGCCACCACCAGGCGCCAGGAAGTGTGTCAGTCACAAAGCTGGATTTTTTTGACAGTTCCATGCGATGTTCTTTTAAATACTCCTCCTAGGATTTTCAAGCGATTGACACCAAAAGTGGTCAACATGATGCCAAGACATTGTAGATGATAAATTGCGAAGGGATTCTTTATATCTCGAACGCTGTTCCCATGGCAACGCTGCAAACTTTACTTTTATTTCAAGCATATTTAAGGCTCTTGACGTTCTTAGATTAACCTTAAAGTAGGCACACACATCAGAGTTGTCGGCTGTTAAGTGTGCACAAAAATGGCAGACATAGGCTTGTCTCTTAAGTGGCTCACTAGTGCCCCCGTTTGTCTAAAATGTGGGGTTTCTTTTGGCTACAGTGCCCAAATGGCTCAGTGATAACATTAAATAGCCCACTGATATTTACCCACTTGATGCCCTTGCCCACCGTGCATCGTTTTCTCGGACGCACCGTGTAGCGGTAAAAAAAACGTGCGAGGGCCCGCCATTGCTGCTTGCAGCTATATTTTTTTTTGTTTTTATTTTTTTTATTTTTATTTTTTTTAACACTTTTGGACTTTTTGGGGGCCTTAACATACTCGAAAACTCTTGAAATTTGGCACAGACGTCAGAGTCGTCCGTCATCGCAGAAATCCAAAGGCTGGAACACGGGCGTGGCACGGGGGCTCTGTAGCGCCCCCTGTAATGCAAAAAAAAACATTGATGCACAGATCGGGCAAAAATGTACGCACATGTACGAGAATTGGTACGCTTATAGATCTCATCGACTCGAACAACTTTCGCCCTCTAACATTTAAGCTCCGCCCAACAGGAAGTCGGCTATTTTGGACTGTTTAAAAAATGCATGTGTTGAACTTTTAAATACTCCTCCTAGGGGATTCATGCGAATGACACCAAATGTGGTGATCATGATGTCGAGACATTGTACTTGCTAAATTGCGAAGGGATTTTTGATATCTCGAACGGTTCTGCCATGGCGAGGCGACAAAGTTGTGGCAAAATCAGAGAAACAGGAAGTGTTTAATATCTAAGGTAAAAAATGTCTTATTGTGATGCCATGAGGGGTGTTTGTTCGTCTGAAGATTCCGATCGCATCGATGTGCCTATTGTGACTCCCGGGTATAGCGCCACCACCAGGCGCCAGGAAGTGTGTAAGTCATGAACTTTTAAATACTTCTCCTAGGGAATTCATACGATTGACACCAAACGTGGTGAACATGATGCTGAGACATTGGACTTGCTAAATTGCGAAGGGATTTTTGATATCTCAAACGGTGTTGCCATGACGAGGCGACAAATTTATGGCGAATTCAATGAAACAGGAAGTGTCTAATATCTAAAGCAAAAAATGTCTTATTGGGATGAAACGCAGTGTGTATGTTCGGCCAAGGATTCCGATCGCATCGATGTGCCTATTTTGAGTCTCGGGTATAGCGCCACCAACAGGCACCAGGAAGTGTGGCAGTCACAAAAGGTGGATTTCTTGACAGTTGCATATGGTGAACTTTTAAATACTCCTCCTAGGATTTTCATGCGATTGACACCAAAAGCGGTCAACACGATGCAGAGACATTGTAGATGATAAATTGCGAAGGGATTTTTGATATCTCGAACGCTGTTCCCATGGCAACACGTCAAACTTTACTTTAATTTTCAGGCATATTTAAGCTCTTGGCGTGCACTTTGGGTGCCTTAACATGCTCGAAAACAACGGAAATTTGGCACAGATGTCAAAGTCACGTGCCACTAGGCTCATGCAAAGGCTGGAATATGGGCGTGGCAAGGGAGCTCTGTAGCGCCCCCTGTAATGCAAAAAAATAACATTGATGCACAGATCGGGCAAAAATGTACGCACATGTACGGGAGTTGGTACGCATATAGATCTCATCGACCCGAACAACTTTCGCACTTTAAGATTTAAGCTCCGCCCAACAGGAAGTCGGCTATTTTGGATTGTTTAAAAAATGAATGCGTTGAACTTTTAAATACTCCTCCTAGTGGATTCATGGGATTGACACCAAACGTGGTGAACATGATGTCGAGACATTGGACTTGCTAAATTGCGAAGGGATTTTTGATATCTCGAACGGTTCTGCCATGGCGAGCCGACAAATTTATGGCGACATCAGAGAAACAGGAAGTGTCTAATATCTAAGGCAAAAAATATCTTATTGTGATGCCATGCGGGGTGTTTGTTCCTCTGAAGATTCCGATCGCATCGATGTGCCTATTGTGACTCCCGGGTATAGCGCCACCACCAGGCGCCAGGAAGTGTGTCAGTCACAAAGCTGGATTTTTTTGACAGTTCCATGCGATGTTCTTTTAAATACTCCTTCTAGGATTTTCATGCGATTGACACAAGAAGTGGTCAACATGATGCCAAGACATTGTAGATGATAAATTGCGAAGGGATTTTTGATATCTCGAACGCTGTTTCCATGGCAACCTGTCAAACTTTACTTTCATTTTAAAGGCATATTTAAGCCTTACAGTTCCATGCGATGCTCTTTTATATACTCCTTCTAGGATTTTCATGCGATTGACTCCAGAAGTTGTCAACATGATGCTGAGACATTGTAGATGATAAATTGCGAAGGGATATTTGATATCTCAAACGTTGTTCCCATGGCAACGAGTCAAACTTTGCTTTCATTTTCCAGCATATTTAAGGCTGACAGTTACATGCTGTGAACTTTTGAATACTCCTCGTATGGGATTCATGCGATTGACACCAGAAGTGGTCAACATGATGCTGAGACATTGAAGATGTTAAATTGCAAAGGAATTTTTCACACATCGAACGCTGTTCCCATGGCAACGCGTCAAACTTGCTTTTATTTCAGGCATATTTCAGGCTCTTGGCAGCGTAGATTAAGTTTAATTTTGGCACACACATCTGATTTGTCGGCTGTTAAGTGTTGACAAAAACGTCAGATAAAGGCGTGTCTATTTAGTGACTGACTAGCGCCCCCGTTTGTCTAAAATATGGGGTTTCTTTTACCTACTGTACCTAAATGGGTCAGTAGCAACATGAAATAGTACACTGATATATATACCCACTTGATGCACATGCCCACCGTGGATCGTTTTCTCGGAGGCACCGTGTAGCGGTAAACAAACGTGCGAGGGCCCGCCATCGCTGCTTGCAGCTATATTTTTATTTATTTATTTATTTTTTTAACACTTTTGGCCATTTTGGGTGCCTAAACATACTCAAAAACTCTTGCAATTTGGCACACACGTCAAAGTCGTCCGTCATTGCGACCGGGCAAAGGCTGGAACACGGGCGTGGCACGGGGGCTCTGTAGCGCCCCCTGTAATGCAAAAACAAACATTGTTGCGCAGATCGGGCAAACATGTAAGCACATGTACGAAAAATGGTACACATATAGATCTCATCGACCCAAACAACTTTCGCCCTCTAACATTTAAGCTCCGCCCAACAGGAAGTCGGCTATTTTGGATTGTTTAAAAAATGCATGCGTTGAACTTTTAAATACTCCTCCTAGAGGATGCATGCGATTGACACCAAACGTGGTGAACATGATGTCGAGACATTGGACTTGCTAAATTGCGAAGGGATTTTTGATATCTCGAACGGTGTTGCCATGGCGAGGCGATAAATTTATGGCGACATCAGAGAAACAGGAAGTGTCTAATATCAAAGGCAAAAAATGTCTTATTGTGATGCCATGCGGGGTGTTTGTTTGTCTGAAGATTCCGATCGCATCGATGTGCCTATTGTGACTCCCGGGTATAGCGCCACCACCAGGCGCCAGGAAGTGTGTCAGTCACAAAGGTGGATTTTTTTTGACAGTTCCATGCGATGTTCTTTTAAATACTCCTCCTACAATGTTTATGCGATTGACACCAAAAGTGGTCAACATGATGCCAAGACATTGTAGATGATAAATTGCGAAGGGATTTTTAATATCTCGAACGCTGTTCCCATGGCAACCTGTCAAACTTTACTTTCATTTTTAAGGCATATTTAAACCTTACAGCTGTATGCGGTAAACTTTTAAATACTCCTCCTGGGTAAATAATGTGATTGACTCCAGAAGTGGTCAACATAATGCTGAGACATTGTAGATGATAAATTGCGAAGGGATTTTTGATATCTCAAACGCTGTTCCCATGGCAACGCGTCAGATTTTACTTTCATTTTAAAGGCATATTTAAGCCTTTCAGTTGACGCCAATGTTCTTTTAAATACTCCTTCTAGAATATTCATGCGATTGATGCCAGAAGTGGTCAACATGATGCCGAAACATTGTAGATGATAAATTGCGAAGGGATTTTTGATATCTCAAACGCTGTTCCCATGGCAACGCGTCAAACTTTACTTTCATTTTAAAGGCTTATTAAAGCCTTTAAGTTGACGCCGATGTTCTTTTAAATACTCCTTCTAGAATATTCATGAGATTGACACCAGAAGTGGTCAACATGATGCCGAGATATTGTAGATGATAAATTGCGAAGGGATTTTTGATATCTCAAATGCTGTTCCCATGGCAACGCGTCAAACTTTACTTTCATTTTTTTATGGCATATTTAAACCTTACAGCTGCATGCGGTAAACTTTTAAATACTCCTTCTGAGGAAATAATGTGATTGACTCCAGAAGTGGTCAACATAATGCTGAGACATTGTAGATGATAAATTGCGAAGGGATTTTTGATATCTCAAACGCTGTTCCCTTGGCAACGCATCAGATTTTACTTTCATTTTAAAGGCATATTTAAGCCTTTCAGTTGACGCCAATGTTCTTTTAAATACTCCTTCTAGAATATTCATGAGATTGACACCAGAAGTGGTCAACATGATGCCGAGACATTGTAGATGATAAATTGCGAAGGGATTTTTGATATCTCAAACGCTGTTCCCATGGCAACGCGTCAAACTTTACTTTCATTTTAAAGGCTTATTTAAGCCTTTGGGTTGACGCCGATGTTCTTTTAAATACTCCTTCTAGAATATTCATGAGATTGACACCAGAAGTGGTTAACATGATGCCGAGACATTGTAGATGATAAATTGCGAAGGGATTTTTGATATCTCTAACGCTGTTCCCATGGCAACGCGTCAAACTTTACTTTCATTTTAAAGGCATATTTAAGCCTTTCAGTTGACGCCGATGTTCTTTTAAATACTCCTTCTAGAATATTCATGCGATTGACTCCAGAAGTGGTCAACATGATGCCGAGACATTGTAGATGATAAATTGCGTATGGATTTTTGATATCTCGAACGCTGTTCCCATGGCAAAGCCGCAAACTTTACTTTTATTTCAGAAATTTTTAAGGCTCTTGACGTGCTTAGATTAACCTTAAAGTTGGCACACACATCAGAGTTGTCGGCTGTTAAGTGTGCACAAAAAGGTCAGACATAGGCGTGTCTCTTAAGTGGCTGACTAGTGCCCCTGTTTGTCTAAAATGTGGCGTTTCTTTTACCTACAGTCCCCAAATGGCTCTGTAACAACATTAAATAGCCCACTGATATTTACCCACTTGATGCCCTTGCCCACCATGCATCGTTTTCTCGGAGGCACCGTGTAGCGGTAAAAAAAACGTGCGAGGGCACGCCATTGCTGCTTGCAGCTATATATTTTTTTATTTTTTTCAACACTTGAGCTAATTTGGGTGCCTAAACATACTCGAAAACTCTTGAAACTTGGCACACATGTCAGAGTCCCGTACCACTAGGCTCATGCAAAGGCTGAAACACGGGCGTGGCACGGGGGCTCTATAGCGCCCCCTGTAATGCAAAAAAACCCATTGATGCACAGAACGGGCAAAAATGTACGCACATGTATGAGAGTTGGTACGCATATAGATCTCATCGCCCCAAACAACTTTCGCCCTCCAACATTTAAGCTCCGCCCAACAGGAAGTCGGCTATTTTGGACTGTTTAAAAAATGCATTCGTTGAACTTTTAAATACTCCTCCTAGTGGATTCATGGGATTGACACCAAACGTGGTGATCATGATGTCGAGACATTGTACTTGCTAAATTGCGAAGGGATTTTTGATATCTCGAACGGTTCTGCCATGGCGAGGCGACGAATTTATGGCGAATTCAGAGAAACAGGAAGTGTCTAATATCTAAGGCAAAAAATATCTTATTGTGATGCCATGCAGGGTGTTTGTTCGTCTGAAGATTCCGATCGCATTGATGTGCCTATTGTGACTCCCGGGTATAGCGCCACCACCAGGCGCCAGGAAATGTGTCAGTCACAAAGCTGGATTTTTTTTTACAGTTCCATCCGATGTTCTTTTAAATACTCCTTCTAGGATTTTCATGCGATTGACTCCAGAAGTGGTCAACATGATGCCGAGACATTGTAGATGATAAATTGCGAAGGGATTTTTGATATCTCTAACGCTGTTCCCATGGCAACGCGTCAAACTTTACTTTCATTTTAAAGGCATATTTTAGCCTTTCAGTTGACGCCGATGTTCCTTTAAATACTCCTTCTAGGATATTCATGCGATTAACACCAGAAGTGGTCAACATGATACCAAGACATTGTAGATGATAAATTGTGAAGGGATTTTTTATATCTCGAACGCTGTTCCCATGGCAACGCGTCAAACTTTACTTTCATTTTAAAGGCTTATTTAAGCCTTATTTCAGGCATATTTAGGACTCTTGGCGTGCTTAGATTAACCTAAACGTTAGCACACACATCAGAGTTGTCGGCTGTTCAGAGTGGACAAATAGGTCAGACAAAGACGTGTCTCTTAAGTGGCTCACTAGCGCCCCCGTTTGTCTAAAATGTGGGGTTTTTCTTTTACCTACAGTCCCCAAATGGCTCAGTAACAACATTAAATAGCCCACTGATGTTTACCCACTTGATGCCCTTGCCCACCGTGCATCGTTTTCTCGGACGCATCGTGTAGCGGTAAAAAAACGTGCGAGGGCCAGCCATTGCTGCTTGCAGCTATATTTATTATTATTATTTTCCAAAATGAATCGCATTTTTGAAGGCCTAAACATGCTCAAAAACTCATGAAATTTTGTACACGCGTCAGAAGTGGTGAAAATGTACATGTGGTATAGGCGTCAGAAGTGGGCGTGTAGAAATGGCTCGATAGCGCCACCTGCAAAATTTCAAAAGAACAGCCCCCCCACTACGAAAAACGTACAGATACGAAATTTGGTAGGGTCATCTATGACCCCAAGACCTTCAAAAAAGTATCTTGGAGCGAAGCTCTAAACTCCAGAGGAAGTCAGCCATTTTGAATTTTCTCTGTAATTTTTTGACATTTCCAAGCGTCATACTTTAACGAACTCCTCCTAGAGATTTAATCCGATCATGATCATATTTGGTCAGTACCTTTTAAAGGCCTGTGTGATGCTAAATTGCGGAGCTTTTGACTTTTCGTTGGAGGGTGTGTCCGTGGCGGCCTGACGAATTTCTGCATTTTCGCCATGAAACAGGAAGTTGTTCTAACTCAGGCATAGAATGTCCAATCTGCCCCACGCTTCACACGTTTTATAAGTGTCTTGGCCTGAACACATTTCAATGCCAATATTCAGCTTCAGTCATAGCGCCACCTAGAGGTAGCAGTAAATACCATGTTTTACGCTATGATTTACTGCTCTTAGAGATTTAATCAAATCATCATCATATTTGGTCAGATTGATGTTAAGCCCTTTGCGGTGATAAATTGTAAAGATCTTGACTTTTCGTAGAAGGGCGTGTCCGTGGCAGCCTGGCAAAGTGTGATGTTTCACCATGAAACAGGAAGCTGTTGTAATTCAGACATACATTGTTCGATCTGCCCCAGACTTCACACGTTTGTTAAGGGTCCCGGCCTGAACGTGTCAATATAATAATAATCAGGTACAGTCATAGCGCCACCTGCTGCACACAGGCGGTGTGGCACATACATTTTTCTTTGAATATTCACCTATATTTACCCACTTTAATTCATATCCCCCTGGTTCACTGCTTTACTAATGCCATAGGGTAGCGGTGCACATGCGTGCGAGGGCCCTTCCATCGCTGCTTGCAGCTTTAATTAGGGCCCGAGCACCGAGGAGCAGGCCAGAATGGCCTGCACCGAAAGGTGCGAAGCCCTATTGTTTTTGCTCAAATGTATTATTTTTTAGGGCTCGAGCACCGAGGAGCAGGCCAGAATGGCCTGCACCGAAAGGTGCGAAGCCCTATTGGTTTTGTTAGAATTTATTATTTTTTTTTTTTTTTTTTTTTTTACACTTTTGGACTTTTTGGGGGCCTTAACATACTCGAAAACTCTTGAAATTTGGCACAGACGTCAGAGTCTTCCGTCATCGCAGAAATCCAAAGGCTGGAACACTGGCGTGGCAAGGGGGCTCTGTAGCGCCCCCTGTAATGCAAAAAAAAACATTGATGCACAGATCGGGCAAAAATGTACGCACATGTACGAGAATTGGTACGCTTATAGATCTGATCGACCCGAACAACTTTCGCCCTCTAACATTTAAGCTCCGCCCAACAGGAAGTCGGCTATTTTGGACTGTTTAAAAAATGCATGCATTGAACTTTTAAATACTCCTCCTAGGGGATTCGTGCGAATGACACCAAATGTGGTGATCATGATGTCGAGACATTGTACTTGCTAAATTGCGAAGGGATTTTTGATATCTCGAACGGTTCTGCCATGGCGAGGCGACAAAGTTGTGGTGAAATCAGAGAAACAGGAAGTGTTTAATATCTAAGGTAAAAAATGTCTTATTGTGATGCCATGCGGGGGGTTTGTTCGTCTGAAGATTCCGATCGCATCGATGTGCCTATTGTGACTCCCGGGTATAGCGCCACCACCAGGCGCCAGGAAGTATGTCAGTCATGAACTTTTAAATACTTCTCCTAGGGAATTCATACGATTGACACCAAACGTGGTGAACATGATGCTGAGACATTGGACTTGCTAAATTGTGAAGGGATTTTTGATATCTGAAACGGTGTTGCCATGGCGAGGCGACAAATTTATGTCGAATTCAATGAAACAGGAAGTGTCTAATATCTAAAGCAAAAAATTTCTTATTGGGATGAAACGCAGTGTGTATGTTCGGCCAAGGATTCCGATCGCATCGATGTGCCTATTTTGAGTCTCGGGTATAGCGCCACCAACAGGCACCAGGAAGTGTGGCAGTCACAAAAGGTGGATTTCTTGACAGTTGCATGTGGTGAACTTTTAAATACTCCTCCTAGGATTTTCATGCGATTGACACCAAAAGTGGTCAACATGATGCTGAGACATTGTAGATGATAAACTGCGAAGGGATTTTTGATATCTCTAACGCTGTTCCCATGGCAACACGTCAAACTTTACTTTCATTTTCAGGCATATTTAAGCTCTTGGCGTGCACTTTGGGTGCCTTAACATGCTCGAATACAACAGAAATTTGGCACAGATGTAAAAGTCACGTGCCACTAGGCTCATGCAAAGGCTGGAATATGGGCGTGGCAAGGGAGCTCTGTAGCGCCCCCTGTAATGCAAAAACAAACATTGGGGCACAGATCGAGCAAACATGTACGCACATGTACGAGAGTTGGTATGCATATAGATCTCATCGACCCAAACAACTTTCGCACTCAAACATTTTAGCTCCGCCCAACAGGAAGTCGGCTTTTTTGGATTGTTTCAAAAATGCATGCGGTGAACTTTTAAATACTCCTCCTAGAGGATTCATGCGATTGACACCTAACGTGGTGAACATGATGTCGAGACCTTGTAGATGATAAATTGCGAAGGGATTTTTGATATCTCGAACGGTTCTGCCATGGTGAGGCGACAAATTTATGGCGAATTCAGAGAAACAGGAAGTGTCTAATATCTAAGGCACAAAATGTCTTATTGTGATGACACGCGGGGTGTTTGTTCATCTGAAGATTCCGATCGCAGCCATCTGCCTATTGTGACTCCCGGGAATAGCGCCACCACCAGGCGCCAGGAAGTTTGTAGGTAACAAAGGTGAATTTTTTTGTCAGTTCCATTTGATGTTCTTTTAAATACTCCTTCTAGGATTTTTATGCGATTGAGACGAGAAGTGGTCAACATGATGCCGAGACATTGTAGATGATAAATTGCGAAGGGATTTTTGATATCTCAAACGCTGTTCCCATGGCAACGCGTCAAACTTTAGTTTCATTTTAAAGGTATATATAAGCCTTTCAGTTGACGCCGATGTTCTTTTAAATACTCCTTCTAGCCTATTCATGCGATTGACTCCATAAGTGGTCAACATGATGCCGAGACATAGTAGATGATAAATTGCGAAGGGATTTTTGATATCTCGAACGCCGTTCCAATGGCAATGCTGCAAACTTCACTTTTATTTCAGGCATATTTAAGGCTCTTGACTTGTTTAGATTAACATTAAAGTTGACACACACATCAGAGTTTTCGGCTGTTAAGTGTGCCCAAAAAGGTCAGACATAGGCGTGTCTCTTAAGTGGCTCACTAGCGCCCCCTTTTGTCTAAAGTCTGGGGTTTCTTTTAGCTACAGTCCCTGAATGGCTCAGTAACAACACTAAAAAGCCCACTGATATTTACCCACTTGATGCCCTTGCCCACCGTGCATCGTTTTCTCGGACGCACCGTGTAGCGGTAAAAAAAACGTGCGAGGGCCCGCCATTGCTGCTTGCAGCTATATTTAGGGCCCGAGCACACCAGGGTGTGAGGACCCTATTGTTTTTGCTCCGTTTATTCTTCTTCTTCTTCTTCTTCTTCTTCTCCGAAATGGATCGCATTTTTGAGGGCCTAAACATACCCGAAAACTCATGAAAATTTGCACACGCGTCAGAAGTGGCGAAAATTTACATGTAGTAGAGGCGTCAGAAGTGGGCGTGTAGAAATGGCTCAATAGCGCCACCTGCAAAATTTCAAGAGAACAGCCCCCCTACTACGAAAAACGTACAGACACGAAATTTGGTAAGGTCATCTATTACTCCAAGACCTACAAAAAAGTATTTCGGAGCTAAGTTCTAAACCCCACAGGAAGTCAGCCATTTTGAATTTTCTCTGTCATTTTTTGACATTTCCAAGCGTCGTACTTTAACGAACTCCTCCTAGAGATTTAATCCGATCATCATCATATTTGGTCAGTATCATCTAAAGGCCTTTGCGATGCTAAATTGCGGAGCTTTTGACTTTTCATTGGAGGGCGTGTCCATGGCGGCCTGTCAAAGTGTAATGTTTCGCCATGAAACAGGAAGCTGATTTAATTCAGGCATACATTGTCCGATCCGCCCCTGACTTCACAAGTTTGATAAGGGTCCAGGCCTGAACACATCAACATGGCATAATTCAGTAACACTCATAGCGCCACCTAGAGGCAGTGGGAAATACCATGTTTGATGCTGTGACTTACTGCTCTTAGGTATTTAACCATATCAACATCATATTTCACCAGTGTAATCTCAAGACCTTGTGTGATGATAAAAAGCAACGACCTTGACTTTTCATTAAAGGGCGTGTCCGTGGCGGCCTGGCAAAGTATCGCTAAATGAATCGCATTTTGACAGGCTAAACAAGCTCAAAAAGTCATAAAACGTTGCACACACGTCAGAAGTGGCAAAAATTTACATGTGGCATAGGCGCCAGAAGTGGGCGTGCAGAAATGGCTCGATAGCGCCACCTGCAAAATTTCAAGAGAACAGCCCCGCCGCTACGAAAATCCTACAGATACGAAATTTGGTAGGGTCATATGTCACCCCAAGACCTACAAAAAAGTCTCTTGAAGCGAAGCTCTAAACCTCACAGGAAGTCAGCCATTTTGAATTTTTGCTGTGATTTCTGTGCAAATTTTGTCATTTCCAGGCTTAATACTTTAACGAACTCCTCCTACAGTTATAATCCGATCATCATCATATTTGGTCAGTCTTATCTTAAGGCCTTTGCGATGTTAAATTGCGGAGATCTTGACTTTTCGTTGGAGGGTGTGTCCGTGGCGGACTGACAAAGTTCAGCGTTTCGCCATGAAACAGGAAGTTGTTATAACTAAGGCTTACAATGTCCAATCTGCCCCACACATCACATGTTTGATAAGAGTCTTGGCCTGAACACATTTCAATGCCAATATTCAGCTTCAGTCCTAGCGCCACCTAGAGGTAGCAGGAAATGCCTTGTTTTACGCTGTGATTCACTGTTCTCAGAGATTTAATCAAATAATTATCATATCAGGTGAGACTGATCTTAAGCCCTTAGCGATGATAAATTGCGAAGATCTTGACTTTTCGTTGAAGGGCGTGTCCGTGGCGGCCTCGCAAAGAGTGATGTTTTGCCATGAGAAAGCTGTTGTAACTCAGGCATGCAATGTCCGACCTGTCACAGACATCATACGTTTGACAAGGGTCCTTGCCTCAACACATCAATGTTACAGCAATCAATTACAATCAAAGCGCCACCTGCTGCACAAAGGAGGTGTGGCACTTCAAAGTTCCTTTGAATATCCACCTTTATTTACCCACTGAAATTTCAATCCCCCTGGTTCATTGTTTTACTAAGGCCGTAGAGTGGCGGTGCACATGCGTGCGAGGGCCCTTCCATCACTGCTTGCAGTTTTAATTAGGGCCCGAGCACCGAGGAGCAGGCCAGAATGGCCTGCACCGTAGGTGCGAAGCCCTATTGTTTTTGCTCGGATTATTATTATTATTATTATTTTTTTTTTTTTTTTTTTTAACACTTTTGGACTTTTTGGGAGCCTTAACATACTCGAAAACTCTTGAAATTTGGCACAGACGTCAGAGTCGCTCGTCATCGCAGAAATCCAAAGGCTGGAACACGGGCGTGACACGGGGGCTCTATAGCGCCCCCTGTAATGCAAGAAAAAACATTGATGCACAGATCGGGCAAAAATGTACGCACATGTATGAGAGTTGGTACACATATAAATCTCATCGACCAAAACAACTTTCGCCCTCTAACATTTAAGCTCCGCCCAACAGGAAGTCCGCTATTTTGGATTGTTTAAAAAATGCATTTGTTGAACTTTTAAATACTCCTCCTAGTGGATTCATGGGATTGACACCAAACGTGGTGATCATGATGCCGAGACATTGTACTTGTTAAATTGCGAAGGGATTTTTGATATCTCGAACGGTTCTGCCATGGCGAGGCGACGAATTTATGGCGAATTCAGAGAAACAGGAAGTGTCTAATAAGGCAAAAAATATCTTATTGTGATGCCATGCGGAGGGTTTGTTCGTCTGAAGATTCCGATCGCATCGTTGTGCCTATTGTGACTCCCGGATATAGCGCCACCACCAGGCGCCAGGAAGTGTGTCAGTCACAAAGCTGGATTTTTTTTGACAGTTCCATGCTATGTTCTTTTAAATACTCCTTCTAGAAAAATCATGCAATTGACACCAAAAGTGGTCAACATGATGCCGAGAGATTGTAGATGATAAATTGCGAAGGGATTTTTGATATCTCAAACGCTGTTTCCATGGCAACGCGTCAAACTTTACTTTCATTTTAAAGGCATATTTAAGCCTTTCAGTTGACGCTGATGTTCCTTTAAATACTCCTTCTAGGATATTCATGCGATTAACACCAAAAGTGGTCAACATGATGGCGAGACATTGTAGATGATAAATTGCGAAGGGATTTTTGATATCTCAAACGCTGTTCCCATGGCAACGCTTCAAACTTTACTTTCATTTTAAAGGCATTTTTAAGCCTTTCAGTTGACGCTGATGTTCCTTTAAACACTCCTTCTAGGATATTCATGCGATTGACACCAGAAGTGGTCAACATGATGCTGAGGCATAGTAGATGATAAATTGCGAAGGAATTTTTGACATCTTGAACGCTGTTCCCATGGCAACGCGTCAAACTTTACTTTAATTTTAGGCATGTTTAAGGCTCTAGGCGTGCTTAGTTGAACTTTAAATGTGGCACACACATTAGAGTTGTTGGCTGTTAAGTGTGCACAAACAGGTCAGACATAGGTGTGTCTCTTAAGTGGCTCACTAGTGCCCCCGTTTGTCTAAAATGTGGAGTTTCTTTTACCTACAGTCCCCAAATTGCTCAGTAACAACATTAAATAGCCCACTGATATTTACCCACTTGAGGCCCTTGCCCACCGTGCATCGTTTTCTCGGACGCACCGTGTAGCGATAAAAAAACGTGCGAGGGCCCGCCATTGCTGCTTGCAGCTATATTTAGGGCCCGAGCACCGAGGAGCAGGCCAGAATGGCCTGCACCGTAGGTGCGAAGCCCTATTGTTTTTGCTCGGATTTATTATTTTTATTATTATTATTATTTTTTTTTTTTAACACTTTTGGACATTTTGGGGGCCTTAACATACTCGAAAACTCTTGAAAATTGGCACAGACGTCAGAGTCGTCCGTCATCGCAGAAATCCAAAGGCTGGAACACAGGCGTGGCACAGGGGCTCTGTAGCGCCCCCTGTATTGCAAAAAAAAACATTGATGCACAGATCGGGCAAAAATGGACGCACATGTACGAGACTTGGTACGCTTAAAGATCTAATTGACCAACTTTCACACTCTAACATTTAAGCTCCGCCCAACAGGAAGTCGGCTATTTTGGATTGTTTAAAAAATGCATGCGTTGAACTTTTAAATACTCCTCCTAGAGGATGCATGCGATTGACACCAAACGTGGTGATCATGATGCTGAGACATTGGACTTGCTAAATTGCGAAGGGATTTTTGATATCTCGAACGGTTCTGCCATGGCGAGCCGACAAATTTGTGGCGAAATCAGAGAAACAGGAAGTGTCTAATATCTAAGGCAAAAAATGTCTTATTGTGATGACACGCGGGGTGTTTGTTCGTCTGAAGATTCCGATCGCATCGATGTGCCTATTGTGACTCCCGGGTATAGCGCCACCACCAGGCGCCAGGAAGTGTGTCAGTCACAAAGGTGGATTTTTTTGACAGTTCCATCCGATGTTCTTTTAAATACTCCTTCTAGAATATTCATGCGATTGACACCAAAAGCGGTCAACATGATGCCGAGACATTGTAGATGATAAATTGCGAAGGGATTTTTGATATCTCGAACGCTGTTCCCATGGCAACCTGTCAAACTTTACTTTCATTTTTAAGGCATATTTAAACCTTACAGCTGCATGCGGTAAACTTTTAAATACTCCTCCTGGGAAAATAATGTGATTGACTCCAGAAGTGGTCAACATAATGCTGAGACATTGTAGATGATAAATTGCGAAGGGATTTTTGATATCTCAAACGCTGTTCCCATGGCAACGCGTCAGATTTTACTTTCATTTTAAAGGCTTATTTAAGCCTTTAAGTTGACGCCGATGTTCTTTTAAATACTCTTCTAGAATATTCATGAGATTGACACCAGAAGTGGTCAACATGATGCCGAGACATTGTAGATGATAAATTGCGAAGGGATTTTTGATACCTCAAACGCTGTTCCCATGGCAACGCGTCAGATTTTACTTTCATTTTAAAGGCTTATTTAAGCCTTTAAGTTGACGCCGATGTTCTTTTAAATACTCCTTCTAGAATAATCATGCAATTGACACCAAAAGTGGTCACCATGATGCCGAGACATAGTAGATGATAAATTGCAAAGGGATTTTTGATATCTCGAACGCTGTTCCCATGGCAACGCCGCAAAGTTTACTTTTATTTCAGGCATATTTAAGGCTCTTGACGTGCTTATATTAACCTTAAAGTTGGCACACACATCAGAGTTGTCGGCTGTTAAGTGTGCACAAAAAGGTCAGACATAGGCGTGTCTCTTAAGTGGCTCACTAGTGCCCCCGTTTGTCTAAAATGTGGGGTTTCTTTTACCTACAGTCCCCAAATGGGTCAGTAACAACATTAAATAGCCCACTGATATTTACCCACTTGATGCCCTTGCCCACCGTGCATCGTTTTCTCGGACGCACCGTGTAGCGGTAAAAAATCGTGCGAGGGCCCGCCATTGCTGCTTGCAGCTATATTTAGGGCCCGAGCACACCAGGGTGTGAGGACCCTATTGTTTTTGCTCCGTTTATTCTTCTTCTTCTTCTTCTTCTTCTTCTCCGAAATGGATCGCGTTTTTGAGGGCCTAAACATACCCGAAAACTCATGAAAATTTGCACACGCGTCAGAAATGGCGAAAATTTACATGTAGTATAGGCGTCAGAAGTGGGCGTGTAAAAATGGCTCGATAGCGCCACCTGCAAAATTTCAAGAGAACAGCCCCCCCACTACGAAAAACTTACAGATACGAAATTTAGTAGGATCATCTATTACTCCAAGACCTACAAAAAAGTCTCTTGGAGCTAAGCTCTAAACTCCACAGGAAGTCAGCCATTTTGAATTTTCTCTGTCATTTTTTGACATTTCCAAGCGTCGTACTTTAACGAACTCCTCCTAGAGATTTAATCCGATCATCATCATATTTGGTCAGTATCATCTAAAGGCCTTTGCGATGCTAAATTGCGGAGCTTTTGACTTTTCATTGGAGGGCGTGTCCGTGGCGGCCTGGCAAAGTGTAATGTTTCGCCATGAAACAGGAAGCTGATGTAATTCAGGCATACATTGTCCGATCTGCCCCTGACTTCACACGTTTGATAAGGGTCCAGGCCTGAACACATCAACATGGCATAATTCAGTAACACTCATAGCGCCACCTAGAGGCAGCAGGAAATACCATGTTTGACGCTGTGACTTACTGCTCCTAGGTATTTAACCATATCAACATCATATTTCACCAGTGTAATCTCAAGACCTTGTGTGATGATAAAAAGCAACGACCTTGACTTTTCATTAAAGGGCGTGTCCGTGGCGGCCTGGCAAAGTATCGCTAATTGAATCGCATTTTGACAGGCTAAACAACCTCAAAAAGTCATAAAACGTTGCACACACGTCAGAAGTGGCAAAAATTTACATGTGGCATAGGCGCCAGAAGTGGGCGTGCAGAAATGGCTCGATAGCGCCACCTGCAAAATTTCAAGAGAACAGCCCCGCCGCTACGAAAATCCTACAGAAACGAAATTTGGTAGGGTCATATATCACCCCAAGACCTACAAAAAAGTCTCTTGGAGTGAAGCTCTAAACCTCACAGGAAGTCAGCCATTTTGAATTTTTGCTGTGATTTCTGTGCAAATTTTGTCATTTCCAGGCTCCGTACTTTAACGAACTCCTCCTAGAGATTTTGTCAGATCGTCATCATATTTGGTCAATCTCATCTAAAGGCCTTTGCGATGTTAAATTGCGGAGCTTTTGACTTTTCGTTGGAAGGTGTGTCCGTGGCGGCCTGACAAAGTTCAGCGTTTTCGCCATGAAACAGGAAGTTGTTATAACTAAGGCATACAATGTCCAATCTGCCCCACACTTAACACGTTTGATAAGAGTCTTGGCCTGAACACATTTTAATGCCAATATTCAGCTTCAGTCCTAGCGCCACCTAGAGGTAGCAGGAAATGCCTTGTTTTACGCTGTGATTCACTGTTCTCAGAGATTTAATCAAATCATTATCATATCAGGTGAGACTGATCTTAAGCCCTTTGCGATGATAAATTGCGAAGATCTTGACTTTTCGTTGAAGGCCGTGTCCGTGGCGGCCTCGCAAAAAGTGATGTTTCGCCATTAGAAAGCTGTTGTAACTCAGGCATGCAATGTCCGATCTGTCACAGACATCATACGTTTGACAAGGGTCCTGGCCTCAACACATCAATGTTACATCAATCAATCACAATCATAGCGCCATCTGCTGCACAAAGGAGGTGTGGCACTTCAAAGTTCCTTTGAATATCCGCCTATATCTACACACTGAAATTTCAATCCCCCTGGTTCATTGCTTTACTAAGGCCATAGAGTGGCGGTGCACATGCGTGCGAGGGCCCTTCCATCACTGCTTGCAGTTTTAATTAGGGCCCGAGCACACCAGGGTGTGAGGACCCTATTGTTTTTGCTCCGTTTATTATTATTCTTCTTCTTCTTCTTCTTCTTCTTCTTCTTCTTCTCCGAAATGGATCGCGTTTTTGAGGGCCTAAACATACCCGAAAACTCATGAAAATTTGCACACGCGTCAGAAGTTTTGAAAATTTACATGTAGTATAGGCGTCAGAAGTGGGCGTGTAAAAATGGCTCGATAGCGCCACCTGCAAAATTTCAAGAGAACAGCCCCCCCACTACGAAAAACTTACAGATACGAAATTTGGTAGGATCATCTATTACTCCAAGACCTACAAAAAAGTCTCTTGGAGCTAAGCTCTAAACTCCACAGGAAGTCAGCCATTTTGAATTTTCTCTGTCATTTTTTGACATTTCCAAGCGTCGTACTTTAACGAACTCCTCCTAGAGATTTAATCCGATCATCATCATATTTGGTCAGTATCATCTAAAGGCCTTTGCGATGCTAAATTGCGGAGCTTTTGACTTTTCATTGGAGGGCGTGTCCGTGGCGGCCTGGCAAAGTGTAATGTTTCGCCATGAAACAGGAAGCTGATGTAATTCAGGCATACATTGTCCGATCTGCCCCTGACTTCACACGTTTGATAAGGGTCCAGGCCTGAACACATCAACATGGCATAATTCAGTAACACTCATAGCGCCACCTAGAGGCAGCAGGAAATACCATGTTTGACGCTGTGACTTACTGCTCCTAGGTATTTAACCATATCAACATCATATTTCACCAGTGTAATCTCAAGACCTTGTGTGATGATAAAAAGCAACGACCTTGACTTTTCATTAAAGGGCGTGTCCGTGGCGGCCTGGCAAAGTATCGCTAATTGAATCGCATTTTGACAGGCTAAACAACCTCAAAAAGTCATAAAACGTTGCACACACGTCAGAAGTGGCAAAAATTTACATGTGGCATAGGCGCCAGAAGTGGGCGTGCAGAAATGGCTCGATAGCGCCACCTGCAAAATTTCAAGAGAACAGCCCCGCCGCTACGAAAATCCTACAGAAACGAAATTTGGTAGGGTCATATATCACCCCAAGACCTACAAAAAAGTCTCTTGGAGTGAAGCTCTAAACCTCACAGGAAGTCAGCCATTTTGAATTTTTGCTGTGATTTCTGTGCAAATTTTGTCATTTCCAGGCTCCGTACTTTAACGAACTCCTCCTAGAGATTTTGTCAGATCGTCATCATATTTGGTCAATCTCATCTAAAGGCCTTTGCGATGTTAAATTGCGGAGCTTTTGACTTTTCGTTGGATGGTGTGTCCGTGGCGGCCTGACAAAGTTCAGCGTTTTCGCCATGAAACAGGAAGTTGTTATAACTAAGGCATACAATGTCCAATCTGCCCCACACTTCACAAGTTTGATAAGAGTCTTGGCCTGAACACACTTCAATGCCAATATTCAGCTTCAGTCCTAGCGCCACCTAGAGGTAGCAGGAAATGCCTTGTTTTACGCTGTGATTCACTGTTCTCAGAGATTTAAACAAATCATTATCATATCAGGTGAGACTGATCTTAAGCCCTTTGCGATGATAAATTGCGAAGATCTTGACTTTTCGTTGAAGGGCGTGTCCGTGGCGGCCTCGCAAAAAGTGATGTTTCGCCATTAGAAAGCTGTTGTAACTCAGGCATGCAATGTCCGACCTGTCACAGACATCATACGTTTGACAAGGGTCCTGGCCTCAACACATCAATGTTACAACAATCAATCACAATCATAGCGCCATCTGCTGCACAAAGGAGGTGTGGCACTTCAAAGTTCCTTTGAATATCCGCCTATATCTACCCACTGAAATTTCAATCCCCCTGGTTCATTGCTTTACTAAGGCCATAGAGTGGCGGTGCACATGCGTGCGAGGGCCCTTCCATCACTGCTTGCAGTTTTAATTAGGGCCCGAGCACCGAGGAGCAGGCCAGAATGGCCTGCACCGAATGGTGCGAAGCCCTATTGTTTTTGCTCGGATTATTAGGGCCCGAGCACCGAGGAGCAGGCCAGAATGGCCTGCACCGAAAGGTGCGAAGCCCTATTGTTTTTGCTCGAATTTATTATTATTTTTTTTTTTTTTTTTATTTTTTTTATTTTTATTTTTTTTAACACTTTTGGACTTTTTGGGGGCCTTAACATACTCGAAAACTCCTGAAAATTGGCACAGACGTCAGAGTCGTCCGTCATCGCAGAAATCCAAAGGCTGGAACACGGGCGTGGCACAGGGGCTCTGTAGCGCCCCCTGTAATGCAAAAAAAAACATTGATGCACAGATCAGGCAAAAATGTACGCACATGTACGAGACTTGGTACGCTTATAGATCTCATCGACCCGAACAACTTTCGCCCTCTAACATTTAAGCTCCGCCCAACAGGAAGTCGGCTATTTTGTATTGTTTCAAAAATGCATGCGGTGAACTTTTAAATACTCCTCCTAGGGGATACATGCAAATGACACCAAACGTGGTGATCATGATGCCGAGACATTGTACTTGCTAAATTGCGAAGGGATTTTTGATATCTCGAACGGTTCTGCCATGGCGATGCAACAAATTCATGGCGAAATCAGAAAAACAGGAAGTGTCTAATATCTAAGGCAAAAAATATCTTATTGTGATGCCATGCGGGTAGTTTGTTCGTCTGAAGATTCCGATCGCATCGATGTGCCTATTGTGACTCCCGGGTATAGCGCCACCACCAGGCGCCAGAAAGTATGTCAGTGATGAACTTTTAAATACTTCTCCTAGGGAATTCATACGATTGACACTAAACGTGGTGAACATGATGCTGAGACATTGGACTTGCTAAATTGCGAAGGGATTTTCGATATCTCAAACGGTGTTGCCATGGCGAGGCGACAAATTTATGGCGAATTCAATGAAACAGGAAGTGTCTAATATCTAAAGCAAAAAATGTCTTATTGGGATGAAACGCAGTGTGTATGTTCGGCCAAGGATTCCGATCGCATCGATGTGCCTATTTTGAGTCTCGGGTATAGCGCCACCAACAGGCACCAGGAAGTGTGGCATTCACAAAAGGTGGATTTCTTGACAGTTGCATGTGGTGAACTTTTAAATACTCCTCCTAGGATTTTCATGCGATTGACACCAAAAGTGGTCAACATGATGTTGTGACATTGTAGATGATAAATTGCGAAGGGATTTTTGATATCTCGAACGCTGTTCCCATGGCAACACGTCAAACTTTACTTTCATTTTCAGGGATATTTAAGCTCTTGGCGTGCACTTTGGGTGCCTTAACATGCTCGAACACAACAGAAATTTGGCACAGATGTAAAAGTCACGTGCCACTAGGCTCATGCAAAGGCTGGAATATGGGCGTGGCAAGGGAGCTCTGTAGCGCCCCCTGTAATGCAAAAACAAACATTGGGGCACAGATCGAGCAAACATGTACGCACATGTACGAGAGTTGGTATGCATATAGATCTCATCGACCCAAACAACTTTCGCACTCAAACATTTTAGCTCCGCCCAACAGGAAGTCGGCTATTTTGGATTGTTTCAAAAATGCATGCGGTGAACTTTTAAATACTCCTCCTAGAGGATTCATGCGAATGACACCTAACGTGGTGAACATGATGCCGAGACCTTGTAGATGATAAATTGCGAAGGGATTTTTGATATCTCGAACGGTTCTGCCATGGTGAGGCGACAAATTTATGGCGAATTCAGAGAAACAGGAAGTGTCTAATATCTAAGGCAAAAAATGTCTTATTGTGATGACACGCGGGGTGTTTGTTCATCTGAAGATTCCGATCACAGCGATGTGCCTATTGTGACTCCCGGGAATAGCGCCACCACCAGGCGCCAGGAAGTGTGTAGGTCACAAAGGTGAATTTTTTTGTCAGTTCCATGCGATGTTCTTTTAAATACTCCTTCAAGGATTTTCATGCTATTGAGACGAGAAGTGGTCAACATGATGCCGAGACATTGTAGATGATAAATTGCGAAGGGATTTTTGATATCTCAAACGCTGTTCCCATGGCAACGCTGGACACTTTACTTTTATTTCAGGCATATTTAAGGCTCTTGACGTGCTTAGATTAACCTTAAAGTTGGCACACACATCAGAGTTGTCGGCTGTTAAGTGTGCACAAAAAGGTCAGATAAAGGCGTGTCTCTTAAGTGGCTCAGTAGTGCCCCTGTTTGTCTAAAATGTGGGGTTTCTTTTAGCTACAGTCCCCAAATGGCTCAGTAACAACATTAAATAGCCCACTGATATTTACCCACTTGATGCCCTTGCCCACCGTGCATCGTTTTCTCGGACGCACCGTGTAGCGGTAAAAAAACGTGCGAGGGCCCGCCATTGCTGCTTGCAGCTATATTTATTATTATTATTTTTTTTTTTTTTTTTTTTTTTTTTTTTTTAACACTTTTGGCCATTTTGGGTGCCTAAACATACTCGAAAACTCTTGCAATTTGGCACACACGTCAAAGTCGTCCGTCATTGCGACCGGGCAAAGGCTGGAACACGGGCGTGGCACGGGGGCTCTGTAGCGCCCCCTGTAATGCAAAAACAAACATTGTTGCGCAGTTCGGGCAAACATGTACGCACATGTACGAGAGTTGGTACGCATATAGATCTCATCGACCCGAACAACTTTCGCCCTCTAACATTTAAGCTCCGCCCAACAGGAAGTCGGCTATTTTGGATTGTTTAAAAAATGCATGCGTTGAACTTTTAAATACTCCTCCTAGAGGATGCATGCGATTGACACCAAACGTGGTGAACATGATGTCGAGACATTGGACTTGCTAAATTGCGAAGGGATTTTTGATATCTCGAACGGTGTTGCCATGGCGAGGCGACAAATTTATGGCGACATCAGAGAAACAGGAAGTGTCTAATATCAAAGGCAAAAAATGTCTTATTGTGATGACACGCGGTGTGTTTGTTCGTCTGAAGATTCCGATCGCATCGATGTGCCTATTGTGACTCCCGGGTATAGCGCCACCACCAGGCGCCAGGAAGTGTGTCAGTCACAAAGGTGGATTTTTTTTGACAGTTCCATGCGATGTTCTTTTAAATACTCCTCCTACAATGTTTATGCGATTGACACCAAAAGTGGTCAACATGATGCCAAGACATTGTAGATGATAAATTGCGAAGGGATTTTTGATATCTCGAACGCTGTTCCCATGGCAACCTGTCAAACTTTACTTACATTTTTAAGGAATATTTAAACCTTACAGCTGCATGCGGTAAACTTTTAAATACTCCTCCTGAGGAAAAAATGTGATTGACTCCAGAAGTGGTCAACATAATGCTGAGACATTGTAGATGATAAATTGCGATGGGATTTTTGATATCTCGAACACTGTTCCCATGGCAACGCGTCAGATTTTACTTTCATTTTAAAGGCATATTTAAGCCTTTAAGTTGATGCCGATGTTCTTTTAAATACTCCTTCTAGAATATTCATGCGATTAACGCCAGAAGTGGTCAAAATGATGCCGAGACATTGTAGATGATAAATTGCGAAGGGATTTTTGATATCTCAAACGCTGTTCCCATGGCAATGCGTCAAACTTTACTTTCATTTTAAAGGCCTATTTAAGCCTTTAAGTTGATGCCGATGTTCTTTAAAATACTCCTTCTAGAATATTCATGCGATTAACACCAAAAGTGGTCAACATGATGCTGAGGCATAGTAGATGATAAATTGTGAAGGGATTTTTGATATCTCAAACGCTGTTCCCATGGCAACGTGTCAAACTTTACTTTCATTTTAAAGGCATATTTAAGCCTTACAGTTGCATGCAGTGAACTTTTATATACTCCTTCTAGAATAATCATGCAATTGACACCAAAAGTGTTCAACATGAAGCCGAGATATTGTAGATGATAAATTGCGAAGGGATTTTTGATATCTCAAACGCTGTTCCCATGGCAACGCGTCAAAGTTTACTTTAATTTTAAAGGCATATTTAAGCCTTTCAGTTGACGCCGATGTTCCTTTAAATACTCCTTCTAGGATATTCATGCGATTAACACCAGAAGTGGTCAACATGATGCCGAGACATTGTAGATGATAAATTGCGAAGGGATTTTTGATATCTCGAACGCTGTTCCCATGGCAACGCCGCAAACTACTTTTATTTCAGGCATATTTAAGGCTCTTGGCGTGATTAGATTAACCTTAAAGTTGGCACACACATCAGAGTTGTCAGCTGTTAAGTGTGCACAAAAAGGTCAGATATAGGCGTGTCTCTTAAGTGGCTCACTAGCGCCCCTGTTTGTCTAAAATGTGGGGTTTTTGTTTTACCTACAGTCCCCAAATGACTCAGTAAAAACATTAAAAATAGCCCACTGATGTTTACCCACTTGATGCCCTTGCCCACCGGGCATCATTTTCTCGGACGCATCGTGTAGCGGTAAAAAAACGTGCGAGGGCCCGCCATTGCTGCTTGCAGCTATATTTATTATTTATTCTTCTTCTTCTCCAAAGTGAATCGCATTTTTGAGGGGCGAAACATGCTCGAAAACTCATGAAATTTTGCACACATGTCAGAAGTGGCGAAAATTTACATGTGGCATAGGCGCCAGAAGTGGGCGTGTAGAAATGGCTCTACAGCGCCACCTGCAAAATTTCAAGAGAACAGTTCCCCCACTACGAAAAACGTACAGATCCGAAATTTGGTAGGATCATCTATCACCCCAAGACCTACAAAAAAGTCTCTTGGAGCCAAGCTCTAAACCCCACAGGAAGTCGGCCATTTTTGATTTTTGCCTTGATTTTTGTGCAAATCTGGTAATTTCCAGGCTTCGTACTTTAACGAACTCCTCCTACAGATTTAATCCGATCATCATCATATTTGGTCAGTCTTATCTTAAGGCATTTGCGATGTTAAATTGCAGAGATCTTGACTTTTCGTTGGAGGGTGTGTCCGTTGCGGCCTGACAAATTTCGGCATTTTCGCCATGAAGCAGGAAGTGGCTCTAACTCAGGCATACAATGTCCAATCTGCCCCACACTTCATACGTTTGATAAGGGTCTTGGCCTGAACACATTTCAATGCCAATATTCAGCTTCACTCATAGCGCCACCTAGATGTAGGAGGAAATACCATGTTTTACGCTGTGATTTACTGCTCTTAGAGATTTAATCAAATCATCATCATATTTGGTCTGACTGATGTTAAGCCGTTTGCGGTGATAAATTGCAAAGATCTTGACTTTTCGTTGAAGGGCGTGTCCGTGACGGCCTGCCAAAGTGTGATGTTTCGCCATGAAACAGAAAGCTGTTGTAATTCAGACATACATGGTCCGATCTGCCCCCAACTTCACACGTTTGATAAAGGTCCCGGCCTGAACAC
This sequence comes from Paramisgurnus dabryanus, assembly GCF_030506205.2. Classification (NCBI taxonomy): domain Eukaryota; kingdom Metazoa; phylum Chordata; class Actinopteri; order Cypriniformes; family Cobitidae; genus Paramisgurnus; species Paramisgurnus dabryanus. The sequence continues at coordinate 46,130,879 of NC_133343.1, forward strand.
ATCAACATGGCATAATTCAGTAACAGTCATAGCGCCACCTAGAGGCAGAAGGAAATACCATCTTTTATGCTGTGAATTACTGCTCTTGGAGATTTGATTATATCAACATCATATTTCATCAGTCTAATCTCAAGACCTTGTGTGATGATAAATAGCGAAGACCTTGACTTTTCGTTAAAGGGCGTGTCTGTGGCGGCCTCGCAAAATATTGTTAAATGAATCGCATTTTTGACAGCCTAAACAAGCTCAAAAAGTCATGAAACGTTGCACACATGTCAAAGGTGGCAAAAATTTACATGTGGCATAGGCGCCATAAGTGGGCGTGTAGAAATGGCTCAATAGCGCCACCTGCAAAATTTCAAGAGAACATCCCTGCCACTAAGAAAAACCTACAGATACGAAATTTGGTAGGGTCATCTATCACCCCAAGACCTACAATAAAGTCTCTTGGAGCGAAGCTCTAAACCCCACAGGAAGTCGGCCATTTTGATTTTTCGCTGTGATTTCTGTGCAAATTTTGTCATTTTCAGCCTTCGGACTTTAACAATTCCTCCTAGAGATTTTATCAGATCGTCATCATATTTGGTCAATCTCATGCAAAGGCCTTTGCGATGTTAAATTGCCGACCTTTTGACTTTTCGTTGAAGGGTGTGTCCGTGGCGGCTTGACAAAGTCCAGCATTTTCTCCATGAAACAGGAAGTTGTTATAACTAAGGCATACAATGTCCAATCTGCCACACACTTCACATGTTTGATAAGAGTCTTGGCCTGAACACATTTCAATGCCAATATTCAGCTTCAGTCATAGCGCCACCTAGTGGTAGCAGAAAATACCATGTTTTACGCTGTGATTTACAGTTCTTGGAGATTTAATCAAATCATCATCATATTTGGTCAGACTGATGTTAAGCCCTTTGCGGTGATAAATTGCGAAGATCTTGATTTTTCGTTGAAGGGCGTGTCCGTGGCGGCCTGGCAAAGTGTGATGTTTTGACATGAAACAGGAAGCTGTTGTAATTCAGGCATACATTGTTCGATCTGCTCCAGACTTCACACGTTTGTTAAGGGTCCCGGACTAAACACGTCAATATAACAATAATCGGGTACAGTCATAGCGCCACCTACTGCACACAGGCGTTGTGGCACATCAATTTTCCTTTGAATATCCACCTATATTTATCCACTTTAATTCTTTTCCCCCTGGTTCACTGCTTTACTAATGCCATAGGGTAGCGGTGCACATGCGTGCGAGGGCCCTCCCATCGCTGCTTGCAGCTTTAATTATTAATATAGCTGCAAGCAGCAATGGCGGGCCCTCGCACGTTTTTTTACCGCTACACGGTGTGTCCGAGAAAACGATGCACGGTGGGCAAGGGCCTCAAGTGGGTAAATATCAGTGGGCTATTTAATGTTGTTACTGAGCAATTTGGGGACTGTAGGTAAAAGAAACTCCACATTTTAGACAAACGGGGGCACTAGTGAGCCACTTAAGAGACACGCCTATGTCTGACCTGTTTGTGCACACTTAACAGCCAACAACTCTAATGTGTGTGCCACATTTTAAGTTCAACTAAGCACGCCTAGAGCCTTAAACATGCCTAAAATTAAAGTAAAGTTTGACGCGTTGCAATGGGAACAGCGTTCAAGATGTCAAAAATTCCTTCGCAATTTATCATCTACTATGCCTCAGCATCATGTTGACCACTTCTGGAGTCAATCGCATGAATATCCTAGAAGGAGTATTTAAAAGAACATCGGCGTCAACTGAAAGGCTTAAATATGCCTTTAAAATTAAAGTAAAGTTTGACACGTTGCCATGGGAACAGCGTTCAAGATATCAAAAATCCCTTTGCAATTTATCATCTACAATGTCTCAGCATTATGTTGACCACTTTTGGTGTCAATCGCATTATTTCCTCAGGAGGAGTATTTAAAAGTTTACCGCATGCAGCTGTAAGGCTTAAATATGCCTTTAAAATGAAAGTAAAGTTTGACACGTTGCCATGGGAACAGCGTTCGAGATATCAAAAATCCCTTCGCAATTTATCATCTACAATGTCTCGCCATCATGTTGACCACTTCTGGTGTCAATCGCATGAATATCCTAGAAGGAGTGTTTAAAGGAACATCAGCGTCAACTGAAAGGCTTAAAAATGCCTTTAAAATGAAAGTAAAGTTTGAAGCGTTGCCATGGGAACAGCGTTTGAGATATCAAAAATCCCTTCGCAATTTATCATCTACAATGTCTCGCCATCATGTTGACCACTTTTGGTGTTAATCGCATGAATATCCTAGAAGGAGTATTTAAAGGAACATCAGCGTCAACTGAAAGGGTTAAATATGCCTTTAAAATGAAAGTAAAGTTTGACGCGTTGCCATGGAAACAGCGTTTGAGATATCAAAAATCCCTTCGCAATTTATCATCTACAATCTCTCGGCATCATGTTGACCACTTTTGGTGTCAATTGCATGATTTTTCTAGAAGGAGTATTTAAAAGAACATAGCATGGAACTGTCAAAAAAAATCCAGCTTTGTGACTGACACACTTCCTGGCGCCTGGTGGTGGCGCTATATCCGGGAGTCACAATAGGCACAACGATGCGATCGGAATCTTCAGACGAACAAACCCTCCATCACAATAAGATATTTTTTGCCTTAGATATTAGACACTTCCTGTTTCTCTGAATTTGCCATAAATTCGTCGCCTCGCCATGGCAGAACCGTTCGAGATATCAAAAATCCCTTCGCAATTTAACAAGTACAATGTCTCGGCATCATGATCACCACGTTTGGTGTCAATCCCATGAATCCACTAGGAGGAGTATTTAAAAGTTCAACAAATGCATTTTTTAAACAATCCAAAATAGCGGACTTCCTTTTGGGCGGAGCTTAAATGTTAGAGGGCGAAAGTTGTTCGGGTCGATGAGATCTATATGTGTACCAACTCTCATACATGTGCGTACATTTTTGCCCGATCTGTGCATCAATGTTTTTTCTTGCATTACAGGGGGCGCTATAGAGCCCCCGTGCCACGCCCGTGTTCCAGCCTTTGGATTTCTGCGATGACGAGCGACTCTGACGTCTGTGCCAAATTTCAAGAGTTTTCGAGTATGTTAAGGCTCCCAAAAAGTCCAAAAGTGTTAAAAAAAAAAATAAAAAAATAAAAAATAATAATATAGCTGCAAGCAGCAATGGCGGGCCCTCGCACGTTTTTTTACCGCTACACGGTGCCTCCGAGAAAACGATGCATGGCGGGCAAGGGCATCAAGTGGGTAAATATGAGTGGACTATTTCATGTTGCTACTGACCCATTTAGGTACAGGAGGTAAAAGAAACACCATATTTTAGACAAACGGGGCGCTAATCAGCCACTAAATAGACACGCCTTTATCTGACGTTTTTGTCAACACTTAACAGCCGAAAACTCTGATGTGTGTGCCAAATTTAAAGTTCAACTAAGCACGCCAAGAGCCTTAAACATGCCTGAAATTAAAGTAACATTTGACGCGTTGCCATGGGAACAGCGTTCGAGATGTCAAAAATTCCTTCACAATTTATCATCTACAATGTCTCAGCATCATGTACACCACTTCTGGAGTCAATCGCATGAATCCCATACGAGGAGTATTTAAAGGTTCACAGCATTTAACTGTCAGCCTTAAATATGCTGGAAAATGAAAGCAAAGTTTGATGCGTTGCCATGGGAACAGCGTTTGAGATATAAAAAATCCCTTCGCAATTTATCATCTACAATGTCTCGGCATCATGTACACCACTTCTGGAGTCAATCGCATGAATATTCTAGAAGGAGTATTTAAAAGAACATCGGCGTCAACTGAAAGGCTTAAATATGCCTTTAAAATGAAAGTAAAGTCTGACGCGTTGCCATGGGAACAGCGTTTGAGATATCAAAAATCCCTTTGCAATTTATCATCTACAATGTCTCGGCATCATGTACACCACTTCTGGAGTCAATCGCATGAATATTCTAGAAGGAGTATTTAAAAGAACATCGCATGCAGCTGTCAGGATTAAATAAGCCTTTAAAATGAAAGTAAAGTTTGACGCGTTGCCATTGCAACAGCGTTGGAGATATCAAAAATCCCTTCGCAATTTATCATCTACAATGTCTCAGCATCATGTTGACCACTTTTGGTGTCAATCGCATGAATATCCTAGAAGGAGTATTTAAAAGAACATCGGATGGAACTGTCAAAAAAATCCACCTTTGTGACTGACAGACTTCCTGGCGCCTGGTGGTGGCGCTATACCCGAGACTCACAATAGGCACATCGTTGCGATCGGAATCTTCAGGCGAACAAACACCCCGCTTGGCATCACAATAAGAATTTTTTTGCCTCAGATATTAGACACTTCCTGTTTCTCTGATTTCGCCACAAATTTGTCGACTCGCCACGGCAGCACCGTTCGAGATATCAAAAATCCCTTCGCAATTTAGCAAGTACAATGTCTCGACATCACGTTCACCACGTTTGGTGTCAATCCCATGAATCCTCTAGGAGGAGTATTTAAAAATTCACCACATGCATTTTTGAAACAATACAAAATAGCCGACTTCCTGTTGGGCGGAGCTTAAATGTTAGAGGGCGAAAGTTGTTCGGGTCGATGAGATCTATATACGTACCAACTTTCGTACATGTGTGTACATGCTTGCCCGATCTGTGCACCAATGTTTGTTTTTGCATTACAGGGGGCGCTACAGAGCCCCAGTGCCACGCCCATGTTCCAGCCTTTGCATGAGCCTAGTGGTACGAGACACTGACATGTGTGCCAAGTTTCAAGAGTTTTCGAGTATGTTAAGGGACCCAAATTAACTCAAGTGTTGAAAAAAATAATAATAATAATAATAATAATATAGCTGCAAGCAGCAATGGCGGGCCCTCGCACGTTTTTTTACCGCTACACGGTGCGTCCGAGAAAACGATGCACGGTGGGCAAGGGCATCAAGTGGGTAAATATCAGTGGGCTATTTAATGTTGTTACTGAGCCATTTGGGGACTGTAGGTAAAAGAAACCCCACATTTTAGACAAACAGGGGCGCTAGTGAGCCACTTAAGAGACACGCCTATGTCTGACCTGTTTGTGCACACTTAAAAGCCGACAACTCTGATGTGTGTGCCAACTTTAAGGTTAATCTAAGCATGCCAAAGACTTAAATATGCCTGAAATAAAAGTAAAGTTTGCGGCGTTGCCATGGGAACAGCGTTCGAGATATCAAAAATCCCTTCGCAATTTATCATCTACAATGTCTCGGCATCATGTTGACCACTTCTGGTGTTAATCGCATGAATATCCTAGAAGGAGTATTTAAAGGAACATCGGCGTCAACTGAAAGGCTTAAATATACCTTTAAAATGAAAGTAAACTTTGACGCGTTGCCATGGGAACAGCGTTTGAGATATCAAAAATCCCTTCGCAATTTATCATCTACAATATCTCGGCTTCATGTTGACCACTTTTGGTGTCAATTGCATGATTATTCTAGAAGGAGTATATAAAAGTTCACTGCATGCAACTGTAAGGCTTAAATATGCCTTTAAAATGAAAGTAAAGTTTGACACGTTGCCATGGGAACAGCGTTTGAGATATCAAAAATACCTTCGCAATTTATCATCTACTATGCCTCAGCATCATGTTGACCACTTTTGGTGTCAATTGCATGATTTTTCTAGAAGGAGTATTTAAAAGAACATAGCATGGAACGTCAAAAAAAATCCAGCTTTGTGACTGACGCACTTCCTGGCGCCTGGTGGTGGCGCTATACCCGGGAGTCACAATAGGCACATCGATGCGATCGGAATCTTCAGACGAACAAACACCCCGCATGGCATCACAATAAGATATTTTTTGCCTTAGATATTAGACACTTCCTGTTTCTCTGAATTCGCCATAAATTCGTCACCTCGCCATGGCAGAACCGTTCGAGATATCAAAAATCCCTTCGCAATTTAGCAAGTACAATGTCTCGGCATCATGATCACCACGTTTGGTGTCAATCCCATGAATCCACTAGGAGGAGTATTTAAAAGTTCAACGCATGCATTTTTTAAACAATCCAAAATAGCCGACTTCCTGTTGGGCGGAGCTTAAATGTTAGAGGGCGAAAGTTGTTCGGGTCGATGAGATCTATATGCGTACCAACTCTCGTACATGTGCGCACATTTTTGCCCGATCTGTGCATCAATGTTTTTTTTTGCATTACAGGGGGCGCTACAGAGCCCCCGTGCCACGCCCGTGTTCCAGCCTTTGGATTTCTGCGATGACGGACGACTCTGACGTCTGTGCCAATTTTCAAGAGTTTTCGAGTATGTTAAGGCCCCCAAAAAGTCCAAAAGTGTTAAAAAAAAAAAAAAAAAAAAAAAAATAAAAAATAAAAATAATAATCCGAGCAAAAACAATAGGGCTTCGCACCTACGGTGCAGGCCATTCTGGCCTGCTCCTCGGTGCTCGAGCCCTAAAAAATAATAATCTGAGCAAAAACAATAGGGCTTCGCACCTTTCGGTGCAGGCCATTCTGGCCTGCTCCTCGGTGCTCGAGCCCTAACAAGCAGCAATGGCGGGCCCTCGCACGTTTTTTTACCGCTACACGATGCGTCCGAGAAAACGATGCACGGAGAGCAAGGGCATCAAGTGGGTAAACATCAGTGGGCTATTTAATGTTGTTACTTAGCCATTTGGGGACTGTAGGTAAAGAAAAACCCCACATTTTAGACAAATGGGGGCGCTAGTGAGCCACTAGAGAGACACGCCTTTGTCTGACCTATTTGTCCACTCTGAACAGCCGACAACTCTGATGTGTGTGCCAACGTTTAGGTTAATCTAAGCACGCCAAGAGTCCTAAATATGCCTGAAATAAAAGAAAAGTTTGACGTGTTGCCATGGGAACAGCGTTTGAGATGTCCAAAATTCCTTCGCAATTTAGCGTCTGCAATGTCTCAGCATCATGTGGACCACTTCTGGTGTGAATCACATTATTTCCCTAGAAGGAGTATTTAATAGAACATTGCATGCAACTGTCAGGCTAAAATAAGCCTTTAAAATGAAAGTAAAAAGTTTGACGCGTTGCCATGGGAACAGCGTTTGAGATATCAAAAATCCCTTCACTATTTATCATCTACAATATCTCGGCATCTTGTTGACCACTTCTGGTGTGAATCACATTATTTCCCTAGAAGGAGTATTTAAAAGAACATTGCATGCAACTGTCAAGATTAAATAAGCCTTTAAAATGAAAGTAAAATTTGACGCATTGCCATGGCAACAGCGTTCGAGATATCAAAAATCCCTTCGCAATTTATCATCTGCAATGTCTCAGCATCATGTTGACCACTTTTGGTGTCAATCGCATGAATATCCTAGAAGGAGTATTCAAAAGAACATCGGATGGAACTGTCCAAAAAATCCACCTTTGTGACTGACACACTTCCTGGCGCCTGGTGGTGGCGCTATACCCGAGACTCACAATAGGTACATCGTTGCAATCGTAATCTTCAGACGAACAAACACCCCGCTTGGCATAACACTAAGATTTTTTTTGCCTTAGATATTAGACACTTCCTGTTTCTCTGAATTCGCCACAACTTTGTCGACTCGCCACGGCAGCACCGTTCGAGATATCAAAAATCCCTTCGCAATTTAGCAAGTACAATGTCTCGACATCACGTTCACCACGTTTGGTGTCAGTCCCATGAATCCTCTAGGAGGAGTATTTAAAAGTTCACCACATGCATTTTTGAAACAATACAAAATAGCCGACTTCCTGTTGGGCGGAGCTAAAATGTTTGAGTGCGAAAGTTGTTTGGGTCGATGAGATCTATATGCGTACCAACTCTCGTACATGTGCGTACACGTTTGCTCGATCTGTGCCCCAATGTTTGTTTTTGCATTACAGGGGGCGCTACAGAGCTCCCTTGCCACGCCCATATTCCAGCCTTTGCATGAGCCTAGTGGCACGTGACTTTGACATCTGTGCCAAATTTCCGTTGTTTTCGAGCATGTTAAGGCACCCAAAGTGCACGCCAAGAGCTTAAATATGCCTGAAAATGAAAGTAAAGTTTGACGTGTTGCCATGGGAACAGCGTTCGAGATATCAAAAATCCCTTCGCAATTTATCATCTACAATGTCTCAGCATCGTGTTGACCGCTTTTGGTGTCAATCGCATGAAAATCCTAGGAAGAGTATTTAAAAGTTCACCATATGCAACGGTCAAGAAATCCACCTTTTGTGACTGCCACACTTCCTGGTGCCTGTTGGTGGCGCTATACCCGAGACTCAAAATAGGCACATCGATGCGATCGGAATCCTTGGCCGAACATACACACTGCGTTTCATCCCAATAAGACATTTTTTGCTTTAGATATTAGACACTTCCTGTTTCATTGAATTCACCATAAATTTGTCGCCTCGTCATGGCAACACCGTTTGAGATATCAAAAATCCCTTCGCAATTTAGCAAGTCCAATGTCTCAGCATCATGTTCACCACGTTTGGTGTCAATCGTATGAATTCCCTAGGAGTAGTATTTAAAAGTTCATGACTGACACACTTCCTGGCGCCTGGTGGTGGCGCTATACCCGGGAGTCACAATAGGCACATCGATGCGATCGGAATCTTCAAACGAACAAACACCCCGCATGGCATCACAATAAGACATTTTTTACCTTAGATATTAGACACTTCCTGTTTCTCTGATTTCGCCAAAACTTTGTCGCCTCGCCATGGCAGAACCGTTCGAGATATCAAAAATCCCTTTGCATTTTAGCAAGTACAATGTCTCGACATCATGATCACCACATTTGGTGTCATTCGCATGAATCCCCTAGGAGGAGTATTTAAAAGTTCAACGCATGCATTTTTTAAACAATCCAAAATAGCCGACTTCCTGTTGGGCGGAGCTTAAATGTTAGAGGGTGAAAGTTGTTCGGGTCGATGAGATCTATATGCGTACCAACTCCCGTACATGTGGGTAGATGTTTGTCCGATCTGTGCACCAATGTTTTTTTTTGCATTACAGGGGGCGCTACAGAGCCCCTTTGCCACGCCCGTGTTCCAGCCTTTGCCCGTTCGCAATGACAGACGACTCTGACGTCTGTGCCAAATTTCAAGAGTTTTCGAGTATGTTAAGGCACCCAGAGTGCCCAAAACTGTTAAAAAAAAAAAAAAAAATTAAAACTGCAAGCAGTGATGGAAGGGCCCTCGCACTTATGTGCACCGCCACTCTATGGCCTTAGTAAAGCAATAAACCAGGGGGATTGAAATTTCCGTGGATAAATATAGGTGGATATTCAAAGGAACTTTGAAGTGCCACTACTTCTTTATGCAGCAGGTGGCGCTATGATTGTAATTGATTGTTGTAACATTGATGTGTTGAGGCCAGGACCCTTGTCAAATGTATGATGTCTGTGACAGGTCGGACATTGCATGTCTGAGTTACAACAGCTTTCTCATGGCGAAAAATCAAACTTTGATAGGCCACAACGGACACGCCCCTTTAACGAAATGTCAAGATCTTCACAATTTATCATTGTGAAGTCCCTAAGTTCAGACTGACCAAATATGATGATGATCTGAATACATTTCAATGAGCAGTAAATCACAGTGTAAAACATGTCATTTCCTGCTTCCAGCAGGTGGCGCTATAACTTTTACTGAATATTGCCATGTTGATGTGTTCAGGACAGGACAATTATCAAACTTGTGAAGCGTGGGTCAGATTGGACATTTTAAACCTGAGTTAGAACAACTTCCTGTTTCATTGAGAAACAGAAATTTGGCAAGCCGCCACATACACACCCTCCATTGAAATGTCAAGATCTCCGCAATTTAGCATTGCAAAGCCCTTTAGATGACACTCACCAAATATGATGATTATCTGATTAAATTTATAGGAGGAGTTTGTTAGAATACGAAGGCCAGAAATGGCAAAATTTGCACTCAAATTACAGAGAAAATTCAAAATGGCTGACTTCCTGTGGGGTTTAGAGCTTTGCTCCAAGAGACTTTTTTGTAGGTCTTGGGGTGATACATGATCCTACCGCATTTTGTATCTGTGCGATTAACGTAGCGGGGGGGGGGGCTGCTCTATTGAATTTTTGTAGGTGGCGCTATAGAGCCATTTTAACACCCCAAGTTCTGAAGCCTATATCACATGAAAATATTTGCCACTTTTGACACGTGTGCAAGGTTTCATGACTTTTTGAGCTCGTTTAGGCTGTCAAAAATGGGATTCATTTAGCGATATTTTGCGAGGCCGCGACGGACACGCCCTTTAACGAAAAGTCAAGGTCGTTGCTATTTATCATCACACAAGGTCTTGAGATTAGACTGATGAAATATGATGTTGATATAATCAAATCTCCAAGAGCAGTAAGTCACAGCATAAAAGGTGGTATTTCCTGCTGCCTCTAGGTGGCGCTATGACTGATACTGAATTATGCCATGTTGATGTGTTCAGGCCGGGACCCTTATGAAACGTGAAGTTGGGGGCAGATCGGACTATGTATGTCTGAATTACAACAGCTTCCTGTTTCATGGTGAAACATCACACTTTGCCAGGCCGCCACGGACACGCCCTTCAACAAAAAGTCAAGATCTTCGCAATTTATCATCGCAAAGGGCTTAACATCAGTCAGACCGAATATGATGATGATTTGATTAAATCTCTAAGAGCAGTAAATCACAGCGTAAAACATGGTATTTCCTCCTACCTCTAGGTGGCGCTATGAGTGAAGTTGAATATTGGCATTGAAATGTGTTCAGGCCAAGACTCTTATCAAACATGTGAAGCGTGGGGCAGATTGGACATTGTATGCCTGAGTTAGAGCCACTTCCTGTTTCATGGCGAAAATGCAGAAATTTGTCAGGCCGCCACGGACACACCCTCCAACGAAAAGTGAAGATCTCCGCAATTTAACATCGCAAAGGCCTTTACAAGAGATTGACCAAATATGACGATGATCGGATTAAATCTGTAGTAGGAGTTCGTTAAAGTATGAAGCCTGGAAATGACCAAATTTGCACAAAAATCAAGGCAAAAAATCAAAATGGCGGACTTCCTGTTGGGTTTAGAGCTTCGCTCCAAGAGACTTTTTTGTAGGTCTTGGGGTGATAGATGATCCTACCAAATTTCGTATCTGTACGTTTTTCGTAGCGGGGGGGCTGTTCTCTTGAAATTTTGCAGGTGGCGCTATCGAGCCATTTTTACACGCCCACTTCTGGCGCCTATACCACATGTAAATTTTCGCCACTTCTGACATGTGTGCAAAATTTCATGAGTTTTCGAGCATGTTTCGCCCCTCAAAAATGCGATTCACTTTGGAGAAGAAGAAGAATAAATAATAATTAAAACTGCAAGCAGTGATGGAAGGGCCCTCGCACGCATGTGCACCGCCACTCTATGGCCTTAGTAAAGCAATGAACCAGGGGGATTGAAATTTCAGTGGGTAGATATAGGCGGATATTCAAAGGAACTTTGAAGTGCCACACCTCCTTTGTGCAGCAGATGGCGCTATGATTGTGATTGATTGATGTAACATTGATGTGTTGAGGCCAGGACCCTTGTCAAACGTATGATGTCTGTGACAGATCGGACATTGCATGCCTGAGTTACAACAGCTTTCTAATGGCGAAACATCACTTTTTGCGAGGCCGCCACGGACACGCCCTTCAACGAAAAGTCAAGATCTTCGCAATTTATCATCGCAAAGGGCTTAAGATCAGTCTCACCTGATATGATAATGATTTGATTAAATCTCTGAGAACAGTGAATCACAGCGTAAAACAAGGCATTTCCTGCTACCTCTAGGTGGCGCTAGGACTGAAGCTGAATATTGGCATTAAAATGTGTTCAGGCCAAGACTCTTATCAAACGTGTTAAGTGTGGGGCAGATTGGACATTGTATGCCTTAGTTATAACAACTTCCTGTTTCATGGCGAAAACGCTGAACTTTGTCAGGCCGCCACGGACACACCTTCCAACGAAAAGTCAAAAGCTCCGCAATTTAACATCGCAAAGGCCTTTAGATGAGATTGAACAAATATGATGACGATCTGACAAAATCTCTAGGAGGAGTTCGTTAAAGTACGGAGCCTGGAAATGACAAAATTTGCACAGAAATCACAGCAAAAATTCAAAATGGCTGACTTCCTGTGAGGTTTAGAGCTTCACTCCAAGAGACTTTTTTGTAGGTCTTGGGGTGATATATGACCCTACCAAATTTCGTTTCTGTAGGATTTTCGTAGCGGCGGGGCTGTTCTCTTGAAATTTTGCAGGTGGCGCTATCGAGCCATTTCTGCACGCCCACTTCTGGCGCCTATGCCACATGTACATTTTTGCCACTTCTGACGTGTGTGCAACGTTTTATGACTTTTTGAGGTTGTTTAGCCTGTCAAAATGCGATTCAATTAGCGATACTTTGCCAGGCCGCCACGGACACGCCCTTTAATGAAAAGTCAAGGTCGTTGCTTTTTATCATCACACAAGGTCTTGAGATTACACTGGTGAAATATGATGTTGATATGGTTAAATACCTAGGAGCAGTAAGTCACAACGTCAAACATGGTATTTCCTGCTGCCTCTAGGTGGCGCTATGAGTGTTACTGAATTATGCCATGTTGATGTGTTCAGGCCTGGACCCTTATCAAACGTGTGAAGTCAGGGGCAGATCGGACAATGTATGCCTGAATTACATCAGCTTCCTGTTTCATGGCGAAACATTACACTTTGCCAGGCCGCCACGGGCACGCCCTCCAATGAAAAGTCAAAAGCTCCGCAATTTAGCATCGCAAAGGCCTTTAGATGATACTGACCAAATATGATGATGATCGGATTAAATCTCTAGGAGGAGTTCGTTAAAGTACGACGCTTGGAAATGTCAAAAAATGACAGAGAAAATTCAAAATGGCTGACTTCCTGTGGAGTTTAGAGCTTAGCTCCAAGAGACTTTTTTGTAGGTCTTGGAGTAATAGATGATCCTACCAAATTTCGTATCTGTAAGTTTTTCGTAGTGGGGGGGCTGTTCTCTTGAAATTTTGCAGGTGGCGCTATCGAGCCATTTTTACACGCCCACTTCTGACGCCTATACTACATGTAAATTTTCGCCACTTCTGACGCGTGTGCAAATTTTCATGAGTTTTCGGGTATGTTTAGGCCCTCAAAAACGCGATCCATTTCGGAGAAGAAGAAGAAGAAGAAGAAGAAGAAGAAGAAGAAGAAGAAGAAGAAGAAGAAGAAGAAGAATAAACGGAGCAAAAACAATAGGGTCCTCACACCCTGGTGTGCTCGGGCCCTAATTAAAACTGCAAGCAGTGATGGAAGGGCCCTCGCACGCATGTGCACCGCCACTCTATGGCCTTAGTAAAGCAATGAACCAGGGGGATTGAAATTTCAGTGGGTAAATATAGGCGGATATTCAAAGGAACTTTGAAGTGCCACACCTCCTTTGTGCAGCAGGTGGCGCTATGATTGTATTTGATTGTTGTAACATTGATGTGTTGAGGCCAGGACCTTTGTCAAATGTATGATGTCTGTGACAGGTCGGACATTGCATGCCTGAGTTACAACAGCTTTCTCATGGAGAAACATCACTCTTTGCGAGGCCGCCACGGACACGCCCTTCAACGAAAAGTCAAGATCTTCGCAATTTATCATCGCAAAGGGCTTAAGATCAGTCTCACCTGATATGATAATGATTTGATTAAATCTCTGAGAACAGTGAATCACAGCGTAAAACAAGGCATTTCCTGCTACCTCTAGGTGGCGCTAGGACTAAAGCTGAATATTGGCATTGAAATGTGTTCAGGCCAAGACTCTTATCAAACATGTGAAGTGTGGGGCAGATTGGACATTGTATGCCTTAGTTATAACAACTTCCTGTTTCATGGCGAAAACGCTGAAATTTGTCAGGCCGCCACGGACACACCTTCCAACGAAAAGTCAAAAGCTCCGCAATTTAACATCGCAAAGGCCTTTAGATGATATTGACCAAATATGATGACGATCTGACAAAATCTCCAGGAGGAGTTCGTTAAAGTACGAAGCCTGGAAATGACAAAATTTGCACAGAAATCACAGCAAAAATTCAAAATGGCTGACTTCCTGTGGGGTTTAGAGCTTCACTCCAAGAGACTTTTTTGTAGGTCTTGGGGTGATATATGACCCTACCAAATTTCGTTTCTGTAGGATTTTCGTAGCGGCGGGGCTGTTCTCTTGAAATTTTGCAGGTGGCGCTATCGAGCCATTTCTGCACGCCCTCTTCTGGCGCCTATGCCACATGTAAATTTTTGCCACTTCTAACATGTGTGCAACGTTTTATGACTTTTTGAGGTTGTTTAGCCTGTCAAAATGCGATTCAATTAGCGATACTTTGCCAGGCCGCCACGGACACGCCCTTAAATGAAAAGTCAAGGTCGTTGCTTTTTATCATCACACAAGGTCTTGAGATTACACTGGTGAAATATGATGTTGATATGGTTAAATACCTAGGAGCAGTAAGTCACAGCATCAAACATGGTATTTCCTGCTGCCTTTAGGTGGCGCTATGAGTGTTACTGAATTATGCCATGTTGATGTGTTCAGGCCTGGACCCTTATCAAACGTGTGAAGTCAGGGGCAGATCGGACAATGTATGCCTGAATTACATCAGCTTCCTGTTTCATGGCGAAACATTACACTTTGCCAGGCCGCCACGGACACGCCCTCCATTGAAAAGTCAAAAGCTCCGCAATTTAGCATCGCAAAGGCCTTTAGATGATACTGACCAAATATGATGATGATCGGATTAAATCTCTAGGAGGAGTTCGTTAAAGTATGACGCTTGGAAATGTCAAAAAATGACAGAGAAAATTCAAAATGGCTGACTTCCTGTGGGGTTTAGAGCTTAGCTCCAAGAGACTTTTTTGTAGGTCTTGGAGTAATAGATGATCCTACCAAATTTCGTATCTGTAAGTTTTTCGTAGTGGGGGGGCTGTTCTCTTGAAATTTTGCAGGTGGCGCTATCGAGCCATTTTTACACGCCCACTTCTGACGCCTATACGACATGTAAATTTTCGCCACTTCTGACGCGTGTGCAAATTTTCATGAGTTTTCGGGTATGTTTAGGCCCTCAAAAATGCGATCCATTTCGGAGAAGAAGAAGAAGAAGAAGAAGAAGAAGAATTAAAACTGCAAGCAGTGATGGAAGGGCCCTCGCACGCATGTGCACCGCCACTCTATGGCCTTAGTAAAGCAATGAACCAGGGGGATTGAAATTTCAGTGGGTAAATATAGGCGGATATTCAAAGGAACTTTGAAGTGCCACACCTCCTTTGTGCAGCAGGTGGCGCTATGATTGTATTTGATTGTTGTAACATTGATGTCTTGAGGCCAGGACCCTTGTCAAACGTATGATGTCTGTGACAGGTCGGACATTGCATGCCTGAGTTACAACAGCTTTCTCATGGAGAAACATCACTCTTTGCGAGGCCGCCACGGACACGCCCTTCAACGAAAAGTCAAGATCTTCGCAATTTATCATCGCAAAGGGCTTAAGATCAGTCTCACCTGATATGATAATGATCTGATTAAATCTATGAGAACAGTGAATCACAGCGTAAAACAAGGCATTTCCTGCTACCTCTAGGTGGCGCTAGGACTGAATCTGAATATTGGCATTGAAATGTGTTCAGGCCAAGACTCTTATCAAACATGTGAAGTGTGGGGCAGATTGGACATTGTATGCCTTAGTTATAACAACTTCCTGTTTCATGGCGAAAACGCTGAACTTTGTCAGGCCGCCACGGACACACCTTCCAACGAAAAGTCAAAAGCTCCGCAATTTAACATCGCAAAGGCCTTTAGATGAGATTGACCAAATATGATGACGATCTGACAAAATCTCTAGGAGGAGATCGTTAAAGTACGAAGCCTGGAAATGACAAAATTTGCACAGAAATCACAGCAAAAATTAAAAATGGCTTACTTCCTGTGAGGTTTAGAGCTTCGCTCCAAGAGACTTTTTTGTAGGTCTTGGGGTGACATATGACCCTACCAAATTTCGTATCTGTAGGATTTTCGTAGCGGCGGGGCTGTTCTCTTGAAATTTTGCAGGTGGCGCTATCGAGCCATTTCTGCACGCCCACTTCTGGCACCTATGCCACATGTACATTTTTGCCACTTCTGACGTGTGTGCAACGTTTTATGACTTTTTGAGCTTGTTTAGCCTGTCAAAATGCGATTCATTTAGCGATACTTTGCCAGGCCGCCACGGACACGCCCTTTAATGAAAAGTCAAGGTCGTTGCTTTTTATCATCACACAAGGTCTTGAGATTACACTGGTGAAATATGATGTTGATATGGTTAAATACCTAAGAGCAGTAAGTCACAGCATCAAACATAGTATTTCCTGCTGCCTCTAGGTGGCGCTATGAGTGTTACTGAATTATGCCATGTTGATGTGTTCAGGCCTGGACCCTTATCAAACGTGTGAAGTCAGGGGCGGATCGGACAATGTATGCCTGAATTACATCAGCTTCCTGTTTCATGGCGAAACATTACACTTTGCCAGGCCGCCACGGACACGCCCTCCAATGAAAAGTCAAAAGCTCCGCAATTTAGCATCGCAAAGGCCTTTAGATGATACTGACCAAATATGATGATGATCGGATTAAATCTCTAGGAGGAGTTCGTTAAAGTACGACGCTTGGAAATGTCAAAAAATGACAGAGAAAATTCAAAATGGCTGACTTCCTGTGGGGTTTAGAGCTTAGCTCCGAGAGACTTTTTTGTAGGTCTTGGAGTAATAGATGACCCTACCAAATTTCGTGTCTGTACGTTTTTCGTAGTAGGGGGGCTGTTCTCTTGAAATTTTGCAGGTGGCGCTATTGAGCCATTTCTACACGCCCACTTCTGACGCCTATACTACATGTAAATTTTCGCCACTTCGGACGCGTGTGCAAATTTTCATGAGTTTTCGGGTATGTTTAGGCCCTCAAAAATGCGATCCATTTCGGAGAAGAAGAAGAAGAAGAAGAAGAAGAAGAAGAAGAAGAAGAATAATAAACGGAGCAAAAACAATAGGGTCCTCACACCCTGGTGTGCTCGGGCCCTAATTAAAACTGCAAGCAGTGATGGAAGGGCCCTCGCACGCATGTGCACCGCCACTCTATGGCCTTAGTAAAGCAATGAACCAGGGGGATTGAAATTTCAGTGGGTAAATATAAGCGGATATTCAAAGGAACTTTGAAGTGCCACACCTCCTTTGTGCAGCAGGTGGCGCTATGATTGTAATTGATTGTTGTAACATTGATGTGTTGAGGCCAGGACCCTTGTCAAACGTATGATGTCTGTGACAGGTCGGACATTGCATGCCTGAGTTACAACAGCTTTCTCATGGCGAAACATCACTCTTTGCGAGGCCGCCACGGACACGACCTTCAACGAAAAGTCAAGATCTTCGCAATTTATCATCGCAAAGGGCTTAAGATCAGTCTCACCTGATATGATAATGATTTGATTAAATCTCTGAGAACAGTGAATCACATCATAAAACAAGGCATTTCCTGCTACCTCTAGGTGGCGCTAGGACTGAAGCTGAATATTGGCATTGAAATGTGTTCAGGCCAAGACTCTTATCAAACATGTGAAGTGTGGGGCAGATTGGACATTGTATGCCTTAGTTATAACAACTTCCTGTTTCATGGCGAAAACGCTGAACTTTGTCAGGCCGCCACGGACACACCTTCCAACGAAAAGTCAAAAGCTCCGCAATTTAACATCGCAAAGGCCTTTAGATGAGATTGACCAAATATGATGACGATCTGACAAAATCTCTAGGAGGAGTTCGTTAAAGTACGAAGCCTGGAAATGACAAAATTTGCACAGAAATCACAGCAAAAATTAAAAATGGCTGACTTCCTGTGAGGTTTAGAGCTTCGCTCCAAGAGACTTTTTTGTAGGTCTTGGGGTGATATATGACCCTACCAAATTTCGTTTCTGTAGGATTTTCGTAGCGGCGGGGCTCTTCTCTTGAAATTTTGCAGGTGGCGCTATCGAGCCATTTCTGCACGCCCACTTCTGGCGCCTATGCCACATGTAAATTTTTGCCACTTCTGACGTGTGTGCAACGTTTTATGACTTTTTGAGCTTGTTTAGCCTGTCAAAATGCGATTCAATTAGCGATACTTTGCCAGGCCGCCACGGACACGCCCTTTAATGAAAAGTCAAGGTCGTTGATTTTTATCATCACACAAGGTCTTGAGATTACACTGGTGAAATATGATGTTGATATGGTTAAATACCTAAGAGCAGTAAGTCACAGCGTCAAACATGGTATTTCCTGCTGCCTCTAGGTGGCGCTATGAGTGTTTCTGAATTATGCCATGTTGATGTGTTCAGGCCTGGACCCTTATCAAACGTGTGAAGTCAGGGGCAGATCGGACAATGTATGCCTGAATTACATCAGCTTCCTGTTTCATGGCGAAACATTACACTTTGCCAGGCCGCCACGGACACGCCCTCCAATGAAAAGTCAAAAGCTCCGCAATTTAGCATCGCAAAGGCCTTTAGATGATACTGACCAAATATGATGATGATCGGATTAAATCTCTAGGAGGAGTTCGTTAAAGTACGACGCTTGGAAATGTCAAAAAATGACAGAGAAAATTCAAAATGGCTGACTTCCTGTGGGGTTTAGAGCTTAGCTCCAAGAGACTTTTTTGTAGGTCTTGGAGTAATAGATGATCCTACCAAATTTCGTATCTGTAAGTTTTTCGTAGTGGGGGGGCTGTTCTCTTGAAATTTTGCAGGTGGCGCTATCGAGCCATTTTTACACGCCCACTTCTGACGCCTATACTACATGTAAATTTTCGCCACTTCTGACGCGTGTGCAAATTTTCATGAGTTTTCGGGTATGTTTAGGCCCTCAAAAATGCGATCCATTTCGGAGAAGAAGAAGAAGAAGAAGAATAATAATTAAAACTGCAAGCAGTGATGGAAGGGCCCTCGCACGCATGTGCACCGCCACTCTATGGCCTTAGTAAAGCAATGAACCAGGGGGATTGAAATTTCAGTGGGTAAATATAAGCGGATATTCAAAGGAACTTTGAAGTGCCACACCTCCTTTGTGCAGCAGGTGGCGCTATGATTGTATTTGATTGTTGTAACATTGATGTGTTGAGGCCAGGACCCTTGTCAAACGTATGATGTCTGTGACAGGTCGGACATTGCATGCCTGAGTTACAACAGCTTTCTCATGGAGAAACATCACTCTTTGCAAGGCCGCCACGGACACGCCCTTCAATGAAAAGTCAAGATCTTCGCAATTTATCATCGCAAAGGGCTTAAGATCAGTCTCACCTGATATGATAATGATTTGATTAAATCTCTGAGAACAGTGAATCACAGCGTAAAACAAGGTATTTACTGCTACCTCTAGGTGGCGCTAGGACTGAAGCTGAATATTGGCATTGAAATGTGTTCAGGCCAAGACTCTTATCAAACATGTGAAGTGTGGGGCAGATTGGACATTGTATGCCTTAGTTATAACAACTTCCGGTTTCATGGCGAAAACGCTGAACTTTGTCAGGCCGCCACGGACACACCTTCCAACGAAAAGTCAAAAGCTCCGCAATTTAACATCGCAAAGGCCTTTAGATGAGATTGACCAAATATGATGACGATCTGACAAAATCTCTAGGAGGAGTTCGTTAAAGTACGAAGCCTGGAAATGACAAAATTTGCACAGAAATCACAGCAAAAATTAAAAATGGCTGACTTCCTGTGAGGTTTAGAGCTTCGCTCCAAGAGACTTTTTTGTAGGTCTTGGGGTGATATATGACCCTACCAAATTTCGTTTCTGTAGGATTTTCGTAGCGGCGGGGCTGTTCTCTTGAAATTTTGCAGGTGGCGCTATCGAGCCATTTCTGCACGCCCACTTCTGGCGCCTATGCCACATGTAAATTTTTGCCACTTCTGACGTGTGTGCAACGTTTTATGACTTTTTGAGCTTGTTTAGCCTGTCAAAATGCGATTCAATTAGCGATACTTTGCCAGGCCGCCACGGACACGCCCTTTAATAAAAAGTCAAGGTCGTTGCTTTTTATCATCACACAAGGTCTTGAGATTACATTGGTGAAATATGATGTTGATATGGTTAAATACCTAAGAGCAGTAAGTCACAGCGTCAAACATGGTATTTCCTGCTGCCTCTAGGTGGTGCTATGAGTGTTACTGAATTATGCCATGTTGATGTGTTCAGGCCTGGACCCTTATCAAACGTGTGAAGTCAGGGGCAGATCGGACAATGTATGCCTGAATTACATCAGCTTCCTGTTTCATGGCGAAACATTACACTTTGCCAGGCCGCCACGGACACGCCCTCCAATGAAAAGTCAAAAGCTCCGCAATTTAGCATCGCAAAGGCCTTTAGATGATACTGACCAAATATGATGATGATCGGATTAAATCTCTAGGAGGAGTTCGTTAAAGTACGACGCTTGGAAATGTCAAAAAATGACAGAGAAAATTCAAAATGGCTGACTTCCTGTGGGGTTTAGAGCTTAGCTCCAAGAGACTTTTTTGTAGGTCTTGGAGTAATAGATGATCCTACCAAATTTCGTATCTGTAAGTTTTTCGTAGTGGGGGGGCTGTTCTCTTGAAATTTTGCAGGTGGCGCTATCGAGCCATTTTTACACGCCCACTTCTGACGCCTATACTACATGTAAATTTTCGCCACTTCTGACGCGTGTGCAAATTTTCATGAGTTTTCGGGTATGTTTAGGCCCTCAAAAATGCGATCCATTTCGGAGAAGAAGAAGAAGAAGAAGAAGAAGAAGAAGAAGAAGAAGAAGAAGAAGAATAAACGGAGCAAAAACAATAGGGTCCTCACACCCTGGTGTGCTCGGGCCCTAATTAAAACTGCAAGCAGTGATGGAAGGGCCCTCGCACGCATGTGCACCGCCACTCTATGGCCTTAGTAAAGCAATGAACCAGGGGGATTGAAATTTCAGTGGGTAGATATAGGCGGATATTCAAAGGAACTTTGAAGTGCCACACCTCCTTTGTGCAGCAGATGGCGCTATGATTGTGATTGATTGTTGTAACATTGATGTGTTGAGGCCAGGACCCTTGTCAAACGTATGATGTCTGTGACAGGTCGGACATTGCATGCCTGAGTTACAACAGCTTTCTAATGGCGAAACATCACTTTTTGCGAGGCCGCCACGGACACGCCCTTCAACGAAAAGTCAAGATCTTCGCAATTTATCATCGCAAAGGGCTTAAGATCAGTCTCACCTGATATGATAATGATTTGATAAAATCTCTGAGAACAGTGAATCACAGCGTAAAACAAGGCATTTCCTGCTACCTCTAGGTGGCGCTAGGACTGAAGCTGAATATTGGCATTAAAATGTGTTCAGGCCAAGACTCTTATCAAACGTGTTAAGTGTGGGGCAGATTGGACATTGTATGCCTTAGTTATAACAACTTCCTGTTTCATGGCGAAAACGCTGAACTTTGTCAGGTCGCCACGGACACACCTTCCAACGAAAAGTCAAAAGCTCCGCAATTTAACATCGCAAAGGCCTTTAGATGAGATTGACCAAATATGATGACGATCTGACAAAATCTCTAGGAGGAGTTCGTTAAAGTACGAAGCCTGGAAATGACAAAATTTGCACAGAAATCACAGCAAAAATGAAAAATGGCTGACTTCCTGTGAGGTTTAGAGCTTCGCTCCAAGAGACTTTTTTGTAGGTCTTGGGGTGATATATGACCCTACCAAATTTCGTATCTGTATGTTTTTCGTAGTGGGGGGGCTGTTCTCTTGAAATTTTGCAGGTGGCGCTATCGAGCCATTTTTAGACGCCCACTTCTGACGCCTATACTACATGTAAATTTTCGCCACTTCGGACGCGTGTGCAAATTTTCATGAGTTTTCGAGTATGTTTAGCCACTCAAAAATGCGATCCATTTCGGAGAATAATAATAATAATAATAATAATAATAATAAACGGAGCAAAAACAATAGGGTCCTCACACCCTGGTGTGCTCGGGCCCTAATAAAACTGCAAGCAGTGATGGAAGGGCCCTCGCACGCATGTGCACCGCCACTCTATGGCCTTAGTAAGCAATGAACCAGGGGGATTGAAATTTCAGTGGGTAAATATAGGCGGATATTCAAAGGAACTTTGAAGTGCCACACCTCCTTTGTGCAGCAGGTGGCGCTATGATTGTAATTGATTGTTGTAACATTGATGTGTTGAGGCCAGGACCCTTGTCAAACGTATGATGTCTGTGACAGGTCGGACATTGCATGCCTGAGTTACAACAGCTTTCTCATGGCGAAACATCACTCTTTGCGAGGCCGCCACGGACACGCCCTTCAACGAAAAGTCAAGATCTTCGCAATTTATCATCGCAAAGGGCTTAAGATCAGTCTCACCTGATATGATAATGATTTGATTAAATCTCTGAGAACAGTGAATCACAGCGTAAAACAAGGCATTTCCTGCTACCTCTAGGTGGCGCTAGAACTGAAGCTGAATACTGGCATTGAAATGTGTTCAGGCCAAGACTCTTATCAAACATGTGAAGTGTGGGGAAGATTGGACATTGTATGCCTTAGTTATAACAACTTCCTGTTTCATGGCGAAAACGCTGAACTTTGTCAGGCCGCCACGGACACACCTTCCAACGAAAAGTCAAAAGCTCCGCAATTTAACATCGCAAAGGCCTTTAGATGAGATTGACCAAATATGATGACGATCTGACAAAATCTCTAGGAGGAGTTCGTTAAAGTACGAAGCCTGGAAATGACAAAATTTGCACAGAAATCACAGCAAAAATTCAAAATGGCTGACTTCCTGTGAGGTTTAGAGCTTCGCTCCAAGAGACTTTTTTGTAGGTCTTGGGGTGATATATGACCCTACCAAATTTCGTTTCTGTAGGATTTTCGTAGCGGCGGGGCTGTTCTCTTGAAATTTTGCAGGTGGCGCTATCGAGCCATTTCTGCACGCCCACTTCTGGCGCCTATGCCACATGTAAATTTTTGCCACTTCTGACGTGTGTGCAACGTTTTATGACTTTTTGAGCTTGTTTAGCCTGTCAAAATGCGATTCATTTAGCGATACTTTGCCAGGCCGCCACGGACACGCCCTTTAATGAAAAGTCAAGGTCGTTGCTTTTTATCATCACACAAGGTCTTGAGATTACACTGGTGAAATATGATGTTGATATGGTTAAATACCTAAGAGCAGTAAGTCACAGCGTCAAACATGGTATTTCCTGCTGCCTCTAGGTGGCGCTATGAGTGTTACTGAATTATGCCATGTTGATGTGTTCAGGCCTGGACCCTTATCAAACGTGTGAAGTCAGGGGCGGATCGGACAATGTATGCCTGAATTACATCAGCTTCCTGTTTCATGGCGAAACATTACACTTTGCCAGGCCGCCACGGACACGCCCTCCAATGAAAAGTCAAAAGCTCCGCAATTTAGCATCGCAAAGGCCTTTAGATGATACTGACCAAATATGATGATGATCGGATTAAATCTCTAGGAGGAGTTCGTTAAAGTACGACGCTTGGAAATGTCAAAAAATGACAGAGAAAATTCAAAATGGCTGACTTCCTGTGGGGTTTACAGCTTAGCTCCAAGAGACTTTTTTGTAGGTCTTGGAGTAATAGATGATCCTACCAAATTTCGTATCTGTAAGTTTTTCGTAGTGGGGGGGCTGTTCTCTTGAAATTTTGCAGGTGGCGCTATCGAGCCATTTTTACACGCCCACTTCTGACGCCTATACTACATGTAAATTTTCGCCACTTCTGACGCGTGTGCAAATTTTCATGAGTTTTCGGGTATGTTTAGGCCCTCAAAAATGCGATCCATTTCGGAGAAGAAGAAGAAGAAGAAGAAGAAGAATAAACGGAGCAAAAACAATAGGGTCCTCACACCCTGGTGTGCTCGGGCCCTAATAAACGGAGCAACAACAATAGGGTCCTCACACCCTGGTGTGCTCGGGCCCTAATTAAAACTGCAAGCAGTGATGGAAGGGCCCTCGCACGCATGTGCACCACCACTCTATGGCCTTAGTAAAGCAATGAACCAGGGGGATTGAAATTTCAGTGGGTAAATATAGGCGGATATTTAAAGGAACTTTGAAGTTCCACACCTCCTTTGTGCAGCAGATGGCGCTATGATTGTGATTGATTGTTGTAACATTGATGTGTTGAGGCCAGGACCCTTGTCAAACGTATGATGTCTGTGACAGGTCGGACATTGCATGCCTAAGTTACAACAGCTTTCTCATGGCGAAACATCACTCTTTGCGAGGCCGCCACGGACACGCCCTTCAACGAAAAGTCAAGATCTTCGCAATTTATCATCGCAAAGGGCTTAAGATCAGTCTCACCTGATATGATAATGATCTGATTAAATCTATGAGAACAGTGAATCACAGCGTAAAACAAGGCATTTCCTGCTACCTCTAGGTGGCGCTAGGACTGAATCTGAATATTGGCATTGAAATGTGTTCAGGCCAAGACTCTTATCAAACATGTGAAGTGTGGGGCAGATTGGACATTGTATGCCTTAGTTATAACAACTTCCTGTTTCATGGCGAAAACGCTGAACTTTGTCAGGCCGCCACGGACACACCTTCCAACGAAAAGTCAAAAGCTCCGCAATTTAACATCGCAAAGGCCTTTAGATGAGATTGACCAAATATGATGACAATCTGACAAAATCTCTAGGAGGAGTTCGTTAAAGTACGAAGCCTGGAAATGACAAAATTTGCACAGAAATCACAGCAAAAATTCAAAATGGCTGACTTCCTGTGAGGTTTAGAGCTTCGCTCCAAGAGACTTTTTTGTAGGTCTTGGGGTGACATATGACCCTACCAAATTTCGTATCTGTAGGATTTTCGTAGCGGCGGGGCTGTTCTCTTGAAATTTTGCAGGTGGCGCTATCGAGCCATTTCTGCACGCTCACTTCTGGCGCCTATGCCACATGTACATTTTTGCCACTTCTGACGTGTGTGCAACGTTTTATGACTTTTTGAGCTTGTTTAGCCTGTCAAAATGCGATTCATTTAGCGATACTTTGCCAGGCCGCCACGGACACGCCCTTTAATGAAAAGTCAAGGTCGTTGCTTTTTATCATCACACAAGGTCTTGAGATTACACTGGTGAAATATGATGTTGATATGATTAAATACCTAAGAGCAGTAAGTCACAGCATCAAACATGGTATTTCCTGCTGCCTCTAGGTGGCGCTATGAGTGTTACTGAATTATGCCATGTTGATGTGTTCAGGCCTGGACCCTTATCAAACGTGTGAAGTCAGGGGCGGATCGGACAATGTATGCCTGAATTACATCAGCTTCCTGTTTCATGGCGAAACATTACACTTTGCCAGGCCGCCACGGACACGCCCTCCAATGAAAAGTCAAAAGCTCCGCAATTTAGCATCGCAAAGGCCTTTAGATGATACTGACCAAATATGATGATGATCGGATTAAATCTCTAGGAGGAGTTCGTTAAAGTACGACGCTTGGAAATGTCAAAAAATGACAGAGAAAATTCAAAATGGCTGACTTCCTGTGGGGTTTAGAGCTTAGCTCCGAGAGACTTTTTTGTAGGTCTTGGAGTAATAGATGACCCTACCAAATTTCGTGTCTGTACGTTTTTCGTAGTAGGGGGGCTGTTCTCTTGAAATTTTGCAGGTGGCGCTATTGAGCCATTTCTACACGCCCACTTCTGACGCCTATACTACATGTAAATTTTCGCCACTTCTGACGCGTGTGCAAATTTTCATGAGTTTTCGGGTATGTTTAGGCCCTCAAAAATGCGATCCATTTCGGAGAAGAAGAAGAAGAAGAAGAAGAAGAAGAAGAAGAAGAATAATAAACGGAGCAAAAACAATAGGGTCCTCACACCCTGGTGTGCTCGGGCCCTAATTAAAACTGCAAGCAGTGATGGAAGGGCCCTCGCACGCATGTGCAGTGCCACTCTATGGCCTTAGTAAAGCAATGAACCAGGGGGATATGAATTAAAGTGGGTAAATATAGGTGGATATTCAAAGGAAAATTGATGTGCCACAATGCCTGTGTGCAGTAGGTGGCGCTATGACTGAACCTGATTATTGTTAAATTGACGTGTTCAGGCCGGGACCCTTAACAAACGTGTGAAGTCTGGGGCAGATCGAACAATGTATGCCTGAATTACAACAGCTTCCTGTTTCATGGAGAAACATCACACTTTGCCAGGCTGCCACGGACACGCCCTCCAATGAAAAGTCAAGATCTTCACAATTTATCATCGCAAAGGGCTTAAGATCAGTCTGAGCAAATATGATGATGATTTTATTAAATCTCTAAGAGCAGTAAATCACAACGCAAAACATGGCATTTCCTGCTACCTCTAGGTGGCGCTATGACTGAAGCTGAATATTGGCATTGAAATGTGTTCAGGTCAAGACTCTTATCAAACATGTGAAGTGTGTGGCAGATTGGACATTGAATGCCTGAGTTAGAACCACTTCCTGTTTCATGGCGAAAACGCTGAACTTTGTCAGGCCGCCACGGACACACCCTCCAACGAAAGGTCAAAAGCTCCGCAATTTAACATCACAAAGGCCTTTAGATTAGACTGACCAAATATGATGACGATCTGATAAAATCTCTAGGAGGAGTTCGTTAAAGTACGAAGCCTGGAAATGACAAAATTTGCACAGAAATCACAGCAAAAATTCAAAATGGCCGACTTCCTGTGGGGTTTAGAGCTCAGCTCCAAGAGACTTTTTTGTAGGTCTTGGGGTGATAGATGATCCTACCAAATTTCATATCTGTACGTTTTTCGTAGTGGGGGGGCTGTTCTTTTGAAATTTTGCAGGTGGCGCTATCGAGCCATTTTTAGACGCCCACTTCTGACGCCTATACTACATGTAAATGTTCGCCACTTCGGACGCGTGTGCAAATTTTCATGAGTTTTCGAGTATGTTTAGCCCCTCAAAAATGCGATCCATTTCGGAGAAGAAGAATAAGAATAATAATTAAAACTGCAAGCAGTGATGAAAGGGCCCTCGCACGCATGTGCACCGCCACTCTATGGCCTTAGTAAAGCAATGAACCAGGGGGATTGAAATTTCAGTGGGTAAATATAGGCGGATATTCAAAGGAACTTTGAAGTGCCACACCTCCTTTGTGCAGCAGGTGGCGCTATGATTGTATTTGATTGTTGTAACATTGATGTGTTGAGGCCAGGACCCTTGTCAAACGTATGATGTCTGTGACAGGTCGGACATTGCATGCCTGAGTTACAACAGCTTTCTCATGGAGAAACATCACTCTTTGCGAGGCCGCCACGGACACACCCTTCAACGAAAAGTCAAGATCTTCGCAATTTATCATCGCAAAGGGCTTAAGATCAGTCTCACCTGATATGATAATGATTTGATTAAATCTCTGAGAACAGTGAATCACAGCGTAAAACAAGGCATTTCCTGCTACCTCTAGGTGGCGCTAGGACTGAAGCTGAATATTGGCATTGAAGTGTGTTCAGGCCAAGACTCTTATCAAACATGTGAAGTGTGGGGTAGATTGGACATTGTATGCCTTAGTTATAACAACTTCCGGTTTCATGGTGAAAACGCTGAACTTTGTCAGGCCGCCACGGACACACCTTCCAACGAAAAGTCAAAAGCTCCGCAATTTAACATCGCAAAGGCCTTTAGATGAGATTGACCAAATATGATGACGATCTGACAAAATCTCTAGGAGGAGTTCGTTAAAGTACGAAGCCTGGAAATGACAAAATTTGCACAGAAATCACAGCAAAAATTAAAAATGGCTGACTTCCTGTGAGGTTTAGAGCTTCGCTCCAAGATACTTTTTTGTAGGTCTTGGGGAGATATATGACCCTACCAAATTTCGTTTCTGTAGGATTTTCGTAGCGGCGGGGCTGTTCTCTTGAAATTTTGCAGGTGGCGCTATCGAGCCATTTCTGCACGCCCACTTCTGGCGCCTATGCCACATGTAAATTTTTGCCACTTCTGACGTGTGTGCAACGTTTTATGACTTTTTGAGCTTGTTTAGCCTGTCAAAATGCGATTCATTTAGCGATACTTTGCCAGGCCGCCACGGACACGCCCTTTAATGAAAAGTCAAGGTCGTTGCTTTTTATCATCACACAAGGTCTTGAGATTACACTGGTGAAATATGATGTTGATATGGTTAAATACCTAAGAGCAGTAAGTCACAGCGTCAAACATGGTATTTCCTGCTGCCTCTAGGTGGCGCTATGAGTGTTACTGAATTATGCCATGTTGATGTGTTCAGGCCTGGACCCTTATCAAACGTGTGAAGTCAGGGGCAGATCGGACAATGTATTCCTGAATTACATCAGCTTCCTGTTTCATGGCGAAACATTACACTTTGCCAGGCCGCCACGGACACGCCCTCCAATGAAAAGTCAAAAGCTCCGCAATTTAGCATCGCAAAGGCCTTTAGATGATACTGACCAAATATGATGATGATCGGATTAAATCTCTAGGAGGAGTTCGTTAAAGTACGACGCTTGGAAATGTCAAAAAATGACAGAGAAAATTCAAAATGGCTGACTTCCTGTGGGGCTTACAGCTTAGCTCCAAGAGACTTTTTTGTAGGTCTTGGAGTAATAGATGATCCTACCAAATTTCGTATCTGTAAGTTTTTCGTAGTGGGGGGGCTGTTCTCTTGAAATTTTGCAGGTGGCGCTATCGAGCCATTTTTACACGCCCACTTCTGACGCCTATACTACATGTAAATTTTCGCCACTTCTGACGCGTGTGCAAATTTTCATGAGTTTTCGGGTATGTTTAGGCCCTCAAAAATGCGATCCATTTCGGAGAAGAAGAAGAAGAAGAAGAAGAAGAAGAAGAAGAAGAATAAACGGAGCAAAAACAATAGGGTCCTCACACCCTGGTGTGCTCGGGCCCTAATTAAAACTGCAAGCAGTGATGGAAGGGCCCTCGCACGCATGTGCACCGCCACTCTATAGCCTTAGTAGAGCAATGAACCAGGGGGATTGAAATTTCAGTGGGTAAATATAAGCGGATATTCAAAGGAACTTTGAAGTGCCACACCTCCTTTGTGCAGCAGGTGGCGCTATGATTGTATTTGATTGTTGTAACATTGATGTGTTGAGGCCAGGACCCTTGTCAAACGTATGATGTCTGTGACAGGTCGGACATTGCATGCCTGAGTTACAACAGCTTTCTCATGGAGAAACATCACTCTTTGCAAGGCCGCCACGGACACGCCCTTCAATGAAAAGTCAAGATCTTCGCAATTTATCATCGCAAAGGGCTTAAGATCAGTCTCACCTGATATGATAATGATTTGATTAAATCTCTGAGAACAGTGAATCACAGCGTAAAACAAGGTATTTACTGCTACCTCTAGGTGGCGCTAGGACTGAAGCTGAATATTGGCATTGAAATGTGTTCAGGCCAAGACTCTTATCAAACATGTGAAGTGTGGGGCAGATTGGACATTGTATGCCTTAGTTATAACAACTTCCGGTTTCATGGCGAAAACGCTGAACTTTGTCAGGCCGCCACGGACACACCTTCCAACGAAAAGTCAAAAGCTCCGCAATTTAATATCGCAAAGGCCTTTAGATGAGATTGACCAAATATGATGACGATCTGACAAAATCTCTAGGAGGAGTTCGTTAAAGTACGAAGCCTGGAAATGACAAAATTTGCACAGAAATCACAGCAAAAATTAAAAATGGCTGACTTCCTGTGAGGTTTAGAGCTTCGCTCCAAGAGACTTTTTTGTAGGTCTTGGGGTGATATATGACCCTACCAAATTTCGTTTCTGTAGGATTTTCGTAGCGGCGGGGCTGTTCTCTTGAAATTTTGCAGGTGGCGCTATCGAGCCATTTCTGCACGCCCACTTCTGGCGCCTATGCCACATGTAAATGTTTGCCACTTCTGACGTGTGTGCAATGTTTTATGACTTTTTGAGCTTGTTTAGCCTGTCAAAATGCGATTCAATTAGCGATACTTTGCCAGGCCGCCACGGACACGCCCTTTAATAAAAAGTCAAGGTCGTTGCTTTTTATCATCACACAAGGTCTTGAGATTACACTGGTGAAATATGATGTTGATATGGTTAAATACCTAAGAGCAGTAAGTCACAGCGTCAAACATGGTATTTCCTGCTGCCTCTAGGTGGCGCTATGAGTGTTACTGAATTATGCCATGTTGATGTGTTCAGGCCTGGACCCTTATCAAACGTGTGAAGTCAGGGGCAGATCGGACAATGTATGCCTGAATTACATCAGCTTCCTGTTTCATGGCGAAACATTACACTTTGCCAGGCCGCCACGGACACGCCCTCCAATGAAAAGTCAAAAGCTCCGCAATTTAGCATCGCAAAGGCCTTTAGATGATACTGACCAAATATGATGATGATCGGATTAAATCTCTAGGAGGAGTTCGTTAAAGTACGACGCTTGGAAATGTCAAAAAATGACAGAGAAAATTCAAAATGGCTGACTTCCTGTGGGGTTTAGAGCTTAGCTCCAAGAGACTTTTTTGTAGGTCTTGGAGTAATAGATGATCCTACCAAATTTCGTATCTGTAAGTTTTTCGTAGTGGGGGGGCTGTTCTCTTGAAATTTTGCAGGTGGCGCTATCGAGCCATTTTTACACGCCCACTTCTGACGCCTATACTACATGTAAATTTTCGCCACTTCTGACGCGTGTGCAAATTTTCATGAGTTTTCGGGTATGTTTAGGCCCTCAAAAATGCGATCCATTTCGGAGAAGAAGAAGAAGAAGAAGAAGAAGAAGAAGAAGAAGAAGAAGAAGAAGAATAAACGGAGCAAAAACAATAGGGTCCTCACACCCTGGTGTGCTCGGGCCCTAATTAAAACTGCAAGCAGTGATGGAAGGGCCCTCGCACGCATGTGCACCGCCACTCTATGGCCTTAGTAAAGCAATGAACCAGGGGGATTGAAATTTCAGTGGGTAAATATATGCGGATATTCAAAGGAACTTTGAAGTGCCACACCTCCTTTGTGCAGCAGGTGGCGCTATGATTGTAATTGATTGTTGTAACATTGATGTGTTGAGGCCAGGACCCTTGTCAAACGTATGATGTCTGTGACAGGTCGGACATTGCATGCCTGAGTTACAACAGCTTTCTCATGGCGAAACATCACTCTTTGCGAGGCCGCCACGGACACGCCCTTCAACGAAAAGTCAAGATCTTCGCAATTTATCATCGCAAAAGGCTTAAGATCAGTCTCACCTGATATGATAATGATTTGATTAAATCTCTGAGAACAGTGAATCACAGCGTAAAACAAGGCATTTCCTGCTACCTCTAGGTGGCGCTAGGACTGAAGCTGAATATTGGCATTAAAATGTGTTCAGGCCAAGACTCTTATCAAACATGTCAAGTGTGGGGCAGATTGGACATTGTATGCCTTAGTTATAACAACTTCCTGTTTCATGGCGAAAACGCTGAAATTTGTCAGGCCGCCACGGACACACCTTCCAACGAAAAGTCAAAAGCTCCGCAATTTAACATCTCAAAGGCCTTTAGATGAGATTGACCAAATATGATGACAATCTAACAAAATCTCTAGGAGGAGTTCGTTAAGTACGAAGCCTGGAAATGACAAAATTTGCACAGAAATCACAGCAAAAATTCAAAATGGCTGACTTCCTGTGAGGTTTAGAGCTTCACTCCAAGAGACTTTTTTGTAGGTCTTGGGGTGACATATGACCCTACCAAATTTCGTATCTGTAGGATTTTCGTAGCGGCGGGGCTGTTCTCTTGAAATTTTGCAGGTGGCGCTATCGAGCCATTTCTGCACGCCCACTTCTGGCGCCTATGCCACATGTAAATTTTTGCCACTTCTGACGTGTGTGCAACGTTTTATGACTTTTTGAGCTTGTTTAGCCTGTCAAAATGCGATTCATTTAGCGATACTTTGCCATGCCGCCACGGACACGCCCTTTAATGAAAAGTCAAGGTCGTTGCTTTTTATTATCACACAAGGTCTTGAGATTACACTGGTGAAATATGATGTTGATATGGTTAAATACCTAAGAGCAGTAAGTCACAGCGTCAAACATGGTATTTCCTGCTGCCTCTAGGTGGCGCTATGAGTGTAACTGAATTATGCCATGTTGATGTGTTCAGGCCTGGACCCTTATCAAACGTGTGAAGTCAGGGGCAGATCGGACAATGTATGCCTGAATTACATCAGCTTCCTGTTTCATGGCGAAACATTACACTTTGCCAGGCCGCCACGGACACGCCCTCCAATGAAAAGTCAAAAGCTCCGCAATTTAGCATCGCAAAGGCCTTTAGATGATACTGACCAAATATGATGATGATCGGATTAAATCTCTAGGAGGAGTTCGTTAAAGTACGACGCTTGGAAATGTCAAAAAATGACAGAGAAAATTCAAAATGGCTGACTTCCTGTGGGGTTTAGAGCTTAGCTCCAAGAGACTTTTTTGTAGGTCTTGGAGTAATAGATGATCCTACCAAATTTCGTATCTGTAAGTTTTTCGTAGTGGGGGGGGCTGTTCTCTTGAAATTTTGCAGGTGGCGCTATCGAGCCATTTTTACACGCCCACTTCTGACGTCTATACTACATGTAAATTTTCGCCACTTCTGACGCGTGTGCAAATTTTCATGAGTTTTCGGGTATGTTTAGGCATTCAAAAATGTGATCCATTTCGGAGAAGAAGAAGAAAAAGAAGAATAATAATAATAAACGGAGCAAAAACAATAGGGTCCTCACACCCTGGTGTGCTCGGGCCCTAATAATAATAATAATCCGAGCAAAAACAATAGGGCTTCGCACCTACGGTGCAGGCCATTTAATTAGGGCCCGAGCACACCAGGGTGTGAGGACCCTATTGTTTTTGCTCCGTTTATTAGGGCCCGAGCACACCAGGGTGTGAGGACCCTATTGTTTTTGCTCCGTTTATTCTTCTTCTTCTTCTTCTTCTTCTTCTTCTTCTTCTTCTTCTCCGAAATGGATCGCATTTTTGAGGGCCTAAACATACCCGAAAACTCATGATAATTTGCACACGCGTCAGAAGTGGCGAAAATTTACATGTGGTATAGGCGTCAGAAGTGGGCGTGTAAAAATGGCTCCATAGCGCCACCTGCAAAATTTCAAGAGAACAGCCCCCCCACTATGAAAAACTTACAGATACGAAATTTGGTAGGATCATCTATCACTCCAAGACCTACAAAAAAGTCTCTTGGAGCTAAGCTCTAAACCCCACAGGAAGTCGGCCATTTTGAATTTCCTTTGTCATTTTTTGACATTTCCAAGCGTCGTACTTTAACGAACTCCTCTTAGAGATTTAATCCGATCATCATCATATTTGGTCAGTATCATCTAAAGGCCTTTGCGATGCTAAATTGCGGAGCTTTTGACTTTTCGTTGGAGGGCGTGTCCTTGGCGGCCTGGCAAAGTGTGATGTTTCGCCATGAAACAGGAAGCTGATGTAATTCAGGCATACATTGTCCGATCTGCCCCTGACTTCACACGTTTGATAAGGGTCCAGGCCTGAACACATCAACATGGCATAATTCAGTATCAGTCATAGCGCCACCTAGAGGCAGCAGGAAATACCATGTTTTACGCTGTGACTTACTGCTCTTAGGTATTTAACCATATCAACATCATATTTCACCAGTGTAATCTCAAGACTTTGTGTGATGATAAAAAGCAACGACCTTGACTTTTTATTAAAGGGCGTGTCCGTGGCGGCCTGACAAAGTATCGCTAAATGAATCGCATTTTGACAGGCTAAACAAGCTCAAAAAGTCATAAAACGTTGCACACACGTCAGAAGTGGCAAAAATTTACATGTGGCATAGGCGCCAGAAGTGGGCGTGCAGAAATGGCTCGATAGCGCCACCTGCAAAATTTCAAGAGAACAGCCCCGCTGCTACGAAAATCCTACAGATACGAAATTTGGTAGGGTCATATATCACCCCAAGACCTACAAAAAAGTCTCTTGGAGCGAAGCTCTAAACCTCACAGGAAGTCAGCCATTTTTAATTTTTGCTGTGATTTCTGTGCAAATTTTGTCATTTCCAGGCTTCGTACTTTAACAAACTCCTCCTAGAGATTTTGTCAGATCGTCATCATATTTGGTCAATCTCATCTAAAGGCCTTTGCGATGTTAAATTGCGGAGCTTTTGACTTTTCGTTGGAAGGTGTGTCCGTGGCGGCCTGACAAAGTTCAGCGTTTTCGCCATGAAACCGGAAGTTGTTATAACTAAGGCATACAATGTCCAATCTACCCCACACTTCACATGTTTGATAAGAGTCTTGGCCTGAACACATTTCAATGCCAATATTCAGATTCAGTCCTAGCGCCACCTAGAGGTAGCAGTAAATGCCTTGTTTTACGCTGTGATTCACTGTTCTCAGAGATTTAATCAAATCATTATCATATCAGGTGAGACTGATCTTAAGCCCTTTGCGATGATAAATTGCGAAGATCTTGACTTTTCGTTGAAGGGTGTGTCCGTGGCGGCCTCGCAAAGAGTGATGTTTCTCCATGAGAAAGCTGTTGTAACTCAGGCATGCAATGTCCGACCTGTCACAGACATCATACGTTTGACAAGGGTCCTGGCCTCAACACATCAATGTTACAACAATCAAATACAATCATAGCGCCACCTGCTGCACAAAGGAGGTGTGGCACTTCAAAGTTCCTTTGAATATCCGCCTATATTTACCCACTGAAATTTCAATCCCCCTGGTTCATTGCTTTACTAAGGCCATAGAGTGGCGGTGCACATGCGTGCGAGGGCCCTTCCATCACTGCTTGCAGTTTTAATTATTCTTCTTCTTCTTCTTCTTCTTCTTCTTCTTCTCCGAAATGGATCGCATTTTTGAGGGCCTAAACATACCCGAAAACTCATGAAAATTTGCACACGCGTCAGAAGTGGCGAAAATTTACATGTAGTAGAGGCGTCAGAAGTGGGCGTGTAGAAATGGCTCAATAGCGCCACCTGCAAAATTTCAAGAGAACAGCCCCCCTACTACGAAAAACGTACAGACACGAAATTTGGAAGGGTCATCTATTACTCCAAGACCTACAAAAAAGTCTCTCGGAGCTAGGCTCTAAACCCCACAGGAAGTCAGCCATTTTGAATTTTCTCTGTCATTTTTTGACATTTCCAAGCGTCGTACTTTAACGAACTCCTCCTAGAGATTTAATCCGATCATCATCATATTTGGTCAGTATCATCTAAAGGCCTTTGCGATGCTAAATTGCGGAGCTTTTGACTTTTCATTGGAGGGCGTGTCCGTGGCGGCCTGGCAAAGTGTAATGTTTCGCCA
This sequence comes from Paramisgurnus dabryanus, assembly GCF_030506205.2. Classification (NCBI taxonomy): domain Eukaryota; kingdom Metazoa; phylum Chordata; class Actinopteri; order Cypriniformes; family Cobitidae; genus Paramisgurnus; species Paramisgurnus dabryanus. Next base: position 46,166,256 of record NC_133343.1, read on the forward strand.
TGAAACAGGAAGCTGATGTAATTCAGGCATACATTGTCCGATCCGCCCCTGACTTCACACGTTTGATAAGGGTCCAGGCCTGAACACATCAACATGGCATAATTCAGTAACACTCATAGCGCCACCTAGAGGCAGCAGGAAATACCATGTTTTACGCTGTGACTTACTGCTCTTAGGTATTTAACCATATCAACATCATATTTCACCAGTGTAATCTCAAGACCTTGTGTGATGATAAAAAGCAACGACCTTGACTTTTCATTAAAGGGCGTGTCCGTGGTGGCCTGGCAAAGTATCGCTAAATGAATCGCATTTTGACAGGCTAAACAAGCTCAAAAAGTCATAAAACGTTGCACACACGTCAGAAGTGGCAAAAATTTACATGTGGCATAGGCGCCAGAAGTGGGCGTGCCGAAATGGCTCGATAGCGCCACCTGCAAAATTTCAAGAGGACAGCCCCGCCGCTACGAAAATCCTACAGATACGAAATTTGGTAGGGTCATATGTCACCCCAAGACCTACAAAAAAGTCTCTTGGAGCGAAGCTCTAAACCTCACAGGAAGTTAGCCATTTTGAATTTTTGCTGTGATTTCTGTGCAAATTTTGTCATTTCCAGGCTTCGTACTTTAACGAACTCCTCCTAGAGATTTTGTTAGATCGTCATCATATTTGGTCAATCTCATCTAAAGGCCTTTGCGATGTTAAATTGCAGAGCTTTTGACTTTTCGTTGGAAGGTGTGTCCGTGGCGGCCTGACAAAGTTCAGCGTTTTCGCCATGAAACAGGAAGTTGTTATAACTAAGGCATACAATGTCCAATCTGCCCCACACTTCACATGTTTGATAAGAGTCTTGGCCTGAACACATTTCAATGCCAAAATTCAGCTTCAGTCCTAGCGCCACCTAGAGGTAGCAGGAAATGCCTTGTTTTACGCTGTGATTCACTTTTCTCAGAGATTTAATCAAATCATTATCATATCAGGTGAGACTGATCTTAAGCCCTTTGCGATGATAAATTGCAAAGATCTTGACTTTTCGTTGAAGGGCGTGTCCGTGGCGGCCTCGCAAAGAGTGATGTTTCGCCATGAGAAAGCTGTTGTAACTCAGGCATGCAATGTCCGACCTGTCACAGACATCATACGTTTGACAAGGGTCCTGGCCTCAACACATCAATGTTACAACAATCAAATACAATCATAGCGCCACCTGCTGCACAAAGGAGGTGTGGCACTTCAAAGTTCCTTTGAATATCCGCCTATATTTACCCACTGAAATTTCAATCCCCCTGGTTCATTGCTTTACTAAGGCCATAGAGTGGCGGTGCACATGCGTGCGAGGGCCCTTCCATCACTGCTTGCAGTTTTAATTAGGGCCCGAGCACCGAGGAGCAGGCCAGAATGGCCTGCACCGAATGGTGCGAAGCCCTATTGTTTTTGCTTGGATTATTTTTTTTTTTTTTTTTTTTTTTTTTTTTTTTTTTTTTAACAGTTTTGGGCACTTTGGGTGCCTTAACATACTCGAAAACTCTTGAAATTTGGCACAGACGTCAGAGTCGTCTGTCATTGCAAACGGGCACAGGCTGGAACACGGGCGTGGCAAAGGGGCTCTGTAGCGCCCCCTGTAATGCAAAAAAAAACATTGGTGCACAGATCGGACAAACATGTACCCACATGTACGGGAGTTGGTACGCATATAGATCTCATCGACCCGAACAACTTTCACCTTCTAACATTTAAGCTCCGCCCAACAGGAAGTCGGCTATTTTGGATTGTTCAAAAAATACATGCGGTGAACTTTTAAATACTCCTCCTAGGGGATTCATGCGAATGACACCAAATGTGGTGATCATGATGTCGAGACATTGTACTTGCTAAATTGCGAAGGGATTTTTGATATCTCGAACGGTTCTGCCATGGCGAGGCGACAAAGTTTTGGCGAAATCAGAGAAACAGGAAGTGTTTAATATCTAAGGTAAAAAATGTCTTTTTGTGATGCCATGCGGGGTGTTTGTTCGTCTGAAGATTCCGATCGCATCGATGTGCCTATTGTGACTCCCGGGTATAGCGCCACCACCAGGCGCCAGGAAGTGTGTCAGTCATGAACTTTTAAATACTTCTCCTAGGGAATTCATACGATTGACACCAAACGTGGTGAACATGATGCTGAGACATTGGACTTGCTAAATTGCGAAGGGATTTTTGATATCTCAAACGGTGTTGCCATGACGAGGCGACAAATTTATGGCGAATTCAATGAAACAGGAAGTGTCTAATAACTAAAGCAAAAAATGTCTTATTGGGATGAAACGCAGTGTGTATGTTCGGCCAAGGATTCCGATCGCATCGATGTGCCTATTTTGAGTCTCGGGTATAGCGCCACCAACATGCACCAGGAAGTGTGGCAGTCACAAAAGGTGGATTTCTTGACAGTTGCATGTGGTGAACTTTTAAATACTCCTCCTAGGATTTTCATGCGATTGACACCAAAAGTGGTCAACATGATGCTGAGACATTGTAGATGATAAATTGCGAGGGGATTTTTGATATCTCGAACGCTGTTCCCATGGCAACACGTCAAACTTTACTTTCATTTTCAGGCATATTTAAGCTCTTGGCGTGCACTTTGGGTGCCTTAACATGCTCGAAAACAACGGAAATTTGGCACAGATGTCAAAGTCACGTGCCACTAGGCTCATGCAAAGGCTGGAATATGGGCGTGGCAAGGGAGCTCTGTAGCGCCCCCTGTAATGCAAAAAAATAACATTGATGCACAGATCGGGCAAAAATGTACGCACATGTACGGGAGTTGGTACGCATATAGATCTCATCGACCCGAACAACTTTCGCACTCTAAGTTTTAAGCTCCGCCCAACAGGAAGTCGGCTATTTTGGATTGTTTAAAAAATGAATGCGTTGAACTTTTAAATACTCCTCCTAGTGGATTCATGGGATTGACACCAAACGTGGTGAACATGATGTCGAGACATTGGACTTGCTAAATTGCGAAGGGATTTTTGATATCTCGAACGGTTCTGCCATGGTGAGTCGACAAAGTTGTGGCGAAATCAGAGAAACAGGAAGTGTCTAATATCTAAGGCAAAAAAATTCTTATTGTGATGCCAAGCAGAGTGTTTGTTCGCCTGAAGATTCCGATCGCAACGATGTGCCTATTGTGAGTCTCGGGTATAGCGCCACCACCAGGCGCCAGGAAGCCTGTCAGTCACCAAGGTGGATTTTTTTGACAGTTCCATCCGATGTTCTTTTAAATACTCCTTCTAGGATATTCATGCGATTGACACCAAAAGTGGTCAACATGATGCCGAGACATTGTAGATGATAAATTGCGAAGGGATTTTTGATATCTCGAACGCTGTTGCCATGGCAACGCGTCAAACTTTACTTTCATTTTGAAGGCATATTTAAGCCTTTCAGTTGACGCCGATGTTCTTTTTAATACTCCTTCTAGGATATTCATGCGATTGACACCAGAAGTGGTCAACATGATGCCGAGACATAGTAGATGATAAATTGCGAAGGGATTTTTGATATCTCAAATGCTGTTCCCATGGCAACGCCCCAAACTTTACTTTTATTTCAGGCATATTTAGGGCTCTTGGCGTGCTTATATTAACCTAAAAGTCGGCACACAGATCAGAGTTGTCGGCTGTTAAGTGTGCACAAACAGGTCAGACATAGGCGTGTCTCTTAAGTGGCTCACTAGTGCCCCCGTTTGTCTAAAATGTGGGGTTTCTTTTACCTACAGTCCCCAAATGGCTCAGTAACAACATTAAATAGCCCACTGATATTTACCCACTTGATGCCCTTGCCCACCGTGCATCGTTTTCTCGGACGCACCGTGTAGCGGTAAAAAAACGTGCGAGGGCCCGCCATTGCTGCTTGCAGCTATATTTATTATTATTTTTACGTTTCGGGGCCATTTGGGGGCCTTAACATACTCAAAAACTCTTGAAAATTGGCAGAAATGTCAGAGTCGTCGGCCATTAGGACCCGGCAAAGGCTGGAACTCGGGCGTGGCAAGGGAGCTCTGTAGCGCCCCCTGTAATGCAAAAACAAACATTGGGGCACAGATCGGGCAAAAATTTACGCACATGTACGAGAGTTGGTACGAATATAGATCTCATCGACCCAAACAACTTTCGCCTCCTAACATTTAAGCTCCGCCCAACAGGAAGTCGGCTATTTTGGATTGTTTAAAAAATGCATGCGTTGAACTTTTAAATACTCCTCCTAGAGGAGTCATGCGATTGACACCAAACGTGGTGAACATGATGTCGAGATATTGGTCTTGCTAAATTGCGAAAGGATTTTTGATATCTCGAACGGTTCTGCCATGGCGAGGCGACAAATTTATGGCGAAATCAGAGAAACAGGAAGTGTCTAATATCTAGGGCAAAAAATGTCTTATTGTGATGACACGCGGGGTGTTTGTTCGTCTGAAGATTCCGATCGCATCGATGTGCCTATTGTGACTCCCGGGTATAGCGCCACCACCAGGCGCAAGGAAGTGTGTCAGTCACAAAGGTGGATTTTTTTTGACAGTTCCATGCGATGTTCTTTTAAATACTCCTCCTAGAATGTTTATGCGATTGACACCAAAAGTGGTCAACATGATGCCAAGACATTGTAGATGATAAATTGCGAAGGGATTTTTGATATCTCGAACGCTGTTCCCATAGCAACCTGTCAAACTTTACTTTCATTTTTAAGGCATATTTAAACCTTACAGCTGCAGTGCACAGAGACACCAGCCGCACATTTCACCGGGACAGCGCCACCCGGCACTCGTGGGCCAGTACAAGCGACACAGTAGCCTATCTGTACAGATGTGAAGCTAAGATTCATCCAAACATTCGCTAAGTTTGTCTAAATGGGCCTAAAAGTCGCTAGATGTAGCAATAAAGTCGCTATTTTAGCAAACCAGTCGCTGAGTTGGCAATGCTGCTTCAGCCAATCCCCTTTTTTTAAGCAAGTAAACTCCACCCATTGATTAACATTGAATTTGCATACAAGTTGAAAATGAAAATGAAAAAGAAAATGAAAACAAATAATTTAAACAGAACATAAAATTAAAACTGAACTTTACATTTTAATTTTTTCCCTATTATTGCTTGGGCATGAATAAAAAGCCTTTAAAAAAAATTATTTACAGATTCCTTTTCAAGCTTGCCTTTTTATTTTAATATTGTCAGTCTTGACTCAAGATTATATTAAAAATGAAATGTCAAATCATCAATTTAACTTTATTTTTTAATTTGGCCGGAATGATGCTTCATCACGTTAAAAATGAAAATAAAAAAAATGTTTTAATTTTTATTTTAGCATTTAATTTTCAAATTTGGGACATATTTTGCAATTTTATTTTTATTTTATAATTTAATTAATTATTTTATTATTTAATTAATTAATTTAAAAAAGACCAAAAAAACATTCCATACAATGATGGTACTAAGCTAAAAAGCAAAGATAAAAGGCATAGAACAGCTATGACAGAAAGGAAAATAAAATGGATAAAAGAAATAAATTGAAATAACACCATAGGATATTATAAAAGGTAAACAAAATAGCTGTGAGAATAGAGGAAAGAAATAACTGATTATTGTGACAAACTTAGCATTACCCTAATCCAAGCAAATAAATCTAAATTGTATCTAGTGTACAATTTGAGAGCATTAATGAAATACAGCTATAGAAAAGATTGAAGTTCCAAAACCGCATACTTTGCTGACAAATGTTTCTCCATTTGATAAACATTTTCACTGTTAGTTTGATCTGCATAGGAAATAGATACTCGTATGCATTTACTTATGAAGGAAAACATTATACAGGTTTAGAATTGATGAAACACCATTCCAATATGCTGAAAGGTTAGTCTGGTTGATTGCTGCTAAAATGTATAAAGAGTGATTTGTTGTCATTGAAGTGGGCTCACAGGAGAGCAGATGTTTCGCCAGCATGGGCAAATGCATAACAGATGTGGAAGCAAAAAAGGGCCTCAGAGTGTCAGGAGATCTTTTTAGATTGTATAGAAGTGAAAATATCTCAGTCGTAAATAATGTTATCATAGCACATGGGACAAATAATTGGAATAAAAATTAGAAAATTTGATTGGTAATAAGAATGGAAATTTGATTTGAATGAAAATGACTGTCATCTACAATCATAAAGGATGGTAGATAAAATGGTGTAGAAAAGAAATTATCCTCAAAGCCATACTTAAAGAGTAACTAAACCCTAAACCAACTTTTTTTAGTTAATGATCTGTAAGAATGGGGCTTTATTAGTGCTGTTCATTGATTTTAGTAAGTTTTTTGACATTTGGATGTAAAGTGTTTCAATACTACAATATATGGTGTAAAAACGTCTGAGTGCTGCCCTCTTCAGGTTGAACGGTGGCTACTACAGTTGAATTTTCCTATTGGATGGTGGGTCCAAAAAATGACTCGTGACGTAAGCAGATTCAAGCTTACCACGCCCTTGTTACGATCTCATCACACACTTAGTTCATCCCCTCTATCTCCTTGGGATCTGCCCACTTTTCTTGCATTTTTCAAATTTTGCCAGTGGGTGGAGTCAGGCTCTGACCAGGGGTTTAGTTACGTTTTAACAAAATGTGTGAAAATACTAAACTTAACTGGATCGATACTTTACCTCTTGCATTAATGAGCATGTAAACTAACAGAAAGTACACCTTTAACACTGCATGAAATATTCGCAGGTCGACCTATGCTTATTGTAAAAACCATCTGGAATTAAGTGTTATATGAAGAAACCAATTGTCTATCGATTGAGCTATTTCTGTACAGAAAAAATTAAAGGAGCTGAGAGGTGATGGAGACAACATGCCTCATTAAGTGTATCTGAGGGGCTGCAGGAGAATGCAGAGGGAGCAAGCCTGCCAAAAGGGACCAAACACAGTCAAAGGGGGCTGCAGAGTGATGAGAGCAGCTCTATGTGGAAAGTCCAAGTGGGAGGAGAAACCAATGCACAGGGCTCGTAGGACGCCAGTTGAAGAGGAGGAGAAACTCATGATATAGAAGTAGAAACATCAAAACCAAATCAAATCAAAAGCAATTCAACGACGGATGAACAAAGTTTTAAGCATCGAGAGGAAAAGTGGAAAAGAGGAATTGTCAACAGAAATTGAAAAGAACGAAGTTGATAATCAGTCCGATAATAAAACATTATGGATGATTTGCATGGCTACAGTCAATTAAACTTCCCGGCGATGGACTTTTGCCTTAAACGAAGCCCAGTGAAAGATCTGCAACAATCTCAAAGGAACTTAATCTGAAAGAAAGACTGAACACTAAAACCACACAGAGACATTGAAAAGAATCTGAACAAAGAACATAAGGTGGTCATTTTATGGGAAACATCCCAAAGATAACAAATTATACAAATGGACAATATTTAAAGTCAAGGAAATAGGTTTGCAAAGTTGCTCTCTATGCTTTTAACAAAACAGTTTTTAATAAGGTAATAACATTGTCAAGTCCACATAAATATGATAAGGGTGATAAATTCAACAAGAATTCTTATGGATTAGAGAAAAAGTTAAGGTCAACTTGTCTGGATAAATATTAAGGACTTTTGAGGAAATTATGAGTTGAAAGATGTATTTTGTAGGCCACGATTTGGTAATTTGTGTCAATGTTAGTATGTTAACGAAAACATTAAAATAGAAAAAGGAAGGCTATAGATTTCAGAATGATACAGTACAAGAAAATGTAAGCCTTATGGAATTATAGACTTAGACAACTTCAATATGAAATGCTTTATAACAGGAATTTTGAATAAATCAACTATAAAAACTGTAGATCTATTATGAAGACATCAAAGAGTCTAGCTTAAGATGTTAATGTGAGAAGAGAAATGCTATTAGAAAAATACTACAATCATAGAAACATATACAATGAAGCTATATGAAGATCAAACAATATCTTTTGGAATAATATTTTGGATTTAGAAAAGGTAAACCTTTAACGACATTACCATTAGGATGGAAAGAAAAGGTACTTAAATATGAATATAAGGGAATTTAGAATCCTCATTAAAAGATGAACAAAACAGTTAATCATAAAATTATATGTAGATTCTGTTGATCAACCAAACATATACCAAATTAGATTAAGGCATGGGATTAAGCTAAATAAAGAATAAAAAGACAGAATAGATAAATTATGTACAGTATTACAATCAAAAGTGGATTATCAAGTATACCAATAAGGCATTAATTTCTCTTAGGAGAACTACTAGACACAGCCAGTAGAAATACACAACAACATACTGAATCAATTTTAGTTAGAGGTTAGTGGGTAAATAAGTTGTAGGTATCTTTTTAGAAAACCAAATGGAAGTTAAAATATTAGGATGATGGAAACATTTGAATTCAACAAAAATGGTATTAGGTCTTACGTTACAAAACAATATTGAAATACAACTGGGAGATGAGTATTTAAGTACTTCTGAAGATGTTGTTGATGATGAAGAGGAAGAATAAGATGTACTTGCATTGAAACAAATATGTCATGCTTTAATTTTTGTTTTTATTTTCAGTAATTTTTGCTTTATTTGCTTCTTGGTTTTCTTTGCTTTTATTTTGTTTACTTTTCACTTTACAATATATTCTACATAACTGTGACAACCAACAGCAGGTGCAGAACCAATTGCACACACATTCTTTAAACTGAAGAATGGAAAAAGATTCTTAAAAAAAACCTAAACTCAGCCCTGAATTTACCCCTATTCTGAAAACTTTTGCTCTTATTCTTCTGTTCCACACCTAATTTCATTAAAATACAGGAGATTCACTTACCTCTGAACAAACTCTTTCCTCAATGGACAGCATCCACATGGATCATGTCATGATTGAATGTCCTGAACAGAAAGTACAATTGTTACTGATTTGGATACAATATTTTATTCTGTGTGGGTGTGTGTGGTCGTGTGACAGTGTTGCGTGTGGGAATTGTGTATGAGTGTATACATGGGTATTTAAAGAAACTGTAGTGGTAAAGTGCAAACTTACCGAACATAATGTGCTTGGTGTGTGTCTGGTGTCACCCGTGTGCCTCCACATCTGCCTTTACTCCTAAAAAGTGCAAGGACAATCAGGTAAACTACAAATAAAAAGTGATCAGCCACATTCCTGTGTACTTTTACATGTGACGTGAAAGCATTTAATATTGCAGTCGAAAAAATACATGACTAGTAACGTGTAACTGTACATCCTACTTGCCTGGTTCCTTTAAAGATGATCCATCTTACTCAATTCAGCTTACAAGCAATGGTAAGACTGTAAAAAAATACAAATGTTACAAAATCTGTTAGCCATAGAAATAAGTAGACTTTTTTACAGTCTATGGTTATATATAAATGTGGTCAATACTTACAGAAAACAAATAAACCACAGAGCAAAGTGGAGCAAACTGTAACGTTAGAACTGTAAAAAAAAGATATGATGGGCCCTATTTTTACGATCTGAAACGCAAGTGCGAAGCGCAATGCGCAAGTGAGTTTGTGGGCGGATCTTGGGCGCTGTTGCTATTTTCCCGGCGTGAGAAATAACTCTTGCGCCGGGCGCAAATCAATAAGGGGTTGGTCTGAAGTAGGTTCATTATTCATAGGTGTGGTTTGGGCGTAACGTCAAATAAACCAATCAAAACGCTATCCAACATTCCCTTTAAACGCAAGGGCGCAAGTTCCATGGCGGGTTGCTATTATTATGACAGATTTACCAGGCGCACGCCAGGAGCGGTTCACAGCCGAGGAGACCCACGTTCTTGTAAGAGCAGTCAAAGACAGAGAAGTTGTTTTGTATGGGGATAGGAGAAACCCGCCCAAATCAGCGTAGGTTCAACAGGCGTGAGAGGAAATAGCCACAGTCTCATCAGCTGGCATATCGTTGCGCCAAGCGCTACAATGATGTCAGGAGACGGGGGAATCCCAAGCTTGCCAGCATAAATCGGGCACTCCGTGTAACGGGAGGTGGATCTGCCTCAGGACCTGACGCCAGCAGAGGACATCGCTCTGTCCACCCTCAACGCTGAAAGGGTTTGGGGGCTTTGAAATCGGACCAAAGAAACGCAAGCAAGGTCCAACCCCAAAGTACTCTTACAAATCAAGTTCATATACATTAAGGTTTCTTATGAAAACATTGTAATTATTATTTACATAAAATAAACGTAATACAGCCACACAACAAACTTATTATTATTAACTTATGAAAATATTTTGATCGTTATTTGCATGAGAATTTTTTAACGCAGCCACACAATAAATAAAAACTATCACCACAATGCTCACCACTATGATTCCCCTTATCTTGTGTATTAATATTTTTTAGTGTAACAATTTATGATTTGCAAAAATAACTGTTGCATCTGTGTAGATTAGATGCAAAGTGTATGCGCGTTGTGCACGCTATACATTATGGTCAAGCATGCGCCCTTAAAATAGCATAATGAACCACGCGCAATGCGCCACTGACTTTAAACTTTTTTTTCTGGTCAGTGGCGCAATTGTTTTTTTGAAACTGCAAAATAGCATCAGGGATGGTTTGCGCCGGAACACGCCTCTTTTTTTGCGCTGAACCGCCCAGGGAGCGCAAGTTAATTCCCTAGTTTGCCAACGTGCGTTTGTGGAGGGAAAAACCCGCTGTGCGCCGGTGCAAAATACGAATGATACATGCGTCACTGACAAAGTCAATTGCGCTGGGTGCAAGATAGGGCCCGATGTGTTACTGGCTGACATTTTGAAAGCATTCTGTTTAATATGATGCATTCGGGAAATACCCGTCGAATAAGATTTTCAGAAAAATAACTAAATAAGTCAAATGTAACTTTTGTCAGAATTGGGTTTTTATTAAATTATTATTCTAACATCTTGTCTACAGAAAACCTCATAAAATATATTTAGTGAGGAAATAGCGATTTATAGTGACAAGGTAACAAGCCTGCCTCATTAATGTTTAACTCGGACCGGACAGGTGTTGTGTCCAACTCAGTTCACCCTATGTTTCCCTTTAGTGTAGTGTTTTTATAGCGTTTTCATCACGTTACATTTAGAAAGATTAAAGATTTGAATTGGTTATACTAAAAGGCAATAATATCATGTATTCTATAAAACAATTTATTAAATATTTCATACATTTGATAGTTTTCTATTAGGGTATTTCTTTTAAAATATAGCCTGTCTTTTTCTTGTTTTTTCTTTAATGGTTGTTTTAAAAATGTAATGTTTGCATACATAATAAATATATATTATACATATATGATTCATACTGTAAAAATAATGTACTTACCATTAAGAACAATACAGATACATTACAGAAATGCACACATATACATCTCAGTAGCCATTAAAACTTTAAATATATAAATAATAAAACCTATAACGTGATAAAAAACGCTATAAAAAACACTACACTGAAGGGAAAAATAGGGGGAGCATAGGGGGAACAGACTTCGACACAACACCGGCGGCGGTGTAACACACTATTTCAAGCAAAGTTTTTTTTTTACAAAGTTAGCTGCTCACTTTAAGGATTAACATGATCGCCACAATTTGAGCAATCCTTTTGATGCCAGTGTCCTACACAATGTTATAATGGACTATTTTACATCCAGAGATGAAGGATCAGATGACAGACGAGAAGACAAAGGTACCTGTCATGCTATTACGTAAATGCGGAGCCAATTCTCCTTTTGTGCATTGATTTGAGGTGTTTTGGAAACTTATATTGCATGTAATGCATCCGAAGTGGTGGAAATAATATGCCATACAAAATGTATCGGACAACTTATTGGGCGTGATAACAATAAGCGCGGCAATCATTTTCCTTCATCTGATAATAAGATGAGCCCAGGTCTGAACGATATTTGGCCGCAGTTAAAACTGCAATGCATATATCCAGTTAAATATGAGGTTTCTTGGTTTCACTTCTGTTGAGGAGTTGATTACTACAGTCTGCTGTGTTGAATATTAAGTTTACGGCGTGTCGAGTCCTGTCTGTTTATGTTGATATTCTTATATCCAACTTTTCATAATTGAAAAAGACGCATATGAAACTGTGCTTTTTTATGTGCACAGCTAACGTTAATCTACGAGTCAGCCTTGCCAAACAGTCGAACCTTATACTTCTCTCTACCGCCAACTGAACAGATAAAACACCGAGATAAACGACCATATGCTGGGACCGCAAGACCACGCTGGCGGGTAGTCTTTGTCCATTTTGTTAAAAATTGTTTCATTGTTACCACACTTTCAACAAATATAAACTCACCAAAACCATCATAATTTAGTTAAAACAACCCTATATTCATTAATAAAGGTGTAAAGCAGGTTAAAGCACCGGTAGGCATCTGTGTAATGTTAGCTTACTTTCTGAGGGAGATTAAAACTTTGTTGGGGACCATTTTCTCTCTCATTGCACGTTTAAAACAATATGACAAACTATTGACAAAATTCTTATACTAAAAATTAAGTTTTCATGAAACAGAAAATGGTAACACTTTATTTCGATAGTCCACTTTAGACATTTTACTAATTATAAGTAACTTTACAACTACATATCAACTACCTATCTTTAGAAAATTAGTAGACTGTCTGCTTAATATCTACTTACACTTTATTGTGATGATATTGTCACGGCCCAGGGGCTGGCTGTTACTTTGCTAAGCCACGCCCCTTCTCAACTTCCACCTCAAGGAGGTCCCCAAAGCCAACCCAATGACCAGACAACACGAGAACAGGTAAGTATTAAAACAATCTTTATTTAAATATTTAAAATGTAGTGGGGAAATGGGGAAGGGAAATTAAAACTAGTATCTGGCTCTGCCCTCCAGGTGGGCCTCAGCCGGGGGTAACGGGAAGCAAGGGGCCAACAGGGGTCCAGGACGTGGGACTCAGGCTCCAGCCTGGCCTTAATGATCCGTGGCGCGCTCCTTCTTCCTCCTGGAGGCAGAATCAAAGCCAAATGAGTGTGGAGGGTTAATATTCGGGTTGCGTACCTGAATCTTTCCCGTGAAGGCTCTCCCTTGTAGTTGCGCAATAGTGTTCCGGTTCCTCACGACTCCTCTCTTATCTCTCCACAGGTATTGACTTGGGCACAGAAGCACAATTGGTAAGCCTCTTAGCTGGACTCAGCGTACCGTAAGTACAGGTTTTCCTCTGTTACTCCTCAGAATAATCACTCTCTCTCCTCTTCTCTCCACAGGTATCGACTTGGACACAAAAGCACAGTTAATTTGCTTTACGATGGCTCTCACCTCTTGGCTGGACTCAGCGTACCGTAAGTACAGGTTTCACTCTGTTTCTCCTCAGAATAATCACTCTCTCTCCTCTTCTCTCCACAGGTATCAACTTGGACACAAAGCACAGTGGCGGGCTTACAGCAATCGGCGCAACGTGTGTTGGGGTAAGTAATTCCTAGGTAGCGTCAGGGGCGAACCCTCACGACCAGTAGATGGCAGCAGGGGGGCGGAAAATCCCAGCGTCTCACCGTGCCGAGCGCTGCCCTTTCCTCGTTGCCGTCAGGTGTTCGAATTATGGACAGGGGCGCCCCTTTGTAGAGGCCACGGGACGAAGGGATTACGTCACCTCTCTCTCTGCAACAACAATGCTTATGTAATCGGAAACATCAACAATAATAGCCCAAACTCGTACTCACACCTCTGCTGTTTCCTCGGCTCGTCACCTCCACTCTTCTCATCCGCCCAATGGCTAGACAGGGGATAAATCTTTTCTGAGCACCATACTAGTTCTGGAGGCCTGAAGCACGCTCACAACGTATGCTGTACTGTACTAGCTACGCCAGCAGCCTCTTTATCTTCCCTTGGCGAAGTGTGTGAAGGCGGGGGTAAATCTGACAACACACACACAGCCAAACACAGCAACCCACAGCAATAGACAGCACCACGTCAAAAATAAATGTATCCACAGCACAAAGACTCACCCATCACTTCAAGTGTACAAAAAGGACGCCCGTCTTCTCTCACTCCGCTTCGTTCAGGCTTGGCGATGGAAACATGCGGCCCAGCTAGTGATGTTCGTTGTTGTGTCTGCTTCAGTACATATTTCCTCAGCTCACCCACCACGCTCTATGAGGGGTAGGGCCGTCCTCCTTCTCCTGAAGGGAGTTAGCATAAACCAGGTCAATACAACAATCACTTTCAGCTTGCTCTGGTACTCACAGCGTTGTCATTTTAAATATCCACTTCCACTTCGTCTCAATCCGTCATATGTTCGTTCTCCTCATAACCTTTAAGGTTCGCAATGTCCTCACAATTTATTGTTCCAGCCTGTGCGAGAGAGAGAGTTAAACAGCCACAACACAGCGTACCAGCGGGCACAACACAGTGCTTACACACACCCAAAAGGTCTCCCTGACTGTGAATAAACTCAGCCTTAAGTACTGCCTTGTTCAGCGTATCTTCCAATCATCAACCGCTGTTCTCAACTAGGCACAGGTGCGTTGAATTTCCCAATCTTCCCCCTTACGGCGCTACCGGAAGTCCGGTGTTCGGTTCTTCCGGTCTGGGCGGAAACACTTCCGGGTGGAACCAAACTTTCCCAACTTTGGTTCTGCCCCCTAAAAGATCGTCACCTTGTGACATCCTCCCCCGCCAATGCGTTCTAGTCCCTAGAACGTCTTCGAGTTGTCCACTCACCGTAACGGGCGGGAGGTCGACCTCGGTTCTCCCGCTGGGAACGCCTTAAAGGCGAATCGGGCTCGGCCTGTTCAGGGGCCGCTTCTGGTTCTCTCGGAGCAACCGGGGGTGGCGCTACCACGGGTCTTCCCGGTATCACAGCCCACCCTCCAATCCAGGGGGCCGCCGGTACGGGCTCCGTGGGGGTTTCTTTCACGGCTTCGGGATAGTTAGGGCAGGGGCGGATCATATTTCGGTGTACCACCCGCTCTGGGCCAGGCTTGCCCTCGGGCCGGATGGTATATACCGGCTGTCCCGGTCTCTGCTGTCTACAGACCACATAGGGGATGGACTCCCATCGGTCGCTCAACTTTCCCTTCCCTTGCCGACGATTATCCCGCACCACAACCCTCTCACCTGGCAACAGGGGGGCGTCTCGGGCAGTTCGGTCATACAGCCGCTTATTCCTTTCTCCTGTCGTCCGTATCTTCCTCGACACCTGTTCATAGGCGTAGTGTAATCGTTGATGGTGGCGCCCCACCCACTCGGTCACATTCCCCTCTTCCCGACCTGTTGCAACTCCTAGAACCAGGTCAATGGGCATACGCACGTGCCTGCCAAACATCAGATAGGTCGGGGCATACCCCGTCGTACTATGTATGCTATTATTGTATGCTTGGAGAAGATTTGGTAAGGCACTCACCCAATCACTCTGCTGCCGTTGGTCCAGGGTCCCCAATAACCCCAATAGGGTCTGGTTGAACCTTTCGCAACCACCGTTGCCTTGGGGATGGTAAGATGTTGTATGAGTTTTTGTGCAACCGTACAGCTGACATAGTTCCCGGATCACTCTGGATTCAAAGTTGGCCCCCTGGTCAGAATGTAAAAACTCTGGGCACCCAAACGTCTGAAAAACGACCCGCCATAAAGCTGTGGCGGTAGTGTTTGCTGTCTGGTCGAGTGTAGGGACTGCCCAACCATACTTGGTAAACAAGTCTGTGATCAACAAGATATTCTGGTATCGATCTTGAGGCCGGCCCAGCGTCAGGAAGTCCATCGCCATAATGTGAAGGGGAGCCTTTGCGTGGATAGGCACCATGGGTGCTCGGGCCTCTCGCCTAGACTTGAACAGTAGGCACCTGGGGCATGCTTGGATCAGGTCGTGTACCGAGGCTTCCAGCCCCGGCCAATAGAAAAACCTGCGCAGCAGGGATACAGTTCTCTCTTGGCCCTGATGTCCTGACTGATCATGATATGCTATAACTAGTGCTGTCACCTGGTCTGTAGGCACCACGATCTGGCGCACCTCCTCTCCTAATTTTGGATCACTGATCCTCCTGCACAACACTCCTTCTTGCAACTCCAGCCTGTCCCATTGTCCCAACAGCCGCCTTCCAGCATCAGTCTGGGCCACTCGCTCGGCCGGTGTCGGCCGTCGACCTTGTTCTACCCACTCTCGCACTTGGCATATGTCCCGGTCCTGGGCCTGTCTCTCCGCCCACCGGCGGGGGTCCCACCCCCAGTTCTCTGGCACGGCTTCTGGTCGGCTTCCTGGGGCGTCCACTACCCCCACCATGTAACCTTCCTCGCGGCTGACCGCTTCAGGATCGGCCCGGCCCCTTGGGCCTTCTGTCTCCTGCAACCTGGAGAGCACATCTGCATTCGTGTGCTCCCGCCCAGGGCGATACTGAATTTGGAGGTCATAGTTAGCTAGTTGGGCCACCCACCGCTGCTCCACGGCACCCAGCTTCGCCGTCTGCAAATGTACTAATGGGTTATTGTCAGTTATCACAGTTACCTTGGCACCCCAGAGGTAGTCCTTGAACTTCTCGCTTACAGCCCACTTCAATGCCAACAGTTCTAATTTAAAGGAGCTGTAGTTCGCATCATTTCTCTCAGCTAGATGGAGGCTCCGACTTGCATAAGCGATTACTCGCTCCGCTCCCTCCTGCCGTTGGGCTAATACCGCCCCCAGTCCAAGGTTGCTGGCATCTGTGTATAAAACAAACGGCTTAGTAAAGTCAGCGTATGCTAGAATGGGGGCCTGCAATAGTTCCTGTTTCAGCTTACGAAAAGCTGCCTCGCAGCCAGCGTCCCAGTCAATGGTGGGTGACCCCCGACCTCGGTTCCGACCTGTGCCAACTAATAACTGGTTAAGGGGTTTAGCAATCTTGGAGAAGTCCTTTATAAACCATCTATAATAGCCCACAAACCCTAGAAAGGATCGTACTTGCCTCACCGTCGTTGGTACATTCCACTCTTCCACTGCAGAGACTTTCCCCGGATCCACAGCCACCCCTGCTGCACTGACCACATGACCCAGAAAATGGACTTCCCGTCGCAGCAGGTGGCATTTGTCGGGCTGCAGCTTCAAGCCATACTTCTCCATGGCCCGAAAAACTTCCTCAAGGTGCCGGAGGTGGGAATCGAAATCTGGGGAATAAACGATTACATCATCCAGATATACCAAAACTGACTCCATCAACTGACCTCCAAGGCACCGCTGCATCAGACGCTGGAAAGTGGCTGGAGCGTTACAAAGCCCGAAGGGCATCCGATCCCACTCGAATAATCCGAAGGGGTTCGTAAAGGCGGTCTTCTCCCGATCTGCTTCGGCCACTTTCACCTGCCAGTAGCCACTGGCCAAATCCAGGGTGGAATACCATGACGACCGCGTGAGGCCAGCAAGAGAGTCTTCGATCCGTGGTAGGGGAAACGCATCCTTCTTTGTCACCAGGTTGAGCTTACGATAATCCACACAAAATCTCCATGCCCCTGTCTTCTTCTGGACGAGCACAATGGGCGCCGCCCACGGGCTACTACTCTCCCTGACGATGCCTCGCCCCAGCATGCCCTGCAGAAGAGTGCGTACTTCTGTATATAAGGTAGGTGGGATCGGCCGATATCTCTCCCTGCTAGGCCCAGCGTCCCCAGTGGGGATGTGATGTTTCACCACCCTGGTGCACCCATAATCTTCATCATGCATCGCAAACACATGTTGCCACCTTCGGAGGAGTGTCTGCAACTGTTGTGTCTGCGCCCGTTCTAGGCCTTCTCCCTGTAATGACTCGCCTCCAAGGTGGGTCGGCACACCCGGTCCAGACCTTCCTGTCGGGGCGTCTACCTGTGTCAGGGCCACCTCGATGACCGTGGGGCACACCTGACGAAAACTGACGTCTCTCTCCTCCCTCACCTGATGGGGTGGAACCACCGTCAACCGGGCCAACCGTTGGTGTCGATGTAAGTGCACTGCGTATGGGTGTTCATTCCGCACTCGCACAGGGATCTTCCCACGGTGTACCGTCGCCAGACCCCGCGCTACCTCCACTTGTGGGCAATCCACGTGGGGTTCGACCAACACCCACTCCTCCGGCCCAGGCCCTCGGGGCGGCACTCGGGCCCACACAATGGCTTCACTCCTAGGGGGAATAGACAAAGCAAATCGACAGGTTACTCTTCCTACCTCTTCTCGACCCTTACGGGCCTGTGTCATCTGTACTCGTTGGCAATCAGCCACTACACGCTCCCACTTGGGCCTCTCAGCAGGCGCTATCTTTGGGCCCGGCCTAGCCCGAAACAATTCTTCCCAACATTCGGAAAGGACATTCATGCCCAATAGAGCTCGATGTGTACCTAAACATTTATCCTGCACAATGATCACACCTTTCTGGGGGACCATTACCCCGTGAATTTCCAGGTCTGCCAGTAAGTAGCCGAGGTAGGGAATTTCCAGGCCGTTTGTGCCCTTCAGGGTCAACCAGGGGGCCTCCGCTCCATGCGTCCCTTGTCTACCAAACACTTCTCGGGACAGACTTTCGGTAAATAACGTAACTTGCGAGCCCGTATCCACCAGGCACGAAACCGTCTTGCTAGAGGCTCCTAGAGCCATTCTTTCTTCTAGGGTCTTCTCGAGGGGTCCCGGCCACACGACCCACTGTGGCCGGTCGACTTAAAAACCCCCCTCAGATGCTCTGCGGGGCCCGCACTGGCGACTATAGTGGCCTGGTTTCTTGCAACGGTTGCAAATTGGTCTCCCCTGTTCGTCCCACTCAAAACGGGGCCGATTAACGTAGTCTGCACGTCCGGGGGGCTCTCGGCCCCTCTCGGAGTACACTCTTTCTCGGGGTACCTGTCTTGGCTCCTCCCGTGCTCGTCCCTGGCGCAACTCTCCCAAGAGGGTCTTAGATAACTCCGACATCTGGTCCCGGACGTCTTTCAGAAGTTCCGCCCTCAACATTTGTTTCCAGTCAGGGCCTTCCGGTTGTGCCGGCGTCGCTTCACTGACCACCGCACACACTGGGGGCTCACCCAACTCGGTCTCGTCGCCTTCTAGAGCTAACGCCTCCTTTTTCAAATCTTCAAACGTGAGGCCTGGATCTCTCCTAAACTGCACCCGTAGGCTCTGTCTCACTGGGCCTTCCTTCATCCCCAACAGAAACTGATCGCGCAGCAAGGCTTCTCCGTCTCCCAGCCCATGATCACGTCGGGCCTGCAGTCGTGTAAACTGCTCTCGCAGCCTCAGGGCGAAAGCTCGAATTGGTTGGCGGGGACCTTGCTTACAGTTAAAAAATTGAGAGCGGAGGACGGCTACGGGGGTGTGATCGCCATATTGCTCGGTAAGAAACTGAAATATCGATTGGGCGGTAGCTCGGACAGCTTCGGGGGCGGCTTGCACTTCTCTTCGTGCTTCTCCATCCAGGGAATTCAGCACAAATTGGAGCCGCTGGGCTGCACTGAGGCCCTGCAAGTCGGCCAGGTATTCTAACTGGGCTTTCCATTCTGCTAATCGTACCTCAGACTCTGTGCCTCCGTATTTCTGTATCCACGGACTACCCATAAAAACGGGCGTGGCCCGGGGTTGGGCTGCGGGCGTGGCCCGGGGTTGGGCTGCAGGTCCCGCGTTGTCGGTCATTGGGCGACCTTGGTTACTCTACTCGAGGTGGGACCCTGCCGACTACGCCACGGCCCAGGGGCTGGCTGTTACTTTGCTAAGCCACGCCCCTTCTCAACTTCCACCTCGAGGAGGTCCCCAAAGCCAACCCAATGACCAGACAACACGAGAACAGGTAAGTATTAAAACAATCTTTATTTAAATATTTAAAATGTAGTGGGGAAATGGGGAAGGGAAATTAAAACTAGTATCTGGCTCTGCCCTCCAGGTGGGCCTCAGCCGGGGGTAACGGGAAGCAAGGGGCCAACGGGGGTCCAGGACGTGGGACTCAGGCTCCAGCCTGGCCTTAATGATCCGTGGCGCGCTCCTTCTTCCTCCTGGAGGCAGAATCAAAGCCAAATGAGTGTGGAGGGTTAATATTCGGGTTGCGTACCTGAATCTTTCCCGTGAAGGCTCTCCCTTGTAGTTGCGCAATAGTGTTCCGGTTCCTCACGACTCCTCTCTTATCTCTCCACAGGTATTGACTTGGGCACAGAAGCACAATTGGTAAGCTTCAAGATGGCTCTCACCTCTCGACTGGACTCAGCGTACCGTAAGTACAGGTCTCACTCTGTTTCTCCTCCGAATAATCACTCTCTCTCCTCTTCTCTCCATAGGTATCGACTTGGACACAAAAGCACAGTTAATTTGCTTTACGATGGCTCTCACCTCTTAGCTGGACTCAGCGTACCGTAAGTACAGGTTTTCCTCTGTTACTCCTCAGAATAATCACTCTCTCTCCTCTTCTCTCCACAGATATCGACTTGGACACAAAAGCACAGTTAATTTGCTTTACAATGGCTCTCACCTCTTGGCTGGACTCAGCGTACCGTAAGTACAGGTCTCACTCTGTTTCTCCTCAGAATAATCACTCTCTCTCCTCTTCTCTCCACAGGTATCGACTTGGACACAAAGCACAATTAATTTGCTTTACGATGGCTCTCACCTCTTGGCTGGACTCAGCGTACCGTAAGTACAGGATTCACTCTGTTTCTCCTCAGAATAATCACTCTCTCTCCTCTTCTCTCCACAGGTATCAACTTGGACACAAAGCAAAGTGGCGGGCTTACAGCAATCGGCGCAACGTGTGTTGGGGTAAGTAATTCCTAGGTAGCGTCAGGGGCAAACCCTCACGACCAGTAGATGGCAGCAGGGGGGCGGAAAATCCCAGCGTCTCACCGTGCCGAGCGCTGCCCTTTCCTCGTTGCCGTCAGGTGTTCGAATTATGGACAGGGGCGCCCCTTTGTAGAGGCCACGGGACGAAGGGATTACGTCACCTCTCTCTCTGCAACAACAATGCTTATGTAATCGGAAACATCAACAATAATAGCCCAAACTCGTACTCACACCTCTGCTGTTTCCTCGGCTCTTCACCGCCACTCTTCTCATCCGCCCAATGGCTAGACAGGGGAAAAATCGTTTTTGAGCACCGTACTAGTTCTGGAGGCCCGAAGCACGCTCACAACGTATGCTGTACTGTACTAGCTATGCCAGCAGCCTCTTTATCTTCCCTTGGCAAAGTGTGTGAAGGCGGGGGTAAATCTGACAACACACACACAGCCAAACACAGCAACCCACAGCAATAGACAGCACCACGTCAAAAATAAATGTATCCACAGCACAAAGACTCACCCATCACTTCAAGTGTAAAAAAAGGACGCCCGTCTTCTCTCACTCCGCTTCGTTCAGGCTTGGCGATGGAAACATGCGGCCCAGCTAGTGATGTTCGTTGTTGTGTCTGCTTCAGTAAATATTTCCTCAGCTCACCCACCACGCTCTATGAGGGGTAGGGCCATCCTCCTTCTCCTGAAGGGAGTTAGCATAAACCAGGTCAATACAACAATCACTTTCAGCTTGCTCTGGTACTCACAGCGTTGTCGTTTTAAATATCCACTTCCACTTCGTCTCAATCCGTCATATGTTCGTTCTCCTCATAACCTTTAAGGTTCGCAATGTCCTCACAATTTATTGTTCCAGCCTGTGCGAGAGAGAGAGTTAAACAGCCACAACACAGCGTACCAGCGGGCACAACACAGTGCTTACACACACCCAAAAGGTCTCCCTGACTGTGAATAAACTCAGCCTTAAGTACTGCCTTGTTCAGCGTATCTTCCAATCATCAACCGCTGTTCTCAACTAGGCACAGGTGCGTTGAATTTCCCAATCTTCCCCCTTACGGCGCTACCGGAAGTCCGGTGTTCGGTTCTTCCGGTCTGGGCGGAAACACTTCCGGGCGGAACCAAACTTTCCCAACTTTGGTTCCGCCCCCTAAAAGATCGTCACCTTGTGACAATATCTCAACAAACATTCAACTGACTATAAGTATCTTTGCAGTTGCATGTCAACTTATTTCACTAACCCAAACCTCTTCCCTAACCCCAACCATTACAGTCTACTAATACTCTTATGACAGTTAGGTGACGTATAGTTGCAAATTATTACAAGTTAGTTGACATGTAGTTGCAAAGTTATTTATAGTTAGTAGAATGTCTAAAGTGGACTATCAAAATAAAGTGTAACCCAGAAAATATACCAAACTTACCCAACTGACAGAAATCAATCGTCCTCCTTCAGCTGCAGCCAGGAGTTGTGCTCTCCCTCTGTCTGTGTGATTTGATGTTGGCGCACTTGATTACACTAACACTGTATTATTGCATGGCACATTACAGCAATGGCTACAGCAAGGTTACATCAAGACCAAAATATACTGTAAAATGTTCCCGCTCAAACAAATTTTCCCAGAATGCACTATGAACTGCAGTACTTTACTGTAATGTACACATACAGTATAGTACTGTGGATTTTTACAGTACAGTGCTGCTAAATCTACAGCGACATCTAACAGTGCAGTTATTTGAGATGGTTTCATTTGAGGAAAAGGAAAACCACAACAAAAATTAAAGAAACTTGTCAGGCAATTTATTGAATCAAGCTTAAAAAGGTGTCTTGTTTAGAACTATTCTTGAATCCAAGAGACGGATATGTAGTTCTTCAATTGGTTGTTCCAGAAACACAACAGTGAAAAGTTTATGAGAGCCAGCATGATCATTGTGGTCATTTTGGAGAGAGGAAGCACATTAGAGCATCTGAGAAGAAACTATTATTGGTCAACAGTTTGATTGTATTTTCTAATCAGGTCTAGAGATATGTTTTGTTGGATGGAGGTCTGAGCTGAGCAGCAGAGAGTCTGATCAGGGGCTATAAAAGACGTTGAAGCAAAGTTCTGTTCCAATCATAGTCAAAGGTTTATTGATGAATTTTCACAATATATAGAGGTAAAAGAGGAAGCCTTAGTCACCTGAGACTGGATAATACTACTCATGCAGTTGTCTGGTATGAATCATATAATCCCTCTGCAGATATAACTCTTCAGCTTATGTCCCATTGTTTTTGCCAACTAGACAATTTATATTAGACACAAGGAAGTCTCGGAAACTAGGGAAGTAACCCCAAGGATTTGGAGAAGTTAAGGGGTTCAACAGGTCGACGTGTCCTGATCCACACCGATCACACGGAGTTCATCTAAGGACTTTGGGGATATAGAAGTATAATAGATGCTGACCTTATCTGAACCCAGAGGCGATTCTAGGGTTAGAGCTTTAGGGGTGCTGAGCACCCAATGAGCTCCGCTGCCACCACCCGCTCTTTTTTCCTACAGAAACCAATAATATGTCTATTGTAAAATAGCTATAATTTTAACATTGGTTCAACTAACTCCAAAATAAAGATTTTTTTGGAGACCTTTCAGGCATGAAAATGGGTCAGGGGTGAAAAAGATGAGAAGAGAGCATGCTCCCCCTTAGAATTTTTTTTAAATAACATATTTTAAAGCATCAATCTGATGAGTTTTCAGATGCATTTTTTTTTGCCAACCTTTTTATTTCTAATTAATGGTGAGCTAGCACATTTTTGCCATTATTGCCATATTAAAGTCTCAGGACAAAAGGTGGGCTACAACAGCAGTGTGGGTATGGTTTTATGTGAATATACAGTGTATCGTTTTAAGCCTTTGTCAAAATGACAAATCTCCTAATTTATAACTTTTATGCCTACAACATATGGTAGGTTTATTAATAGTTTGTTAATTTGCAGCTTTTCTTTTAACAGTCCTTTAATTGAACCATTACCTTTACTATATGTCTAAAACAAAACACTTGTGACTCATGCACTAAGGGTTATAAACGTTATCCCCTTCATATTAGTCTATATGTGACAAACTAAAAAAATATTTATTGTCTAGTTTGATAGTCAGACAGTTAGTGATTTCACACATAACTTACCGGTAGACTACTGGTGGTATACAGTGATATGTAGTCTGTTTTCACTCTGTTCCAAACGCCATGTTTTCATGACGACTGACCAGAAAAGACGCACGTGATGTCATGTTTACATGACTCCCGATTGTTAAAATAAGTCTCAAATTAACGATAAATCATACAATAAACTTTAACAATGGAGACACACGCATGCAACTACCCACTGAGACGCACTGCATGCGTCTTGCGGAAGAACATTGTAACCGGCGCTACTTCTCTCCGTTTAAGTCTATGGACGAGTCACCCAGGTACTTTGCTACTCCGCAGCGCGCGGGTACCCGCCGGACAAAAAATAATCTGAAAATAAACACTTATTATACGTGTACCATGGTGATTCATTATAAGACAAAAACACTGCTTGAAAGATTGATTCGTGATGTACTCGCTCATTATAAACATAACGTAAACATTTTGTAAGATTTGAACAAAAAAGTTGCATCACAACACTTTTAACTGATTCTCACTCTGCAGCTGTGTCCCAATTCAAAGGCTGCGACCTTCTAAGGACGTATTTTAAGACCGATTGCGTCACAGCAGCGCGACTTGAGGCCAGTAAGGCCGTCCCATTTCAAAGGATGCTTAGAATGAAGCCTCAAAATGCGTCCTCATTTCTCAGCGATGTTAAGGATAGAACGAATGGATCCTTAACAGCCGAGGATATCCCAAGAGTCATTGCGCGTCTGCAACGGCTGCATATAATGGGTGGATATTCTAAAATAAACAATTAAAACCTTTATTAAATAAAAGTGTATTTATCAGAAAACATTTTTTCTTGTCACTGTTTTAGTATTATAAGTTATGTTTTGTGTTGATAATATTCTTTTTATGTTGCGTATATTTATGAGGTTGATTAATTTGGTAAACTGTTGAATAGTTTAATATACATCAACGTGCCATATTTCTAAAATAAATTAATAATTTTTCTGATGTCATATTTATTTTAATAAGTCAGAAACGTGCAGGCGGGCGCGTGCAGCAGGTGACGCTAATTATGGATCCTCCGAAGGTTAGACCGTCTCATTTCAGTTCTCTTCGCGAACTTCTGAAGCTTCCACCTTGAAGGACCGAGTGCTCATCTTTTAAGGTCGAATGCTCATAAGGTTGCAGCCCTTGAAATGGGACACAGCTTGCGTGTGTTTCGCACTGAATGGTCGGGCTAAGCGATGCAGGTACAGAGAAGTAGAAGAAGAGGATGACACCATTTGCTAAGCGGGGAGGTTTTCATTTTCTACCTTATTATTCATTTTAAACCACAAACTACGGAGTAGGTTTTGGACATTATTTAACCTGGTCAAAGACGAACAAACATTTTAGAATAATTAAATTTCTTGCCCCAAGTTTTAGGGGTGCTGAGCTCCTTTTTAGGGGTGCTGAAGCACCCCTAAAAAGGGGCTAGCCTCGCCCATGTCTGAACCAATCCATTTATAACAAGACTCAATAAAGAAACAATAAAGAGAAGTTACAAAAGCTTGGTATATTCTAAGTAGAACATGTGAAAGTGATTATTGCTCAATCATAAAAATGAGGAATATAGGATCATAAACAACTGGATTTTAGTATATGGAGTATATGAAATGAAAACAGTGGGTGTGGGAAACTAGAGAATTAATTCTTACATCAACTATGACTAAAGAACTTCAGACCTGGGTTTGAGAATGCAAGAGATGCACACTGGCAAAGGACGTTTTCCCCAGGAAAAAAGCCCCAATGATGTGCACTAACGTGACTTCTCAACTGGATGTTTTAACCATAGATTATTCTTTACTGGTGGAATCTGCTGAAGGATATAAAAAATATTTGTGTTAACTGATATGTTTACAAGATTCAGAGTGGCTGTACCAACCAAAAACCAGACAGCCAGCTCACACCACTGCAAAAGCACCTGTGCAACATTGGTTTATCCATTACTGCTGTCAGGCAAAGTCAATGCTTTGAAGCCAGTGTCATTAGCACTGCATGAAAAGAGGTGTATATGGACAAATACGGGATGGGAAATCCCTGCTAAACTTTAGGTTTGCCAGATTTTTGAGGCAGAGTGATTGGAAACGTTAAACACAGAAGTAACCTCGTAAAACATCCAGAAACCTTACGTATGTGGATGTATATAGGAACTGGTGGAAGTTTCCAGGAATCCTTACAGCTGGTTGTGAGGAGGGGTGGGTGTGAGGTGTGAAGGGCTTTTTATATGTTAATGACCGACAGGTAGAGGTGCTTTGTTTTCAGAGCTAATTGGGGGGTTGAATTAACTGTCTCTTCAAGGCAGCACATATTGTTGTGGTCTACATAAAAACTGTGTTTGCTAAATACGTTTATTATTAATATAATTTAATTAGTCTATTTAAGAAACTTCGCATCATTCAAAATAACTGAAATTCAATGGACACAATTACCATTTTAATGTGTGAAAATGATGTCTCTAACTTTTCATGTTTAATGCAGTCTAGAGGAATGCAATAAATGTTATTTCAGAATATATATTTCCAACACTTTGAAAACATGTCTCCAACTGCCTTATGTCTGGATGTTGTGCAAGTATCTCTCAATGCTGCATACATCATATAAAAAAGCATTTAAAATGAGACAGTTTGTTTCAAAAACATCATGTAACACATTTTTGCTAGCTAGGATGTTGATAAATTCAGTACAATATTCATAAGTCAGTGAAATGTAAAGCTGCTTGTTTTTGCTGATGTCTCATGATTTGAAGTTCACTCTTTCTATTGTCATTATGATTTTACCCTACATTTCATTAAATCTTTTAAAATAGAAAAAACAATAGACAGGTCCATAATCCAAAAGTCTTTCACATGTGAATGCAAAACACGTTGGGTGATACAGACTGACAAACTCAGGTAAACTTATCTGAAGATACCTGTCAGCTACTGTACTTCTAGTCCAGAGGTGACGAAACTAGGGCACACAGGCCAAAGTTGGCCCACAACAGACCTTAAATTTTGCCAATCATGCCACATGAGATAAGGAAAAATGTAAAAGTCATTGACGCATATGTTCATATTTCTAATTAAACATTTTCTAAAATGTTTTTTTTATTTTTACATTACAAAAATGTAAATGTACAATGAAGGGGATTAAAGTGATTTTTTTAAGTACATGCATACTTGAAGGTGTATAAAATGCATCACAAAACTTAATGAACTCTGGTACTATAGCCATGCTACTATATGACATGTTTTTCATTGTTAGTTAATGCACTAATTTACAAAAAATTATTTGAGTTCATGTTGTAGTTAATGATGACTCTTCATTAGTTTATGTTCAGTAAGAATTAATTTAGGTATAAGTACATCATGATTCATGGACTCTTCTTATTAATGAATTATAAAGTGTTACAGAGATAATAGATATAGTAGTTCAATGTTTCCAATAAAGAGCAGTTAATCCACTAAACCCAGGGACAATTCCTGAGGCATGTTAAAGAGTTTTGTATTTCATCAAGAAAATGGTGATTCAGTAACAAAACACATAGGCCTATTGTTAAATAAAAACAGGATAGAAACACAATCTCTACAAGTGTGTTTACTCAATACATTTATTATTTATATAATTACATTCGTTATATTTAGGAAAATCTGAGCATCATTCAAAATAACTGTCAACATGTTTGTAAACTAAACATGTTTTGTCAACGTTATAATCTTTATACAAATATTTTATATTTGTATTAACCCTTGTGTGGTGTTCGGGTCTGTGGGACCCGTTTTGAATGTTTACTGAAAGAAAAATTATGCAATTAATTGTTGTTTCAACCTCAGATTCATTGGCCTTGGCTCATTTTCTATGAAGAACATAAAAATAAACAACTTTATAATTAATGTACACTGTACACCCCCCCACACATTTATATTACATATGTGGTGTTCGGGTCCACTGGACCCGGGGTTAATAAAAGTGTAAAAATTGAATGTGCTATGTAACTTCACTCTGTTTTTCTCCTACCTGGGACTCCTGTGAGTGCATGAGTGTATTTGTATACATGTCTGTACATATGTGATGGATGCATGGCAGAGTTTTCTCCTTCTGCTTTTGCTGTAATGCCGCAAGGATACAACATGTTATATGCCGTGCATGAACATTTGTCTGTACCTACTGTCCCAAACACTTTACCTTCTGTCTAACAGGAACCATTCTACATTTTACCATTATAAAAAATCCATAGTTTTATTGTAGTAAAAGAGTAGTAATCATGGTTATTTGGTATATTGATTACCATTTGTAAACCCATGGGTTTACCACAAAACCTATGGTGTGTGTACCTGCTATTTATCACGTTGTGGGGACCAAATGTCCCACAAAGATGTGTGTGTGAGAGAGAGAGAGAGAGAGAGAGAGAGAGAGAGAGAGAGAGAGAGAGAGAGAGAGAGAGAGTGAATAATAGAGAAAGAAAAATATTATCCATGTATTTTCATCATTCTAAAGTGTGGCCAATAGTAACACATTGTACTTCAATGTGTGTGGACCAGATGGACACAGTATATTTGTGTAAAATGCAAGAAATGCATACATAACATAGCTACACATTAAAAATTTGCTTCTTATGTGTTGTGTTGGCTGGCATGAACAGGTTATGTGTTTAGTGTGGATGATGTCTTATGATACGGCATCTGTTCAGTTTGGGGCCTGTGCTGTGTAGACTGACACAAATGTGTACAATTTCAAAAAGTTCAAATAATTAAACATCAACAGTGATGAAAAACTTTGTTTCATTTATACTTATTTAAGATAAATATGATTTTCCCCCAATATCTGGATCAGAATAGAATTTCCTTCTTTTATTTCATATTACCACAAAAACGAATGGCACTTTAGTTTATAAATAGTCCTCTACCAGTGGTAAATGACCAATATTAACCATAAATTCTGTCTATATTACTTGCAATAAGGCTAAAGTTAACATCTGTAAACAATATTACATACATTTGTATGAATGCATTGGTTTAAGATACTAATAATGCTCTGGGTCCACCAGACCCACAAACATCGTCTAAGTAACAAAAATACGAACACCACACAAGGGTTAATGATCAAGTATAAAGAACAAAGCATAGTGTAAAAACGCGGATTATAAAAAGTACAAAAAAGTGCGAGATGAAAACAAACATTCAAACTTGTGGGAATTACGTAGTGCATTCAATGCATCTTGGAAATCGTAGTCAGTTTACATCTACAGCAGTAACAACGGCAATGGAAAAGGACTCCATTTCCCAGAATGAACCACCCATCAGGATCGTCGTGAAATTCAAACAGTTACCGGACTCGTCTTTGTTTGCTTGCTGAACAGCACGGTAAGTTTGATTTAATTCATTTGTCTGCATCGCGGTGATCGGTTACTTATTTGTTGATATTATGTTATTTACCGTGATTTAGTTTAGTCTTTTATAGTGTTTGAATTATGTGTTGTTGGCACCCATCTGTCTCTAGAGACAATGGATTCTGCACCTGACTATTTAAATTTAGCTGTGGGGCAGCAGCGCCGCATATGGCTGAATAAGCCAATACGGGAGCTGCAGCTCCTGCCGCACTTGCAGCAAATGTGGGCCATGGTGGGTACTATAGGGGGAGCAGTAGTAGGCTGGGTTCTCTGCTGCTTACGGCTCTTCCTTTCCTCATGCTGGATTCCTCTCTTCTCCTCAGCCCGTTTGATGCCAGTTATGACACTTGCACTCGAGCTATTGCGCTCAGAAATTGCTGTTTCGAGATCTGCTGGGTTAATGTTGCACGACTTCAGATCTCTCTTGCAGACATCCTTGGAGTGTAGGGCAGGTCGACCTGTTGGCCGTGTTCCAGTGGCAAGCTGCCATAGAGGATGTCCTTTGGGATGGGGCCATCGTCCATCCTGCATACGTGTCCGAGCCAGCGCAGGCGCCTCTGGGAGAGGGTGGTGAACATGCTTAACATGCCTGCCTGAGCCAAAACATCTGCCTTGGAGATGCGATCCTGCCAGGTGATGCCAAGGAGTCGTCTGAGATTGCGCATGTGAAAGGCGTTCAGT
The DNA here is from genome assembly GCF_030506205.2 of Paramisgurnus dabryanus. Taxonomy (NCBI): domain Eukaryota; kingdom Metazoa; phylum Chordata; class Actinopteri; order Cypriniformes; family Cobitidae; genus Paramisgurnus; species Paramisgurnus dabryanus. The sequence continues at coordinate 46,196,178 of NC_133343.1, forward strand.
CTTCGCTCTTGGTGCGTGTATAAGGTCCAGGCCTCACTGCCATACAGAAGGGTGCTGAGCACGCACGCTTGGTACACCTTCATCTTTGTATTAAGTGTCAACATGGGGTTGTCCCACACACACTTCGTTAGGCGAGCCATGGTGGTTGCTGATTTGTCTATCCTCAGGTTAAGCTCAGCATCCAGGGATAGATTGCTGGAGATTGTAGAGCCGAGGTATGTGAACTTGTCCACCACCTCCAGGGTGTGTTCGCCAATGGTGATTTTGGGAGCGGTGCTGACATCCTGCCCCATGATGGTCTTCTTAAGGCTGATGGTGAGGCCAAACTGTGCATGCCTCCGCGAAGAGAGTGATGAGTCGCTGAAGGGCAGCTTCCGTGTGAGCAGTAAGGGCGGCGTCATCGGCATAGAGCATCTCCCGGATGAGGACTTTGCGCACCTTGGTCTTTGCTCTGAGCCGGGCAAGGTTGAATAGGTTCCTGTCGCTCCGTGTGTGAAGGAAGATGCCATTTTCGGACTCGTTGAATGCATAGCGCAGGAGCAGGGAGAAGAATATGCCGAAAAGTGTCGGGGCCAGGACACACCCCTGTTTCACGCCGCTCTTGATTGGGAAGGGGTCAGATGACGCTCCGTCGTACTGAACAGTACCAGACATATTGTCGTAGAATGACTCGACCGTCTTCAGAAGATTGGAGGGGCATCCAATCTTGTGGAGAAGGGCGAAGAGGCCAGAGCGACTGACTAAATCAAACGCCTTGGTTAAGTCGATGAAGGCAAGGTACAGGGGACGTTGCTGTTCGCGGCACTTTTCCTGCAGCTGCCTGAGGGAGAACACCATGTCGATGGTTGATCGCTTAGCCCGGAAACCACACTGTGACTCGGGATACACGCGGGCAGCAAGTACCTGCAGGCGGTTGAGGACAACCCTGGCGAAAGCTTTTCCCACAACGCTGAGGAGAGAGATCCCACGATAGTTGTTACAATCCCTGCGGTCGCCCTTGTTCTTGTAGAGCGTGATGATATTCGCGTCCCGCATGTCTTGGGGAATCGTTCCCTCTTCCCAGCACTGTAGCAAAAGCTCATGGAGATGCCTGAGGAGGGAGCTCTCTTTTGTGGTCTTCACAACCCCTGGTGGGATTCCATCACTGCCTGGTGCTTTCCTGCAAGACAGCGAGTCAATGGCCTTACTGAGCTCCTCGATGGTGGGTGGTGAGTCAAGCTCTTCCATGCTGGGCAGTGAGATGATGTTCTTCATGGCTGTGTCGGTGACTATATTCTCTCTAGAGTACAGCTCCCCATAGTACTCCACCCATCTCTCCATCTGCTCACCGTGGTCCTTGATGATGTCGCCAGATGTAGACTTGAGGGGTGCGATCTTGGTGACGCTTGGTCCAAGTGCTTTTTTTATCCCCTGGTACATAGCATAGGTGTTTCCACAGTCTGCAGAGATCTGGATGTCACTGCAAAGCTTCAGCCAGTAGTCGTTAGCGCACCTACGGGCCACCCTCTTGGCGTTGTTGCGGGCTTCTCTATAGGCGGCCAGTGTTTTCTTGCAAGGCTTCCTCTTGTACTTGAGAAGCGCAACACCAACACCCTTGGCAGCTAAGGCAGGCTCCATCTCTTCTATCCCAACCTCGAACCAGTCCTCGTTCTTCCTGACCCTTTTTCCAAAGGTGTCTGAGGCTGCCTGGTACATGGCATCGCGGATAAAGTCCCAGCGTGCTGTGGCACTGTCTGTGGGGCAGTCTTCCAAGGTCTTGTCAATGACCTCGGCGAAGTGTTCACGCAGCTCAGGCTTTGAGGTTCTGGCTGTGTCGATGCGAGGCCGGCCCTTCTGCTTGGAGCGGTGGGTCCTTCTGAGTTGGAGACGCACCATGCTGCCGACAAGGGAGTGGTCTGTGTCGCAGTCAGCACTATGGTAACTGCGCGTGAGGAGCACGTGGTTCAGCATGGGTCTTCTGGTAATGACAAGGTCCAGCTGGTGCCAGTGCTTCGACCTAGGATGTCTCCAAGACACTTTGTGGTGGAACTTGGTGGAATAGAAGGTGTTGGTGATGGCAAGGTCATGATAGGAGCAGAGCTCAAGTAGTCGTTGTCCGTTCTCGTTGAGCTTTCCGACGCCGAAGTGTCCGATACAACGTGGCCAGGAGGTGTGGGCTGCGCCTACCCGGGCATTGAAGTCTCCGAGCAGGTACAGATTTTCCTTAACTGGGATCTCTCTAATCTTTGTCTCAAGCTCCTCATAGAATGCATCTTTGGCCTCGGCTGTAGAGCAGAGTGTGGGGGTGTAGACGCTAAAGATATGTGTAGGTCTTGAGGAGGTACTGAGGCGGAGTGAGAGGATATGCTCAGTTCCCTGTGAAGGTGGTTCGACTGATAGCAGGAGGGAGTTGCGAACTGCAAAGCCAACCCCGTAGAGTCGGTGCTCGTCTGACTCCAGACCTTGCCAGAAGAACGTGTAGTCCTTCTCTTTGAGACTGCCACTGGAAGCAAGGCGTGTCTCCTGGAGGGCGGCGATGTCGATGTTCCGCTTGGCTAGCTCACGGTCGATGATGGCGGTTTTCCTGGCGTCATCTATTTGTTGGAGATCGTCAGAGAGGCCAGGACACATTGTTCTGACGTTCCAGGTTGCCAGTCGCAGGGCTGGCGGTTTCTTTTTCTTTCTGTGTTTGCCTGGTGCTCAATTTTACAACAAGCCTGTCGATTTTGTCTAAGCTTCACGCACCCAATGAAGCAAGCAAGTTGTGGCGAGGTAGTACCTTATTGCCCGGGGGCTGCCCGGGTTGAGGCGGGCGGTAACTTCCCAATGGAGTCAGAAGACTCCTCCCACCGTCGAGAGCAACCCCTAGCGCCCGGCTCTACGCCAAACGAGCCTGGGCTTATCACTGGTGACTGCTGCTTCCCGTGTTGAGTCTACGCTAAGACAGCGAAGCTGGAGTGACCTCTCCAGGTGCAGGCCTGGGCGAATAGTTTGGAGATCCTAGAGTGCCCAGTGCCAGGATCCCCCTCTCGGCGTTGCTGGCAAAGTCCGGCGGAAAGGCAAGCCAATACAGCCGGTGCCAACGCAGCTGCAGGAGGTTCCAGAAGGCATCACAAAGCTCAGTCAACCAACTGCCTACGGGTCTCCGTACCGGATTTTCTATTTGGGTTTACTCCCATAGCCTTTGACCAACCAAGGCCGACCTGCAAGGCAGCAGGAAACTCGTGGAAAGCGGGGTCGTTCAGTTCCCGTGCAGATGCGAGGCATTATGCCAAATATTTATATATACTTTTTATATTTCCACAGGACTCCTAAAGAGATGTCTGTCCAGATGAGGGTTCATTAACATTGCCTTTGCTGACAAGTATATGCTTTACAAATGTTTGAATAATTCCAGGACAGAGCTCTGCATTTGAATCTAGAGCCCTATTTGGACGGGATTCGTTTTACAGGGGGACCTCTGAAAAAATCTTGCTTCTCAAAGGTCCTCTGTGTTATATTCCCTTCCGAATCGTCCATGTCTGTGTTTTAATGACCTCCGTAAAAATTCTAGAGCAATTTACCTACTGAGGTCATCTGAGAAATTTAATCCTGTTCGGATGCAAATGTCTGTGTTTGCCCGCAATATCATTTGAAAACGCGGTTCTTGTCGTCTTTTGGACAAAGTGATCTGCCGATATATACCGTCTAACGCGTATATATTGTAGTTCCTGAGTCCCATTCATTCAGATATGGATGTTTTTTCCCCATTCGGCGAAATAAAATAATTAAATCAGGAAGAGCTGAATATCTAACACTGTTAAGACTTGCCACTGTAATATCAGTAACTTATAAGGTAAACTCAAACTAATTTTGTTCAACTCCAGAATGGTAATGTTAAATAATAAAGAGAATAAATTGTTATTTATCATTATTTCTTCAATTCGTTGGGTTTATTATAAGCAGCCAGTTATATAAAACACGTAGGCTACTTTAGTAGGATTTGTACAGTAGATGCATAATGTATATTATATCGATATTTCTGTTGTCCGCAGTTTAAAGCTAATTCTCTGCTGCTGCAGTAAAAATATAAACAAGTCGCTAGAGTTTATTTCTATTATTTAAAAAAAATCTGTTATTATCTAATCTTAAACTGTTTGTATTGAGTTAAAGTCCCTTTACTAATGAGTTGGGACATCTTAGATCCAGAGAGAGTAGGATTTGTAGATCCCTATATGTACCACCCACTATTCTTCAAGTGAATCCTGAAGCATACCTCACCATCTATAGCATTACCTTTTTCAGCACGACAGGCACAACACACAAAACAGAATTGTACCATGATGAAAAGAATTGAGTGGGGGTACTAAGATACTGTTCTTTACTCAATCTTCCTTAGTTAAGTATTATTATTTCTCCACAAGGTGGCAGTGTAGTCCACTTTGCTACATGTAGGCCACCAAAACTGTTGTAACAGGTCAAAATCCAAAACATGAAACGTGAAAACAGGTAACATGAAACAAAACAATGAAACAGAACGCTCTGTACTGCAGCTACAACTAACAATACTTCACAATGTGACTGAGTGAATACACAGGCTTTAAACAAAAAAAAAAAAACAGGAAGTGATGAGTGAAGTGTGACATGACATGGTTTTAAAATAAAAAACAGAAACATGGCTACAAAATAAAAGATTTAAACAGCAACCCAAACAGAACACAAGACAAAACCATTACAGAACCCCCCTCTAAAAGGCAACTTGTGCAGCCCACAAAACAGAACACAAGAAAGAAGGTGTCTCGGGAGAAACAGACGAGAGACAGAAAACATAACAACAGAGTCCCTGGGTGTGCCAGGACCTTGTGGCAGAGGCAGGGTTAGTCCAATGGGCAGAGGCGGTCCCGGACCTTCGGGTTCAAATGGTCCTGGGTTGTGAGGTTCTGACGGATCTAGGTCATGTGGCCAGGATGGACCAGGGTCATGGGGGCATGACTGATCAAGGTCATGAGGAAGCAGTGGACCATGACCATGACGCAACAGTGGACATGGTGGAGCTGGATCATCAGGCAGTAGTGGAGAATTAGACACCTCGGTATTCACTCACCCCAGCCATGTGCTCATTAGAACGATCCCCTTCACCTGTGTGTTGATTGTCTCGCTCCAGCTGTTCATCATTACATCACCTCCATAAATACTCACCTGACATTCTGTTCCCTGCCAGATTCTTTCATTGTGTTGGCTCCGTGTTGTTTGGTTGTCTCGTGGCGTTTGGATTACTTGTCTCTGCCTGTTTAACTGTTTCTGAGTCTGTGTTTCAGGGGGAAGCAGTGGATTTGTCTAATGTGCCCGCGGAGTACCACGACCTGAAGGCGGTGTTCAGTAAGTCTCGGTCTGATTCTCTTCCTCGGCATCGTCCCTATGACTGTGCGATAGAATTATTGCCAGGTACGTTTCCGCCTAAGGGCAAGTTATACTCTCTGTCAGTTCCTGAGATGGAGGCCATGGAGAAATATATTTCTGATTCTCTGGCAACGGGGTTCATTCGTCCTTCCTCTTCTCCAGCGGGGGCGGGGTTCTTTTTTGTGGGTAAGAAGGATGGGTCCTTGCGACCTTGTATTGACTACCGAGGGTTGAACAACATTACGGTAAAGAATACCTATCCTTTGCCGTTAATGTCTTCTACCTTCGAGAGGTTGCAAGGAGCGTCCGTCTTCACTAAATTGGACTTACGTAATGCATATCATTTGGTCCGTATTAGGAAGGGGGGTGAATGGAAGACTGCTTTTAACACCCCTCGTGGCCATTTTGAGTACTGCGTGATGCCTTTCGGGCTCACAAACTCGCCAGCGGTCTTCCAAGCACTCGTTAATGACGTGTTGCGAGACATAATTATACGATCAGTTTATATATGTTTACCTGGATGACTTACTGATCTTTTCCTCGTCTCTCCAGGAACATTTGCAACTCGTACTACGAGTGCTTCTGCGGTTGCTAGAGAATGGGCTTTTTGTCAAGGCGGAGAAATGCGTTTTTCATGCACAGTCTGTTTCTTTTCTAGGACACATCATTTCGACTGAGGGTGTGCGCATGGATCCTGAGAAGGTTAAGGCTGTGGTGGATTGGCCATCCCCAGAGTCTCGCAAGGCCCTGCAGAGATTTCTGGCGTTCGCCAATTTTTACCGGCGTTTCATTCGCAATTTCAGCCAACTAGCCGCACCTCTGACCGCCTTGACTTCCGCTAGTTTGACGTTCAGGTGGTCAGACGCAGCAGAGGCTGCGTTTGCCAAACTGAAAAGCTGCTTTGTTTCAGCTCCCATTCTCGTCACCCCTGATCGCTCACGTCAATTCATAGTGGAGGTCGATGCGTCAGAGGTGGGGGTAGGAGCTGTGCTTTCCCAGCGCGCTTCCTCAGACGAAAAGGTTCATCCTTGCGCGTATTTTTCTCACCGTTTATCTCCTGCGGAAGTTAATTATGACATTGGCAATCGAGAGTTGTTGGCTGTCAAGCTAGCACTGGAGGAATGGCGTCACTGGCTTGAGGGGTCGGGTGTACCTTTCATTGTTTGGACGGACCAGTACATTAGAACCGCCAAGAGACTTAACTCCAGGCAGGCTCGGTGGGAACTTTTTGTCGGACGTTTCGATTTTACATTATCTTACCGGCCGGGTTCCAAAAACATCAAACCCGATGCTTTATCCCGTCTTTTTGAGCGTTCCGATCGCACTGCTACTCCCGAGCCCATTTTACCGGAGACCATCATTATCTCCGCGCTCAGATGGGAGGTCAAATCCAAGGTTTTGACAGCCTTAGAAGGGGTAACGCCCCCGGCTCTGTGCCCACCGAATCATTTTTTTGTGCCGGAGAAGTTACGGTCTGACGTCCTCCAGTGGGGTCATTCTTCCAGTGTTGCTTGTCACCCAGGGGTTAGTAGAACTAGGTTCCTAGTCAAGCAACGATTTTGGTGGCCTGGTATGGCTCGTTACGTCCACGACTTCGTCTTGGCTTCTTCGGTTTGTGCCACTGGTAAGACTTCCAATCGACCTCCTGATGGGTTACTTTTACCGTTGTCTGTCCCTTCGAGACCCTGGTCCCATATATCGCTAGATTTCATTACCGCCCTCCCACCCTCTAAGGGTAATACGGTGATTTTAACCGTAGTGGACCGGTTCTCGAAGGCGACTCATTTCATTCCCTTGCCCAAATTACCATCAGCCAAGGAAACAGCGGTAGCTGTCATTGACCACGTCTTCCGGATACATGGCCTCCCGACAGACGTGGTCTTTGACAGGGGTCCCCAATTTGTGTCCAAATTTTGGCGAGAATTTTGTAAGCTGCTAGGAGCGACTGTTAGTCTTTCGTCCGGGTTCCATCCCCAGAGCAATGGTCAAACCAAACGAGCCAACCAGGATGTCGAAAGGGTGTTACGATGTTTGGTTTCCAAGAATCCTTCGTCCTGGTGTCAGCAACTCTCAATTGTGGAGTACGCACACAATTCTCTGCCAGTGTCATCTACGGGCATGTCTCCATTTAAGTGTAGTTTAGGGTACCAACCACCTAATTTTGTCAGTACGGAATCCGAGGTGTCGGTCCCCTCCGCACACGCACTAGTCCAGAGGTTTCACCGTACCTGGACCAGAGCTCGTAGAGCTTTGCTCCAGGCAAGGTCGCGCACCAAGGCCGATCCCTTTACGTCGTCCGTCAAAGAGTGTGGCTTTCTACCCAGAATATTCCGATGCGTTCCGTTTCGAATAAGCTTGCTCCCAAATTTATTGGTGCGTTTTCTGTTACCAAAATCATTAATCCGGTAACAGTGCGTCTGAGCCTTCCACCGGCGTACAGGAGGGTTCATCCCGTCTTTAATGTTTCCAAAATTAAACCGGTGATTTCATCCCGTCTTAACCCGCCTACCCCGGTTCCCCCCGCCTCGTATCGTTAATGGGGAGACCACGTATTCGGTTAACCGTATTCTGGACTCCAGACGGAGGGGACGTGGATTTCAGTACTTGGTGGATTGGGAAGGTTACGGTCCGGAGGAGAGAAGGTGGGTTCCTGCTCGGGACATACTGGATCACCGCCTTATCGATGACTACAATCGACAGGTAAAGCAGGCTGGGAATGTCAAGGGGCGTTCCTAGGGGAGGGGGTACTGTCACGGTAGGAAATCCACTGTTTCCACCGTGTCATGCGTGTGTGTGTTTGTTTGTTCACTCACCTCAGCCATGTGCTCATTAGAGCGATCCCCTTCACCTGTGTGTTGATTGTCTCGCTCCAGCTGTTCATCATTACATCACCTCCATAAATACTCACCTGACTTTCTGTTCCCTGCCAGATTCTTTCATTGTGTTGGCTCTGTGTTGTTTGGTTGTCTCGTGGCGTTTGGATTACTGTTTCAGTTGGATGTGTATTGTCGTCGTCTTCGTGTGGATGTTCCCGTGTTCAGCCTGGATTTCACCACTGCTCACCACTCCACCAACGTCGCACTCAATACTGTCATCACCAACTTCCACCGTAGTCTTCGCCACCATTGCCCACAACAACAACACCGAACTGTGTCTACTTCCGCATTGACTCTCTATACTCTCTCTGTGTTTATATTAAATAAACATTGTTAATTTTCACCTGCATTTGCTTCCGCTCATTACATGTCATAACAGGTATAGCCCCCAAAAAATACTAAGGGGAGCTTCTGCCATTCAGAGTACAGGCGCAAGAGACACTGGAAACCAGGTGGTGGTGGTGTTCTGGGCCTGGAGATAGAGACAGACGAGAGAGAAGCTGGCATAGCCAGATTAGCAAAAGACAGGTACATATATGCAGAGACCAATGAATCCAGGAATGGCCATCTTGGGCCAGGCAAGTTTAGGGAGCACAGAAGTATCCATCTTGGAACAGGCAGAGAGTTCAGGGTTTGCCATATTGGGCAGGACAGAGAGTTCATATTTGGCCATTTTAGACGTGGCAAAGAGTTCAAAATCTGTCATTTTAGACAAGGCAAAGGATCTATGTGAGTCGTGCATGGCTATATTGGCAAGTCTATGGAGCTTGTAAGTGACCATGTTAGCTGACCTACAAGATACAGGGAACTCAGGAGTAACCATATAGGCCTCTATAGGAAATTCAGGGAATTCAGAAACAGGTCTTATAGTCATGACAGGAAATTCATGAAACTTAGGCTCAGCGGACATGGTTGAGATGAGAAGCTCAGGGGACTCAGATTCAGACCTTCCAACTGAAACAGGAAGTGCAGGCGACCCAGGCGAACCAGGGAACACAGAAGTCAAGGGACATACTTTTGATGCCGGAGAAACCACGAAGCTGGAAACCCTTGGAGTATGAACACCAGCTGCCCGCACTGACACTAATGTTGTATCCGCTAGACTCAAAATGCCAGATTCAGATACGGCGGCATTTTGTGTACAGGCTCGGTGCGGAGCCATCTTGAGAACTGGTGCAGGTATGGTGACGGCCCTTTTGAGTACAGGTGTGGCAACGGCCCTCTTGGTATCAGGTGCAAATATGGCGGTAACCATCTTAAAAACAGGTGCAGGTATGGCGACAGCCATCTTGGGTGCAAATACAGACAAGGCGGCAGCCTTCTTAGGAACAGGGAAAGGTATGATGGTGGCAGCCATCTTGGTTAAGGAGACAGGCATGGTGGCAGCATTGGCGTGTTTACCCACCACGCAAACCACGCAATTGCGTAGGGCCTCGCGGGCTTGGGGGGCCCCCTACTGGCCACAAGGTGTGCGAAAGTATGTTACGTTTATTCAGACCCAAATCTTAGGCACGGAAAAAGCACGCGCGAGCGAGAGATCTGCAAGTATGCACGCAGAATAATATATGCGCGCATCCTCGCGAGGGCACAGACTACTTCATGAGCGAACTTGACTACGGGACAGCGCACCTCTGCACAGCGCGCACAAATGCAGCCACACAAGTGCTGGAATGAGCTCTGTGCTCTCACTCTGTGCTCTCGTCGTAACTGCACAACATTCACTCAATGGTCAAGTTTACTTTAAAGACTTTGGGCTTCACACTTGTGATTGGTGGTTTGGTTTGATCAGTGACACGCATCTTTTGTTCCACGCAGGGGTTTAAATCATGTCTAAAATACATAAATCATTCATATTCTGTATCTCATCATTGTCATTAAAATCTCATCTTTAGTGTATGTCTAGTCTATATGCTTTGTTGTACCTCACAGTAAGTTTGTTTTTGCAATATGAACATGAGAGTTTTATGTGATTCCCATTCATAAATTCAAGCAATAACCAACTTACAATATTGTTCAGTTTGTTAAATCAGTCTGAATAATAATCTTATGCTTCCTCTTTTTCCTCATTTGTTTTCTTTTAGTAAGATGTCAGATACTGAAGTTGCAGTATTAATTACATTGTTTAAAATACATCCTATAATACATTTGCAAGTAAAATATATATCTGAGAGGGGCGCAAAACATTTTTTTAAACCAAGAATTTTTGTCATACCAATCTGTAACAATTTAGTGTTATTTTAAGCAGTGTAAAACAAAATAAACCCGGTTTATATATATATATATCACTTAATTATATATACTGAATATTATTGTTGTGCAATTCAATTGAAAAACCTTGGGCAATGCTGGGGCATGGTGGGCCTTGGTTCGTGGACTTTGCATAAGGCCCCCAAAATGGTAAACACGCCACTGGGTGGCAGCCATCTTAGATACAGGCATGGTTTTAAAGCGTCATGAAACACTAACCACACTTTTTTTAGATGTTAACAAAGTTAGTTGTGTTGCACATCATAGAAGACAATGTTAGTATCTGTTAATTTTAACATTAGGAGAAAACTAGTAAATTTTTAGCTTTTCTGTGATATTTTTGTCTTCCGGGTTTATACTCTATATCGTGTAAACGTCACAGGCTGTGATTTGGCAAATTACTGTAGTACATCATAAACGTCAGTATCTCATTATTATTTATAATAAGACAGCCTGTTCTTATCCAATGCGGAGACATTTCCCTTTTGTGTGTGCCTATGCGTGCATGTGCTCCGTGCGTCCAGGTCAGCCGGGGAATGGGGTGTCTGGGGCTCAAGATAATCGCACATGGATATGGTTCTGAAGTAAATGTGTAAGATATTATATTCAGTTTAATTATTTCTGTAATACTGCTAATCTTAGTAAATCTTAGCTTATATCAGTTGCCCCACCCACTTATTGCCATTCTTTAAGTAGCATTTTTTAAAAAGATAATGAGGTAGACTTGAGCTGCAACAGCTGGGTTTCATGACGCTTTTACTGGATTTGGCAAAACAGGCATAATGTGAACACTAGTGTATGTCTTAGTGTTGGCAGATTTGGCACAAACAGACTTTGACTTGACACCTCAAGGGGTAAAGCAGCTTTCAACACATACGAAATCTGCCAACAAACAATCACAATCAAGCGGTACCTGTTTGCGTAATGTTGAATTGAGTCCTATCCAGTACCATGCTCTCACACATTCTTCCGGATTATCTGTCAGGGATTCTAAACTTCAAAACTTCAAGGTATAATCCAAAGCAGATTCCTCACCTTGGCGTAGTGAATGTAAGGCTGTGGAATTCATGTTGCCGGCTGGAATAAACAATCCTCCGCTGGATTCTGGTAATGGTGAAGTATTCTGTAACGGTGCGCTTACTGAGCGAGAGAGAAAGAGAGCGAGAGAGAGAGAGAGTGAGACGAATCCAAATGCAAGGAAGTTTATTAAAATCCATGATGTTTGAAAGCCAATGTTGATATTTGAAATCACCTAAACAAACACGCCCCTACCCCAATAGAATCTGGACCTTCTGTGATAGACCCGCCCCACACATACGCAACCCGGCATTTGATTTGATTTGATTGGCTACAAGTGTGTTTTGGTAGTCGGCCCGTCTCCTTTTCCAAACCGTTTTTCAAACATCGTGGACTCCGCCTTTAAGTCACAACCTCGAACTTCGAATTAAAAAATGGGATCGTCGATGCTGCCATGCCCCCATGTCACGTCCGGTCGGCTTGTCAAGCGGGGGAAAATAAACCTCTCAGAGATGCCTTTTAAAAACATCGGTCCAGCGGAACGCGATTTATATTTTAAACACGAGGGATGTATTGCTACAACTCCTTGTAATGCATATTATAAACAGGATTACTCCCTACTGATCTGACTTTGGACAGAGCGCAGCTCTCTCTGCACGTGCGTGAGAGTGGTGCCAAGATGCAGCGGGTTATATTTTAAACAAAAGAGATAGTTTGCCTCAGCTCGCATGAAACTCATAAACCTGAACAAATACGTAAGGGTTACTACTTTAGTTTATGTTTAGACTTTGGACAGATGCGAGAGCGCGTGCACGTGAGACAAAGAGAAGCGCAGCTGCTTATGACGCACCGGTTTTATTTCAGATGCTAGGAGGAGTCCAAGACGTGCGCATTAAGTCCATGTTTGTGCAAGAAGGAATCCTCTCTCTACAAGCTCTCTCGCGTAAAGCGAAGCCCACAAACCACGTGAGGAAAAGCACGCAATGTGCATGTTAACCCTCAGAAACCTAATCAATCGTCGACGATTGAAAACGGCACCTCTGATTCATATTTAAATAACTTAATAACCGTAAAACGTAGCTTCTTACCGTTTTTTTCTGCTAATAGCTGAGGAGTTAGCCATCACGGGGATATATTTGGTGTCTTTCTAGCTTTTACAGAAAGTTTTTTATCCAGCCTGAAACTTGTCCCTCTTTTCGGAGTTGTTCAGCAATGCATCCAAACTCTTACATCCTAGATGTATCCACTTGATGTCCATAATTTATCGATTTTTCTATCGGGTTTACCGCTAGCTAAATGCTACAATGTCCACTGATGCTTTTTGTTTGTGTACGTCATCACGCATGTGTGCATCATGACGCATGTGTGCGTCATCACGCATGTGGCTTGAGGCTTTGCATCAATAAATGTAATGAAAGCGCCTGGACTTTTTTTGTAAAAATTTAAATAATTTTTGATCTGTATAATTTATAATGTTCATTTCTGTGCTCAAGGACTCCAAAGACATGAGACAACTGTTTTACAGAGGAAAAATGCTTAGCTTTTATTATTTTGTGTGTGATTACAATAAATATATAATTGATTCAATTTCTGTTTTATTTTTTTATTTGTCTTTATGGTCCCATAACTTATTTTACATTCATGTGACATCAATACAACACACATATTCTGACAGTCCAACTTGTCCTGAAAAAAAAGATGTTTGTAGATTGTCTGTGCACTACAGGGTTGATGTTTTACAAGCTTTTTAAGAAAATAAAACCAGACGGACAATACATTGTAAAAATGACCTTAGGGCTCTTAGGGTTAATGTGAAACTATAATAATAATAATGAAGGCATATAATTTTTTGTCTTAAAAAAAAAAAAAATTAAAAATCGAGAATCGAATTGAATCGAATTGTGACTTTAGAATCGAAAATGTAATCGAATCGAGGATTTGGAGAATCGTGACACCCCTAATCCCAAAGGGAGAGGCAAACACATCCAACAGGGTAATCCAAAATACAGGCAAAGGGTCAAAATCTAAAACATAAAACATAAATACATCTAACATGCAACAAAACAATAAAACAGACAGCTCAGTAATGCAGCTACAACTAACAATACTTTGCAATGTGATTGAGTATTAAATAAGCTTTATACAAAACAAACAGGAAGTGAAGTGTGACATGAAATGATTTCAAAATAAAAGACCAGAAACATGACATGACCTTGCATATTAGGATAATCTCAATGACAACTTGGAACCTTTTATTGCCAATTTTTTAACAGTGTAAAGAAAAATCACAGATCGTAAATATGTAGACCACTGAAAATTACTTTATAGGAGAATGTGAGAAGATTGTATATGCATACATACCACACATAAAAAAAAACTTCTAAAAAAGAGATTCTCAAATCCAGAAAGCAATTTATTTATTTATTTATTAAATTTCCATGGATTAAAGTTCTCCGTCGTAGCGACGGATTTCCGTCGATTGCAGCGAGTCTACGACGGATTTCCGTCAGTTGCAAAATTATTAAATTAACTTTTCATAAAGACGCCGTGTAATCACCTTGTTAAGTGGAATGTGATCAAAGCCTGGAGTGGAGCGAAATCACGTTCCTCTCTCCACTGTAAGCGT